>NC_056036.1:22912320-23624820 GCF_004379255.2 Salvia splendens | reverse complement strand
TTGTTGCAGCTTTGAATGACAGATGAATCTGAGTTTGCGGGATGGTTGGAAAGGATTCATTTGTCATTCTAAAAACTGGTTGAGTTGAATGTGTCTGTGAGGATTCCAATGTGGAATGGACCAATTGAGTTAGAGGATTGAGTTTATCTTCCTAAGATTATAGAGTAATATCTTGGCGTGTCACTTGAAAACTTAGCCAAATTTGACTTAAATAGAGTTTATTTGAAATTTAATAACTATATTTGATAGTGAAAGGAGTCCTCACCCTATATGCATCACCAAGTTGCCAATATTTCACCTTTGATAAACTCATATAAACTTTCTCTAAACATTTTAAACAAGACCAGAAATATAATGCGTTTATCAATCCTTCATTTGTTTGAGGATAGAGTTAAATAACTCAAGTAGTCTAGTTTTGTGAATAACTCAATTTCTTTCACCTTTTTTTTTAATTTCCTAATGGGTTCAGAGGTCCCAAGTTTTCATAAACTTCTAATTACACTTTTAGCTATGGACGATCAATTAAGTCTTGAAATTCAAATTTCGACATCTAATATACTTGTAATTACACTTTTAGCTATGGACGATCAATTAAGTCTTGAAATTCAAATTTCGACATCTAAAACCTATGTGGAGCATCCACGATGGGGCGCCCTATAGCATGCCCTATAGGGCACCCTATCCTCTACCACATCAACATTTTATCCTCCTGCCTATCCACCTACAGTGAGACGTCCTATAGCCTGCCATATACTCCGCCCTATAACATTTTATTTATCTTTTGTATTTATTTTATTTTTTATTAGTACTTGAATATATAATAAAATTTTAACACAACAAATTTTTTAAAAAACTTCATTTTATTGAGAGTTGAAAGAGCACAATACAAAATACTTAAAAAAACTACAATTTCAGCAGCGGTTACGTGCCTAAATTTCTTCAACCATGTCGGACATGAGCCGACCATGGTCTTGTTGGTTGCGCATTGAGGCCTGTGCCGCTAGAACATCATTGTAGCCCATCGGTAATCCTCGAACGTGGGGCGGGGTTACCGTGCTAGAGCTAGATCCAGCTTCATCATCTCCCCAATCGGTGAATCTACCACCTTCGTGTTCGACTATTATGTTATGCAAGATGACACACTCATACATGACATCGGAGATGACTTCCTTGTATCAGAAAAGCGCCGGGCCTTTCACTATTGCCCACTGCGCTTGAAGCACACCAAATGCCCGCTCCACATCCTTCTGTGCAGCCTCCTGCCGTTGCGCAAATAAAGCTCTCTTCTGATCCACCAGGGAGCTGATCGTCTTCAAAAAAACAGGCCACCACGGGTATATGCCATTGGCGAAGTAGTACCTCATATGATGCTGGCGTCCGTTTGCAGTGAACTGGATAGCCGGGCCATTGCCATTGCATTGCTCGGTGAAGAGATACGATGTGTTCGGGACGTTGATGTCGTTGTTCGAACCTGTCACACCGAAGTAAGCATGCCAGATCCAGAGCCGATGGTCAGCGATGGCATCGAGGATCATCGTCGGGTGGCTGCCCTCGTAACCACTAGTAAATTGGCCTCTACACGCTGTCGGACAATTCTTTCACTCCAGTGCATACAATCTATGCTCCCTAGCATTCCAGGAAAGTCGTGCACTGTCTCATGCATGTTCATCAGGGCCTGGCAGTCTTCAGTAGTCGGCTTTTGCAAATATGTGTTGCTGAAAGCCTCCAACTCCCCTACAAAATTTCTTCAGGCACTCGCGGCCAGTTGTCCCTTCGACGTGAAGGTACTCGTCGAACATGTCCGCCGTGGTACCGTAGGCCAACTGTTGGATCGCAACCGTGCACTTCTGCAATGGCGTAAGTCGGGGTCTGCCGACCCCATCTTCCCGATACTGGAAGTATTGATCACGTGCCTCCAATGTGTGGACAAGGCAGGAAAAGATCCCGCCTCATTCTAAACCGGCGGTGATAAACCGTCGAGCCCCACCGTGGTTTCTCGGCAAAATAGTCTGCAAACAGACGTTGGTGAGCTAAGTCGTGCTCGCAGTGGACAAAGGTCCGACGTCGAATCGGTCTTTGGATCCGCTCCGCTTGAACCTGTTCCGCTGCTTCACGCTCGCGCTCCATTTTAGCCAAGCACTCTGCCGCAACCTCATGAACACAATCGAATAAGGCCCGAGTCAAGGCCCGAGTAATGTTCTCCGAGGTACTCCAGTCATCGCCGAGTCTCAATTTTTTAGTGAGAAAGATTAGTGTGTGGGGAAAGAGAATTGAGAGATGGGAGAGAAAAATTAGTGTGAAAATTGAATGAGAAATGAGGTATCTATAGATAAGAAATTATATAAAAAAAGGAAAACGCGTTGCATCGTCCGCGTGACCCGCAATGGGGCGGACGATATCGCAGACGATGCGTGTTCTGAGGCATATCGTCCGCGGACGATGGACGATGCATCGGGCATTGTCCGCCTTGCTACAGTGGCGGATGATAGCATGCCCGATGCATCGGACGGACGCTTATAGAGAAAATAAGTGCATCGGGTGAACTATCGTCCGCCCCAATGCTCTTATAGAGAAAATGAGTAAGTATATTATTAGAATGAATGAATGATATACTATTGTTATTACCGAAACAAGATAATAATTGCACCCAACATCTACATATTCGTCTCTATACAATTTCTTTGAATGAATCCATTGAATGAATCTTCATCATTAATGACATAAATTTTGGTTAAAAATTGAATGCGAAATTATTAGGTATTATTCTATCAATATGAAACATGGCACAGTTCTTTAAAAAAATTGGATGTTGAAAATTATACTTTCTGCTTCCTATAATAAGATTCATATTTCATTTTTATCATAAATGATAAGTAGATCTCACATTCCACCAATTTATTTCACTCACATTTTATTATAACACTAATATATATAAGTGAGACTCACATTTTATTATAACACTAATATATATAAGTGAGACTCACATTTCATTAACTTATTCAACCCACATTTCTTTACCTTTCTTTAAATCCGTGCACAATCCATATAAGACTCCTATTGTGAGACGGAGGGAATATACTAGTAATTCAAAAAGAAACCATTTTTTAATCTTAAAAAATACTCTATTTTGTCTTATAAAAATAGAAATTTTTGGGACGTCATAAATTGTGTATATAATTAAGGAGAGATTTCGAAAACATGGATTAAATCCGCTGATATTTTGCAATTTGAGATTAAATTCTTTGACCTTCCAGAATATGGGATCGAGACGTGCGAATTTTTTAATAAGAAATTTCTGATTTTTTATGCTTTTTTCTCTTATTATTTCTCTCCCACCATTTATCAGGTGACTAAAGTACCCCTTAATATTTTTCCTAAATTCTAAGAAATCAGTCAACCATTTCTGCAAGGACTCCCAAACTACCTGCCTCTAAATTCCAAACCTCCCTCCACTCTTCACCACCTTCGTGCCTCTTTTCCTTACTCCAGACCCGCCTCCACGACGCCTCCACTGTTCGCCCCTTCCGCTTCCGCCTCCACCTCCACCTTCACCTTCACCTTCACCTTCCTCTTGTTAGAAAAGGAAAGATTGACTGTGTGATTAGAATTAAATTTATTTCATACCTTATAGCAATTCATACCATGTATACGGAAGGGAAGAAACTCTATTTAAGAGAGTAATATCAATGAACATAACACAGTTTTCCTACAATCAATCTTCTCTATATTCTTTTTCCTATCGATGGCCGATACCCAATTCAAGATGGCATTAGAGCGGGGGTGAGACTTAGAGTAGTCTAATCACTGTCACGGACAAATCTCAAACCCTAAAAGCCAAAAATATGGCAGACCCTATGTCACGACCGCCCTTTAGGGTTAATAAATGCGGGCGATCGTGATTAAAGAACTTAAATGCAATCAAATAAAATGGCTAGGGTTTTATAAAAAAAGGGGGGTTGACCAAGGGAATAAATGAACAATAAATCAAGAGAAAAGGGTCAGGGTGCCGCTTTGACAGATGGACCAAAGGAGAAAACAATTATAATAATTGGTATTCAAAATAACAAGGGTTCAACGTACTCACTAACAATATCATGTCTTTAGACTATAAACGGAAATCAAAATAGTTTCAAGATCAACCAAAAATAAGTAAAACAGGTTTCAGTATCAACCCAAAGATAAGAGTAATCATGTTTTAGCGGAAGCATCCAAGAGTAGAGTGAAGTCATGTGTGAAGACACGACGACACTCGGAGTTTCAAGACAGTCACATCAATTAATTAATTTGCTCAACACCGCCAACCGCTCGTCGCCGCTCAACCTGCACATAGGGAAAACACATGCAGAGCTGAGTACTATAAAAATACTCAGTGGGCTCATGCCGAAAACATTTTTCATAAAAATTATTATTTATCATGCCATACATAAGTAACCATCGGGGTTTAGCTTTAGAAAGGCCCGAGGCACTCAAAATCATTTCCCATTGTAAAAGTCGACTGATCAGTCAATTTCCCATAGACGTTAGCCATATCTGCTCATACATGACAAGGAATGCGGCCGCAAACCAGGTCACTAGACCGGCCAGCCCGTACGCTAGCACACAGTCTACCATAGGTGTACACTAATCCAAGTAAGGTTTGCGGCCCTACGAGGACCCGAATTCGATTTAAATAATAGTGGCAGAAGCCACATCAGATAGGCACGTTAAAACCAAACAAGGCATGATTAACACAGTTTCATATCCCATCGATAAAACATTTAGGGCATCGTCCTTATTTAAAAGAAAGCCCACCTCGACTGCTTAGATTTCAAGTATTTCCTTTCCCTTGCTGTCACGCTGAGAGCGCGAGTTATCACCTTTACATTATGTGTATCACAATCAGTCTCAAATACCGACTTAAAATCATGCATGTCCCCAACGTTCCCCCTTTTTTTCCCATCAATTCGTTTTATCAACATGTGAAAACATCATATCATACATCATCGAATAACACATCACTTCATCATAGCGTGGGTTCTTTAACACATATATAAATCATGTATATCATTTCACACAACAACATAGTTGTTTTTGTAAAGATAGAAATCTGGCAGCATTGCGCAATCATTTTGTAAAAATCATTAGAAATTCACCCGACTTCCGTTAGGACTAAAATTTTACCACAATGCAGTAGACTCATAAATTGTTTCCCAGTTAAGATTTCATACCAAAATAACCTTTTTAGTTCGGTCAAATCGAAAACGTAACCTACTGGTTGAGAAAAACATTTTCTGGCAGAACTGCGCAGTCAATTTCAAATATTCACCAAAAAATCATCTTTTGTCCAAAAGGGTTGAAATTCACACAAGACATAGAAGACACCGTGAAGTTTACTCAGAAAAAAGAATCGAACAAAAATGAGTTCATTTGGTCGGTAATATACGCGTCGGAACTTACTGTCCGAACACTACACATTTCATGCTTCAAAATTCGAACTAGGGTTTTATCCCCATTCATCCAAACACAAACTTTTTATGCTTCTAACACACAAACATGCTTAAAAGAGTTCTCACACTCATGTTTTTATAATCACACATCATTCACCAAAGATTCATTTAGACTTCACACAATTTCATTCAAAATCGCCTATTCACAAATGTTCTCATACAAACACAAATTCCCACCGATTAAATTCCTAGATTGGAAATCCCTACACTCACTTTATGCATGAGGGAGTCAAAACCATGTTTGAATGGAGAGGATGAAGAAAAGAAGTTCGATTGTACCTTTCTTGATTGAAACAATCGGTAGAACAAATAGAAATCTTGATTATTCAACCAACCCTTGGCAAGGATGAAAAGATCTTGAGTAGAGTAGAAGAACAAGTGACAGAGGAGTGGAGAGAAGATGAGGCGTGTGATTAGTGGGGGCTAGGGTTAGGGATTGTTTTATCCCTATTTATAGAGTTTGAAATAAATCCTTCAATTAATTGCATGAAGATTTGGAGGGGATTTGGTGGGGGAGGGATTAACGTGATTCTTGGGAGGAATAATGGGGAAATTTTCGAAAATCATAGGCTATTTAATTAGCCTATGATTTAATTTTGTATTTCACGGAGTAGAATCAAATAATACGGAGAAGAAAAATAATAATAAGCCTCCCAAAAATATAGGAAATAGGCGTGTATTATTCCCCCCTCAACAAGGAATAAATTTCAAATCTTTAATTTGAAAAAGATAAGGCAAGATTTGCTAGGATATTTGAATTTATTAATGGGAGGAAATAAACAGGGGATCAAATAATATAATAAACAATTTCCTCTTTCCATAATTAGGAAATTTCGAAATCTCCATGGTATAAGGCATAGGTGTCGATTTTTCTCATGAAGAAATAAAGTAATTGGGCTTTGGATTTAATTTGGATAATTATCCCAAACAAATAATTAAATCCAAGAAAAATAGAATTCCTCTCCAATAATTAATAGTGGTCGAAAATTCTAAATAAAATGGGCAAGATAATTATTTATGATCCTATTAAATCTCACTCACCCTTAGGAAAAATAATTCACCGCAATATATTTCATCCCACATCAATTATTTAAAAGCCACGTCATAAAATCAAAGAATTTGACTTGGTCAAATCAAAATTAGGTCACCAAGGAAACCACATAACAATTCGCCATTTAATTCGCGACATTAAAAGAAATTAAAGCAATTGTCTTAGGGTTCGAAAATTAGGGTTCGAAAAGTGGGGCGTTACATACTACCACTCTTAAAAGAAATTTCGTCCCGAAATTTGGTATCCTCAAGGAAAGAGTTCAGGGTACATCTCTATCATTCTTTCCTCATTCTCCCACGTGGCTTCTTCGTGCCCATGATTTCTCCAAAGTACTTTCACACAAGCAGCCGGTTTATTCCTCACATTATGGATCTTTCGGTTCAAAATCATTTGGGGTCTCTCTTCGTAGCTCAAGTTTGGGTTCAAAACGACTTCTTTGTAGTGGATCACGTGCTTTGGGTCAAACACGTATTTTCGCAATTGCGACACATGAAAGACGTTGTGCACGTTTCAAAGGCTTGGGGGTAGCGCCAAACGGTATGCAATAGGACCCACTCCTTCAAGGATTTCATAAGGCCCAATAAATCGCGGTTTCAATTTTCCTTGACACCAAAGCGCGTTATCCCTTTCGACGGGGATACTTTGAGAAAGACCCTGTCGCCCGCTTGATATTGTAAGTCGGTTCGTCGTGCATCCGCGTATGACTTCTGTCTGTCTTGAGCTTCTTTTATCCTCGCACGAATTTGTCGAACAAATTTTAATCATTTCTTTAACTGCATCAGGTCCAAGTACTCTTCGTTCACCAACTTCGTCCCAATAGAGCGGCGACCTACACTTTCTTCCATACAAGGCTTCGTACGGCGCCATGTTTATCGTTGCTTGGAGACTGTTGTTGTAAGCGAATTCGATCAACGGTAGCACTGATTCCCAACTTCCTCCGCGGTCGAGCACCATGATTCTTAACATGTCCTCGAGAGTTTGGATATCCCTCCCGGATTGTCCATCGGTCTACGGGTGAAGCGGCGTGCTAAAATTCAATCGAGTTCCAAGCTCGCGTTGCAGACTCATCCAAAATCTTGAAGTGAATTTCAGGTCACGGTCGGACGTTATTGTCACTGGGACTCCATGCAGTCGCACTATTTCCTTTATGTAGATTTGAGCTAGCTTGCTTGATCCATGCGTTACGGGAATCGGTATGAAATGCGCACACTTGATGAGTCGGTCTATAATTACACATATGACAGTATTCCCTTTTTGCGTCTTTGGCAATGCCGTCACAAAGTCCATGGCGATGTGCTCCCATTTCCACTCGGGAATTTCTAGTGGTTGTAACTTTCCGTACGGTCATTGATGTAGAGCCTTCACTTGCTGGAAGGCTAAGTAGCGCTCCACAAATGTCGCTATGTCTCTCTTCATGCCATTCCACCAAAAGGACTTTTCAAGTCTTGATACATCTTCGTGCTTCCCGGGTGAGCGGTGTATGGAGTCTCATGAGCTTCACTCATGATCTCGTTCTTGAGTTCCTTGACGTTTGGTACGCACAGTCTCCCTTCAAAAGTGAGGGCGTTGTCGGACTCCTCACTAAAACTTCCAGATTTGCCAGTTCTAACTTCAATTCGAATTTCTTCAAGTTTCGTATCCGTCCGTTGTGCTAGAACGATTCTCGTTCTTAGATTAGGTTCAATCACTAAGGTGGCAATTCGGCCTTCCACTGTTTCAGGTGCCCTTAATACTTCCAATTGCATTGTACTAAACTCTCGTATTAGACTTTCCTCTTCCGTCAGAAAAATAGCTAGTTGCGAATGGTTCCTTCGGCTCAAAGCATCTGTCACTACATTTGTTTTGCCGGAGTGGTAGTTGATGCCACAATCGTAGTCCTTTACTAATTCGAGCCATCTTCGTTGTCGCATGTTCAAATCTTTCTGCTCGAAGAAATATTTCAGGCTCTTGTGGTCCGTAAAGATTCACATCGAACTCCGTAGAGATGGTCCCTCCAAATCTTTAGGGCATGCACTACTGCTGCTAGCTCCAAGTCGTGGGTTGGGTTGTTCAACTCGTGCGATCTGAATTGTCGTGACGCTTAGGCGATCATTTTGTTGTTCTGCATCGACACGCATCCTGGTCCCACCTTCGAATCGTCGGTGCAGACTACGTAGTTCACTCCAGGCTCCGATACAACTAACACTGGCGCGGTGGTCAATTTCTCCTTCAAGAGTTGAAAACTTGCCTCACACTCCGGGGTCCAATTGACTTTGACTCCTTTCTTAAGTTGTTGGGTCATTGGTCTCGCTATCTTGGAGAACTCTTCTATGAACCTTCGGTAGTATCCTGCCAGTCCCAGGAAACTCCGAATCTCGTTCGGTGTCGACGGTGACTTCCATTGTTGTACAACCTCAACCTTGGCGGGATCCACTTGGATTCCTTCTGCCGATACAATGTGTTCAAGAAAGTTTACTTCTTTCAGCCAATATTCACATTTGCTAAATTTGGCGTATAGCTTCTCGGTCCTCAACGTCCCCAAAGCGATTCGTAGATGCTCCTCGTGCTCCTTTCCGTTCCTCGACTAGACCAGGACGTCATCTATGAAGACCAAAATGAATTTATCCAAGTACGGATGAAACACTCGATTCATCAAATCCATGAATACCGCAGGTGCATTCCTAGAATCATCCCACTTCCTTTTCTCCTGGGAGTGGTGTGATGACGAGGTAGTGATTTCCTTAGCTCTCTCCTAAAGCATCGCTGTCTCAATATCCAGTGCTAGAGCTAGTGCTTTAGCGTAGGGAAGTCTCCCACGACTCGCCAATGACATCTTTATCTCGTGCCTTAGTCCCTCACGGAACTTATCAGACAGCTTCTCGTCAGTATCGACTTGATCAGGTGCATATCGTGTCATGCTGTTGAGTGCACGGTCATACGTCCTTGGGTCAGATTGTAGAATTCAGACGCCTTCACCTTCCGGTAGCTCTTCGGCACGTACTTGCTATACACTTCCGCCTTGAAGCCTTCCCAAGTCATTCCTTCTGCTTGGTCTCGGGGCATTTTCTTCATCCTGGTGTCCCACCAGAAGTTGGCAGCGTCGGTCAGTTGGTAGTTTACACAACTTAACCGTTCTCGATCATTGCATCTTAGGATTGCGAAAATTCGCTCCAGTGCGTGTATCCATGATTCGGCCTTGGCCGGTTCTCTCATGAAAATTTCTATTAACTCTCCTTGTTTTGTCTTCCAACTCCCACACAATTTTCTAATATTCATGGTATTATCACACATTTCTTTTCTCGATCATCTCATCGTCCCGTGGCTCTTTCTCGTCACCTTTCATATGTTCTCTCTTGTTGACGATATTTATTTTGTGCAATAAACTCTATGAAGGGGCTTGTACTTCCTATATAATTTCCTCGCGCGATGGTGACCGTAAATACATCTTCTCATATTCATTATTCGCTTATCGTTCGATCGATTGTTCACTCATATATGTATCTCGTCGGTTATGTCGACGCTTCTGGTTGGTGTGTCATTTTTGAGCATGTCTGACTATAGAAACTTATTCCTTGTGTATATCCGAGTCGACTACTGCATTTCCCTACCGTCTAGTAACAAGGCTTCGAAATTTGACCCAACAGTCTTACTTGGATATGAACAGATTTCAAATTGTTGCAACATTGCTAAGGATGTCTTTAGTCGGGAAGGCTCCAAAATTAATGTAACACCCGTACCTTAAGTTTGAAATTTATTTTATGTAACGGAATAATTGATAAAATTATTTCGAAATGCTATGCTTCTCGATAAGTGTGATAAGGGAAAAATTATGGTTTGTGTGTGTGATGGGAAAAGGAATGTTTTGATGTTCTTATTTGTGAACGATGGGAGACACGTTTAAGGTCTCGTTGAAAGATCGATGATGAAATTGCTATTCATTAGCAAGACGAATGAATTAAATGGAAAGGAAAATATATGTTTTATGGTTAACGACGCGCGTAATTTGAGGAACGGTTGAATGAATATTATATTTGGAACAACACCAAATATAATTTGTGTACGATTTCTAGTGCTTTAATTTTTGGTTATGAAGAACGAGATAACAAAATCTAATAAAGGCCCGTAATTTTTAATTAATGAAGGAAAATACGAAAAATATATAATGTATGAATTTATTTTGGACTCTCCCAAAATAAATTTGAAGTCCAATTAAATCTAATCACTCTTTAAATCCATCAAGTGATAGTTTTAACTTGGGCTTGTAATTAATTGTTGATTCCTTTCTAGACCAATTGGAATTAAATCATTGAAGCCCAAGTGTGGATTTAGTTTAGCTAAGCCCAAATTCTTTTCCTTTTCTCTTCTTTCTTCCCCGCCCCGTCGACGGATCCTTCCCCCATGATGACCGAACGGTTTCTTCCCACCTCTCCACTCCCCTCATCAATACCTACACCCTCCCCAAACCCCTCTAACCCACTCACCACTTTCACTTAGCAAAAAAAAAAAAAAAGAGAGAGAAGAGAGTAGGAGAAGCGGCGAGAGAGAGAGTGCCGAGAGGGAAGGAGGAAGCTTGAGC
Source organism: Salvia splendens (assembly GCF_004379255.2). Lineage (NCBI taxonomy): Eukaryota > Viridiplantae > Streptophyta > Magnoliopsida > Lamiales > Lamiaceae > Salvia > Salvia splendens. The sequence goes on along the minus strand of NC_056036.1, from coordinate 23,613,728 downwards.
CACCACCTTGTGTTTTCTTCTACCATTTTCAACCATCGTAGAGGTATAATTCTTTTCTATCTCAAAGCATGTGTTGTAGTAGCTTTGCATACATATTATACCTTCTTGTTCCATAGATTTCTTCCATAACCAAACCATGTAACAAACCGTAAGTTTCGACCAAACGATCGCCGCGCGTAACCGAAACTAAGAAAGAACATAACTTTATAAACATAACGGGTGTTGCGGGACGTTTCGGAGCGGTTTCGGAAGAGGAGAGGCCGCCGCCGGCGACGGGCAGCGGCGGACAGCCGCTCGACGTCTCCCCGACGGCAGGCATCTCCATTTGCAACGGTAGACAACGGCAGCAGTGGCGCGACGGCGAGACAGCAGCTCTCGGCGTGGCGTGGCAGCGGCTCCAGCCGCACGGCAGCAGCGCCGTGCACCCTCCTCCGCGGCAGCAGCTTCCCGACGGCTTCAGCGGGCGGCGACAGGGCGACTCCAGCGGTGGCGACGGGGCGACTCCAGCGGCGACGGCGTCGAGCCGGAGGGAGGGCGACGGCGGCTTGCTGTTCGTCGGCAGAGAGAGAGCGACGCAGAGAGAGAAAGAGGGAAGAGAGAGAGAGTGGGTTGGAGAAGAAGATAAAAGATTGGGCCATGCATTGGGGCCTCTCTTGTTTTTGGTTTTGGATCTTAATAACTTTGAAGTCTAATTAATTTGTGGGCTTTCTTTTAATTGATGGGCTCCCTAATTAATTCTTAGAGGAATAAAGTGGCTAAGAAATTTAATTCCGGGCTGGTAATTGAGAGTTTAATCGGGGGAAAATATTTAATTAAATTCCGTAAGTTCTTTTTGGCGAGTGAATAATTTACCTAGGTATGAGATAATACTTTTTCAACGGTAAATAATTACGGAAATTAAAGTATGCGCGTAAATAATTTTTTTTTTAGAAATTATTTTCGACGTTATGGAAGATACGAGGAGCCAACGGAGGAAAGAACGAGCGTAAGCGGCCGACCGGTGTCGCACGCGACGCCTTGGGCGGCCGCCGAGTAACCGAAAATGTGCGAAAATCGAGAAAGAGAATTAAAAGATTTTAATTAGAGTGCATGCATTCTAATTATCGTCGTTACAGAGGTTTGATATGAATTTTATGTGTTTTTCGAAAAGGTAGTTCGCACGCACGCTAAAAGTCGAAACGAGGAATTTTACAGAAATCATAAGCTTTTGAGGTGGGCTTTATTCTTTAACGTTTACTTTGAATCAATATGCTTACGATGTTATAAGGATGTTTCTATAAGTATGTCATGCCGTGTTTATGTTTTGAAACTGCCTATCTGATTGTCTACTAGAATGAAACTCTACTAGACTTTGATGGTTAACGAATTCGGGTCTAACTAGGGTCTACGCCCTACTTAGACTAGTGCACTGATGGGGATCGTGAGCCGTCCCCTAGGTCGGCCGGTCCAGTGATCGAGATTGTGGCCACAGTCTCGTTTCACATGATGGTTCAGATATGGTATATGATGGAGGATGATGTTAGTCCGCGCGGACACTGTTTTATGGAAATGAACTTTAGTGTCTCTCGGCCTTTTAAAAGTAAAACCCGGGATTCACTCGATGATGGCTTGACATATCTTAACGGTGAATGTTTTTGGGCATGAGTTCACTGGGTGCACCAAGTACTCAGCCCCTGCATACGTTTTCCCTATGTGCAGGTTGAGCGGGGTCGGGAGGCGGAGGATGTTGAGCGATGGTCCAAGAACGTATTAAATCACTGTTCCGGTTACTATTATGTCTTCATACATAGTAGTAGCTAAACTCTCAAATTGCTTCCGCTACTCAATGTTTTCAGAATTTCTGTTGTTTTCTTTGAACTGTTGAACTCTGTTACTTCCCTTATGATTGAACTCTGTTATCTTTCATTATGAGACTTGGGTTTTGAAACGTTGATCGATTTAAATGGAATTTCCTCTTTGATTGTTAAGTTGTATTGCCTTGAGTTGATTATCCCCACCTTCATCCCCGCTTCTTAATTCCCCCTCTAGTCACGATTTCCCGTGCTTCCTATCCTTAGGAAGTGCGGTCGTGACAATTAATCAAGCAAACAAGAACAACAATGCAATGATTGAGTTCCATTGGACTCAACCCGTCCATTCTGAGAATTAAATGGTTTAGAGGTATCAAATAAAACCCATAGAGCTTTGAGAATTTACTTCTGATGAGAGCTCGGAAGAACATGAGATAGGTCATGGAAACAGGATGAAACTGCAAAAATTCTCAAATTCCAAAATTCCGGACCGCAATGAAGGATATCGTTCAAACATGTCAAGGCCTAAAATAATCGGTCGCGGCAGGATTTAGAAACATGGACAAATGTCATGAAGTAGTACAAATGATGGTTCAACAACATCATGTTATTGGAAAAAAATGAAATTACATCAATGGGTTCGCGGGTTTGTTAAAGACAACTCAAAGTGAATGGAACTTTTCAGAAATTTAACACAATCAACCCGTTAAGGAAGAGGAGAACAGGATAGCCTTAACTTGGTGTTGAAGAAAGAAAAATTATTGAGTATGAAACAATATATGTAGTGAAACCGAGCTAAAAAGAATTTCACTTCTGCAAGAAAGAACTTGTCACATACATGGTTACAAAATAAAGAGGTGAACCAGTATTTCCAAGAATAATATTCCATTCTTTGAAGAAAACATGGCTGGAGGTGTGATCATACTGAAGGTCATAACTGCAAACAACCTTAGGAATGAAGTTCAATGACGGAAGTTCATAAGGTCAAAATATTGTCCTTATGAATGATGAATCAAAGGAGACTACTCATTCAAGCTATCCAACGTTACAAAGGCAAACACAAACTTTTGAGACAAGTGAGTCATGACTCGATATAGGAAAAAAAAATAATGGACATTACTTGCAAATTGGGAGTCAACCAAAGTGTTTAAATAGGCAAGGTCTCACGTTTATTCAAAACGTCCCGAAAGGAACTTAGAATCCAAGTAAGTACTGTTGAAAGTAAAACGTTCATTCTAGCAACGAGGGTCGCACTCCCTCGCACATTTTCGCGAGCCTGAACATGGTAACATCGTTCTATGAAATCGTGGATTCCAAGTTGAGATTCATCGTATCGTCGAAATTAATAACTATTTTTGATGGTCGCATCTTCAAAGTCTTCTTGCCACGCCACGTAGTTTTCGAAATGCATTGCCATTGCACACGTGGTCTTAAGTGTCGTAAACGTCGTCGTACTTGTGTCGCATCGCCACTTTGGCATGGTATGCAAGACTGCATAGTTTTATTAGATCTTAGGTATGATCTCGCCATTGTGAGGATATACCAAAGTTCGAAATATATATTTTCGTTGGTTTTATCACTCAGGAAAGTGATATTGCAGTTGTCAACTTACAACTAAGTTCTAGCACGTTCAGTCTGGCCTACCTCTTAGGCACTCTAAAATTTCAATTATAGCTTGAAGTCTTGTACTTCAACGTATATTTGATCATTACCTAACTCAAGCTTCATATGGCTCCTAAGTTCGCAACGAAGTTCAAAAGTTCCACATTTTACTTTAATAGTGGTTCTACACAATACCGCGTACTTCATCGGTCATATATTTTCACCACATAAAAGTCATCCATATATGGCACAATCAACACATTTATTCGTATAAATCATTTGGTGTTCCATATCATAACAAACATCGTACATTAATATATATTAATAGCAACATTCAGTCAATCAATCATCCATGGAATCGCATTTCATAAATTATGCAGTTCATGCTCATCTGTATCACAATCACAACTCGCAACTACACGCGTATCATGCTTTGTCATTTCACTGTCTCATAGTCATGAAATTTTAACCGCCTAGGCATAACATTTTGTTGTTCATGGAAGCAACATGTATTTTCTTCAAGTAAACTTTGCAGTTTCGTGGATGTAATAGCAAATATCAACATCAACCAATACAAGTTCACAATCATACTTCAATATCCAGCACATTCAATGCCATCATGCCTCACTGTTAAACAAAAGCAATTGTATAATCTCATAGTATCTCCCGATTCATATCTTCACAACATTTTCCAAAAGCCATAGTATTTACTTATTTCCCACAGGTGTTGTTTCATTGTATAATCAAGTAATCACACTCATACTTCACGTTTCACAATTCATGTAATATCAATCATTTAGAATTTCATTTATCCAAACTCATAGAAGTCCAATCACATATTTGCCTATTTTCCTTATCGGGGTGTGCACAACAATATTCATCATTTTTGGCATAGTCCTATTAAGCAATTTCATATCCATGTATTTTCAACATCCCACACTTCCAAGCAACATTTTCAAAGACGTCATATTATCTTCTATTCCCATCGAAATATCTTCATTCTCACAAGAGTAATATTCCCATCGCAATTTTCAACATTTCACAGTTTCAGATCAATTAATCAAGATGCTTGTTACCTCATTCTTCGTGGTTGGGCGGGGACGAGTCATGGTGTTGAGCTTTCGCTGTTTATCATTTAGCCAATTTACACATGAATAGATTTTGACTCAAACAAGACTCTTGGGTCCAGAGCGGAAAGAACTGAGGCTCTGATACCAAACTGTCACGACCGCCCTTTAGGATTAATAAATGCGGGCGATCGTGATTAAAGAACTTAAATGCAATCAAATAAAAGGGCCAGGGTTTTATAAAAAAGGGGGGTTGACCAAGGGAATAAATGAACAATAAATCAAGAGAAAAGGGTCAGGGTGCCGCTTTGACAGATGGACCAAAGGAGAAAACAATTATAATCATTGGTATTCAAAATAACAAGGGTTCAACGTACTCACTAACAATATCATGTCTTTAGACTCTAAACGGAAATCAAAATAGTTTCAAGATCAACCAAAAATAAGTAAAACAAGTTTCAGTATCAACCCAAAGATAAGAGTAATCATGTTTTAGCGGAAGCATCCAAGAGTAGAGTGAAGTCAAGTGTGAAGACACGACGACACTCGGAGTTTCAAGACAGTGACATCAATTAATTAATTTGCTCAACACCGCCAACCGCTCGTCGCCGCTCAACCTGTACATAGGGAAAACACATGCAGGGCTAAGTACAATAAAAATACTCAGTGGGCTCATACCGAAAACATTTTTCGTAAAAATTATTATTTATCATACCATACATAAGTAACCATCGGGGTTTAGCTTTAGAAAGGCCCGAGGCACTCAAAATCATTTCCCATTGTAAAAGTCGACTGATCAGTAATTTTCCCATAGACGTTAGCCATATCTGCTCATACATGACAAGGAATGCGGCCGCAAACCAGGTCACTAGACCGGCCTGCCCGTACGCTAGAACACAGTCTACCATAGGTGTACACTAATCCAAGTAGGGTTTTCGGCCCTACGAGGACCCGAATTCGATTTAAATAATAGTGGCAGAAGCCACATCAGATAGGCACGTTAAAATCAAACAAGGCATGATAAACACAGTTTCATTTCCCATCGATAAAACATTTAGGGCATCGTCCTTATTTAAAAGAAAGCCCACCTAGACTGCTTAGATTTCAAGTATTTCTTTTCCCTTGCTGTCACGCTAAGAGCGCGAGTTATCACCTTTACATTATGTGTATCACAATCAGTCTCAAATATCGACTCAAAATCATGCATGTCTCCAACGTTCCCCCTCTTTTTCCCATCAATTCGTTTTATCAACATGAGAAAACATCATAGCATACATCATCGAATAACACATCACTTCATCATAGCATGGGTTCTTTAACACATATATAAATCATGTATATCATTTCACATAACAACATAGTTGTTTTTGTAAAGATAGAAATCTGGCAGCATTGCGCAATCATTTTGTAAAAATCATTAGAAATTCACCCGACTTCCGTTGGGGCTAAAATTTTACCAAAATGCAGTAGACTCATAAATTGTTGCCCAGTTAATATTTCATACAAAAATAACCTTTTTAGTTCGGTCAAATCGAAAACGTAACCTACTGGTCGAGAAAAACATTTTCTGGCAGAACTGCGTAGTCAAGTTCAAAAATTCACCAAAGATTCATCTTTTGTCCAAAAGGGTTGAAATTCACACACGACATAGAAGACACCGTGAAGTTTACTCAGAAAAAAGAATCGAACAAAAAGGAGTTCATTTGTTTGGTCAAATACGCGTCGGAACTTACTGTCCGAACACTACAGATTTCATGCTTCAAAATTCGAACTAGGGTTTTATCCCCATTCATCCAAACACAACCTTTTTATGCCTCTAACACACAAACATGCTTAAAAGAGTTCTCACACTCATGTTTTCATATAATCACACATCATTCACCAAAGATTCATTTAGACTTCACACAATTTATTCAAAATCGCCTATTCACAAATGTTCTCATACAAACACAAATTCCCACCGATTAAATTCCTAGATTTGAAATCCCTACACTCACTTTATGCATGAGGGAGTCAAAACCATGTTTGAATGGAGAGGATAAAGAAAAGAAGTTCGATTGTACCTTTCTTGATTGAAACAATCGGTATAACAAATAGAAATCATGATTCTTCAACCAACTCTTGGCAAGGATGAAAAGATCTTGAGTAGAGTAGAAGAACAAGTGGGAGAGGAGTGGAGAGAAGATGGGGCGTGTGATTAGTGGGGGCTAGGGTTAGGGTTTGTTTTATCCCTATTTATAGAGTTAGAAATAAATCCTCCAATTAATTGCATGAAGATTTGGAGGGGATTTGGTGGGGGAGGGATTAATGTGATTCTTGGGAGGAATAATGGGGAAATTTTCAAAAATCATAGGCTATTTAATTAGCCTATGATTTAATTTTGTATTTCACGGAGTAGAATCAAATAATACGGAACAGAAAAATAATAATAAGTCTCCCAACAATATAGGAAATAGGCGTGTATTATTCCCCCCTCAACAAGGAATAAATTTCAAAACTTTAATTTGAAAAAGATAAGGCAAGATTTGCTAGGATATTTGAATTTATTAATGGGAGGAAATAAATAGGGGATCAAATAATATAATAAATAATTTCCTCCTTCCATAATTAGGAAATTTCGAAATCTCCATGGTATAAGGCATAGGTGTCGATTTTTCTCATGAAGAAATAAAGTAATTGGGCTTTGGATTTAATTTGGATAATTATCCCAAACAAATAATTAAATTCAAGAAAAATAGAATTCCTCTCCAATAATTAATAGTGGTCGAAAATTCTAAATAAAATGGGCAAGATAATTATTTATGATCCTATTAAATCTCACTCACCCTTAGGAAAAATAATTCACCGCAATATATTTCATCCCACATCAATTATTTAAAAGCCACATCATAAAATCAAAGAATTTGACTCGGTCAAATTAAAATTAGGTCACCAAGGAAACCACATAACAATTCGCCATTTAATTCGCGACATTAAAAGAAATTAAAGCAATCGTCTTAGGGTTCGAAAATTAGGGTTCGAAAAGTGGGGCGTTACACCCTATTCAAACCAACAAGCCATGTCAGACTCCGATGACAATAAAACACCAAAACCCACAGAAAACGAACAGTTTCCTCGATTATTCGCTGAGTTCATGCGCACCATTATTGCGCAGAGCCAGCAAATCATACCCACAATTCTAAACCAACCTGAACCAAAAATTGAATCCCACAGACTTGATACCTCACCATTATTGATCGGAACCGAACTTAATGGCGAAAACTACTCGCTTTGGGCCATCCACATAAAGACGGCAATCAGTGGGAGGGGAATGGTGTCTCACATTACTAGAGTCCCAACCCCTCCGGCAATGACCGACCAAGCCTTTAGAAGGTGGCAACAAGGAGATAACTGCGTGTTCACGTGGTTGATTCAAAACTTGGAGCAGAAACTGGTCAATTGGGTGTCTCAATACCCAACGACCAGAGACGTATGGAAGAGCCTGGAGATCACGTATGCAAGCGGAGGCGACAAGATCCAAGTATATGACCTATACACAAAGGCAAACAGGTTAAAGCAGACGGATGGATCTTTGGAGAATATATGGACAACCCTTAATGATTTATGGGTCTCCATTGATCAGAAGCAGCCAAATCGAATGAAATACCCGGAGGACATTGAAATATAAAATGCCGAGAAGGAAGATCAGAGGCTATATCAATTGCTCGTAGCCCTAAACGACAGTTACGAAGGAAACAAAAAGGAAATACTCAGGTTAGACCCACTAGAGGACAATAGAGCACATGTTCTGAACAAAGGGGATACCACTGGATCTACACATGGAATCGCGGCTGGCCTCGTAGTGCGACAGCCATGGCAGAATCATCCCGCTCACCGAAACCCCCTTAACAAAGCGGCGGTAACACCGCCGGAAATTGGAGCAAGAAAAGGTATGAGAAATTGAGGCTCACTTGTAACCATTGTGGGAAGAAGAAACACACTCGGGAAACATGTTTCGAACTTCACAGTTACTCGGAGTGGTGGGAGGAGCGCAAATCCAAGCAAAACCAGGCGTCGTTCCGAGGGGGGAGATGAGTTGCCGCTGTCGTGAGTGGAGGAGGCCAACCAGCTGCTACCATCGGGAACAACACCGAGGCCACACCATTCCGAGGCGGCAGCCAGCAAGGCGTGGAGGAGATCACTCTCGGCACTGTCACATTTGCAGACGGAGGAGTGTTAAACTTGGCACCGTCACATTTCCCACACTGATATCTGCAGTAAGTTCCTCTGATCCTTCAACACCCGTAAATAGTGACGTTGATGACACTAATAGCGTTGTGGAAGGCCTCGAATCAGAGACAAACACAGGTCCGGTTACAGGGAATACAGAATAGCCCGAAATCTATGGCCTTCTAGAAGAGCAGGTTGGAGCAGGAGTTGGAGGATACCAATTACCTCCGAGACCGAATAGAGGAGTTCCACCTAAGAGATACAGTCCTGACATCAACAGGAAATCAAGATACTCTATCACCCTTCTGGCAAAAAGTCATCTTTCGGAGATGGCCCGTGCATTGGAGACAACACTTTACAAAGAAGAAGAGATTCTATGTACCGTGGAAGAAGCTTGGAGACACAAGCATTGTAGAGAAGCAATGCTGAAAGAAATGGGAGCCCTGGTGAGAAATGGAACTTGGGAGATATGCAAGATACCAGACGAGAAGAAAACGGTTGGATGCAAATGGGTATTCACTATCAAACGACGACCTGATGGATCTATTGAGAGACACAAGGCACGATTAGTAGCAATAGGGTATACCCAAACGTATGGGGTGGACTAGGACGAGACATTCTGCCCAGTAGCAAAGATGAACACCATTCGGGTCCTACTGTCCGTGGCTGCTAATCGGGACTGGCCTTTGCATCAGTTTGATGTACCAAATGCCTTCCTACATGGAGAATTGAAGAGAGAAGTGTATATTAAGGCTCCTCTAAGATTTTCCGAAGACTACAAAAAGGGAGAAGGGTGCAGATTAAAGAAGACTTTATACGGACTCAAACAATCACCCAGATTCTGGTTTGGGAGATCACAGAAGCAATGGAAAAGTATGGATTCAAGCAGAGCAACTCAGATCACATACTTTTCCTGAAGTGCTGAGGTCATCTATGTAGATGGTCGACTAAATTGCCTGATCATCTATGTAGATGATATGATCATCACAGGAGATGACGTTGAGGAAATCGAAAGGCTCAAAGGGAGTTTATCTCAAGAATTCAAAATGAAGAACATGGTAATCTCAAGTATTTATTAGGGATTGAAGTGCTGAGGTCAGATGGAGGAATTTTCCTAAGACAGAAGAAGTATACCCTGGACATCTTAGCTGAGACGGGACTACTAGATTGTAAACCTGTCGACACTCCGATTCTAGTAAATCATGGCCTACAGATCACTGAAGGAGCAGAACAAGCCGATTAGGGCAAATACCAACATTTAGTGGGAAGTCTTATATACCTATCTCATACTAGACCAAATATCGCGTATGTGAAGTGACTTGGAGTAGAGAGATGTGAGTGTGCAGGTGCAGATCAAACGGGCCGAGAGGATTCACTTAACCGCTAGGTCTAGCAAATCTTAAAACTATCTGAAAGTGTCGTTGGGATACTCTCAATCAATATCAAAACATTAACCCATTTACTATTGGCTAGTATAGGGTAGTAAGGATTGATCCCATAGAGACGGAAGGGGGTTAGCAAGTGTTCAGAGGATTTGAAAGGGGTTGGCTGCTACCACGCAACTCATGGGTTAAGACTTGTTTACTTACTAGACTCAGAGGGATTTAAAAGTGACTTATCTATCTACTAGACCTAGGAAACAGGTAAAGGTACGTACGCATGCATGATTGACGAAAATGAAGTTAACTAAAGGAATTCAAATAACTAAACTACTGGGCCAGGTATAGCTAAACAATACGTAAACATGCAGTGGGGACCATTTTCCCGATTTAGCTATGACGATAGAAAAACTGCAGAAAGTAACAACGGCCAGTGACAGATCAGACTTCTAACTAATTTCTACCTTCATCTTCTTCAACGAGCTAAGTAAACAGAAAAGAAAACAGGGCATCAAGCATATGAAAATAGAGCAATATCAGATCTGACTTAAAATATTACGAATAAGCACAAAACTACTAGGCCGAGCAAAATAAGAAAATTACAGTAAATATCCATAACCATGCAAAATTTAGAACGTCACGTCTCAGATCCACAACTCCAACTGACAATTTAACTCAGATCAACAAAAGCCAACTCCGATACATTCACATCCATACTCCTCAAATCAGATTGAACAACAAATCAACTCCGATCAACCCGATCTCAACTCCAAATCAAACATCAATTGCGAAACGCGTCCAAATCAGTAAAATCCAACAATCAAACATCAGAAACCACTAAACAGAAAACAGAAACTTCAATAGCTACTAAATTAAGAGCCAACACAGAAACATCAAACACCGAGCTTCCAACAGAGAAGTTCACGACAAACGAAACAACGGAAATTAAGGATGGTGTTACACCGCATAAAATAACTAGACCACCTTGAACTCCCAGAATTTACCCCATTGAAGCTAAGTGCATAGAGAAATAAGTGTGTGTGAAGTGAAGAGGAATGAGCTAAGAGCGAAAAGTGAATCTGTGAGAATGATGATGCTCCCTCTCTTCATGTTGTGTCTCTATTTATTGTTGAGGCTCAGATTTCTAGGTTACTCTCCCTTGATGATTTATCACTTTTGTCCTTCCTAGAAGATACTTCAAAAGATGCTTTTCTGCTCACAGCTGCTCCCGCCTTGAGATGGTTGCAAGCTGGCTTCTTCACTCCATTTTCCTTCGATTTCCTCTGCCTGGTAAATTTTCCATCCGTTTCCTTGGCCTAGCAGATTCTCTACGCACCTAAACTTATAAACATGTGTTAGTTCATGAAAATCACATAATTTAACCCCATAACCGATGCATGAATTGAGCCTTATCAAACTGCTCAGACTTAAACCATACTTGTCCTCAAGTATGAAAGACAAAATAAAGAAATAAGGCAAATTTCGTGCATGGTTATTACTTGACTGACTCTAAAGAAAAGATACATACACAAACTCGTAGACCAAGACACAAACACAGATAAAATCAAACCCCTTCTATTTTCACAAACAGATAAAATGACAAAGAAACACAAAAGAAAAGAAAACACAGATGTATAAACTGGTTCAAGTTCTAGCAGCCGTCCCCACAAACTAAAGGTCAATCCAATTGTCTACAGTCTCATATTCCTCCCCCTCCCTTCTTCTATCTAGTCTGTCTGTCAGTGCGTCAAGATAGCCTCTATTTTCACCAATTGTTGGATTCACTCGGTCACTCATTCCTCACCAGAAACGTTAGGACCATTCACTCATTTATGCTTTTGTCATACCACTGATGCTTTGGGTTCTACTAACACAGAAGAAGTTCCTTAAGGTCTTTTCATTTGGTTATAATAGGGCCAGGGGATTGTAATGTGGGTAGGTGAGAATCCTAGGGGTTCTAATTTCAAGATATGTAAGTAAAAATATGCGAAGGACATGTGAACTTAAGGACAAAAGATGGAAACAACCTACCTATTTACAGATCTATCTTCCCAAAATTCGGAGTTGTTCCTTGGCCAATTTGGCTTTATTCCCTAACTATCCTCTACTGGGTCAGGTAATAATTTTTTTTCTACCCACCTTTTCTGACTTTCCTTTTTCTAACTATTTTTTTTATACTTTTTTTTTCTTGGGTCAGGCTATACGCTTCCCTGCCCATTTTCTAAATATAATTTTTTTTACCGGGTCCGGTTACACTGTTTCCTGCCTGTTTCCTTTCTCATATGTTTTTTTTTTCTGTGGGCCAGGCTGTATGATTTTTCTGCCCTTTTTCTAACTAACAATTTGATAAGACTAATTTCATGCATTGGTTAGGAGGTTAAATTCATGCATTTACGGGGTCTAACGCATTTTTTAAGCCAGGTATGTAGAAGATATCGCCAGGCCAAGGAAGAAGGAAAGACAATTGCCTGGCGAAGGAAATTTGGCGATAGAGTAAGCATTGTGAAGTAAAAATAACCAGACGGAGGATATCGCTAAGCTGAAGGGCAGAACAGAGATTTCATGCGAAGGCTTCTAGAAGATCACCTCCACATCTATATAAGAGAGAACATGCAATTCAAAAGAAAGAGAAAAAAAAGGAGAAAACACTTTTTTTGGGAGAGAAGCTCTCAGCTCACTTACACTCACTTCTACACATTTTGGGGTTTTCGGAATTGGCAAGGGGTTCGGGTTTCACTTTCGGTATGATGTTGCGTACCACCGTCCTCTCATAGGTCGAAGAAACAATTTACTGCTTTCATTTCAGTTTGCTGCTGTGAATTTCACCGAGTCTTCGCTGTTCGAAGCTTGGCTTTTTGTTGGCTGCTGAAATATTGTTGAACTTTCGATGCCATTTATATTTTTCATTAAGTTGATGTTGATTTTGTCACACCTCAACCCCTATGACGTATACTCTTATAATAAATAAATCTCTTATCATAAAAGCAATTAATACACGTGTCTAATTCATAGAACACGCATATTATATAATTCTAAAATTCATCATTTAACAAGTACATATTTCAAAACATTCTACATAGTAGTGGAACCCTGTCACCACTCTATATACTATACATTCATCTACATGCAAAATGATGAGGAGGAGAAGGTTGCCAAAATGCGTCAGCCGTCGAACCAGATAACACGTGGAGTTCCTATGACCCATGTCAGTCAAAACTTACTGCTATCTTATTCCTGAAAAATTTTAGTGGTTTATATGAGCCACAACTCAGTATATATAAATTTCCACCTTTAATCTCACATGATACAAACATCAAGCATATTCTTTTATCAATACATATAATCAGAAACAATATATAACATAATTTAAAAACAAACCAGTTCATATTCATATGCATATGCCACTCTATTCAGTTTATTATTCTGTAACAGTCAAGCCTGGTATCTGCCCGGGATTTCTCTATGATTGACCCGTAGGTCCCATTATGATTTGGACTCATAGGTCCCTCTGTATTTGGACTCATAGGTCCCTCTATATTTGGACTCATAGGTCCCTCTGTATTTGGACTCATAGGTCCCTCTGTAATTTCAGATCCAGTACAAGGCTGTCACAGATCCTCTTTAATCACATGATTCATGTACTCGGTATCATAAACATATCCTTTGCACCAATACATATCCATAACATATTCCATCAAATTATCCAATATATCTAAACAAACATGTCCATTTCAACAATCAAATATTCATATCATATTCGACCATCAAAATCAAATAATTCATAATCATATCAATTTCACACCATATAATCCAATAATTCACTCCAATTCAACATATAACAATCAACCACATAACACATGTAAACTAAAAGTGTGATTTATACACACCTGATTAAGACAGATAAATTATCTATCTGAACGCCCAACTCCACTCTACAATCTATAATCATCGCTCCTCTTTACACGAAAAGTTCGATCACTCATCCTTGGAATTTATTTGTTGCTCTTCCGTGTATATTAGTATATGATATTCTTAAAAGAAAATCCTCATAATATATTTACTAGCATCGTATAAGCCAACTTACCCAATGACACTTCAAAAATTGACACGTTGCCTACATGTGTCTTTATGAGAATGAAAGTAATCTAGTATACATGTATTTGGATAAATAATAGCTTAGGGGAAATATCAACTATCCCCATTACCACTTGCATTATATCATAACTATTTTTATATTTAGTAGTTATTGAATCCATGTATATATTTTATAATATAAATTCGTATTTATATATACACAATTATGTAAATGTGTGTGCATATGTACTATATAGTGCTAGTATTTATCTACGTACATATACATATACATATACATATACATATACATATGTATATATGTTTCATAGGAAATAATAATGATCCTAAATCAATAACAATTAATATATTCTCTATGACACACTTAGTATCTCTATACTAAAAATGACAATATAATATGTAATGACAATATAATATGATAATATGCAAAATAATGCATGTTTCGGGTTAGGGATATCACAATTCTTCCCCTCTTTAAGAATTTTGTCCGCAAAATTTGCTTTCCCCATGAGTTAATGCATCCAATAAAATCACTAACCCGTAAACAGATGTGGATAGTTCTTTTTCATTTTTTTCTTCAGTTTCCCAAGTCGCTTCTTCGACTCCGTGATTTTACCAAATAACTTTTACCAAGGGAATCTCTTTTCTTCGCAATTGTTTAACCTGTCGGTCTACAATATTAACTGGTTCCTCTATGTAACTTAGATTTTCAGAAATCTGTATATCAGGATCTTTCAAAATATGTGAAGGATCAGATCGATAACGTCGAAACATGCTGACGTGAAAAATATTATGAATCTGCTCTAACTCTGGAGGTAATGCTAACCTGTACGCTAACAGTCCAACTTTTTCGACAATATCATATGGCCCAATATAATGAGGACTCAACTTACCTTTATAATTCTTCTGTCTATCCCATGTCGCTTTCAATCTGCTTTTAATAATGTCAATCTTGGACAGTTTCTCGAATAATCTCTGACATTTCTAGAATCTCTATATAGAACTTCTACATTTTCTACTATACAATGTCTTATACAGTATCATAAATGAAACTGTTTAGTATACGCAAACTTTATCAGCAGAATATATTCATCCCCTGAACCCTGAAATTCAATAACATGAGCACAAAACATTTCTTCCAACGTCTTTATAGTTCTCTCTGACTTACCATCTTTCTAAGGGTGAAAAATATTACTAAAATATAATCATGTCTCCATAGATAGTAAATTGCGGACCTCTAGACATAAAAGATAGAATACCATATAATCGTGCTGCATCTTTCGCGTACTTTTCAGCTAAGTGATATAACGAACAACGCCATCTTATAGGTAAGAAATGTACTATCGGTGACCCTGTACCAAAATTTATGGTAATGTGTTCTCATTTTGAGACTAGAATAGTTAAAGGCTTCAACAAACCTGTAGGTACACACTGTTCTGCTTTAGCCTGTTGACATATCAAATACCTTGAAACAAACTCTATGACTTTCTTCTTCATCTTCGACCACCAATAATACTCTAATAATAATGTTATTTGCATATGTGTAATCACTCTGCTTGACTTGTAACTCAAAGTATCTGTAACAACATTCACCTTCTTAAGATGGTATTCGATGGTGCAGTCATATTCTGTAAGAAACTCCATCCAATGTCTTAGTCTCATATTCAACTCCTTCTTACTCTTCAAATATTTCAAACTCTCGTGATCAACCAGAATTCGACGAAGTCCTCCATACAAATAATAATGCCAAATCTTCGAAGGAAAACCACACTGCTAAATCTAGATCAGAAATAGAATAAGAAGCTTCATGTACTCGTGATTGTCCTTGACGCATAAGCAATAAACTTTCCATTTTTTAAATAGAAATCCAGATCAGAAATAGAAAACCAAATCCATGTTGTAGTGCATTACTATAAATAACATAATATCATGTACTTGTGGAAATAACCAATATAGACGACATAGTCAATCAATGCTTCAACTCATCAAAATTGTTTTAACATGCTTCACTTCATATAAGATGAGAATTCTTCCGTAATAAATTCTTCATCAATTCAACCATAATCGCAAATCATTTTCAGTTGACAAATACTTCAATATTCTGTATATCCATTTCTATTCTTCAACCTGATACCATGTGTCCCAATAATACCATATGATCTAGCTAGACTCACACTTACCCAACCTTGCAATAAGCTGTTTATCTCGCAAAACTTGTAATACTGACTGCAAGTGATTAACATGCCTATCTGTACTTCGTGAAATATACTAGTAAGTCAATAAAAATAATCACTAAGTGATATAGGAATGGTTGAGAGACTTTGTTCATCAATGCCATAAATAATTGTAGGTGCAATAGTTAATTTGAAAGGCATAACCAAAACTCATAATGGTCGTACTGAGTTTAAAATGGTGTCTCTGCAATATTCTCTTTAGCTATCTTCAACTGATGGTATCTTGATTGAAAATCAGTACTCGAAAACAGTTGCATACCTTGAAATTGATCAAATAAGTCTTATATTCTCGGTAATAGATATTTATTCTTCACAGTCACTTGATTTGACTTCCAACAGTATATATAATGTCGCAGTGTTTCTTCTTCAAAAATAATATTGATGCTCTCCAAAGTAAAACATTGAGTCATACATATCTCTTGTCTGACAACTCTTGCAACTATTTATTTAACTCTTGAAACTCTAATCAAGACATTTGATAAGGATGAATAGAAATAGATGCAGTACCTGGTAGTAACTCAATAGTGAATTTTGTCTATTGATCTGATGCTAATCCTGAGAGATTTCCACTTCGAATAAATTGAAAAGTCGATGTAGCTAATATAAGACAAGTTGCAATTGGTCGATACCATTAAATATCACTCGATCTCGTCTCGATGATTATATTACCATTTCTTTAACATGACAAATTGCCTTAGTTCGATGAAGTGAAAACCAATCTATAATCATGATAATATCAAATTTGTGTATGAACAAGGGAATCAATATCCGCTGGCAGCTCAACTGAATTAACTCGCACCACGCAGTCTAGATAAATCGTGTATACTGAAACAATGCTAGCTCGTAATCAACAACAAATATAGTTCCTGTTTAAAGATAGAATCTCTCTTTACTTCATCGTCACAATACACTTCTTGCATATATTTATCATTAAATTCTCTAGGAAAATCGTCTGAACTTAGTACCAAAGATTGTATAAAAGCTTGTGGGACTGTTTCTGCCCAATAGTAAATATTGCTTCAAAGAAAAGACACTGTGTAATCAAAACGCTGATCTGACATACAACTTATCTGATTGAACACATGTTCTATCCTTTTCAACCATATCTTGGCCTCGGTCAGATCAGTAGTCTCATAAAGTCAACAATTCCATTTTTCGGTGCTATTTAATGTTTCTACCTCTTTGACTCATCATTGGTCCATGTATTTATTGGAAGTCACCATATGATGCAATATGTATATGAGATGTTTCTATAATTAATTGATGATGCAGGGCGGCTGACCCTTCTCTCCTCAGTGAGATATGTTCATGACAACACAAATGCAAACGAAACTTATAACATAAATGTATGATATACATGAATACTATGTCCCAGCGGGATTCTATCCCCGCTCTGATACCACCTAAACTATCACACCTCAACCCCTCTGACGTATACTCTTATAATAAATAAATCTCTTATCATAAAAGCAATTAATACACGTGTCTAATTCATAGAACACGCATATTATATAATTCTAAAATTCATCATTTAACAAGTACATATTTCAAAACATTCTACATAGTAGTGGAACCCTGTCACCACTCTATATACTATACATTCATCTACATGCAAAATGATGAGGAGGAGAAGGTTGCCAAAAGGCGTCAGCCGTCGAACCAGATAACACGTGGAGTTCCTATGACCCATTTCAGTCAAAACTTACTGCTATCTTATTCCTGAAAAATTTTAGTGGTTTATATGAGCCACAACTCAATATATATAAATTTCCACCTTTAATCTCACATGATACAAACATCAAGCATATTCTTTTATCAATACATATAATCAGAAACAATATATAACATAATTTAAAAACAAAACAGTTCATATTCATATGCATATGCCACTCTATTCAGTTTATTATTCTGTAACAGTCAAGCCTGGTATCTGCCCGGGATTCCTCTATGATTGACCAGTAGGTCCCATTATGATTTGGACTCATAGGTCCCTCTGTATTTGGACTCATAGGTCCCTCTATATTTGGACTCATAGGTCCCTCTGTATTTGGACTCATAGGTCCCTCTGTAATTTCAGATCCAGTACAAGGCTGTCACAGATCCTCTTTAATCACATGATTCATGTACTCGGTATCATAAACATATCCTTTGCACCAATACATATCCATAACATATTCCATCAAATTATCCAATATATCTAAACAAACATGTCCATTTCAACAATCAAATATTCATATCTTATTCGACCATCAAAATCAAATAATTCATAATCATATCAATTTCACACCATATAATCCAATAATTCACTCCAATTCAACATATAACAATCAACCACATAACACATGTAAAACTAAAAGTGTGATTTATACACACCTGATTAAGACAGATAAATTATCTATCTGAACGCCCAACTCCACTCTACAATCTATAATCATCGCTCCTCTTTACACGAAAAGTTCGATCACTCATCCTTGGAATTTATTTGTTGCTCTTCCGTGTATATTAGTATATGATATTCTTAAAAGAAAATCCTCATAATATATTTACTAGCATCGTATAAGCCAACTTACCCAATGACACTTCAAAAATTGACACGTTGCCTACATGTGTCTTTATGAGAATGAAAGTAATCTAGTATACATATATTTGGATAAATAATAGCTTAGGGGAAATATCGACTATCCCCATTACCACTTGCATTATATCATAACTATTTTTATATTTAGTAGTTATTGAATCCATGTATATATTTTATAATATAAATTCGTATTTATATATACACAATTATGTAAATGTGTGTGCATATGTACTATATAGTGCTAGTATTTATCTACGTACATATACATATACATATACATATACATATACATATACATATACATATACATATGTATATATGTTTCATAGGAAATAATAATGATCCTAAATCAATAACAATTAATATATTCTCTATGACACACTTAGTATCTCTATACTAAAAATGACAATATAATATGTAATGACAATATAATATGATAATATGCAAAATAATGCATGTTTCGGGTTAGGGATGTCACAGATTTCGAGTAAGGATGATGTTTGTTTCTGAGTTTATAATTATTTACTTGAATGGATGCTTTTCGCACTTGATCTGTTGAGTTGGAGTAGAATCGTGGTTAGATTGTCGATTGATCGGAGCAGATTGGTTGAATCGGAGTTTATGGAGTCATTTTTGGTCGTAGTTGGGTTCGGATTGCTTGGATTCGGAGTGGATTGAGCGTCTGACGTGTGGATCTGAATGTAGAGTTGTTTGATTGTGCATGAATTTGATGACTCGTTTCCGTATTTTTGTTTCCTTTCATCTAGTATATGTAGATCTCTTCTGTTTCCGATTAATCGCCAGTTTCCGACGTCCGAATTATTATATTCTGTTTGAATCTAGTTATTTACTCTGTTTTCTCCATGTTTGCGTTTGAATCAGGTAACGAGATGCAGGTCGTTGTTAGTTAAATTCATAGTTTGTTCTTTGCAGCTTTTCGTACGTACCTTGCTGTTTCTGGAAAATGGTCCCCACTGCATGTTTACTTTCTGTGTAGCTAATTTAGGTAGCCGTTTACTAGGTCAAGGAAGTTTGTTTGAAATATTGAAGTTACGAGTATGTTCGAAGTTTGCAAGATGTTCTTGGTTTCCTAGGTCTAGTGTTAGATTTTGTTCCTAAGTCTAGTAATAGCTTTCCTCAACCCAAAATTGCGTGGCAGCAGCCAATCACCTTTCCAGAGTCTTTTAAATGCCTTCTTACGCATCAATCTTCGTGGGATCGATACCTACTTCCCTATACTAATTCATAGTATAGCGGGTTGAGGGTTTTGAATACGGAATTTGTGTGTCCAACGACCGAGACTCCCCGGATCCTCTGAGTTCCTAGACCTTGTGATCTAGTGGATTCTCTGGGTTTGCGAAGCTTGACCTAGAACAAAAGCACACACTCAGTTTCCGAGCAGTTTCAAATGGCGCCGTTGCCGGGGATTGATGGCGTAGTTTGTGATTGTGTTTAGAGATTTTGGCGTACATAGTTTTGATTTTTTTCTTTTCTTTTTATTTTCAGTTTATGAGCAGAGGCTCACGGTTTGGACACTGGGGTAACTCATCTGGGTGGAGGAACGATCGGTTTACTTGGCTGGACAGAGAGTCAGCATCTACGGTCACCACCAGATAGGGATTATCTACGGGAAATCCATTTCCGTTTGGTTCAGAAAGTGACGAGGATTGGAGTTCGTCAGGAATAGAGAATCCCGAGTCATCTTCAGAAACATAAACAAAGGAGGTAGAGATCAGAGACATGGCGTAGGTAGTCAATCCAGATCCTGAGATCGGTTCGCTCACTGCCCATCTCGATGGTGAGCCAGCCCAGGCTATAGTTATGAATCCGCGTCAGAGGGCTATCGATATTAAGACAAATGTGCTAGGCATTCTACCGACATTCTCCGGGCATAGGAACGAGTGTCCATACGAGTTTCTAAATGAGTTAAGCAAGTTGTGCAGTATTCAGAAAAGGCCCAACGACACCACGGAGGAAGATTATCGCGTACGCGCAATTCCATTTGCTCTCAAGGGAGAGGCTAACACATGGCTGCTGAGGCTGCCTCAGGATTCCATCCGTACATGGAGAGATTTCAAGTTGGAGTTTTTGGATTACTTTTTCCCTTCAAACAAGACAAACGTTCTTAAGAAGGAAATCGTAGAGTGTAAGCAGGAGTATGATGAATCTCTGAGTCAATATTGGTCAAAATTTAAGGGATTGTTAGATGCTTTCCCGAATCATAGAATGATCGAGGCAGAAATTTATTATCTGTTTTATGAAGGAGCAAACCCTGAATCCAAGGATCTAATGAATTCCTCGAGCGGGGGAAATTTTATGAAGAAAAAAGGAAGTGAAGCGAGAGAGATCTTGGGAAAGTTGATAGATGCCAAAATGGCGTACGACAGCCCAAGGAATATTATGAGGAGAGGGTCAGCAAATGCGAGGGAGCAAGGTGACGAAAGAGTCGAGGCGAGAATAGATAGGCTTGAGAAAACACTCTTGAATCCAATCGAGAAGACTAATCGACCAGCCTCACAAGAGAAAGAGAAGCCTTCAGGCCCAGGAGAAGTTCCACCCCAGTAATACTATGGCCCTCAAGAAGGAGAGTACCAGGCCCAGGTTAATTCGATGGGGAGTTGGAATCCAAATGGGAGTTGGAATCAAGGGAGATAGAGGGATGCACCATGGAGAAACCATCCCAATTTTAGATGGTCTGACAATGACCCGACCCAACCACCTCCACAACAGAACACCCAGTTTACACAACAACCAGAGAGGCAGACTAACTGGCCTGGGAGAAATCAGGAGGGGCAGAACAACTGGAACAACCGGAATCAGGGCGATCATTCTAATTGGGGGAACATGAATCAAAACCACCAGGGGAACTCTTAAGTACCGCCACACCAAAGGAATTACCCAGGAAATTATCATAATTCCCAACCTACTTACCAAGGGAATCAAGGGCCAGGAAATCAGTACAACAACAGTTCTGGGGTCAGGGAAACTTTCGCCAGAACCAAGGGAGTGGACCGAACCTGGGTTCAGGACCAAATCCCGGCAAACCTAATTCCAAGCCACAAAGGAATCTTGACGATATGGTGCATGATTTAGTCAGTTCTCAACAGCATATACAGAATAACATGCAATCCAACAATGATGTGGTGCATAAGCTTCAGGACGCTCAGTTGGAGCAGAAGGCAGCAATGGATATGCTGGCAAAGCAATTGTCCCAGATCGCAACTTCCTTGAACGAGATGCGGGGTAACGAAGGAAAGATTCCTGCCTCAGTAAGGCCACCAGATAGAGCTAACATTAGTCAAATCACTTTAAGATATGGACGAGGTTATGAAGGTCCAGTGATGAAGATGAATGAAGAAACACCTTCCGAGGAAGACAAGGAAGGGAAGAACTCAGTCCCTGAACCTGGAAATTCGACGATAGGGAGTACCTTAAGAGGAGATGACCTTCAGGAAGGTGATCTGGGGAAACCGCTACCTAGTGTGGCTGAACCATTTTTCCTAGACCCAGAGCCAGAAGCGGAGAATGAAGGAGTGAGGAAGGAAACGGAAGAGTTTTCAGCTGGAGGGTCAATAGGTGCAGGGAAACAATTGAAACCATTCCCGCACCGAGGAGAGGCTAAGAAGAAGAAGGATGAACCGCTGGATTTTATGGATATCTTTGGGAAGTTGGAGATAAACCTACCGTTCTTACAGGCTTTGAAATTGCCGATCTTCAGCAAATTCATAAAGGAGTTCATCGCTGGGAAGACAAGACCCAGTGGGAAGATACTGATTGGAGAGAACGAGTCAGCAGTGATTCAGAAACGCAGGATGCCTTCGAAACGCACTGATCCAGGTATGTTGACCTTACCCATTTCCATTGGTGATGTCAGAATTGAGCATGCTATGTGTGATTTAGGGGCATCGATAAATGTTTTACTTCTTTCCATATACAAAAAATTGGTGGGAGTAGGAATGGTGGATACAAAAGTGGTGATCCAATTGGCGGATAGGTCGTGTATTTGTCCAGAGGGAGTTTTGGAAAATGTTATTGTTAAGGTCAATGATTTTCTGTCCGGCTGATTTCCATGGTATTAAAATGTCCGGCTGATTTCCATGGTATTAAAATGAGTGATAATGAATTTGCTGAGTCTAGCGGCATACTCTTAGGAAGACCTTTTATGCGTACCGCTAAAACCATTATCGATGTCTTTGATGGAACAATATGCTTGGACTATAATGGGGAGAAATATACATTTAGCATATATGAAGCAATGAAGAAACCTTTAGATGTTGAGAATTTGCGTGCTGTCGATGTTATTAACCCCCTGGTCCAGGAATATCTTGAAGCCGAGTTGATGCAGGAGCAGATTGATAATTCAGAGTTAAGTCACTCTATTGACAGAGAGGTAGCTGGTTGGTGTGAGGCAATGCACACAAGGGATTTAACGGATGAAGAGTTAGCCGAAGCTATTTCAGAGTTTTGTAAAAATTCGGGGTCAGCCAGGTCAATGGAATTAGCTCAAGTGGCTAGCATGGACAATTCTTCTGGGTATGCTAAGGGAATGATAAAAGATGCGACAGAAAAAAATTCCCTTGCCCCAGGAAACAAGTACCCCCAAGAAGGAACTGAAAACACTCTTACCAGGCCTCAAGTATGCCTATCTGGAAGAGAATGAGACTTTCCCGGTCATCGTCAACAGCAACCTGACCGAGGAACAGGAAAGAGATCTACTGCAGGTAATCAGAAGGAACAAGAAGGCAATAGGATGGACTCTCTCAGACTTAGTAGGAATCAGTCCGGATCTCTGCATGCACCACATTAGGTTGGAAGACGGTGCGAAGGCCTATAGGGACCCACAAGGCAAGCTGAATCCAAACATGAGGGAGTAAGAAGTTTTGAAGCTGCTTGCCTTAGGCATCATCTATTCTATACCAGATAGTGAATGGGTCAGCCCAGTTCACATGGTACCCAAAAGTCAGGAATTCAGGTAGTTAAGAATGACAAGAAGGAATTGGTACCCACTCGACCTGTCACTGGATGGAGGATGTGCATCGATTACAGGAAGCTGAATGAAGCGACTAGGAAGGATCATTTCCCATTACCCTTCATTGATCAGATGCTAGAGAGGCTGGCTGGAAAACAATATTTTTGCTTCCATGACGGATACAGTGGGTACTTCCAGATCTATGTAGATCCCGAAGACCAAGAGAAGACGACGTTTACGTGGCCATTTGGCACATATGCTTATAGAAGAATGTCGTATGGGCTGTGCAATGCGCCAGGCACTTTTCAACGCTGCATGATGAGTATCTTCTCAGATCTACTAGAGGATTGTATCAAGATTTTCATGGATGACTTCACCGTATATGAGAACTCTTTCGATTCCTGTTTAGCTAGCCTGGACGTAGTATTGAGGAGATGCCAGGAAAAGAATTTGGTCCTTAACTTCGAAAAATGTCACATCATGGTACCCAAGGGGATCGTCCTAGGGCATGTAGTCTCGGAGAAGGGCATACAAGTAGACCAAGCAAAGGTCGATGTAATATCAAAATTACCTTACCCTAAGAATCAGAAAGAAGTCAGGGGATTCCTAGGGCATGCAGGGTTTTATAGAAGATTCATAAAGGACTTCGCGAAGATTGCTCAACCGCTCACCCATTTGCTGCACAATGAAGTTGATTTCGTCTTCAACGAAGAGTGTAAGAAGGCTTTTCAATTATTAAAAGATAAACTAGTGTCTGCCCCTATCATCAGGGCACCCGACTGGAGTCTGCCATTTAAAATAATGTGTGATGCAAGCGACTTCGCCGTGGGGGCGGTACTAGGTCAAAGGATTGATGGAAAAAGTTACGTGATCTTCTATGCCTCGAAGACACTCAACCAGGCCCAGAAAAACTATGACACCACGGAAAAGGAAATGTTAGCAGTCGTGTATTCATTTGAGAAATTCCGACCATACTTACTGGGGTCGAGAGTGATAGTTTTTACCGACCACGCGACTATCAAGTACTTGCTGAAGAATCAAAGCCAAGGTTAATCCGGTGGGTGTTACTCTTGCAAGAATTTGATTGGAAAGTGAAAGATAAAAAGGGGACAGAGAATAAAGTGGCTGACCATCTGACTCGGATTTTCCAGGGAGAAACGGAGGAAGCTATATCTGACGCATTCCCGGAGGAACATCTGTACTACATAGGAAAATCTCCTAGACCTATCATTTGGGAGGAAATAATGGCGATAACAGGTCCAGGAGATGCTGAAAAAAGGGAAGTGTCGGTTGAACACGGAACCATGGTTCGCAGACCTGGCAAATTACTTAGTCACAAGAGAGGTGCCCAGTTCACAAGAAATTTCCCTGGCCCAGAAGATGAAGATTAAAAGCGAGGCTAAGTATTATTTTTGGGACGATCCTTACTTGTGGAGGATGGGAGCTGACCAGGTAATCATGAGATGTATCCCCGAATGGGAGCAGAGGGATGTGCTTAATCATTGCCATGCGTTGGCGTGTGGAGGTCATTTTGGACCAAGGAAGACTGCGAGAAAAGTCCTAGACAGCGGATTTTATTGGCCTACATTACACAAGGACTCTTTTGAATTCTGTCAAAACTTTGAGAGATGCCAGCAAACTGGAGGAATTTCAAAGCGAGATGAGATGCCGCAAGTCCCAGTAATCGCCTGCGACATCTTTGACGTCTGGGGGATGGATTTCATGGGCCCATTCCCATCTTCGTACGGGAATACATACATCCTTGTGGCCGTAGATTATGTTTCAAAGTGGATAGAAGCTAAGGCTACCACGTCTTGTGAAGCCAAAGAGGTGGCTATGTTTCTTTGAGCTAACATTTTTAACAGGTACGGTGTGCCCCGAGCTATTATATCTGACCAAGGGACGCATTTCCGTAACTGAACCATAGAAGCTCTGATGAGGAAATACGAAGTCCACCACAGGCTTTGTACCCCGTATCATCCTCAGTCTAATGGGCAGGCAGAAATCTTGAATAGGGAGATCAAGGTAATATTGGAGAAGACGGTGAACCCGTCAAGGAAGGATTGGAGCAAGAGGCTCGGTGATGCATTATGGGCTTACAGGACTGCATATAAAACTCCTATTGGGATGTCACCCTATAGGCTGGTGTTTGGAAAGATGTGCCATTTGCCCGTGGGAGTGGAGCACAAAGCATATTGGGCGGTGAAGGAGATTAATATGAGACCCCAGGCTTGTGAAGAAGAGAGTAAATTGCAACTTCAAGAGCTGAAAGAGTTAAGGCTGGAGTCGTATGATTCCGCAATGTGGTACAAGGAGAAGACATGGCTTTGGCATGACAAAAACCTCCAGGTCAAGGAACTACAAATGGGTCAGAAGGTCCTCCTTTTCTAATCCAAGCTCAAGCTGATGCCTGGGAAGCTGAAGTCCAAGTGGATTGGGCCGTACACAATTGTTTGCCTTCGAGCAAATGGAGCTGTGGAAATCCTGGGAAGTGCCTCGAACTCTACTTCTTTCCTTGTTAATGGTCATCGATTGAAAGGTTTTTGGGATAATTCGGAGTTGTGTGTGGTGGAGGAAGTGCCACTACGCGCACTCTCTATTATCGTCTAATCGGTCTAAATGAGTAAGTGCCCTCGACGAATTCCTGGGTCAGGTAAATGGGAATGCATTCTTAATCTATACACTGAACCAGGGGATCTCGAGAGTACTCAATTGAAAGTGTAAATAGTTTAATTGCGTTTCAAAAAGTAAAAAAATACCAAACAAAGAAAAAATCTAATCTTCTAAAAATATTTTCGAAACACCAGACATTTTAGGGAAATTGTTTTGTCACATTTGAATCCTTGACCTGGGAGTCTGGCATTTCATTTTTGTTTTTCCTAAGTGTGGTATTGCGGAGAATAGCATTTACATGGGGGTGGAGAGATTTTCAGACCAGAATTTGGGAGGGAAGTTGTAAAATTTTCAAAATTCAAATTTTAACTTTATGGGAAGGCGTACGGTTGCTTACATCACGTCTACAACCGTCCTGCAGTCGTGCCCTATCCTTACCTAAAATACCAATTTTTCCTCCTTATTCTTTTTATTTTCCAATCTCCAAAATACCGAAATCTTTCTCTCCACTTTATTCTCCCCCAAATCTTTTTCTCTCGCAATACCCACATTCCGTCTAACCCTAATCACACAAATTCTTCGAAGTTCTTGTGTTTTTGCAGAATTAGAACATGTCGAAGGCACCTGCTCACACTGAGAAGGTCGGGAACCTCACCACCTCCGCAGATTCCGACGCGGTAGCGTTCATGGCGGATTTAACAAGGAAGTTTGGTAGTGCAGAGGAGACGATGAAGGCCTTCGCCCTTTTCTCGGCGATGATGGAACATGCCAAACTTTCCGCAAAGACAATCGAAGCACTGCCACCGCCGACGATTCCAGAAGATTCAACGGCTCAACCCGCGATTTTGCATGCAGAAGATTGTGTCGAAGCATGGTGAGAAAGAAGAAGAGAAGCCGGCGTCGCCGGCTAGGAAGAAAGTGAAGGTGACCCACCCATATGTTCCACCCCAGTTGGCTCCCGCGGGGGCCAGACCCCAAATTGAGACCCCCCAATGACCAAGTAACTTTTATTTTTCAGTTTTTATTTTCGTTTTCTTTCTGTTTTTATATGTTTACATGTTTGTCGTTCTGAGTTTGTGCTTTTGGGTTTGTTGTTCCAGCATGCTTCGTTTTGTATATATGTGTATGTGTTTTCTCCCACTTAGCCCAATCTTTGGTCTAAGTGTGAGAAGTTTGTATTTTTATGGAATGTTTTTTGTTTTTGTTTTGTTATAATTTCTCCCACGTAGCCCGATGCTTAGTCTAAGTGTGAGAAGGCTGTCTTTTGTGTTTATGTTTTGTTTGCATTAACTGCCTTTCCCCCCTTCACTAGGATAGCTTGGGGACAAGCTTGAGTGAAGTGGGAGGGGGAAGGAGTTAGTGCAGTCTGTGTTTAATGTGAATATGAGTCTTTAGGTCTAGGTTTTATGTTTGTCGCATGAGCCAGTGAATACAATAAGGCAAGATTCCCTTAGTAAGAGTAATTGTAGATAGGATACATGTCAACTTTGATGCCTTTTTCCTTAATAAGTTGTTATCGATTTGGATAAAGTAAGGATGATAGAGGATGCCTTAGATAACCTAGTTGTGAAGCCCCACTATAAAAGTAAGTTATGACCCTATACACTTTGAGCTAACATATATAATAAAAAGGGGGCCGCCACTAGATGTTTAGGGAGTAGTGTCTGAAGTTGAAAAAATAGGGAAAAGGGTTCTGGAGGTATAAGCTGGACGAAGTCCAGAAAAGGAGGTATAAGCTGGACGAAGTCCAGGGGAGAAATAAAATAAATATTCGGAGGTATAAGCTGGACGAAGTCTAGGGGATATGAAATATATATATATATAAAGGGGGGAAGAGAAGGAAAAGAAATCCAAGGGCAGGAAGCAATAGTAACCCGACCCAAGAATAAAGAAAAGGGGACTTAGGAAAGAGAAACTCTCATAACCCGAAGCATCAGTGGTGTGGCAATAACTTAAGAGTAAATCGATCCTAACATCCCTGTTGAGGAATGAGTGATCGAGTGAATCCAACAATTGGGAAGTCAATAGGCTATCTTGACGAACTAACAGACCGATTAAGTAGAAGATGGAAAGAGGACGATTTGGAGACTATAGACGATCAAATAGACCTTAAGCTTGTGGGGACGGCTGCCCAAAAATCACAACTAGTTCATGCTTTGTTGTTTTTGTTTTCTTTAAGTGTTTGTCTTCTTTTGTTAAGAGTCTGTTAGGTTGTCTAGGTCTAGGAGTTTGTGTCTTGTTTGTGTCTGTAAGGTCGGCCATAGGATAATCATGCATTTAAATTCGCCTTATTTCTATTTCTTGTCTTTATACTTGAGGACAAGTATGGTTTAAGTGTGAGCAGTTTGATAAGGCTAATTTCATGCATTGGTTAGGAGGTTAAATTCATGCATTTACGGGGTCTAACGCATTTTTTAAGCCAGGTGTGTAGAAGATATCACCAGGCCAAGGAAGAAGGGAAGACAATTACCTGGCGAAGGAAATTTGGCGATAGAGTGAGCATTATGAAGTAAAAATAGCCAGACGGGGGAGATCGCTAAGCTGAAGGGTAGAACAGAGATTTCATGCGAAGGTTTCTAAAAGATCACCTCCGCATCTATATAAAAGAGAACATGCAATTCAAAAGATAGAGAAAAAAAGAGAAAAACTTTTTTTTGGGAGAGAAGCTCTCAGCTCACTTACACTCACTTCTACACATTTTGGGGTTTTCAGAATTGGCAAGGGGTTCGGGTTTCACTTTCGGTTTGATGTTGCATACCACCGTCCTCACGTAGGGTGAAGAAACAATTTACTACTTATATTTCAGTTTGTTGTTGTGAATTTCACCGAGTCTTCGCTGTTCGAAGCTCGGCTTTTTGTTGGTTGTTGAAATATTGTTGATCTTTCTATGCCATTTCTATTTTCCATTAAGATGATGTTGATTTCGAGTATAGATGATGTTTGTTTCTGAGTTTATAGTTATTTACTTTAATTGATGCTTTTCGCACTTGATCTGTTGAGTTGGAGTAGAAGCGTGGTTGGATTGTCGATTGATCGGAGCAGATTGGTTGAATCGGAGTTTATGGAGTCATTTTTGGTCGTAGTTGGGTTTGGATTGCTTGGATCCGGAGTGGATTGAGCGTCCGACGTGTGGATCTGAATGCAGAGTTGGTTGATTGTGCATGAATTTGATGACTCGTTTCCGTGTTTTTGTTTCCTTTCGTCTAGTATATGTAGATCTGTTCTGTTTCTGATTAATCACCAGTTTCTGACGTCCAAATTATTATATTCTGTTTGAATCTAGTTATTTACTCTATTTTCTCCATGTTTGCGTTTGAATCAGGTAACGAGATGCAGGTCGTTGTTAGTTAAATTCATAGTTTGTTATTTGCAGCTTTTCGTGCGTACCTTGCTGTTTCTGGAAAATGGTCCTCACTGCATGTTTACTTTATGTCTAACTAATTTAGGTAGCTATTTATTAGGTCAAGGAAGTTTGTTTGAGATATTGAATGAGTATGTTCGAAGTTTGCAAGATATTCTCGATTTCCTAGGTCTAGTGGCAACAGCCAATCACCTTTCCAGAGTCTTTTAAATTCCTTCTTACGCATCCATCTTCGTGGAATCGATCCCTACTTCCCTGTACTAATTCATAGTATAGCGGGTTGAGGGTTTTGAATGCGGAATTTGTGTGTCCGACGACCGAGACTTCCAGGATCCTCTGACTTCCTAGACCTTGTGATCTAGTGGATTATCTGGGTTTGCGAAGCTTGACCTAGCACAAAAGCAAACACTCATTTTCCGAGCAGTTTCACAATTCTTCCGGGTCAGGTTACAAAATCTCCTGCCCGTTTTATTTTCTAACTTTCTAATTTATATTCCCCTGTTCCTCAGCTTATCTTCTACCCCGAATGGTGAGTTGTCCCCACTTCGCCCCCTTTGTTCACGCGACTTGAAAGCTAAGGTGCCAAAAGAAAAGGACAATTTTAATAGGCTCAACTTTTTTTAAAAAATATTATCTCCTATATGGAGGAAATTACAAATAAACTCCTATAGAAAGGAGGAAATTACAATTGATGTCAAGAGGGCTCGAACTCGACACCTCATACAATAATGTCTAAGCTCCTTACCGCTAGGGTAAAGGCTCTAGACAATTTTAATAGGCTCAACTTGGCTATTTAGGTGTTGCCCTTACAACAAGGCGGGTCCAGTAAATTCGAAATAAAAATTAAGCTCAACTGGTTCTCCTATTACCTTTAGTCGTTACTCCCCTATGTCATTTTACCCTAAGCATCAAGTGGCAGCCTCTCTTTCCTATTCTAATAGTAGAAAGTGTTCTACTCTTAAGCTTTTAACTTGCTCTTTAGAAGGCTTCACAACTAGATCAAAATAAGGCCTTTCTATCATTCTTACTTCCTCCAAACTGATTTGATTTATTAAGGAAAGAGGTCTCAAAAATTGACATGCATCCTCTCTTCGATCACTCTTACTAAGGGAATCTTGCTTTCTATTTCGCTAGTTTATACTTAAACACATAAGTCCCTAAAAAAAGACACTCTACTAACTCAAAAACTAACTCAAGACCCAACATATATGCATGCTTTGACTAACTGCTCTAACCCCTCCCCCTTCCCACTTCATTCCTGCTTGTCCCCAAGCAACTCCGATGAAGTGGAAAATAGGGCAGTTAATGCGCAGACAGAAACAACACAAGAAAACACAACCTTCACTTAGACCAACAATTGGGCTAAATGGGAGAAGATACAGAACACAAATCAACGAAACATATATACAACACAAACTTCTCACACATAGGCTAAGCTATGGACTACGTGGGAGAAGACACCAAACACATATACAGACACCAAAAGCATGCATAAAAACAGAGATAACGTGCATAACAGACACTTAACAAAAGAAAAAAAAATCAAAACAAAAAATAAAAAATCATAACAGACACTTAACCGATGGGGCAGGTTCATCTGTCTCTTTCACGGTCGTCTTTGGTGCATCCTTTTTTACAGACACGATGGTGGGAGGTTTTTTCATCACTTCTTTCCTTTTCTTGGTCAGGGTACTTGTTGGGTCACTAGTGGCTTTCTTGAGTGAGAAGGCTCATGGGCCTAGCTGTTTAGACTCATTGTTGGGTCTAGGAGTTGTAATCTGCTGGTCGGGGGAAATCTCTTCTCCATTGAGGCAATCATTCTCATCATCACATTGATGGCCTCATCCATCTGTCCATTCAGAACTTGCATAGCCCCCTTGATCTTTACAGCAGATGAGCTTACAGTGCTCAATTCACTCCGGACCTCTCCTATCTCTTGTCTCCACTCCTCACGCTCGACATTTGTTGGCATCTGGGCATCCTCCAGCTCTCTCTTCACAGTCGTCACCTTAGGTATACCCACTTCATAAAATACGATCTATCCCTCCTTCATGTGTAAAAGCCCCTTGTTGAAAAGGAACGCCAAGTTGAACAGTTCGGGAGCATCGCACATTAGAAGGGTTGGAACTGACGTCGCCACCTTCATGCTCACGTTTCGTATGAGGTAAGCGCCAAGGAGGTGGCAAGGGTAGAGGTGGCGGACCGTGAAGCTAGTCATCAAGTTGCACGCCTGGGCCAACCAGTATCCAAGGTGGACCTTCACACCTTTGAGCATACACCATGTAAAATAGAGTTCGGGTGTGGTGAGAGCAGTACTTATCTAACCTAGCAGATTGTACCCGAGGAAAACTTGCGTGAGGCGGAGGACTGGGTTGACAATGTGGAATCTCCTAGATGAGCTTGTCTTGAACACCCTCCATGCTTGTGGGTGATAAGATCCCAGGTCCCCTGCATCTCAAATCCAGTCGTCTTCTTTGGGGGGCCTATTTCTCTCTCATTCCAGAACCCCTCGTCGTCTTCCTCTGGGGTAAACAACCCCATTCTCAGGGACCACTCCCGAATGCTCATTATCATATCTTCGTTAACGAGACAAAAACTGATATAATCAGCGTCAGGGTCCATGGTGGCTTGAACTTTAACGATGTGAAGAATTCCTTGGCCAAGGCACTTGGCACCTCTGTCGTGCAGTTATCCAACAACCACTCGAATCCTATAGCTCGGATGTAAGTTAGGAATTCCTCCTATGATTCAATTCTTGGAGGGATGGGGGGTCGTACATCTTTCCTGATTTCAAGAGCTTCCCTTTTGAAGCGCGCCCTTCACAATTCGCTGCCAGTTTTGGGTCCTCAAAGTGGACCATGGCCTCTAGCAGCCTCTTTGTCACTAACACCTCCATCGACTCGTACACCGGGTCTTCCTCCTAGTTTGTCTCCGCTTCCTCTTCTTCCTCATTTTCTTCTGTCGATTGGGCAAATGGTACACGAATTGGTTCTGGGAGGCTTCCTTAATCACCAAGGTCGAGGAAGCTTGCCTTTGCTGCTTCTTTAGGGGTTTGGCCTCCTGCTTCCCCTTGCGTTTCTGCTCTGCTGCATTGATATGATCATGTGTGCCGGACATCAAGAGTCACTCCGACGACGTGAGCCGTGGATAGATTGGGGTCCAAGGATGAAAGAGAAGGCACTTCAAGGATACTACAAAGCTCGATGGTCTCCTAAGGATGATAGGAAAGGAAAACACTCCGATTTGAGGATAAATCCTTTCCAAGAAGGAGGGAATGATATGATCATGGGAGCCGCGCGTCAAAGCGCAGCTGGAGTCCAAGAGTAATCGGCCTAATGAAATGATGTCCAAATTCTCATCAAATACCACCAATATCTTCGACTTCGAAAGAGGATCGCGTGAGTATCTTGAATGCCTCAATCGGAGTCTGGTGGAGAGAGTTATGGCCGATTTACTAAAGCCGTGCAGAAGAGAGATCGAGTTCAGAGAAAAGAAAACGCGCTGGCCGGGCGTTTTGCATGATTTTGAACAATTGAGGTAGAAAGTTCACCAGGCTGGGCGATTTGCCATATTATAAAATGCTTGGTCGGTTGTTTTCACTGATTTGGCCGATTATATCCATTTTTTAGGCTTTTTCTTGGGTTTTCAACCCCAACTATATATACTTATTTGTGAGACTTTAAACCCTAGTTGATTGATTAATGTTGAATGTTAAAAGACTCCTATGGAGCATCTCCTTTGTGAGATTTTTATCCAATTCCTACTTGTAGGTTGCTTGATTTAGTCTTTAGATTAAGTTAAGTAAATGTATACATTTATGGTGGTGTAGTCGTGAATGTGGAGCCAATGGAGTGTTTGCTCTGGTGAAAGTAGCCTAGGGTTGCCCACATTTTTTTGTGTGAAGTCTTAGGTCCCAAGGAGGATTCCTCCTTCATTATACTTTCTTTCCATCTCTCTTTCTTTCCATCCAATTCCATTTTTAGTCAAGTTTTTGCGGCTAGGCTCCTCTATCCTTATCTTTTAAAAACTAAAAATTGGAATCAAACACAATTTTGGGCATATCTTGGGAAATAGAACGATTCAACCATCAGAATCCTTATCATTTGGTATCTTGAGCCTAGGTGCCTACCAAGTATTTGATTTGTTAACTCTCTGAAATTTTATTTTCCTTGTTTTTCCTTATTTTAGCCAATGTTTTTTTTATTGTTCTATTGTTATTGGATTCAGCTGATTTTTGGTGTGCATGAACCTTGATATATGATCTATTTACCTACAAAATTTCAGCCAAAAATTCTATCATTTGATAGTGTCAAATTAATGTGTGAAGCTTCTACCCTGTTTTGTGCCCTGGTTTGATAGATTTGGGGAAAATGTAAAATCGAGGGTCTTCTCGAAAACCTGCTATATTGGGAATATTTTTCTCTCATTCTAAACCCTTTAATATTGTTATCTACCAAGTTTCATCAATTTTGGGGTTGGGTAGCCATATCAAAATAAATTCTAAAGATCGGCCAAGAGTTACATAAATTTTAAGCTCAACAAAGTTTTTATGTTAGCTTCCTTAGGCATTGAACCTTACTTTCACATGTTTGATTGGCTTTTCTTACTTGGTTATATTGCCTATGTGTATACCATGATTGATTTGTCTTAGCACTTGCATTTAGGAAGTTGGATATTGAGAGTGAGTGGACCTATCCCTCACTATATTCTAAGCCTTGTTCCGAGTGACATTGGTGAGTGAATTAGGGGTGGGATTACCAATTGGGAAGTGAGTTCTTACTCAAATCTCTCTTTCTTGTGTGTGTGAGTGTTGATTTTACTTACTCCTAGGACTAGATCCTAGTTTGTTTTCTTTCTTGTTGTAGGTACCGATTTGAATGCCTCCTCGTACTAGATCCGCGGTGATGGTGGATTCAAAACCGGATGGAGTTGAACTAGTTGCGAGCATGAGTCATAATGTGGCGGGGGATGAGTTTACAAGTTTGATGTCCAAAATTATGGCAGACTTGAGGGATCTAAAAGAAGGCCAAAGGCCAATGCATGTCGCTCAATATGCTATGTTCGGGGATTTGAAGGAACTCAAGGAGAATCAAGTATCCTTACATACCAACAAAAATTTTCTCCATGATGAGCTCAATGCTTTGAAGACCGTGCGGCTATCAAGGTCAAACACTCCTAGAAGTAACTCCACACATCACCTTGTTTCTAGTGGGAGGTATAGGAGGAATGAGAACTCATTGAGGAGTGAAAGGAGGATATCTTGTGATAAGTGGGGTCGAGAAGAGCAAGAGTTGGAGTATCAAGAAAGACCTCATCAAGATTATAGGTACTACGGAGGATATAGTCGAGAGAGGCATGATAAAGGTGATTATGAGTCAAGGGGACATGATAATGTATTTGATACAGGGATTAGAATGGAACGAGTATCAAAGCTTCATGAAGAGACTCCTTGTAGAAGCAAGA
The DNA here is from genome assembly GCF_004379255.2 of Salvia splendens. NCBI lineage: Eukaryota > Viridiplantae > Streptophyta > Magnoliopsida > Lamiales > Lamiaceae > Salvia > Salvia splendens. Next base: position 23,578,371 of record NC_056036.1, on the reverse strand, counting down.
AAAAAGAGTATTGTAGAATTTCGGGCCTTGAGAGGGAAATTGAAGGAAAAGTTCCATGTAGATTACGAATGGGTATTTTTGATCGACATGGTAGTGGGGACATGAACCAAACATTCACTTCATCAAATTGTAAGGGCACATCCTCTTCTTTCCATACCTCAAGGTGCCTCTTGGTTTGTGCCCAGATATCTCATCTTCATCGATTTTAATCCAAAGTGGTAGAAGAAAGAATCGAGAGAGTGAAAAAGGCTTGAGAGTGAAAGTGAGCCTAAAAAGCCAAGTGAGTATGAAAAAGGACTCGAGTGTGAGGTGAAAAAGTCAAGAGAGAGTAGAGGGGGTGAGAGAAAAGATAAACACCAAATGAGAGAAAAACCACAAGCACGAGTGAAGGGTGCTTGTTAGATTCTAAGGCCAACCTTGGGTGGGCACTAGATAATCCTTTACCCTTTGCCATTGGTGAGGATTATAAGCTTTTACCCACATACACTTCTTGTATGTCTTTTTTGTATTGATGAATTTGTAGGAAGCGAAAGTGAAGGCATGGAAGTGGAGCAACATGTTGCACTTGGCTTGGAGACTACGCTACCGGTGATGGATAAAGAAGAACAAGGGCAAGTCGAGGAACTCCTTGCCCAAGGTTCAAGTGCACTATCCTTGTCTCTTTGTGATGCTCCCTTGGATATGATTGGATTAGAGGAGCCTAAGTGTGTTGTTAGATTTTTAATTGATGACTTGTGTGATAAGTGGCCTCATGAGCTTGAATCTTTGAATGTTAAATCTACCTTTGCATCATATATTGATCCTTTCTTGATAAATCCAAACATTGATAAGCATGTCATGACTCTTGTGGATTCTAACTTGAATGATGGAATGACTTCATCTCATAATAAGATGACTAAGCTTTCGTTTGTGGGTAATTTTGAGCTTCATGAGTATATGGATGAGAATTGTAGGACCAAGAGGAATGAAATTGTAGATGAGTTTAAAACTTGGTGTTTGCTATGTTTTCATTGCAAAATGGTTAAACCCTTCAACGGGGTTGGAATGTTCTATGGCCGTTTTGTAAAGGATTTTTCCACTCATGTATCTCATGTGGATTGTGTTATGATTAATGGCATAACAATGTATTGTTCTCATATTTGTGTTCATGTTTTGAAATTGTTGGGGAAATTGAGTGAAATCCTTTTTGAAAAAATTGGTTTGTTGATTGATATATCTTCTTGCAAGCTTGATGTGAATTGTCACGAACCTACTCTATGTGTTGGACAAGAGTTTGTCAATTTGTGGAAGGGTATTCCTTATTCGAGCAAGAAGGATGTGTTAATGATTGTTGACGGTCTTCCCTTGCATGATCTTGAGAATAGAAATTTTGTAATTATGCATATCTTGCTTGATTTCAACTTTGCCCATTATGAGGATCCCTTCTTGTGTATGCCTAGTCTTGATGAGAATGTCAAATCTTTTATGAAGATGTTCAAGAATTTGGGCATAGATAGTGTGGGGATGATTGAGCCAAACGGAAACAAAGTGCTTGGGACGTGTGTGTTTTGGCATGTTAGTTTCTTTTATTGCATGTCAATCAAGCCTTTCAACGTAATTGGGATGTTTAATAGTCTTTTTGTTAAAGTCTTTCTTTCTAATGGTCTTGTTTGGGATTTGATTGTGAAAGAATGTATAGGCTTATGTGCACTCACATCTTGTGCCTATTATTTGAAATTATTTGAGTCTTGGCATGAAGGATATCTTGACGACTTTATTTGGTTTTATTACGAGGATAATAATTTGGAAAATTTCTATGGAAATCTTATTATAGACTTTTCCCTCTATGAATTAGTTTTGGACATGAAAGAATTCATGAACTTATGATCTCATACTTCTTGTGACTTGGTCTTGAACTTGATGGAGCATGAATATGTTGGATTGGCTTTTGTTTTTGTGCATGATCATACCCACCTTATTGGTGTGATATCATATTCTCGAGTTTGTAGTGGTCGTAATCCCCATCATACTATGATATTTGATTTGCTCTTGCTTAATTTTAAAGGTATGCGAGATCGGGATTTGAGGACAAATCATTTCCAAGGAGAGGAGAATGATATGATCACGTGAGTCGGACATCAAGAGTCACTCCGATGACGTGAGCCGTGGATAGATTGGGGTCCAAGGATGAAAGAGAAGGCACTTCAAGGATACTACAAAGCTCGATGGTCTCCTGAGGATGATGGGAAAGGAAAACACTCGGATTCGAGGACAAATCCTTTCCAAGAAAGAGAGAATAATATTATCATGGGAGCCGCACGTCAAAGCGTAGCTGGAGTCCAAGAGTAATCGTCCTAATGAAATGATGTCCAAATGCTCATCAAATACCTCCAATATCTTTGTCCTCGAAAGAGGATCGCGGGAGTATCTTGCACGCCTCAATCGGAGTCCGGTGGAGAGAGTTATGGCCGATTTACTAAAGCCGCGCAGAAGAGAGATCGAGTTCAGAGAAAAGAAAACGCGTGGGTCGAGCGTTTTGTATGATTTTGAACAATTGAGGTAGAAAGTTCACCCGACCGGGCGATTTGCCATATTATAAAATGCCCGGTCGGATGTTTTCATTGTTTTGGCCGATTATATCCAATTTTTAGGCTTTTTCTTGCGTTTTCAACCCCAACTATATGTACTTATTTGTGAGACTTTAAACCCTAGTCGATTGATGAATGTTGAATGTTCAAAGACTCCTATGGAGCATCTCCTTTGTGATATTTTAATCCATTTCCTTCTAGTAGGTTGCTTGATTTAGTCTTTTGATTAAGTTAAGTAAAAGTATGCATTTATGGTGGTGTAGTCATGAATGTGGAGCCAATGGAGTGTTTGCTTTGGTGAAAGTAGCCTAGGGTTGCCCACATTTTTTTGAGGGAGGTCTTAGGTCCCAAAGAGGATTCCTCCTTCATTACACTTTCTTTCCATCTCTCTTTCCCTCCATCCAATTCCATTTTTAGTCTAGTTTTTGTGGCTAGGCTCTTCTATCCCCTCTATCCTTATCTTTTAAAAACTAAAAATTGGAATCAAACACTATTTTGGGCATATATTGGGAAATGGAAGGGTTCAACCATAGGAATCCTTATCATGCATAGCGCTTCTCCTAGGCCTCAGGAGAGATCTCCTCAGCTTTCTCTGGAATCTCCTGGGCCTTGGGGGAGTCCTACCCTGTTTCGTCCTCTGGGATTTCCTGGGCCTTGGGGACATCATCCCCTGCCTCTTCCTCGCCCTCCGAGTCTACCAATCGCAACCGCCTAGCCCTCTTAGACGTTCGTGTCCCTTCCAGTATCTTACTCCGCCGGGTATTCCTTCTTTTTGTCCTCTCAGTGGCCGGCGTGTCCTCTGACTCCGGCCCGTCCTCCAGTATTACGATTTCTTTTAACTCCTCAGAAACTTCGAGGTCTTCTACTTTCATATCAACATCTTTCTCTGTCTCATCGTTGTCATCATCGTCTCCCTCGACGATCTCCCCTTCCTTTTCATCAGCATTCACTTCCTCAGGGATTTCTCCGTCAACATACTCTCTTTCCTAACCATCCTCAACAGTCTCATCATCAAGGATTTCTCCCTCAGCACACTCATCATCACCCTCCCCACTCCTAACTCTGTTACCCTCGGCATTCTTGTCACTCACTCCTTCCTCCACTTGTCTACCCTCGCCCTCGTCCTCGTCTTCCCCATTCTCAACATTCCCCGTTCCTTCTACTCCATTATCCCCCTCCGTCTCCACATTATCCTGATCCTCTTCATGAATATCCCCATCCCCTGTTTCTACTCCCTGTTCCCCCAAATTAGTGGCTGAAACTGTAGGCGTGATAATCTGGGGTTCGGGTTGGGTGGACGGTACTATAGGGATGGATTCTGAGATTAGGGTTTCGGAAGGTGATTTGGGGTTTTTTTTTTGGGCTGAGATGGCTTTGCATGTCGAAGTCTCTGTTAGGGTTGTAGGTCAGGGAGGGACTTTGATCAAGGCTAGACTTGAAGCGGCCTCCTCCTTATTGAGTTCTTTTGTGATACGAGCGAAAAAAATCGCTAGTCTTTACCCCTTTCCCGAGTTTCTTCATGAACTCTTTTATCAGTTGTTTAGGATCAGTGTTGTCGGTTGGCGGAGCGTCACCAGGAACGGAAGTTGTAGACGGAACGGCGGAGATTGTGGTCGTCGTCAATCTTGAATCTGGTTGCTCTGCTGTTGGGGTAGGCCTCACATTTTGCGATGATAAAGTCTCCACCGCCTCTGTCTGAGGAACGGACGGTGGCTTCTTCGCCGGCGGATTTTTCTACGGCGGTTGTGATTATGATTCGTCGGCTGTGGACTTAACGGGTTGGGGATTCTTCCGTCGGGCCTTTTGCGGTGGCGGTTGGTTCTCCATGGTGGTCGGATCAAAAATTGGTGGTGGTTGATGGCGGTTTCGTTGGAACTGTCACAAAAGGAATTTGGGATTGTGAGTTGAGGGTTTCGAAAATTGGTTGTGTGAGAGAAAATAATGTGAGGGAGGAGTTAAAAGAGAAGAAAAGAAGTTATTTTTAAGAAAATTAAATAAAAGGAAAAAAAAGGAAAATAAGGGAATAAAAAATAAAAGGAAAATAGGGAGGAGGGGCGGTTACTTGCTGACGCAAGCAGTCAGCAACCGTACTCCTCCCCATCTTTTAAAATTTGAAATTTGAAATTTGAAAACTTTCCCCCAAATATTTTAACCGAAAATGCCTCCTCATTTTTTTCTCTGAAATTCATCCTTCATAACCACACTTAGAAGGAATTAACTAAAAAAACGAGACATCTGAGCAACCTGGCCAAGGGGATACAAGTCCCAAAATATTTTTAATTTCAAAGCTGCTCGTCCTGATATGCTTGATGTTTCAAAAATATTTTTGTAAAATTTAATTTTTTTTCTTTGTTTGGATTTTTTGTAATAAGGAATTTAGAAAAAATATATTTACATTATTTACAAAATATGCATAGGTATTCTTGGGAGTGTGTTGGTTCAGTTTATAGATTTAAAAACTCTTTTTCCTTTTTACCTTACCCAGCAATTCCCTAAGAATACCTAGCAACCTGACCAGTTAGGCAATAGTGGAGAGCATACGTAGTGGATTCTCTTCCACTACGCACATCTCTGAACTATCCCTAAACACCTTGACTCTGTGACCATTAACAAGAAACAGGAGAGAGTTAGGGGTGCTTCCCTGAATTTCCACCGCTCCATTCGCTTAGAGGCCAACGATTGTGTAGGGTCCTATCTACATGGACTTTAGCATCTCGGGCATCAGTTTGAGCCTTGATTGGAATAAAAGCACTTTCTGACCGACTCTTTGTACCACATTGCAGCGTCATACGACTCAAGTCTAAGTTCTTCCATCTCTTGCAGTTGCAGCTTTCTGTCTTCCTCACATGCCTGGGGCTTCATATTCATCTCTTTGACTGCCTAATAGGCTTTATGTTCAACTCCGACAGGGAGGTGGCACATTTTGCCAAAAATTAGCCTGTAAGGTGACATTCCAATAGGAGTTTTGAAAGCAGTCCGATAAGCCCATAAAAGCATCGTTGAGTTGTTTGCTCCAATCCTTCCTTGATGGATTCACTGTTTTCTCCAGAATAGCCTTGATTTCTCTATTCAAGACTTCTGTCGGAGCATTTGCCTGGGGGGTGGTAAGGAGTAAATAATTGATGGTAAACACCATATTTTCTCATTAAAGCTTCTATCGTCCGGTTGCAAAAATGAGTTCCCTGATCAGAAATAATAGCTCAGGGCACACCATATCGGTTGAATTTACCGGCCTTCAGAAATTTTGTGACTTCTTTTGACTCACACGAACTTGTAGTCTTGGCCTCTATCCATTTGGACACATAGTCCACCGCAACCAGTAAGTAAGTGTTCCCATATGACGATGGGAAGGGAACCATGAAGTCCATCCCCCAAACATCGAAAACCTCACAGACCATTGTAAGTGTTTCCATATGACGATGGGAAGGGACCCATGAAGTCCATCCCCCAAACATCGAAAACCTCACACACCATTGTAGGGACTTGCGGCATTTCATCCCTCGCAGAAATCCCCCCAGTCTGTTGGCATCTAGCGCAACTCTGGCAGAATTCAAAAGCATCCTTATTCAACGTGGGCCAGTAAAACCCGCTCTCTAGAACTTTTCGAGCTGTCTTTCTTGGTTCAAAGTGACCACTACATGCCAGTGCATGGCAATGATTCAAGACAACCTTTTGCTCTCACTCGGGGATACATCTCCTGATTACCTAATCTAAACCCATCCTCCAGAGGTAGGGATATTCCCAAAAATAATACCTGGCTTCACTCTTGAGTTTCATCCTCTTGGCCCGAGAAATTTCTGGAGTAATTTGCCAGGTCTGCAAACCAAGGTTCTGAATTTAGCTTATTCTTTCCTTTATCTGAATCTCCTAGGCCAGTTAAAGCTAACATTGGCGCCCAACTGATAGCTCTAGGAGATTCCATCACATAGTACAGATGTTCCTCTGGAAACGCATCTGGAATATCTTCTTCATTATCTCCCTGAAGTATCCTGCTTAGGTGATCAACCACCTTGTTCTCAGTGCCTTTCTTGTCTCTGACCTCCCAATCGAACTCTTGATAGTTGCATGATCTGTGAGCACAATGACCCTCGACCCTAAGAGATACGGTCGGAACTTATTGAATGAATAAACAACAGTTAGCATTTCTTTCTCTGTAGTGTTGTAATTCTTCTGGGCTTGGTTGAGAGTCTTCGAGGCATAGAAAATTACATAACTCTTCCCGTCAATCCTTTGACCTTTCACTGCTCCAACTGCGAAATCATTTGCGTCGCACATCACCTCGAAGGGGTCATTCCAGTCGGGAGCTTTGATGATTGGGGCTAATACAAGCTTGTCTTTCAAAAGTTGGAAAGCCCCTTAACATGCTTCATCGAAGATGAAATCTACGTTATTCTGAAGGAGACGAGTTAACAGTTTTGCAATCTTCGCAAAATCTTTAATAAACCTCCGGTTAAAACCAGCGTGGCCTAAGAACCCTCTCACTTCCCTTTGATTTGTAGGATAAGGTATCTTCGAGATTACATATACCTTCGCTTTGTCCACCTGGATAGCTCTCTTTGATACAACATGGCCTAGGACAATGCCTTCAGGAACCATGAAGTGGCACTTCTCAAAGTTGAGGACGAGATTCTTTTCATGACACCTTTTTAACACATCCAAATGACCTAGGCACGAATAAAATGAATCCCCATAAATAATAAAGTCGTCCATGAAGATTTCTATACATTCCTCTAGTAGGATGGAGAAAATGCTCATCATGTATCTCTAGAAGGTTCCAGGTGCATTACAAAGTCCAAAAGGCATCCTCTGATAAGCATACTTGCCGAACGGACATGTGAAAGTGGTTTTGTCCTGATCTTCTGGATTCACCTAAATCTGGAAATAGCCACTGTAACCATCGAGAAAATAGAAGTATTGTTTCCCAGCTAACCTTTCCAGCATTTGGTCAATAAAAGGTAGGGGGAGATAGTCTTTCCGAGTGGTTGTATTTAACTTTCTGTAATCGATGCACATTCGCCACCCTGTGACTAATCTTGTGGGTACAAGTTCGTTCTTCTCATTTTTCACCACTTGTATTCCACATTTCTTCGGTACCATGTGTACCGGACTCAACCACTCACTGTCCGGGATTGAGTAGATAATTCCCAAGGATAGTAGTTTCAATACTTCCTTCAAAACTTCTTCCCTCATATTCGGGTTCAACTTCCTTTGTGGATCCCGACAGGCCTTCGCGCCTTCTTCTAAGTGGATGTGATGCATGCAGATGTCGGGGCTAATACCCACCAAGTCTGACAAAGTCCACCCTATGGCTTTCTTGTTCCTTCTGAGCACTTCCAATAATTTTCCCACCTGCTCCTAGGTCAAGTTGTTGTTAACGATCACAGGAAACGTTTCATTCCCCTCCAGGTAAGCATATTTCAGGCATGGTGGAAGTGTTTTCACTCCTTCTTTGGTTAACTTTCCTCCTGGGGCAGTGGATTTTTTTCCATCTCCTTGGTGGCCAAATCCTCTAGGTCTGGTAATTTTTCCACACTAGCCAGATGGGCAGATCCCCTTGACTTGGCAAACGTCGGATTCTTACAAAATTCCACGATTGCCTCTGCTAACTCCTTATCTGTCAACTCTTGAGTATTCATTGCCTCACACCATCTTGCTACTTCTTTATCTATGGAGTGACCCATTTCTGAATTATCAATCTGTTCCTGCATGAGTTCAGTCTCAAGATATTCCTGGACTAAGGGGTTAATGATATCCACGGCATGAAGATTTTCCACATCCAAAGGTTTTCTCATAGCCTCATCAATGTTAAAAGTGAATTTCTCCCCATAATAGTCCAAGAAAATCGTTCCATCAAAAACATTAATTATAGTCTTAGCTGTGCGTAAGAACGGTCTACCTAAAAGCACTCCGCTAGACTCAGCAGATTCTTGTTCACTCATCTTAATCACATGGAATTTAGCAGGATACAAAAAATCATGCACCTTGACTATCTCATTCTCTAACACTCCCTCGGTGCTTATGCATGATCTATCAACTAGTTGGATCACTACCTTCGTATCAACTAACCTTACTCCTAGCAATTTCTTGTAAAGCGAAAGAGGTAACACATTGATTGACGCACACAGGTCACACGATGCATGCTCAACTTTCACGTTACCAATTGAAATAGGTAAAGTAAACATACATGGGTCAGTCCTTTTTTACGGTAGCCTCCTCTTCTGTATCAGTGCAGAAATGTTCTCCCCGATCAAGATTTCCTCATCTGACTTGGTTTTACTCGCAATGAATTCCTTGATAAACTTGCTGAATAGAGGTAATTTTAGAGCTTGTAGAAATGGTAGGTTGATTTCCAGCTTGCCGAAATTTTCCATGAAATCCACTGGATCATCCTTCTTTTTTCTGGCTTCCCCACGGTAGGAGAATGGCTTAACTCTCCTACTGGAGTCTCCCTTGGAAAACTCTCCAACTTCTTTCCTTGCTTCTTCATTTTCCACTTCAGTTTCTGGGTTTAGGAAGAATGGATCACCCATTCGAGGTAGTGGCTTTCTCAATTCACCTATCTAAATGCCATCCCCTATTTCGGCTTCCCCTGTTTCAGTGTCTTCCTTCTGCTGGACCGTGCCCTCTGTTTTCTTGATTACCACAGTCGGCCCTTTATACTCTCGTCCTAATTTCAGGGTGATTTGACTGATATCTGCTTTGTCCGGTGGCTTAACTGATACAGGGATTCTTCCTTCGTTTCCACGCATCTCATTCGACGAAGTGGCAATTTGATACATCTGTTTGGCTAGCATATCCATCGCAGCCTTCTTGTAACATCCCAAAATTTTTGCGAATTTTATGTTAATATGTCGATTGGAAATTTCATTTATGAAATTTAATTGTTGCTACGTGATTGAGTTGACTATGTGGAATAAATTGTCATGGGTGATTTGGAATGAAGTGTTATTTATATATATATATATATATATATTTCAATGAGGGAAATTAAATTAAATAATATCATACATGCTGTTCTAGCCAAATAAAGTGGCTATTTTCGGCCCTTCCAATTATTGGAAACTATATTCCCTTTCTTGGATTTAATAAAATTTATTTTGGGATATTTATACAAATTAAATCCAGAACAAACTATTCCAAACTTGTACTACATGAATTTCGAACACTAGCCTATTCTTGAGGGATTTCCAAAAATCCCCTAATTTAATTAGAAGGATGGATTATTTCTTTGATTTAATTGGTACCTTGTTGATTTCCTTCATTATTTTAAATCCAATTAACTCTTGTCACATTTTGTTTCCACACCATAATTTGATTAATATTCGAATTATTCCCTTGCGGGAATAACACCCAAAATTTCGGCGCCTTTGATTAAGAAGGAAATAATATTTGTTTCCCTACTTTGTGGAAATCCTTTTATTCAAATAAATACCAAATTAATAACTAAGTCAAATTAATTGGGGACGTGAATATTTTCCTTGTATTGTGCTCTCCATATCACACGCCCCTTATGCTTCAAATTTCCTTGTGGAAATTTATTTAATTGTTACCTATTTTATGGGAGTCTTTTCCTATAAAGAAATTACCAAATTTAAATCCTATTCTTATTTAATTGAGGATTTAAATAATTTTCCTTGTGCACACCTTTAAAATTTTCGGCCCCTCCCTCATTATTTCCTACTTGGAGATTTAATTTACTTTGTTCCCTTGGTTATGGAATAGTCATTGTTTATTTCCTAAATTGTGAATCTATTTCTCCCCATGTAAATACCAAATAAATTCCTTATTAATTTCCCAGCCAAGTTTTCGAAAATTGCCTTTCTTTTAATTGTGGAATTTTATTATTGGCCTCTATTTTATTCCTCCACAATTAATTAATTTTGTGGAATTAAACGTAGGACTATATAATCACATAAACTAAACCTAGCCCCCATTCCTCCTCATTTTTCGTCCATCTCCCTCCTCCCCCTCTCTTCACACACCTCCATCTCCCTCTCTTCATCCTCTCCAAAATTCCTTCCATCCTTGTTCTTGCACCCATTGGAGTTGGATTTTCAAGAGTTCCCGACGAATCGCGTAAATACTTGCTTCTACCGTTTGATTCGGGTGCTTCGCATTCTTTTATTTCGACGTCATGTGTGAATGCCTTAGAACTCGTTACTGCTAAACTTGACTTGGGTTTGAGGGTGTCGTCACCTGTTGGAGGGTTAATTGATATTGTGCAAACTTGCTCGAACATAGAGTTTGCGTTAGGAGAATTAGGAGTAGTGGCCCAAATTTTGCACGTTATGCCTTTGGAAAACGTAGACATAATTTTGGGAATGGATTGGCTTACCGAGAACCACACAACGATTCACTGTAAAGAGAGATAGATTTCTTTTCAAGCCCCGGGCAAAGAGCCGACTATCTTATATGGATCTCCATGAACCGACGAACCTCCATAATCTCCGCTTTGCAAGCAACCACGATGATAAGAAAAAGGCGTCCAGCATATCTTGTGTACTTGAACGGAGAGGAAAAGAAGGATTTGAAAGTGGAAGACGTAGCAGTAGTACCAGAATTTCCCGAGGTGTTTCCCGAAGCTTTGCCTGGACCACCACCCGACAGACAATTAGAGTTCAATATTGATTTGGAACCAGGGTCTGCGCCAGTATCGAAGGCGCCATACCGAATGGCCCCTAAAGAGTTGGCAGAATTGAAGATTCAGTTGCAAGAACTGTTAGACTTGGGTTTTATTTGACCTAGTGTGTCACTGTGGGGAGCGCCAGTGTTGTTCGTTAAGAAAAAGGATAGAACGATGAGGATGTGCATCGACTATCGAGAGCTCAACAAGATGACCTTGAAGAATAAGTACCAACTGCTGAGGATTGATGATTTGTTTGACCAACTTCGAGGAGCGGGCGTATTTTTGAAAATGGACTTGAGGTCGGGATATCATCAACAAAAGGTCTGACGCGAGGATGTGCCTAAGACTGCTTTTTGCACTCGTTATGTCCATTATGAATTCGTCGTGATGCCATTTAGGCAGACCAACGCCCCGGCCGTCTTCATGGACTTAATGAACCGAGTTTTCCACGAGTATCTTGCCAAGTTTGTGTTAGTCTTCATCGACGATGTTTTAGTATACTCGAAGAACGAGGAGGAACATGGAGGGCATCTGCAAACTGTGTTGGAAACGTTACGAAGGGAGAAGCTTTATGCCAAGTTTAGTAAGTGTGAATTTTAGTTGACTCGAGTGAACTTTCTTGGTCATATCGTGACGGCAAATGGGATTCAAGTAGACCCCACAAAGGTCGAGGTTGTGCAAAATTGGAAATCGCAGAAAACGCCGAGTGAAATCCGCAGTTTCTTGGGATTGGCGGGATACTACCGACGCTTCATCTAGGGATTCTCTAAATCGCTAGACCAATGACACAATTGTTGAAGAAAGGAATCAAAGTGGTTTGGACGCCGGAATGCGAGACTAGTTTCCAACTGTTGAAAGAAAAGTTGACCACAACACTCTTCTAGCGGTGTTGGCAGCCGACAAGGACTTCGCCGTCTATACGGATGCATCAAAAGTAGGACTTGGATGCTTGTTAATGCAAGATGGGAAAGTGATAGCATATGCATCCCGATAGTTGAGACCCAATGAGCTGAATTTTCCGACCCATGATTTGGAACTAGCAGCAGTATTGCACGCACTGAAAATTTGGAGACACCATCACTAAGGAGTGAGATGCGAGATATATACGGATCACAAGAGTCTCAAGTATTTCTTCGAGCAGAAGGAGCTAAACATGCGACAGCGACGTTGGTTAGAGATCGTGAAAGATTATGACTGTGGTATTCACTATCATCCGGGCAAGGTGAACGTAGTAGCCGATGGTTTTAGTAGGAAGAACCAACCGCAATTTGCTTATTTCCTAACGCAAGAGGAAGCGTTGATTCGCGAATTCGACAGAATGAGATTGGAAATAGTGAAAGCACCCGAGACAGTAGGAGAAAGAATCGCGACGCTAGTGATTGAGCCAGATTTGAGAACCAAGCTCATGGAAGCCCAACGACGTGATGAGAAGTTGGAAGAATTACGTGTGAAGGTGAGAGCCGTGAAGCTTGATCATTACCGTGAGGAGGCGGATAATGCCTTGACGTATGATGGATGATTGTGTGTGCCGAGCGTTGAGGCGCTAAAAGATGAGATTTTGAGTGAAGCGCATGACACGCCTTACACTGCTCACCCCGGAAGCACGAAGATGTATCGAGATTTGAAGCAACATTTTTGGTGGGACGGAATGAAAAGGGACGTAGCGTCGTATGTGGAGCGATGTCTAGCATGTCAACAAGTGAAGGCCTTATACCAACGACCATATGGGAAATTGCAACCACTTGAAATTCCCGAGTGGAAGTGGGAACATCTAGCTATGGATTTCGTGACGGGTTGGCCGAAGTCACAAAAGGGCAACACTGCGATATGGGTAATTATCGATCGACTTACTAAAAGCGCGCACTTCTTACCGATTAAGATTACTTATGGAGCGGACAAGTTAGCTAAACTCTACGTGAGTGAGATTGTACGTTTACATGGAGTGTCAAAGACCATTGTATCCAACCGCGATACGAAGTTCACAGCAAAGTTTTGGATGAGTTTGCAACTAGAATTGGGCACACAATTGAACTTCAGCACTGCTTATCACCCGCAATCGGATGAACAGTCAGAGAGGACGATTCAAACGCTTGAGGATATGCTGCGAGCCGTTGTCTTAGATCGAAGGGAAAGTTGGGAAACTGTTCTACCGTTGGTTGAATTCGCCTACAACAATAGCTATCAAGCGATGATCGATATGGCTCCGTATGAAGCTTTGTATGGCAGGAAGTGCCAATCCCCACTCTATTGGGATGAAGTTGGCGAGAGGAAGATGTTAGGACCCGATGCTATAAGGGAAATGCCCGAAATTGTGCATCAAATCCGCACAAGGATCAAAGAAGCTCAAGATAGGCAGAAGTCGTATGCTGACGTGCGTCGAACGGAAATCAAATTCGATGTCGGTGACAAAGTATTCTTGAAAGTATCCCCGACGAAAGGAGTTGTGAGGTTTGGAATGAAGGGCAAGCTGAAACCGCATTTTGTAGGGTCGTACGAGATTATCGATGAAGTAGGTCCTGTAGCGTACCGTTTGGCGTTACCTCCCAGTTTTGGGAATGTGCACAACGTGTTCCATGTGTCGCAGCTGCGCAAGTACGTGTTCGACCCCAAGCATGTGATTCATCAAGAGGAAGTGATCCTGACCCCGACATGATCTACGAGGAAAGGCCCGAGGTAATCCTAGATCGGAAGGTGCAAGAGTTGCGAAATAAGTCGATAGCATCCGTGAAAGTGTTGTGGAAACACCATGGTCCCGAGGAAGCCACGTGGGAGTTAGAAGATAGAATGAAAGAAAAATACCCCGAGTTGTTTATGTGAGACGGTCAAATTTCGGGACAAAATTTCTGTTAAGAGGGGAAGGATGTAACATCCCAAAATTTTTGCGACTTTTATGTTAATATGTCGATTGGAAATTTCATTTATGAAATTTAATTGTTGCAACGTGATTGAGTTGACTATGTGGAATAAATTGCCATGGGTGATTTGGAATGAAGTGTTATTTATATTTTTGTATTTTTATTTTTATTTGCAATGAGGGAAATTAAATTAAATAAGATCATGCATGTTGTTCTAGCCAAATAAAGTGCTATTTTCGGCCCCTCCAATTATTGGAAACTATATTCTCTTTCTTGGATTTAATAAAATTTATTTTGGGATATTTATCCAAATTAAATCCAAAACAAACTATTGCAAACTTGTACTACATGAATTTTGAACCCTAGCCTATTCTTGAGGGATTTCGAAAAATCCCCTAATTTAATTAGAAGGATGGATTATTTCTTTGATTTAATTGGTACCTTGTTGATTCCCTTCATTATTTTAAATCCAATTAAATCTTGTCACATTTTGTTTCCTCATCATAATTTGATTATTATTCGAATTATTCCCTTGTGGGAATAATACCCAAAATTTCGGCGCCTTTGATTAAGAAGGAAATAATATTTGTTTCCCTGCTTTGTGGAATTCCTTCTATTCAAATAAATACCAAATTACTACCTAAGTCAAATTAATTGGGGATGTGAATATTTTCCTTGTATTGTGCTCTCCATATCACACGCCCCTTATGCTTCAAATTTCCTTGTGGAAATTTATTTAATTGTTACTTATTTTATGGGAGTCTTTTCCTATAAAGAAATTACCAAATTTAAATCCTATTCTTATTTAATTGAGGATTTAAATAATTTTCCTTGTGCACACCTTTAAAATTTTCGGCCCCTCCCTCATTATTTCCTACTTGGAGATTTAATTTACTTTGTTCCCTTGCTTATGGAATAGTCATTGTTTTATTTCCTAAATTGTGAATCTATTTCTCTCCAAGTAAATACCAAATAAATTCCTTATTAATTTCCCAACCAAGTTTTCGAAAATTTCCTTTTTTTTAATTGTGGGATTTTATTATTGGCCTCTATTTTATTCCTCCACAATTAATTAATTTTGTGGGATTAAACCTAGGACTATATAATCACATAAACTAAACCCTAGCCCCCATTCCTCCTCATTTTTCATCCCTTTCCCTCCTCCCCTTCTCTTCACACGCCTCCCTCTCCTCCCTCTCTTCATCCTCTCCAAAATTCCTTCCATCATTGTTCTTGCACCCATTGGAGTTGGATTTTCAAGAGTTCCCGACGAATCGCGTAAATACTTGCTTCTACCGTTTGATTTTTGATTCAAGAAGGTATAATGGAAGGACTTGGAAAGAGGTAAAAAACACGAATAGAATGCAGATCAAGTTATATGGAATGATAACCGAACCGATTGGATCAGTTAGCAAATGTCGTTGCCACTTAATCAATGCAATCTAGCTCTCTCCCTTTCCGCCATGCCAAAATAATTTATAACTCCCAATTTTGCACAACTTTAACAGTAAAGAGGCAAGTTCGGGGTCGAGTGTGTCGAGTGTGTGAGTAGTGAACAGGGGGGTTGGCTGTTGCAACGCTTTAACTTGGGAGTTTTTAACTACTGGTTTTAATCTAGACAGAATTAAACTAGCTAGCTTGATCAATGGAAATTTAACTACTAGATCAAGTGAATTGCAGGTAATAACAGAAAAGTAAATGCGCGGATTAAAAGCGAAAATAACTTTGATTAAACTAAAAGCTGAATACAACATGAAATTTAAACTAATCTAACACTTTGGAATCTAAGAAAGCGGTAAAAACTGAGAAGCATCTCAGCGGGAAACTTAAGATAACGCCAACAAAAATGAGTATTCTGCAGCGCTCCCTTTCGGTCGCCCTTTAAACTAAGCTATCTAACTAAGCTAGAGAACTGAACTAAACTAAGCTAGAGAACTGAACTAAACTAAGCTAGAGAGCTGAACTACGCTAAATAACTAAGCTAAGCTAATCTAGACGGAAAGTAAAGTCTCGGATGCCTTCTTGTGGTGGCACACCCTTCATTTATAAGCTCAATTCGGCCGCCAGCTGAATAACGATCTTGACAGGGAATATTCGCTCATTCTGAGAGTGAGCGACTCATTGATTCCTACGTGTTGTTCTTCTAGAATGACGACGCTTTTTGGTAACAGATTCGTGACTCAGCTCCGTCCTTGCGTCTCATATTCCAGCATGTGTCCCCTTCTAGAACGTCGTCCTTGATAACAGAATGGTGCGCTATATCCAGCTCATTTCCTCACGTGTTCTTCTTCTAGAAGCCAGCGGTCCCCACCTAACTGCTTGATCGCTCCCCCTTGATAAACTCCCCCGATTCTTGGCCTTTTATCGCCTTTTGTACTTGCTTGATTAGTTCGGCCTTGCTGCCTTGGTTAAGTGGTATATCTGCACATTTAACATTTGTTTTGGCGATAAACCGATCAAGTAGCATGTATTTCACCCTTAAACCGATGCATGAAATGAGCCTTATCAAACTGCTCACACTTAAAACATACTTGTCCTCAAGTATAAAGAAAAATAAAAGAAAAAGATAAGGCAGATTTCAGGAATGGTTTACTTATTTCACTAGTAAAGGAAAACGAAAAGAAAAACAAAACTTTAAGATAAAAATACGTATTCACATGTATGCATTAGACCGAATAATTTTCCAACAATCATACCCGAGGTCGAGGTCAATCCATTTGTCAGTAGCTTGATCAAGGTGTCAGCTTGTCAAGATTGCTCAATTTAAAAACCACTGTTGGATTCACTCAGTCACTCTTTTCTCACCAGAGATGTTAGGATTGTTCACTCGGTGTTGCCACAAATTTAATACTTTGAATCGGACTATACAAGATAGTTCCTTAAGGTCTTTGTTTTGGGTTGTAACGGGGCTCAAGGGTAGTAACGTGTTAGGTTAGGGTCCTAGGGGTTCTAAGTTTAAATATAAAATTTTTAAAGAAAAAAATCACATGAGTCGAAAGGCCAAAGATTTGACTAAACTCGCTGGATTAGAATTGGGATATTTATTTCTTGGTGCTCCCTCTTGGTCAGATTTCGACCTTTAGCCTTATAACCTTCGGCTTATTATTATTTTTACTTTTGATTTCCTGGGTCAGATTACAACTATTTCCTACCCCTTTTATTTTATTTTTTTTTTCAAACCTTTCCATTCTTTTCATATGATCAACCTGATTGTCTAACTTGATCAACCCGCCTACCCTTTATTCCGACCATTCTTATTGCTATCTCCCTTTTGTTTCCCTTGACAAACTTCATTTCTTTGACCATCTTTCCTCATGTGATATGAAACTTTGAATTTGGTTTTAAGGCTTCAAAGAAAGGGAAAGAGTGTATGGGCTCGAATTAGCTACTGGGGGTGCCTTGATTAATGAGGCGGGTTTGTGGAACGAAAGAAGAACACGGCTCAAATGGTTAAGTCCTAATGCCTTTAGTCATTACTACTTGTGGAATTTTCATCTCCAAATTAAAAGTCAGCCTCTCGTAATTTTTTTCTTTTGTAAAAATAGTAGAAACTGTTCTACTTTTGGCTTATAACTCACATATAGAGAGGTTTCACAGTTGGTTTAGAAATCGGGCGTTTCCATCATACTTGCAGCATTCAAATTGATCAAGTTTTTGCAATCAAGTTTTACATGTGAGCATACTGAATCCTTTTTCTAACTCTCCCAAAAGTAATCAAGTCTTCCATTTATCCAGTTTCATGCATATTGCCTATTTATTACTACCTGGAATTTGTTATTTTTGAGAAAAAAATTTAGCATGTATGATTTTATGGTAACTAACCCGTCCCCCCTCCCCACTGCATATGAACTCGTCCTCGAGGGACTGGATGCAGTGGAAAGAAGGGTTAGGCACAAGCGATGGCATAACAACAATCAAGAGAACTTCTCACACTTAGACCAGACACTGGGCTAAGTGTGAGGCAGTGCCAGCAATCAAAACATGCTAATAACCACACAAAAAATAAAACAGATATTGGCAAAACAGAGAACAACTTCCATAAACTTCTCACACTTAGTCCAGACACAGGACTAAGTGGGAGAACGGAGTCAAAAACACAATTTACACAAAGAAACAGGGTTAAGGGTGATACTACTGCATTCTAGATTGTTGAATCAGGGGAATGTTGCGCGCCTTCCTTATTGCTTCTAAGGCTTCGTGTTTATCGGAGCTCCTCCTCCTTGGTATATTTTGTATTCTTTTTTTTCCTTTGGGGGGGAAGCATGCTGGCAGCGTTAGCAAGCCTCATACCTTGGTTGGTATGGTTGTCCGTACTAGGGGAAGGAAGGATATTTTCTTCCCCCTTCCTCTGCTCTCTTCCTCTGCTCTCACCTGGTTGCTTTCCACAGTCTTGCTTGCTTCCTTAAACCCTCAGCTTCAAGAAGTAGCTGGTTCATTATCTGGTGGCGCGTCCTTCTCGGGATGGTGTCTTCCTCTATAATCAATGAGAGTTTAAATTCTGCCTCCTTTCGTCGTAGAAGGAGGTCACTGGGACGAGGCAGCCCTTCTGTTGGTGGTGGCGGAGCAGGGTCTTTGGACCGAGAAATTCTTAGGCGAGCTTTTAGGGCGGTGTAAATCTCCACGGGGTCAGTGCCGACGGGAAAACTTCTGAGCACAGAGTCCACACGCCCTATGTCAGTCGGGTCCATATATTGGAGTGGGGCGATGAATCTAGGGGTGATAATGGTGTTTTTGGTGATTGGTAGACTCGGTGGTGAACAAGGATTTCTGTGACTTTTCACGTACTGGCGCGCCTTTTCAGAATGCCAGATAGCAAAGCTTCTCCGATATGCTTCCTTCCTCTCTCCAGGTCGTCCTTTCATTTCAACAGTCGGCGCCGCCTGACACCTCTCTAATTACTGTGCACGTCTTATCATCACCTGCTCTTATCAACTCAATCATTGCACCACCAATTAAATTCAATTCACACTGATCACGTGGAACATTAAATCCCGATAGCAGCTCACATAATTCCACTTGATCAGTTCATTTCCTCCACTTACGATTTTTTTTTATTAACTAAGAAAAACTTGACACACTTAAAAAAAACTATTTACACTAACAAGGATTTGACCGGGTCTCCTTGGAATGTCACTTGATCAGATTAAGGGATTTAGAATTTGTCGCTTGATCAAGCAGACTATCCATGAATACCCGATCACTCCTTCTACCTGTTTACTGGCGTGAGCTAGGCATTGGCAGTGAAATGTCATCCACTACAAACGCCTCCATTCCGTTCCCTCCGGGTAACTTGCTTTCCTCCAAACTGTTGGTCCTTCCTGCAAACTTTGCCCTTTTAGGCGCAAGTTGCTCCCAGCTTCTCTGTTTGCTTTGATCAATCCTCCTTTCCTGGCAGATCCGTTGTCCTTCAGACTTCGACTTGATCAAATGCATGTGCCTTTCAGGGAACTTGTTTGGAATGGCTTCCGTATTGTCTTTTTGCAGAATTTGGCGTAGGTGACTCGCCTCTATGTTTTCACATCTTCTCCTATCAACTGCTTCCCACTCAAACTCCTGTAGAAGGAGTAACCATCTGATCAATTGCGGGTTTGATCTCCTCTTCGACGATAGGTATTTGATGGTCGTGTGGTTTGTATACACCATCACTTTGGAACCTCGTAGGTGCTGTCTGAAATTCTCAAATGCAAAGACTACTGATAGCATCTCTTTTTCGGTCACATCATAGTTCCTTTGCGCCTGACCCAAGGTTTTTGATGCATAGAGGACAACATAACTTTTCCCCTGGATTTTCTGACTTAATATTGCTCCCAAAGCACAGTTACTAGTCTCACATATCACCTCAAAGAAGTGATTCCAGTCAGGGCCGCGTATTATAGAATAACTCATCAATCGATCTTTTAGAAATGGGAACGCGGCCTTGTAGACATCAGAAAATTTAAACTTTACGTCATCCTGGGGAAGCTTCGTCAGGATCTGGGCTCTTCTGGCAAAATCCTTGATGAGTCCTCCACGGGCCCCAGCGTATTTTAACAAGGCTCTGATCTCCTCCTGGATAATAGGGTACAGAAGTTTTGCCACATGAGTGTGCCTTGCCATGACTGTTCGAGGTTTCGACCAGTTTGAACTTCGCTTCTTGGGCATCAGCTGGGGTTCGTGTTGGAAGAGTAGTTCTTCCTGTTTCTGCAATCGTGGTTTGACTGTTTTGTGATCTGTCTGGCTGTACAAGTCATTGAAAGCCATCGGTGATGTTGATACGGAAAGTAGTTGCCTTGTAAACGAGGATTCCTTCTTCAGCATTCCTTTTAATGGAGCGGCTTGGTCAGGTGGTCTCTCGACCTTTCTTTGTTGAGTAATCTCTCTTGCCTCGGCTGGTTGTGACGGCTGGCAAAATTCCATAATTGCCCTTCTAATGGCTTGATCATCCATTGCTCCAGTCACTGTCGTATCAAACCATTCTGCTGCCTCTCTCTTCAGCTGTTCATCTTCAGTGTAACCAGAGGATGGCTCTTCGAAGGATTCCTTTTTCGAATACTCCTGTTTCCGAGGGCTGATAGCGTTTACTGTTTGTATGCTCTCTGTGCCCTGTGGCTTTTTTGCCACTTCATTAATGCCGACCGTAAGTCTCTTTCCTTTAAACTCCAGATTAATTGTCCCATGGCAGACGTCAATGACTGTGTTGGCGGTGGATAGGAAAGGTCTCCCCAAAAGGATCCCAATAGATTCCTCTATTGGGGTACATGAATCTGTTCACCTTGACGATTTCATCTTCCAGAACTCCCTCAGGGTAAATGCAAGACCCTCTGCTAGCTGTATTTCCATATTGGTTTTGACAAGCTTAGCATTCTTCAGCCTCTTGTATATAGAATATGGCATAATATTGATGGAAGCCCCTAGGTCGCACATTGCGTGCTCCATTTGAACATTCCTGATGGAAAGTGGGAGCGTAAATACCCCTGGGTCAGTTCTCTTGGAGGGAAGATCACAAGGTTGGATCATACCGGTCACTTCCTCTGCTTCGACCTTCCTCCTCTTTTCAGCACCCTGTTCACAGATGTTTGACTCTTCTTTCGCTATGACTTGATCAAGGGCTCTGGATTCAAGGCTTTTATTAAGACTTGTCCTGGATGCTGGAAAACTTGCAGTTGAGCTCTGATAAACTCCTTCTGATTTCAGAGAGACTGTGTTGACATTCTCTCGCCCTGCTGGAGGTTGCACTGTAGCCGGAATCTTTCCTTCATTACCACTTAGCTCGCCCAGTGACATGGCGACCTGAGATAACTGCTTCGTAAGCATTTCTAATGCAACTCTCTGTTCTCTCTGGGCTTCCTGCATTTCTCGCACAGCATCATGGGACTGGTGTGGAATCATATCTGTTATTTCGCTGATTAAATCGGCCTCCTCCATGGCCTTGCTGGTAAAAACCAGAAGACCCATACTGCTCTGGTTGGTTCAGGGACAGATGATTTTGTTGGTTTCCTTGGAAGTACTGTTGGTTCCCTTGGGATTGCTGGTTTCCCCTGTGGTACTGCGGGACATAACTCACCATTTGATTACTTGGTTACCTACCCTGGTTGCTATACTGAGGGGCTTGGTGTTGGTACCCCCATTCTCCTTCCTGTTGTCGGCGTGACCAGTTAGGATGTCCTCCACTTGACCAGTTAGGTTGTCCTCCACTTGACCAGTTCCCTTGAGGTCAACTTGACCAACCTGTCTGACCTCCTTGCATTCTATTCCCTCTAGTGTTTGGTCTATCCAAGATTCGAGCTGGCCAGTTGGACTGCCCGTCAGAGGGCTGTACATGTTGTGGTTGGCTTTGATTCTAATCATTCCATTTGAAGTTTAGGTGGTCCCTCCACGGAGCATCTCTCTGCTTCCCCTGGATCCAATTGCCATTTGTGTTCCAGTGGCCTACGGCGTTTACTTGCTCTACCTCAGGGAGAAACTCGCAGTAATAGTAATGATGCTCTTCTGGCGATGGCGGTGGCGGCTGCGGCACATACTGTGTCTCCTTCGGTGCAGGCGGTGGCGGGGGTCTCGTTTTTTCAACTGCTTCCAGCAGTTTCTTCTCCATCTGCTCAAATCGAGCCTCCAGCTTTTCATCGTTGCACGCCTCAGCTGCGTGCACTGCTCCTCTTCTGTACTGCCCTCGAGATGTTTCGTACGACCGCTTAGCCTCAATCAGCCTCTCCAAAATATTCTTAGCTTGGCTAAAAAGGGTTTTTGAGAAATCCCCTTGTGCTGCGAGGTTGAGGTCGTTCTTGTTGTCCACCGTGAGTCCGCTATAGAAGATCGAGTAGATCTCCTTCTCTCCCAGCTTGTGGTTAGGGCATGCTTGAAGCAGCGCTTGGAACCTATCCCAGTACTGGCCGAGGGGCTCGTCATACTCCTGTCTGGCTTCTGTAATTTCCCTTTTTAGGGCACTTGTTTTTTATGTTGGAAAGAAATGATCGAGGAATATCATACGGAACTCAGCCCACATCCTGATGGATCCTTCCGGCAGCCTTGATAGCCAGACATCCGCATCGCCCTTCAAAACAAAGGGAATAGCCTTAAGCCTGTAATCTTCGGACGTGGATCCAGCTGGCACGGGCTGAATATCACAGTATCTGCAGAATTCTTCAAGGAAAGCATACGCAGAAAGGCCATAGAAATGGGACAAAACGGCCAGTACTCCGGATTTGATTGCGATGGTCCGCATTCCAGGAGTTGCGGCGATGGCATGTGTGGGCTCTCTCTCATCATGAGCATTCCCGAGTCGTCAGCGACAACGGTACGTTCGTTCTGGTGGTGGTGGTTGTGTTTTCTTCTCGGTGGCTGCTGCTGCTTCTAATGCGGCTCTGCAACGAGTGATGACAACGCCGGCTTCCTGGACTCTCCACTGAGTGTTAGTTCTTCTATACATCAAGGGATGATTCCAGTAATCGCCTTGGTGTTACCTTCTCATCAACAGCAGGAAAAACAAAAAAAATGAGAAACAAAATTATATACACCTACGCTCTACGACAAACATTAAGAAACACCGTGCTTCCCCGGCAACGGCGCCATTTTTGAAGGACTTGGAAAGAGGTTGAAAACACGAATAGAAAGCGAATCAAGTTATATGGAATGATAACCGAACCGATTGGATCAGTTAGCAAATGTCGTTGCCACTTAATCAATGCAATCTAGCTCTCGCCCTTTCCGCCTTGCCAAAGTAATTTATAACTCCCAATTATGCACAACTTTAACAGTAAAGCGGCAAGTTTGGGGTCAATCCCACAAAGAATTTGGTGTGTCGAGTGTGTGAGTAGTGAACATGGGGGGTTGGTTGCTGCCACGCTTTAACTTGGGAGATTTTAACTACTGGTTTTAATCTAGACAGAATTAAACTAGCTAGCTTGATCAATGGAAATTTAACTACTAGATCAAGTGAATTGCAGGTAATAACAGAAAAGTAAATGCGCGGATTAAAAGTGAAAATAACTTTGATTAAACTAAAAGCTGAGTACAACGTGAAATTTAAACTAATCTAACACTTTGGAATCTAAGAAAGCGGTAAAAACTGAGAAAAATCTCAGCGGGAAACTTAAGATAACGCTAACAGAAATGAGTATTCTGCAGCGCTCCCTTTCGGTCGCCCTTTAAACTAAGCTATCTAACAAAGCTAGAGAACTGAACTAAACTAAGCTAGAGAGCTGAACTAAACTAAGCTAGAGAGTTGAACTACGCTAAATAACTAAGCTAAGCTAAACTAGATGGAAAGTAAAGTCTCGGATGCCTTCTTGTGGTGGCACACCCTCTATTTATAAGCTCGATTCGGCCGCTAGCTGGATAACGATCTTGACAGGGAATATTCGCTCATTCTGAGAGTGAGCGACTCATTGATTACTACGTGTTGTTCTTCTAGAATGACGACGCTTTTTGGTAACAGATTCGTGACTCAGCTCCGTCCTTGTGTCTCATATTCCAGCACGTGTCCTCTTCTAGAATATCGTCCTTGATAACAGAATGGTGCGCTATATCCAGCTCATTTCCTCACGTGTTCTTCTTCTAGAAGCCAGCGGTCCCCACCTAACTGCTTGATCGCTCCCCCTTGATCAACTCCCCCGATTCTTGGCCTTTTATCACCTTTTGTACTTGCTTGATCAGTTCGGCCTTGCTGCCTTGGTTAAGTGGTATTTCTGCACATTTAACACTTGTTTTGCGCGATAAACCGATCAAGTAGCATGTATTTCACCCTTAAACCGATGCATGAAATGAGCCTTATCATATAACTAAAATATTTTCCTCATCTTCTCCATTGAAACCTTGTTCTTATTTCCCTCATACGTATAGTGAGTGTGGGAATCATAGATCGCATAATTAATCAGTGGTAATTTGTGTTTTGTATGAGAAGAATTGTGAATATGCGATTTTGAATGAATATGTGTGAAGTTTGAACGAATCATTGGTGAACGATGTGTGATCATATGAGAACATGATTGTGAGAGCCTTTTGAAGCATGATTGTGTGTGGGAAGCATTAAAGATTGTGTTTGGATGAATGAGGAAGAAACCCTAATTTCAAAATTGTGAAACCTGAAAACTGTGGTGTTTGGACAGTGGATTCCGACGTGTGTTTGACTGACCAAACGACCTTATTTTGGTGCGAATTTTTTTACTGGGTAAACTTCAAGGTGTTTTCTGTGTTGTGTGTAAATTTCAGCCCCTTTTGACGAAAGATGAATATTTAATAAAGTTTTGAAATCGACTGCGCAATTTTGCCAGAAACTTGTATTCTCGCCCAGAAAGTTTCGTTTTCTATCTGACCGACCAAATAGCCTCATTTTGATATGAATTTTGAACTGGATGAACTTGAATGTGTCTACTGTGTTGTGACCAAAGTTTAGCTTCATATGAGGTCGGATGGATTTTTGGTGATTTTTACAAACCAACTGCGCAGTTCTGCCAAATTTGTTGCTACGTTAAAATATCAGTTGTTGCCAAGTTGGGTGAATTATATAATGCATGTATGATTAAGGAATGTATCCTATGACGTGATTATGTGTGATATGTTGAGAAATATTATGGCATGTTTTCCTTATGTTGATGAATGTTGGGATGGGTAATTTAAGAAAACGATGAAAGGAACGATAGGACATGCATGATAATGTGAATTGATGGAAGGCCGAATTGTGTTGTGATGTTGGCATGGGTTATTCTGTGTTCGTGAGCACAAGGAACGAGGGTTGCCTTAAGTTGGATATTGATTTGTCTAATCAAACGAGGTGGGCTTTCTTTTACAAATCTTTTTATTTCTCGAAAATATGATGTGGTGTTATAAGGGTGGTTTAACTTGTTATGTCATGCCATGTTATTTTTTTTTGTGAGAATGTTGGCTGTGTTGTGAAACGAATTCGGGTCTGAGTAGGGCCGCAAACCCTATAAGGCTGTGTACACTGGTGGGATCGTGAGCCGTCCTTGCTAATCGGCCGGTCTCGTGGGCGAATAGTGTGGCCACACTTTCATCGCACTGTGATATGATGATTATGACTGATGGATTTATGAGAAAGTGGGGAGATTGACTGTCTGGCCAGACTTTGAAATATTTTTGTGTTCTCGTGATATTTCTTAACTACATGTAAAACACGAGATCACTTGTATGAATGACATAACTGTATAAAATGTTTTCGGCATGAACCCATTGAGTACAACAAGTACTCAGCCCTGCATGTGTTTTCCCTATGTGCAGGTTGAGCGGGATGTTGCGGTGGATGTTGAGTCGGCCTAGGAAATGTTGGATGCGTTGTGTCTTCATACATAGGCGTCATCCTTGATCTCTTTGAAACCTTATCTCCGCTGCTATATTTTTGAACTATGCCTCAAGACCTTATTTTATTTTGTACTGTTTTTGAGCATGTCCATTTGTGTTAGGCTTTAGCCCGATGTTTACCCTGTTACTCTAAAATGGTTTTTCGTAAACTAAACCAAATGCTTTCTTTTGGAAGTTAATTGGATTTTGATATTTATTTTCCCTGCTGCTTCTTTTGAAAAAAAAAATCATTTGCTAAAAGTCTTTGCTAATAATAATAAATTTATAACATTTAGTTTCTTTAAACTAAGAATTCGTTGTTTAACTTTTAATGAACTAAAATATATTTCTTTAAAGCTAATTAAGTTTTTCATATAAACTGTTATCCTTAAATGTTGTCTTTATTGCTATCCCTTGGTCATGATCGCCTCGTTTATATTACCCCTAGTATGATCGGTTGTGACACTTCTGTTCTTGCTGAGCGTCTTGCAACTAGTGAACTATGTCATTATTAGACTGCATGTTTCTCTGAAGATGTTGTTGCGAGTTGAGTAAAATGCCCACCATATTATATGTATTCCTTGATTGTTCAGGGTATGGCTGACTTGAACTTGACCCCTGGTTAGGTGGACAATTCCCCTGCTGCCCCTGGTTTGAGTTATAATGGGCATTCGATCCTTAGTTCCCTTGGTAATGGGTTGGATGATTTGATTTATTGCTTTGGTAGTTCCTCTGGTGCAGTGGGACATAGTTACTTGAGGGTTGGTTCTGATTCCTGTTGACCCAGTTGGACTAGTTCCCTTGATTCCTATTTCTCCAATTGTTCTGTCAATCGTGATTCCTGCCAGACCAGTTTGGCTGAAAGTTCTGTCCATCTTGATTCTTGCCAGACCAATTAGATTGATAATTTTGTCCCTCTTGATTTTTGTTGGCTCAGTTAGATTGCCCCTCTGGTGGATTTGTACTCAGCGGAGGAGGAGGTGGATTTTGGTTCCCATCAGCCATCTGAAATTAGGGTGATCTCTCCATGGAGCGTCCTTGATCTTCCGGGGGTTCCAATTACTGTTCTGGTTGTTTTGGTTCCAGTTACCCACTGCATTCACTTGAGCTTGGCATTCCATCTCTCCTTGTGGACCATAATATTGACATCATATGCTTAGCTTTTTCTACTGGGGCAGGTGGATTATTCTTTCCTAGAACATTCTGAATCGCCTTCTCCAGTTTGTCCATCCTAGCATCCATACTATCCTCAGCTTGCACCATCACTGCATCCACACTTCCCCTTCTAAGAATAGTGGTATGAGGGGAATCATATGCTTTATTGGCTCCAATAAGTCTCTCTAAGATATCCTTGGCTTCGCTCACACGCCTCCTAGCAAAATCTCCTCCGCTTGATGTATTTACAAGATCCTTGCACTCTGGAGTCATCCCACCGTAAAAATTATTGTAGATCTCTGCTTCCGCCATACGGTTATTTGGGCATGAGTCTAGCAATCGTTTGAAACGCGACCAATATTGGCTAAGAGTCTCATCGTAGTCCTACCTGGCCCCCTGAATCTCTTTCTTAATCGCATTGGTCTTGGTGGAGGGAAAGAAATAGTCTAAGAACATCAACTGGAAATCCTTAGTAGTGATGCACTTTTTATTAGCACTATAAATACCTGCAAGTATACAGAGTAGGAATAGTATAGCTAAAGGTTAGTACCGGATATCGATCACGGGGAAAACGGACATAGACTGTCTATCCTCTACTAAAACTCAATTACTATTTGTAAAACCGAAAGATTTTTTAAATTTTGAAAACAAAGAACAATTTGAAACAACTAATTGCAAATAAAACACTGAGATAAAAGTATAGAGATAAGGGTATTCCAGGGATGTGCGTTCACAATTATGGTTATACAAATTCCAACTACAATACCCTAACACAGTTCTTACTTTGATAGAACGAGTCACCTAGTTTATGCTCATGCGATACAAACGTTGGTTACAATAATCAGGGTTGTCAATCGTAACTACGTAACTCCTAAAAGCTCCTAAGACCCTTGAAAAGTCCTCACTCTCAATTAACAGTGTCGTTTTAAAGGAAGCTAATTGTAGTATCTATTAAGTGGACCTAACTCGCCAACCTCCTCTCACGATTATGTAGCAAGTTATATTAATTCATCACAGAATGTGTCACTCAAACGTGAAGCATTATCCAACAACTTAAGGAAGAAACAAAGTAAGAGCAAACGGATATTAAATAGAAAAAGGAATTGTATAACCAAAGTCGTTACTAACGCATCCCTAGAATCCAAAGGTTGAATCCTTGTTGCTTTGATAATCTTGAATCCTTCTTCAACTCCTTGCACAATGAAGTACTCTAACTTTTAATCTCTGGAAATATGTTGCAAAAAGAGGATCATAATGATGAAGCTTGAGGGGCTATTTATAGGGGAGAAATCGCCCCCTTCAAATAAGGAAAAGGGTTGCAAAATATGGTAAATCTTGGAGAGAAAGTAGGGTAAATTCTGCTCGCCGTTTTTTCCCAGCGGGCCGCTACACTTTGGCCAGCGGTAGCTGTGGGTTGTCCGAGGCTTCTGACTCTTGGCTGGCGGGCCGCTGCACTTGTTTCAACGGTCGCCGGCTACTATCCCGTAACTCTCTGGACTCTTTGTAGCGGTCGCCACACACTGTCCAGCGATCGCTGGGCGTGTTCTTCATACCATGCACAACTTTCCCAGAGCGGACCGCTACAGACGTGGCGGTCGTTAGGCGCCGGCAGTCACCGACGATGTTGCGGCGGTCGTTGGACGCTCCCAGAATCTCCAGATTTCCAACTTCGCATTTTGACTCCCTTTTTAGGCTCAAATATGCACATTTCTCACAAAACAGATAAAATATGCAAATAGTATACATGGAATGCAACTTTGACATTCAAAACGGATAAAATAATGGCCTTAAAACCGTGTAAAATCCGAGCGTATCAAGTAGCCATGTGTTCGCCTCCCCCTTGAGACCGAAAGGGAGAGCACGCAACCTATAATCTTCTTCAGTTGACCCGGCGGGTCTCTTCTGGATTCCGCAGAGTTTGCAAAATTCATGCAGAAACTCATATGGACACTCAATCGTCCGCCCATAATAGTGTGGCATCACCGATAAGACATTCTTATGGACCTCAATCTCAAGTTGTGCTGGTGTGACCACTATTGCCTGGGCTGGCTCACCATTAAGGTGGGCGTTCAACGATCTTATCTCAGGATCATTATCAACTATCTTATCTCAGGATCATTATCAACTATCTCTGCCATAACTTCTGGCTGCTCTTCTTCAAACTCCGGAGTTAATTCAGGTTCTAGTTTCATAGGTGAGGCTAGCTTTGCCTCACTTTCTGAACTCGAAGGTGTTGGGTTTGTTGTGGTTAACCCGGACTTGGTAGTAACAAGGGCTGTTGTTTCCTTGGCACGCCAACTAGTCTGGGTATCCCTCCAATTAGTTGTATCGTTCCAGTACCCGTACCTCGAGCCTCGGCTTATAAACTGAAAACGAAAAAGAAGAAAATCAAAAGCTATATACACCAAATTACTCTAAACACAAACATAAAATATGCCATCCATCCCCGGCAACGGCGCCATTTGAAGTGAACTGGAGTAGAGAGATGTGTGTGTGTGCAGGTGCAGATCAAACAGGAATCACTCAACCGCTAGGTCTAGCAAATCTTAAAACTATCTGAAAGTGTCGTTGGGATACTCTCAATCACTATCAAAACCTTAACCCATTTACTATTGGCTAGTATAGGGCAGTAAGGATCGATCCCACAGATACGGAAGGAGGTTAGCAAGTGTTCAGAGGATTTGGAAGGGGTTGGCTGCTGCCACGCAACTCATGGAATAAGACTTGTTTACTTACTAGACTCAGAGGGATTTAAAAGTGACTAATCTATCTACTAGACCTATGAAACAGGTAAAGGTACGTACGCATGCATGATTGACAGAAATGAAGTTAAGTAAAGGAATTCAAATAGCTAAACTACTGGGCCAGGCAAACGGGTTTCCGAGAAAAGCTAAACAATACGTAAACATGCAGTGGGGACTATTTTCCCGATTTAGCTATGATGATAGAAAAGCTGCATAAAGTAACAACGGCCAGTGACAGATCAGACTTCTAACTAACTTCTACCTTCATCTTCTTCAACGAGCTAAGTAAATAGAAACGAAAACAGAGCATCAAACATATGAAAACAGAGCAATATCAGATCCGACTTCAAATATTACGATTAAGCACAAAACTACTAGATCTAAACTGCTAGGCCGAGAAAAATAAGAAAACAACAGTAAATATCCATAACCATGCAAAATTCAGAACATCACGTCTCAGGTCAACAAAAACTAACTCCAATATATTCAGATCCATACTCCCCAATTCAGATTCAACCGATTCAACAGCAAATCAACTCCGATCAACCCGATCTCAACTCCAAATCAAACATCAATTGCGAAACGCATCCAAATCAGTAAAATCCAACAATCAAACATCAGAAACACCTAAACAGAAAACAGAAACTTCCATTGCTACTAAATTAAGAGCCAACACAGAAACATCAAACACTGAGCTTCCAACAGAGAAGTTCACGACAAATAAAACATCGGAAATTAAAGAAATTGTATCTTCACCCTTCGTAAGGACAGTGTTACACCACGGAAAATAACTAGACCACCCTGAACTCCCAGAATTTACCCCATTGAAGCTAAGTGCATAGATAAATAAGTGTGTGTGAAGTGAGGAGGATTGAGCTAAGAGCGAAAAGTGAATATGTGAGAATGTTGATGTTGCCTCTCTTCATGTTGTGTCTCTATTTATAGTTGAGGCTCGGATTTCTAGGGTACTCTCCCTTGATGATTTGTCACTTTTTCCCTTCCTAGAAGATCTTTCAAAAGATGTTTTTCTGCTCACAGCTGCTCCCGCCTTTGCTCCTGCAATCCCCTGGGTCAGGTTGCAAGCTGGCTTCTTCACTCCATTTTCCTTCGATTTCCTCTGCCTGGTAAATTTTCCATCTATTTCCTTGGCATAGCAGATTCTCTATGCACCTAAACTTATAAGTGTGTGTTAGTTCATGAAAATCATAGAACTTAACCCCATAACCGATGCATGAAATGAGCCTTATCAGTATGTAGTATGGATTGTAAGTCAGTTCATGCATCGATCTCAGAAGGATCACTATGAGGCTGCATTGAGGATCATGAGATACTTAAAATGAACAGTTGGACATGAAGTAATGTTTAGGAAGAATGAACATCGGGGGATCTATGGATACAAAGATGCAGATTGGGCAAGGAACCCAATTGATCGAAAGTCCACAGCAGGCTATTTCACCTTTGTTGAAGGAAATCTAGTCACTTGGAGAAGCAAGAAACAAAAAGTGGTTGCACTATCTAGTGCAGAAGCTAAGTTCAGAGGGATCAAGAGTGGTCTGATGGAATTACTATGGCTAAGGAGATTGATGAAGGAAATTGGACTTGAACAAAAAGGGAGTCAATTGTTATGTGATAACAAAGCTGATTTCAGTATCAGAGAATCCGGTGCAACATGATAGGACCATGCATGTAGAGGTGTATCGACACTTCATCAAGGAGAACCTCGAGAATTGAGCAGTCGAACTACCATTTGTGCGATCAAAAGATCAACTGGCGGACATCCTCACCAAGGCGGTTAACTCGAAGAACCTTTCAAAAGTACTGTTCAAGTTGAGCTTTGGAGATCCCACCGCCCAACTTGAGAGGGAGTGTTAGAAAAGGAAAGAAATCAGAATCGCATTTAGAAGGAAAGATTGATTGTGTGATTAGAATTAGATTTATTTCATACCATATAGAAATTCATACCATGTATACGGGAGGGAAGAAACTCTATTTAAGAGAGTAATATCAATGAACATAACACAGTTTTCCTACAATCAATCTTCTCTATATTCTTTTTCCTATCAATAGCCGATACTCAACTCAAGACCTCTTCCCGCCGTCTCTTTAACCCAAAACAATCGTGAAAGTAAGGAACCCAAAATACATATATACATATTTTTTGTTTTGTCTGTATATGCAATATATATACGTACATATGTTTTTGTTTTGTTTCGTATGCAAAGTATACATACATGTTTTGTTTGCCATGTACGTCTCAAAAAGAGGAGAAAATGTGTTATGGCTGAGCTAGGGTAAATTTATTAGTGTTTTAAATCACTAGCCTAAGTAATTGGAAAATTTGGCATACATTTGTTTGCAAGTATAGTGGAGCATAAATCATATACATATAGGGTAGTGGGGAGAAAAGATATGCTGCCTAATTAATATGGGCGTGTGTGAGCGACTAAATCACACGTAGGCCACTTTCCTTACTTTTATAATTTTACTAACAGAATATAATTCCCTTTCATCTACCTCCAGGTCAGCAATGTTATTTTATTTCTTTTATAGCTTTCCTTTATGGATTTGACCCTTCTCATTCTTTATCTTTGTACCAGCGCATGAATACTGCTCCTAATTAACTTTCTTCTTCACCTAAACTAGACTATTTCATGGTTAGGTTCTGATCAAATAAAATAGCATCATTTTTTTTGTTTTACTCTTTAATTTTGATGATCTTAAAAAATAGTGCTACTTTTTTCAATTTAATGATTTAAATGAGATTTAATGTCTCAATATAAAACCAGTTTTCCAATTACTTTAAACTAGTATTGCGAAAGTTTTGGAAAAAAAATCATTAAGGACTCAGATTTTGAATGCAATAGGTTTTGAAAGGATGAAATTAATTTGATATCACGAAGTACTATGAAAATATAAGATGTATTCTTATAAAATCTGTTTCAATACAGTAAACTCATCAAAAGGTTAAAATATTGTCTTAGCAACACTAAGCAAATCTCTTTCATTTGCATATTGACTAATGTCGTGATGGTCATCTGCAAATGGTCTGAAATATAAAGATGAGAGCAAAAATAGTAAATTAAATTTATTGGTCATTAAAACAACTAAGTAATGTAAATAATGGAACTCAACAATAATTCACATACCTGTCTTGCAACTTTGGACAATTACGTTTATCATGTGATGCACCACGTAGTCCACATCCACGACAAGCCCTAGTCTTTAAAATTAACTTCTCTTTTGATGATAAAATTCGCTTACCACATCCTTTTGATCTTATCTTAGAAGGATCACCAATGGTTTTGGTTTTATCTAAGCTCTTCCTTGTTTGACTTCCGTGCATAGTTGTTTGACTAATACCCATCTCCTTGATTTTACCATGTATGTAATCAAGTTGTTCATCCAACAATTTTGTCCCCTCGTCAGTCAAAGATGCATAATCAATTAGTGTTGAGGCCTTATAAGATAACTTGGCTCGTCGTGAGATCAAAAATCTTGTTGGATCATCATTGCAGTTTTCATCATCTAATATATAAGTAACACCAATCTTTGCTTCTCGTGTCCATTGCTTAAGGATATACTTGTCAGGTAGTTCAAATATTTGGTTGACACGGAAGAAAGCTAGCATATGTCTACACGGAATACCATCAAACTCGAATTTCCCACAATTACATGAGATATGGTCACTATTTTTATCATGCATCAGTAGCCTTGGTTTTGAGGATGAACTACTTTGGAAACTCATCACATTGTAAATCACAATATCATCTCTGGTAGAGGCTTGTTGCACAAAGTAACCATGACTTCGACTCATTTTATCTTGAAATTCCGTCCTTTTTTTCGTGTAGACTTTAACCATTTGAGCTTCCATCGGCCAATTTGTTTTGATTTTTGGTTGCTCATTCATGTCAACATGGTCTGCAACTAACTCATTATGTCTTTGACGTCTTAGTGCCCGATTGAATCGTGTGATAAAATCTATCAATGAGTTCTTGTGGGAGACATACTTTTTAAAAAATGAATGCGAACTCTCTGATCTCTGACTACTTGACATCCCAGCAAAAAATACATGACTAAAATATGCCGGAACCCACTTATGCCGCATTCCATACATTAACAATGTCCAACTATTTTGTTCCAAGTTAGCACATCTAATAACCTTTTTCCATCCATTCTCAAATTCCTCGGGAGATGTTGAATTTTAGTAACATTCCTTATGCTTTGATAATGATCTCGGAAAATCACTAGAGAAATCTTCTCTGGAAATTTGTTCAATATGTGCCACAAACAATAACGATGCACTGTTTCTGGCAGTACTTGTGCAAGTGCTTTCGTCATAGCTGGATCTTGATCAGTAATGATTGCTTTTGGTGCATCACTTGGCATAGCGTCCATAAACTTGTTAAGCAACCAAATATACCATTCTGTCTTCTCATCACTTAGAAATCCACAACCAAAAACTATTGTTTGATGATGATGATTAACCCCTACAAAAGGTGTAAAAATCATTCCATACTTATTAGTGTTATAAGTGGAATCGAACACAACAACATCACCAAATGCTCCATAAGCCCTCCTTGATTTAGGATCTGCCCAAAAGCATCTTTTGAATATATGATCTGAATCTGTCTCATAGTCAAAGAAAAATGATGAATTTTTCTCCTTCTCGGAAGTAAAGAATTCTATAAGAGTTTCAACATCGATCCCCTTTTGTTCATTCCTTAATTCTCTCTCTAAATTCCTGATATCTCTTTCTGTGCAACCTACACTTTCGGGCCCCCCAGACTCCATCTCCAATAGTTGCATTTGTTGACAGGTAGGTATATTAGCTTCTGAAAATTGTTGAGTCAACACTCTTTTCACAGCAGAAACACTACGGTGTGATCGGAGTAAATGCACCTTTGACGGAGTAGAGAGTCCATGATTATGACCTTCCATAAAGACGCTAACACTCCAGTCAGATCCAGTTTGTTGCTTGACAATGGAAATCTTTGCCTTACAATTAGTTCTAACTTCATCGCGAGCTCTTATCTGAATCGGACCACTAGTTGGTGCTCGATTTTTTGAATGAGCTTCATCAGTTTGACCAGCTTTAAAGCATACAAATTGTTTCCAAACAACTTCGTTTGTCATCTTATTCTTTTTGCTATTACTATATCTTGCACTAAAACCAGCTTCACCTGCATATTGATTGTAGAATTCAAACGCATCATTAATTGATTGAAATTTCATTCCGATTTCTGGCTTTCGATCATTTGCAACTTGAGGAATATATAATTGATCGTTCATATTTCCACTCAAAACACTAAGAAAATACATTAAAATTAATGTAAGCAAACAGAATAATAGAAACAATTAATAAACACAAATTGATAATTTTAATATAAGCCGGAGGTTCTTAATGCGTGGTTCCTAATTGGTATCATTAGAAGTATAGATTCAGTCAAGAGACAATTAAAACATGAAACTATTTTAAAAAAATTAATCAAGCATATACGATATAAACAAGTAAAACTAAAAAACATGTAAATTATGTAAGAAATTCCAAGCATATATAAAGACCAAGGCTTAAAAACTAACCTTATGCTAGCACTCCTCGAGAAAGACGGCACTTTGAAAGTTATGGAGTAATAAAAACCTAGGAGAAAACATGGAGTATATAAAACAAACAAAGATACGATAACTAAAAAGAAAAAAAAGGAAAGTTATAAAAGAATGTTGACATGGAGATAGAGATAGAGATAGATGAAAGAGAATTATATTCTGTTAGTAAAATTCTAAAAGTAAGGAATGTGGCCTACATGTAATTTAGTCGCTCACACACGGCCATATTAATTAGGCAGCATATCTTTTCTCGGGTAGTGGGAGCACTATGGTGACACTATAGTTATAATGACAACCTAACACCATTATAAGCCATCCGATCTTTTAATTAAATGGATGAGATTGATTTGCAGGATTAGAGTACGAATTGCTTGCCTAATAACATAATATTGCTTGTACGGTTATTTTTGTCATTTTACCATAAATGAAACTGATACTACAAGATTTGAAAATTACGGTTAATTTGGACTCTGGTTGAGAATTTCTCTCTCTCACTCCGCCATGACTCTCTCCCCTATTCTGAAATTAATCGGCGTCTCAATCCAGAAACCCTAGGAAGAAATCGTTGCTTTCCACCATTCTATTCGCCTCCACCCTAGCGTCGCAGTAGTGTAACACCCGTACCTTAAGTTTGAAATTTATTTTATGTAACGGAATAATTGATAAAATTATTTCGAAATGCTATGCTTCTCGATAAGTGTGATAAGGGAAAAGTTATGGTTTGTGTGTGTGATGGGAAAAGGAATGTTTTGATGTTCTTATTTGTGAACGATGGGAGACACGTTTAAGGTCTCGTTGAAAGATCGATGATGAAATTGCTATTCATTAGCAAGACGAATGAATTAAATGGAAAGGAAAATATATATTTTATGGTTAACGACGCGCGTAATTTGAGGAACGGTTGAATGAATATTATATTTGGAACAACACCAAATATAATTTGTGTACGATTTCTCGTGCTTTAATTTTTGGTTATGAAGAACGAGATAACAAAATCTAATAAAGGCCCGTAATTTTTAATTAATGAAGGAAAATACGAAAAATATATAATGTATGAAATTATTTTGGACTCTCCCAAAATAAATTTGAAGTCCAATTAAATCTAATCACTCTTTAAATCCATCAAGTGATAGTTTTAACTTGGGCATGTAATTAATTGTTGATTCCTTTCTAGCCCAATTGGAATTAAATCATTGAAGCCCAAGTGTGGATTTAGTTTAGCTAAGCCCAAATTCTTTTCCTTTTCTCTTCTTTCTTCCCCCCCCCCCCCCCCCCCCCCCCCCCGTCGACGGATCCTTCCCCCATGATGACCGAACGGTTTTCTTCCCACCTCTCCACTCCCCTCATCAATACCTACACCCTCCCCAAACCCCTCTAACCCACTCACCACTTTCACTTAGCAAAAAAAAAAGAGAGAGAAGAGAGTAGGAGAAGCGGCGAGAGAGAGAGTGCCGAGAGGGAAGGAGGAAGCTTGAGCCACCACCTTGTGTTTTCTTCTACCATTTTCAACCATCGTAGAGGTATAATTCTTTTCTATCTCAAAGCATGTGTTGTAGTAGCTTTGCATACATATTATACCTTCTTGTTCCATAGATTTCTTCCAAAACCAAACCATGTAACAAACCGTAAGTTTCGACCAAACGATCGCCGCGCGTAACCGAAACTAAGAAAGAACGTAACTTTATAAACATAACGGGTGTTGCGGGACGTTTCGGAGCGGTTTCGGAAGAGGAGAGGCCGCCGCCAGCGACGGGCAGCGGCGGACAGCCGCTCGATGTCTCCCCGACAGCAGGCATCTCCATTTGTGACGGTAGACAACGGCGGCAGTGGCGCGACGGCGAGACAGCAGCTCTCGGCATGGCGTGGCAGCGGCTCCAGCCACACGGCAGCGGCGCCGTGCACCCTCCTCCGCGGCAGCAGCTTTCCGACGGTTTCAGCGGGCGAAGCGCAGCGTTCCAGCGGGCGGCGACGGGGCGACTCCAGCGGTGGCGACGGGGCGACTCCAGCGGCGACGGCGTCGAGCCGGAGGGAGGGCGACGGCGGCTTGCTGTTCGTCGGCAGAGAGAGCGACGCAGAGAGAGAAAGAGGGAAGAGAGAGAGAGTGGGTTGGAGAAGAAGATAAAAGATTTGGCCATGCATTTGGGCCTCTCTTGTTTTTGGTTTTGGATCTCTTAATAACTTTGAAGTCTAATTAATTTGTGGGCTTTCTTTTAATTGATGGGCTCCCTAATTAATTCTTAGAGGAATAAAGTGGCTAAGAAATTTAATTCCGGGCCGGTAATTGAGAGTTTAATCGGGGGAAAATATTTAATTAAATTCCGTAAGTTCTTTTTGGCGAGTGAATAATTTACCTAGGTATGAGATAATACTTT
The DNA here is from genome assembly GCF_004379255.2 of Salvia splendens. Taxonomy (NCBI): domain Eukaryota; kingdom Viridiplantae; phylum Streptophyta; class Magnoliopsida; order Lamiales; family Lamiaceae; genus Salvia; species Salvia splendens. The sequence continues at coordinate 23,540,679 of NC_056036.1, read as the reverse complement.
TTCAACGGTAAATAATTACGGAAATTAAAGTATGCGCGTAAATAATTTTTTTTTTTTTAGAAATTATTTTCGACGTTATGGAAGATACGAGGAGCCAACGGAGGAAAGAACGAGCGTAAGCGGCCGACCGGCGTCGCACGCGACGCCTTGGGCGGCCGCCGAGTAACCGAAAATGCGTGAAAATCGAGAAAGAGAATTAAAAGATTTTAATTAGAGTGCATGCATTCTAATTATCGTCGTTACAGAGGTTTGATATGAATTTTATGTGTTTTCCGAAAAGGTAGTCCGCACGCACGCTAAAAGTCGGAACGAGGAATTTTACGGAAATCATAAGCTTTTGAGGTGGGCTTTATTCTTTAACGTTTACTTTGAATCAATATGCTTACGATGTTATAAGGATGTTTCTATAAGTATGTCATGTCGTGTTTATGTTTTGAAACTGCCTATCTGATTGTCTACTAGAATGAAACTCTACTAGACTTTGATGGTTAACGAATTCGGGTCTAACTAGGGTCTACGCCCTACTTAGACTAGTGCACTGATGGCGATCGTGAGCCGTCCCCTAGGTCGGCCGGTCCAGTGATCGAGATTGTGGCCACAGTCTCGTTTCACATGATGGTTCAGATATGGTATATGATGGAGGATGATGTTAGTCCGCGCGGACACTGTTTTATGGAAATGAACTTTAGTGTCTCTCGGCCTTTTAAAAGTAAAACCCGGGATTCACTCGATGATGGCTTGACATATCTTAACGGTGAATGTTTTTGGGCATGAGTTCACTGGGTGCACCAAGTACTCAGCCCCTGCATATGTTTTCCCTATGTGCAGGTTGAGCGGGGTCGGGAGGCGGAGGATGTTGAGCGATGGTCCAAGAACGTATTAAATCACTGTTCCGGTTACTATTATGTCTTCATACATAGTAGTAGCTAAACTCTCAAATTGCTTCCGCTACTCAATGTTTTCAGAATTTCTGTTGTTTTCTTTGAACTGTTGAACTCTGTTACTTCCCTTATGGTTGAACTCTGTTATCTTTCATTATGAGAAACGTTGATCGATTTAAATGGAATTTCCTCTTTGATTGTTAAGTTGTATTGCCTTGAGTTGATTATCCCCACCTTCATCCCCGCTTCTTAATTCCCCCTCTAGTCACGATTTCCCGTGCTTCCTATCCTTAGGAAGTGCGGTCGTGACAGAATGGTATCAGAGCCGTGTTTTTCCTTCCGCTCTGGACCGAGAGTTGTTTATTCAATCTAGTCTAGACTCATTTCGCTAGACTAAAAGAGTATCCGTTTAAAGCTCAACACTCCGTCTCGCCGCGCTCAACATGAAATAAGGCAAAAGTTGAAACGAAGCATAATAGAGGTGATAGAATGAATGGAGCGCAGAAAAGGCGCGAATTCCAAGGAATGATGAGATGACGAGACGAGGGAAAACCTTGTGAAGCGCGATTAGCATTAGGTGGAAGGATAGACGAAATGTTAAAAGTACCACGTTTATAAAATACGAAACATCTATCCTTAGATGATAAAAAAAAAAAAAAAAATTTATGACTTTTTCCTTATGGAAATTGACAGGTATATGCACGGTAACACGTATGACGTTCTCTACGCGTTTTATCTTTTCTACCTCGCTTTTTCTTTTTCTACGATTGGTTGCTAAGAGAACTTACCCTTTTATGTAGATGGCGATCACGATCCACGCACCGCTAAGGGGAAGGTACGTCAAGAATGGATTGCGGGCGGTGGAAATGTATCGCGGGTTCGAGAGGGACGAGAGGGCCCCTTTGATATCTTATGTCGCCGACTACTTGACCTTATGGCGGGATGCTCATGGCTGTGGAGTGAGACACTATGAGGGAATCAAGAGATTGATTGATGGACTACCGGCACCTTGGAATAGGTGGGCCGACGAGGCTTCACGGTCATACGTCTGGCATAAGCTTCCCGACTACAGCATGCAGGGAGACATGCATGTTTTGTGAAGGTTCTCTTGGAAGCACTGGTCGATGCTCGTGGTGGACCGCCACCCTATGCTCCTCCTAGGAAGGAGGCGTCCTCATCGAGCCACAGTCCCTACAGCGGGGGTCGATACGAGAGTGAGACGCCGCAACCAAACTGCCCTAAGAGGAGAAGGTTTGGGATGCGTACCTCCGCACCTCCCGCGACGGAAGTCCTTGTGGTTGATGAGCATATCGACGACGCTACTGATGTGCGGGAGAGTGATGAGGAAGAGGAAGAAGATCCCCTTGAAGACGAGGAGGATCCCATGGAGGATGAGGAAGACCCCGAAGAAGAGCCCCTTGCGAGAGAGGTTGAAGTTAATAGCGAGGAAGGGGCGAATTATGAGAGAGCTCCCGAGGAGTAGTGTTCTTTTACTGTTTTGTTAGTTTCGAATGTTTTGCTTTGACGAACTATGTAGTAGTTTCTTTTGACGTTTGTTTTTCTTCCCTGTTTCAAAGACCTTGTGAAACACGTACTTGTTGGTTTTAAGATAATAAAGTTTCCGTTGTTTTATCGTTATGTTCGTTTTACCTCGTTGTGTTTGGAAAGTTGTGTTATCGTTTTGGAGAGGATGTGTGGTGTGGTGATGTTAAAAGTTGGATTTTGTACTAACGCATGTGTTGAACAGAATGCCTCCCCGACGTGCCGCAGTTCACCACGAGAATGGGGCAAGCAACGAGACCCAAAGCAGTGTGGGTCCTGAAGGACAACCACCACCACCACCACCTCCACCACCGCCACAGCCGGAGCGGAACATCGAGAAAGAGTTCCGAAAGGAACGTCCTCCCGTGTTCGATGGAATGGGAGATCCAACCAAGGCCGAGACCTAGATTCGGGCCATAGAACGCATCTTTAAGTTCTTGAGGTGCACTGACCAGGAGCGCCTATCGTGCATGACTTATCAGCTCACCGGGTCCGCAGAATTCTGGTGGGAGATTAAGCAGCGGACAATGACGCAGGAGCAGTTAGACACTCTGACGTGGGAAGACTTTAAGGAGGAACTGTATGACAAATACATTCCAAGGAGCTACCGTAAGGCAAAGGAGGCCGAGTTCTACAATTTAAAGCAGGGGCGGATGACTGTGACAGAATATGACCGTGCCCTATGTGACATGTCTCGATATGCACCCGAGCAAGTAAACACCGACGAGAAGATGGCGGAAAAGTTTTGTGCCGGTCTGAAGCACGAAATCAGGATGGCTTTGGCATGCCGTGGCAGACTCTCGTATGCCGAGTCATTATCTCGTGCATTGGACGTGGAGGAAGCGATGCCACGGGAAAGGACGGTTACACCCACTACTCCGACACCGCCGCCCTCACAGCAGAATTTCCGGGAGAAGAGGAAATGGGACGGGAACCGCGCACCCTTCGACAACAAGAGGTTCCAGAGTACCCCAAACTCTTCCCAGGGAAAAGGAAAGCAAGCTGCTCCCTTCCAAAGTGGAGATTTCCGTCAGAGAGCACCTCCTTGTGCCAAATGTCAGAAGAACCACATGGGAGAGTGCAGAGTCGGGACCAACGTGTGCTACAAGTGTGGTGGAGTCGGACACTTCGCCAAAGAGTGCCCGAGCAACAACAATACTGGAGGTGGGGGAAAGCCGAACGGACCTCGAGGAAATCCTACACCACCTCCGCAGCAGCAGCAGCGTCGCCAGCCATATCCGACTCAAGCTAAGGCCTATGCCTTGGGACGCAATCAAGCAAAAGCCCCACAGGGAGAGCCCAAACGAGATAATCTGGCAGGTATGGGAACATTACTTGACATGCCTGTTGCTGTTCTGTTTGATACGGGTGCGTCGCACTCTTTTATATCGCACTCCTGCGTGAATGCTTTAAGACTGCCTGTTGATGAACTTGAACATGAGATGAATGTGAACTCACTGGTAGGAGGCCTTGTAGAAATTTCACAATCTTGCTCGAACATAGAACTCATGGTGGGAGAACTTAGTTTAGTGGCGCACAACTTGCACGTTATGCCGATGGATAATGTGGACATTATTCTGGGGATGGACTGGCTAGCTGAAAACTATGCCACTATCCGATGCCAAGAGAGGCAAATCTCGTTACAAACCCCGGGAAAGGAGCCCTCTACCTTCCACGGAATTTCGATGAATCAACGAACTTGTGTGATATCGGCACTTCAAGCAACCACGATGATTAGTAAGGGGCATCCGGCCTATCTTGTGTATCTACAAGGACATGACAAGAAAGAGAGGAAAGTGGAGGATGTGGTAGTGGTACGGGAGTTCCCCGACGTATTTCCCGATGTGTTGTCAGGCCCTCCGCCTGACCGACAGTTGGAGTTTACTATCGATCTGGAACCAGGAGCCGCACCAGTATCGAAAGCACCATATAGGATGGCACCGAAGGAGTTGGAAGAGCTCAAAATCCAGTTACAAGAACTACTGGACTTGGGTTTTATCCGACCGAGTGTATCGCCGTGGGGAGCACCTGTGCTATTTGTGAAGAAGAAAGACGGGACATTGAGAATGTGCATAGACTATCGGGAATTGAACAAGTTGACTCTCAAGAACAAGTATCCTCTGCCGAGAATTGACGACCTGTTCGATCAACTCAGGGGAGCAGGAGTATTTTCGAAGATGGATTTAAGGTCGGGATATCATCAGTTGAGGGTACGAAGGGAGGACATACCCAAGACGGCATTCCGAACGAGGTATGGGCATTATGAGTTCGTAGTAATGCCTTTTGGACTGACAAATGCACCGGCGGTATTTATGGACTTAATGAATCGAGTATTCCATCCATACTTGGACAAGTTCATCCTGGTATTCATAGATGATGTGCTAGTTTACTCGAAGGATGAAAAGGAGCATGAGGAGCATCTAAGGATCACACTAGAAACACTCAGAACAGAGAAGTTATACGCCAAGTTCAGTAAGTGTGAATTCTGGCTAAAGGAAGTGAATTTTCTGGGGCATGTTGTGACGGCCGAAGGGATTCGAGTTGACCCCGCAAAGGTGGAGGCCGTACAACAGTGGAAGGCACCAAAGACCCCAAACGAGATTCGGAGTTTCCTTGGTCTGGCAGGATACTACCGAAGATTTATTGAAGGATTTTCTAAAATCGCAAGGCCAATGACTCAACAATTGAAGAAGGGGACCAAGGTCAATTGGACACCGGAGTGTGAGGCTAGCTTCCAGTTGTTGAAAGAGAAATTGACCACCGCACCTGTTCTAGCCGTGCCGGAACCGGGAGTAGACTATGTGGTTTACACAGATGCATCGAAGATTGGACTGGGGTGTGTTCTGATGCAGAATGGTAAGGTGATTGCCTACGCTGCGCGGCAGTTGAGACCACACGAGTTGAATTACCCTACTCATGACCTAGAACTAGCGGCTGTTGTGCACGCATTGAAGATTTGGAGGCACCACCTCTATGGAGTTCGGTGTGAGATTTTTACCGACCATAAGAGTCTGAAGTACTTCTTTGAACAGAAAGATTTGAACATGAGGCAACGCAGATGGCTCGAGCTAGTCAAGGATTATGATTGTGGTATTAACTATCACCCGGGCAAAGCAAACGTAGTGGCGGATGCTTTGAGCCGGAAAGCTCAACCGCAGTTGGCTACATTTCTCACTCTGATTCGCGATTTTAGCAAGATGCAATTGGAGGTAGTAAGAGCACCGGAGACTGTGAAGGGAAAGATTGCCACCTTGGTAATTGCATCCGACCTACGGACAAGGATAATAAAAGGGCAGCGAAATGACGGGATTTTGGAGAAAATTCGACTGAAGGTGAGGAAGGGCGAACAAGAGAAGTTTCGAGAGGAGGCTGATAATGCTCTCACCTACGAGGGGAGACTATGTGTGCCAGGCGACGAAGGACTTCGAAATAAAATTTTGACCGAGGCACATGAGGCCCCATACGCCGCTCATCCTGGAAGTACGAAGATGTACCAGGACTTGAAGGGATCATTCTGGTGGGATGGAATGAAGAGGGACATAGCCTTGTTTGTGGAAAGATGTTTGGCATGTCAACAAGTAAAAGCTTTACATCAACGACCCTATGGGAAGTTGCAACCGTTGGAGATTCCCGGAGTGGAAATGGGAACATATCGTCATGGATTTTGTGACAGGACTACCAAAGACCCGACAAGGGAATACAGCCATTTGGGTGATTATAGACCGCCTCACCAAGAGTGCGCATTTTATACCCATCCCTATAACTCATGGATCCAACAAACTGGCCCGGCTTTACGTGAAGGAAATCATTCGGCTACATGGGGTGCCAGTAACAATCACGTCAGACCGGGATACAAGGTTTACTTCAAGGTTTTGGATAAGTCTGCAACGGGAGCTTGGTACGCGACTGAATTTTAGTACTGCCTTCCATCCACAAACCGATGGACAGTCCAAGAGAACGATTCAAACTCTTGAGGACATGCTAAGAGCTGTGGTGCTCGACAGAGGAGAAAATTGGGAAGTAGTACTACCTTTGATCGAGTTCGCCTATAACAATAGTTTCCAGGCGACAATAAATATGGCCCCGTATGAAGCATTGTATGGGAGGAAATGTAGATCACCACTTTACTGGGATGAGGTTGGTGAAAGAAGAATACTCGGGCCAGATTCGGTCGAAGAAATGATAGAGATCGTGCGACAAATTCGACAAAGGATAAAGGAAGCTCAAGACCGACAGAAGTCGTATGCTGATGTCCGGCGTACTGATTTACAGTTCAATACGGGAGATAAGGTGTTTTTGAGGGTATCTCCGTCGAAGGGGATAACGAGGTTCGGTGTAAAAGGGAAGTTGAAGCCACGATACGTAGGGCCTTATGAAATCCTTGAGAAGGTGGGACCCGTAGCGTATAGGTTGGCACTACCACCAAGTTTTGGGACTGTGCACAATGTTTTCCATGTGTCACAATTACGAAAGTACGTGTTCGATCCCAAACACGTGGTTCATCAGGAGGAAATGATTTTGAATCCTGACTTGAGTTATGAGGAGAAGCCCGAAGCTATTCTGGACAGGAAGGTGCAAGAGTTGAGGAACAAATCGATCGTGTCCGTGAAAGTACTTTGGAAACACCATGGCCTCGAGGAGGCTACTTGGGAACTCGAGGATAAAATGAAAGAGAAATACCCGGAACTTTTTGTTAGAAATGAGTAAATTTCGGGACGAAATTTCTGTTAAGGTGGGTAGAATGTAACACCCGTACCTTAAGTTTGAAATTTATTTTATGTAACGGAATAATTGATAAAATTATTTCGAAATGCTATGCTTCTCGATAAGTGTGATAAGTGAAAAGTTATGGTTTGTGTGTGTGATGGGAAAAGGAATGTTTTGATGTTCTTATTTGTGAACGATGGGAGACACGTTTAAGGTCTCGTTGAAAGATCGATGATGAAATTGCTATTCAATAGCAAGACGAATGAATTAAATGGAAAGGAAAATATATGTTTTATGGTTAACGACGCGCGTAATTTGAGGAACGGTTGAATGAATATTATATTTGGAACAACACCAAATATAATTTGTGTACGATTTCTCGTGCTTTAATTTTTGGTTATGAAGAACGAGATAACAAAATCTAATAAAGGCCCGTAATTTTTAATTAATGAAGGAAAATACGAAAAATATATAATGTATGAAATTATTTTGGACTCTCCCAAAATAAATTTGAAGTCCAATTAAATCTAATCACTCTTTAAATCCATCAAGTGATAGTTTTAACTTGGGCTTGTAATTAATTGTTGATTCCTTTCTAGCCCAATTGGAATTAAATCATTGAAGCCCAAGTGTGGATTTAGTTTAGCTAAGCCCAAATTCTTTTCCTTTTCTCTTCTTTCTTTCCCCCCCCCCCCATCGACGGATCCTTCCCCCAAGATGACCGAACGGTTTCTTCCCACCTCTCCACTCCCCTCATCAATACCTACACCCTCCCCAAACCCCTCTAACCCACTCACCACTTTCACTTAGCAAAAAAAAAAGAGAGAGAAGAGAGTAGGAGAAGAGGCGAGAGAGAGAGAGTGCCGAGAGGGAAGGAGGAAGCTTGAGCCACCACCTTGTGTTTTCTTCTACCATTTTCAACCATCGTAGAGGTATAATTCTTTTCTATCTCAAAGCATGTGTTGTAGTAGCTTTGCATACATATTATACCTTCTTGTTCCATAGATTTCTTCCATAACCAAACCATGTAACAAACCGTAAGTTTCGACCAAATGATCGCCGCGCGTAACCGAAACTAAGAAAGAACGTAACTTTATAAACATAACGGGTGTTGCGGGATGTTTCGGAGCGGTTTCGGAAGAGGAGAGGCCGCCGCCGGCGACGGGCAGCGGCGGACAGCCGCTCGACGTCTCCCCGACGGCAGGCATCTCCATTTGCGACGGTAGACAACGGCGGCAGTGGCGCGACGGCGAGACAGCAGCTCTCGGTGTGGCGTGGCAGCGGCTCCAGCCGCACGGCAGCGGCGCCGTGCACCCTCCTCCGCGGCAGCAGCTTCCCGACGGCTTCAGCGGGCGAAGCGCAGCGTTCCAGCGGGCGGCGACGGGGCGACTCCAGCGGTGGCGACGGGGCGACTCCAGCGGCGACGGCGTCGAGCCGGAGGGAGGGCGACGGCGGCTTGCTGTTCGTCGGCAGAGAGAGCGACGCAGAGAGAGAAAGAGGGAAGAGAGAGAGAGTGGGTTGGAGAAGAAGATAAAAGATTGGGCCATGCATTTGGGCCTCTCTTGTTTTTGGTTTTGGATCTCTTAATAACTTTGAAGTCTAATTAGTTTGTGGGCTTTCTTTTAATTGATGGGCTCCCTAATTAATTCTTAGAGGAATAAAGTGGCTAAGAAATTTAATTCCGGGCCGGTAATTGAGAGTTTAATCGGGGGAAAATATTTAATTAAATTCCGTAAGTTCTTTTTGGCGAGTGAATAATTTACCTAGGTATGAGATAATACTTTTTCAACGGTAAATAATTACGGAAATTAAAGTATGCACGTAAATAATTTTTTTTTTTTTTAGAAATTATTTTCGACGTTATGGAAGATACGAGGAGCCAACGGAGGAAAGAACGAGCGTAAGAGGCCGACCGGCGTCGCACGCGACGCCTTGGGCGGCCGCCGAGTAACCGAAAATGCGCGAAAATCGAGAAAGAGAATTAAAAGATTTTAATTAGAGTGCATGCATTCTAATTATCGTCGTTACAGAGGTTTGATATGAATTTTATGTGTTTTCCGAAAAGGTAGTTCGCACGCACGCTAAAAGTCGGAACGAGGAATTTTACGGAAATCATAAGATTTGGAGGTGGTCTTTATTCTTTAACGTTTACTTTGAATCAATATGCTTACGATGTTATAAGGATGTTTCTATAAGTATGTCATGCAGTGTTTATGTTTTGAAACTGCCTATCTGATTGTCTACTAGAATGAAACTCTACTAGACTTTGATGGTTAACGAATTCGGGTCTAACTAGGGTCTACGCCCTACTTAGACTAGTGCACTGATGGGGATCGTGAGCCGTCCCCTAGGTCGGCCGGTCCAGTGATCGAGATTGTGGCCACAGTCTCGTTTCACATGATGGTTTAGATATGGTATATGATGGAGGATGATGTTAGTCCGCGCGGACACTGTTTTATGGAAATGAACTTTAGTGTCTCTCGGCCTTTTAAAAGTAAAACCCGGGATTCACTCGATGATGACTTGACATATCTTAACGGTGAATGTTTTTGGGCATAAGTTCACTGGGTGCACCAAGTACTCAGCCCCTGCATATGTTTTCCCTATGTGCAGGTTGAGCGGGGTCGGGAGGCGGAGGATGTTGAGCGATGGTCCAAGAACGTATTAAATCACTGTTCCGGTTACTATTATGTCTTCATACATAGTAGTAGCTAAACTCTCAAATTGCTTCCGCTACTCAATGTTTTCAGAATTTCTGTTGTTTTCTTTGAACTGTTGAACTCTGTTACTTCCCTTATGATTGAACTCTGTTATCTTTCATTATGAGACTTGGGTTTTGAAACGTTGATCGATTTAAATGGAATTTCCTCTTTGATTGTTAAGTTGTATTGCCTTGAGTTGATTATCCCCACCTTCATCCCCGCTTCGTAATTCCCCCTCTAGTCACGATTTCCCGTGCTTCCTATCCTTAGGAAGTGCGATCGTGACAAGCAGTCCACAGAAGAAGGAGCGTTGCTGCTAAAACTCAGTCCAAACTTTCTCTCTCATTGTTTATGATTGTGTCTAGTAAAGGGCAGCGCTGTTTGCTATTCATAGCTACTCCTCCGACGCTCTTGATTCCTGCTCCGGCGCTACAAGTTGGGTAATTGCTGTGTATTTAATTTTTTGATTTGGTATTTCTGCTGATTGTTGGGTAATTGCTTAATGCTGATTGTTGGGTAATTGATGTGTATTCAACTTTTTTGATTTGGTATTATTGCTGATGGTTGGGTAGTTGATGCGTATGCAATTTTATGAATCGTTCTTTTCTTCTAATGGTTTGGTAATTGATGTGGATGCATTTTTTCAATTTGGTATTTCTCTGTATGCAATTATTTGATCTATGTATGAAATATTTTATTCAGCTTATGCATTAATTGCTTGACGAGGGTGTGGTGAATTGCTTGATTAAAGACTATGGATTACTTTATCTACACTTACGCAAAAAAAAGTAGTGAATTGCTTCGCTGCGTTAGACTAGTTGTTTGTCTACATAATACAGATTGCTTGTCGGAATCTAATCCCAAAAACTAAAATGAATTGCTTGACTAGTGAGTGATAATTGCTTATGTTGTCCAATTTGTGTGCTTGCTCGCGAATGTCAATCTTTCTTATTCATTTGAAAGTGCTTCCTATGTAGTCGCAAGGATACTGTTTGTTTTGCTATTGGCTTTGCATTTGCTCATGTTTCGTAATTGCAATAGTTGTTAACATATGATGTGTTGGTTGATGCACTATTATTCTCCTTGCTTTGCAGGATACAAACAAAAGAAATGTGCCTACGAACATATATTCTAAACAACAAAGCTGCTTATATAATGAGTTGCAGAGAACTTAAGTTGGGAATTGCAAATAACACTCCAACCTTTTGTATTGTAAATGGTTGAGTGTACCGTTGACCATGCCCCAGAAGTTTGGAATATTGAAAATTGAGTATAGATCCATTTAATATGGTTTGTTTTTTTTATTGTGCCGCAATGCGTACTTGGCTGCTTAATAAATGAAAAATTGCTTGACAGGTTGTGGTGAATTGCTTGATTAAACAATATGGATTGCTTTATCTACACTTAGGCAAAAAACAGTAGTGAATTGCTTCAATGCGTTTGACTAATTGCTTGTATACATAATACAGATTGCTTGCCTTGAATCTAATTCGAAACACTAAAATGAATTGCTTGACTAGTGAGTGATAATTGCTTATGTTCTCCAATTTGTGTGCTTGCCCGCGGATGTCAATCTTTCTTTTTGGACTGCATTTTAACTTATTTGGATATTGTTTTGCAGTGATAACATATATGCTTGGGCAAAGTATTGAGAGAGACTTCGCGGCATTGTGAAGAGGAAGAGAGTGGAAAATTTGTTATTTCATTGAAAGACCGTCTGTTGTTAGTTTCGGATTATTGAGTTTCATTATTTTTAACCTATTGGGTTGTATCTAGCTGATTGTTGCATTCCCAAGACTGAATCGTTATTTATCGAATATTGCGTTTTACTTATATAGTCTTTGCATAATGCGTATTACTTTATTGCGGTCATTCCATATTAAATTGTATTTTTTGTTGGTGTGCACAATTTGACTACCAAATTGCATATTAATGCATTGAACATTGCTTGCAACTAATGCATGCTAAAAAAAATTTATTCATTCCACAATGCACTAAATATACTATTACCGGATTGCATACCCGTTCATTAGTTATTGCTTTATAATGAAAGAAGGTTTGCATGATCATTATGAATGCTTCACAATGGAAGTTTATATATGTTTGCATTACAGCTCGTAGTGTAACGTTGTCGATTTTGGAAAGCAATAAAACGATATGGCATCATTTGAAAAATGTACATGTGAACCATAAAAGAAGCAATTATGAGACCAAAATAATCCCCGGCAACCAAACACAAGCAATTATCTAAACGAAACAATAATCAAACAATTATAAACTAAGCAAATGCAAAGTAAAAAAATGCAATAACATACCGTTATAAATGAATGAGTCAACTTTAGTGAATGGATGAGAAAAGAAGAGGTAATCCGTGATAATAACTCGGGGAATTCACCTAAGAATTGGAATAAAGGAAGTAAACTCCCTGAAATGAAAGATATTCTGTCACCTTTCATTCTATCTTTTCCCCACATGAACTATTTGGACAAGCGTAGTTGCCAGGAACCACTAAGGCCGAGTCACTAAGCAGCAGAAATCAGCGTCTTAGCCACACGTTAGTTGGGTGAATAAACTGTCTAGACATCTCGGGTATTAGTTCTCTAGAACAAGCAAGCGGGGAATTTGCATAGTGTGTAAATTCAACGGAACAGGAACAGGAACAGGAACAGGAACAGAATAGAGTTAAGGTCTTTGAAACCAATTCATCCATTCCATCTACTTAGCATTAGACTCGATAACCAAGACATTAAACTGCAGGGAGCAATTAATTAAACACGATTCAAATAATCAGGGACCAACACAAAATATACAAAGCATGCAAATGCGAGGTGAAACACAAGCTACATCCGATCTATTAAACACGGATCAATAACCAAGACATTAGACAACTACAAAATCAGGAACATGCACATACGCAGTGAAATACAAGCAATTAACTAAAGTATACTGTGTAAGTGCTATTCATGCCATCCTTATTCATAAACAAGCAATTAATCGAGTCAAGCATTCAGTTAGCAACACAACAGAACAACAAGAATGAGTAAATTGAAGAAAGACATACTGAGATTACATATCTGCAAAATTGAAGAAAGAGATTGGGGGTAGGCGATTGGAAGAATTACAAACGACATGTATTATTGTGTTAATATGGTAGCCAGCAATGTAGCAAATGTATACAAGCAATTTGATAAGCAAAATCCATAATGCGAATTAACCAGAGCAAACATGAAATATGCAGTCATTGTATACGAATTTCATTCCATGAGTTTCAATTGCACATGAATTTCAATTGCAAATTCTGAAAATTAAACGAACACAATTGTTGATCGAATTGAATCAGGGGAACAAACACAATCAAATTCTCAAAATCGGGAGGTGAATTGCATATCGATTATGTTGAATTGCAAAACCTATTCAAAAAACTCCTATTCAAATTCATGGATTAAAGATGAACATAATGAAGTTGAAGAATTTCTTACTTTCTGGAAAATCAACAATTCCACATCAGAACGCTCATTCTCCATTGATTGAATGACCTGAAGATTGAACGAATAATTGAAGAGTTGGAGCGTTAATAATTGAAATCAGCAAAGCCAAAATCTGCTTCACATTATCGTGAATATGTTCCAAAAATTGAAGAAGGAGAGGAGGAAAATCACGTGATTTACGCTGGGAAAGAAACCGATCGAACTGTGAATTCCATCTCTGCCCTTCAGGGTTATTTTCTGATTTCTTTTTATTTTTTCTAATAAATGAAAACCTGCTGGTTGTCAATCTAAGAATGAATCTGCTCTCATATTTAACGGTACACATTGGTGGTACAGTGTCATTTTAAAATGGGTTGTCATTTTAATACTCTCATATAGGGTAAATAACTATTTAAATCTCCAAATTTAGTCAAAATCTGGTTTATTCTACAAAGTTTGAAATCCGCTAATTAAATCACTAAGTTTCAATTTTCCTAATTTATCCTAAGGGTCAAATTTTTTTGTGGAATACTTGTTGACATGGATTGAGATTTCATGATGTATTGAGATTTAAATAAAAAAAACGTGTATAATCCAAAGTGCAATGACAAGGAGCTTGATCTTAAAGTTGGATTGAGTTTCAAGATGGATTTCAATACAGATATGCAAAAATTCCAACTAAAATTCGACCAATGAGATAAACTATGAATATTGAAACTTCGTGATTTAATTAGCGGATTTTAAAATTTATGAGATAGACCATATTTTGACCAAATTTGGTGATTTAAATGCCTATTTACCTTATACATATATACACGTTTGTTTGTGATGGCATAATACATGCATATAATATATATATATATATATATATATATATATATATATAGGGGAGAGTTATTCTCATATTCATCCCTTATATCCTTTATTCTTCTTAATATGGGCAGTTAAATCTCATTCATCAACGGTCCAGATGATCTGCATTATTACACTATAATGGTGCATTATTAGTCGGGGTGCATTATTGAATTGAAAATCTGCATTATTACACTATAATGGTGCATTATTAGTCGGTGTGCATTATTCAACTGAAAATCTGCATTATTAAATGACACGTAGCACCAATCTAACCGTCGGATGACAAAATCGTGGGGCTGAGATTAAAAAGAACAAAGAACAAAAGATACAAAAAGGAAATGAATACATCCCTATATATATATATATATATACATATACATCCCTAGGGTTTTAATCTTCCAAAAGAATCCCCTAAATATAGAAATACAGACTAAAAATGGACCGTAAGATCTGGAGATGAATGGCCACGATCTGGAATGACTCCTCGTTTTTGTTGGGCCATAATAAGACCGATTTATGTCATGTGAGGGGTAAATTAGGAATAAAAAAATTAGGAACCGTCATTACCGTTTTTAGTGGGCGAATTTAATGGTAGTGTTTACTGCACATGCTAAAATCACTCATTTATTGAAATCAACCAAATCAAACGGCTTAAATCCAAAATCAGAAACCCAAAACCTAATCAACTCTATCTCTCGCTTCTCCAATCAACCAAAACTCTCCTCGCCGACGATTCTTCAGCAATGGTGGATACACGCTCGACCGGAGCAGCGAAGGATGACGGAAAAGGTTAGCAAGGGTTTCTAAATCCCTAGTTTTCGAGAATGTGCAATCTGAACTGACGCAGTGTTCTTTTGTGTTGGTACCGCCAAAATTAACAACGAAAAATTGTATGTTGTCTAAAATATTTGGGTCATTTCTGTTCGGATCATATTTGAATTTTCATTTGACAAATCTTTTCTGCTGGTGTTTGTCTTCCTAAACAGCGACTGCAACTATTCCACACGCGTCAGATGAAAAGGCGGCTGGAAACTATGAGCCAAAACAAGGTTAATGTGTTATTTTTTAGGTTATTATTATGTAGTACTAGGTTATTATGGTTTTCTACACTGAAACAATGAATTTTGTCTACAAATTGTGTTCTACTTAGGATCACATACTCGGACTGTCGTAGTGGATGTTTCATAGGCTGTTAAAAGTTAATGTGCTAAGCTACACAAATAATGAATGAGGTCATAGCTTTGACTGTTTTGTGTCATAGTTCAGAAACATTGATTGTTGCAATTTTGTTTTTTAAAAATTGGAATGAACAGAGCTTAGTGTTACGGATTGTTTCAGGTTATTCCACAACATTTTTCTTTTTTTAAGTCATTGTTTGTTTCTGTTTACATAATTTTAGGGCATGCTTAATATCATAACATAAAAAAACATATTAAGAATGACCTTTGTGTTGTCTAAACAGGCCGTATGTAATTTAAAAGTCTGGATTTGAAAAATACGGATGTCATTTTTAGATC
The DNA here is from genome assembly GCF_004379255.2 of Salvia splendens. Taxonomy (NCBI): domain Eukaryota; kingdom Viridiplantae; phylum Streptophyta; class Magnoliopsida; order Lamiales; family Lamiaceae; genus Salvia; species Salvia splendens. The sequence continues at coordinate 23,525,008 of NC_056036.1, read as the reverse complement.
ATTTTAGGTCATGCTTTCTATTATGCCCTAAAAAGAATAAGAATGACTTCATTTATCTGTACGGGTACTGTGGTAGAGAATGTTGAAGCAGCTAAACTACAAGAACGCGAAGGTCGACATTGAAAAAATGATAGCAAACTACATATCTTAAGCAATTGTTATGTCATAAATCAAAAGACTGAAACTTTGTTTCATTTTTTATAGTTTACCACTGTTTTAAATTAAGGATGTTTGAACAGTTCAGCTTTACATATTTGGATGGTGTTTTAGAAATGGCATTTAATGTTATTTTTTCTTCAATTTATATATGAATACGGGTCATTTTTTTAGTGTCAAACAAGCTCCTTTTTTATGTCATACTCTATGCGTGTTATGGTCATGTTAGCAAAAAAAAAAGAACCGTAAAAATAGTCAAACAGGCCATATTTGTGTGAATTACTCCATAATGTCATACTAATTAAATTTTCGAGTCATTACAGAATACATAGGTATACCAGGAAAACGGTATTCGAATCCGTCAATGTGAGTACCCCCATAATCAATTTAAGTCATAGAAAACACAGCTTAGGGTCATCATGAGAATAACAAAACATTAAATGTTAAAACAAATACCAAATCCGTACATGAAAATAATAGCATAGAAAATGAGCTGAGGTGAGTTAAACTTGAAAAGACATAACATTTACACTTTGGGTCATATTAAGTGTATATTTGGGTCATTTCAAAATATGCATGTTCATGTCATAATATATGCATGTAAGAGTCATTATGAGCATAATCAGGCAAAAAAATAATAGTATCTGAGAATTCATACATTGGGTCATAGTAAATGAATATTTGGGTCATAGCATCGTATGGTTAATTTGTGTCATAATAAAGCAACATTTGGGTCATTATATAACACTAAGGAGTACCATAATGCGTCATACAAATCTGATCGAAATGTTCGTATCAAACAAACTGAAGTAAAATACACGATTATTCTCATGTTTTTGACATATTAAAAAACCCAATATTAATACGGGTGAAGAATACACAAACAATAACCCAAGCATCAATCATTCTTTGGGTCATACTAAACGAATATTTGGGTCATGTCAACTTATGGGTAAATTGGGTCATAATAATCCAATATTCGAGTCATTACATAAAACTACCGAGTACCAAGATGCCTCATACAAATCTGAACGAACAGAGTAATTTCAAACAACTTGACAATGCAAATAAAATGGAGTCCAATAAAAAACTTAAACTGACGTTACTTTAAAAAAGAGAATACATAGTATCAAACTTCAGTATTTATTCTAGACCGCCACTTTTCTTTCTCTTTGAATTTGTGGCAATTCCTTGAATCGCGGTGACCCCACTCCTAACATTTCTTGCATTGACGCAAAGGCTTGCTCTTAAGCTTCAAATCCTTCTCCACTCTTGTTGGAACTCTACTACCAGATCCTTTCGTGCTGACGACTTCTGGTGGGTGAACATCTACTTCTTGGGGTGCCTCTACCCAATAAAAGTTCTCTATTAGTTTCTTCTTTTGTGCTGTAGACATTACTACGCCATCGGCAAAAATCTATTGCTTGCTTCAAGAACTAACCACATAGATACGACCAACAAATGGTTTAAGTTCTACAGGGCATTCTGGTGTATTTACATATGTAATAAATCATAATCAGAAAACACAAAAAAAAGTTGATAATTAAAGACAAGCTTCCATCTACTGGATGTAGAATGATAATATGTCATAATAGGATGAAATCACGGCATACAACTCATCAACTATCTTAAACTAAAATGTGTCATACTATACAGAAATCGAATCATAGCGGACAAATCGATCAAATAATATATTTAAAAAGATTCATATAAACGAAGACGATGACATAATTGGATACAAATATGTGAATCGGAGAACAACAAACAAATGAAAATAAAAAAAATGACCATAACCTGTATTCCCAACAACGTCATCGGAATATGATTGATTATCTACGTGCGAAGTAGAATGTGTGTCGGATTCCATTTTTGGAGTTTGGAATCTGCCAACGATGATGATATAGAATATAAAATTGAACAGACTAATCTGGAACGCGATTGGAGTTATGATCTTCCAACGACGATGATATATATTTGAGAATGGAAAATAATAATCTGAAACAATTATAATGGAAGTGAAATGTTACAGTGGCTGAAGAAGATGAATATACGTAGAAGATGAATATACGTAGAAGATGCAGTTGAAGAAATTTATCTCATAATTCACGCATATACTTTGATAGTGGAAAGAGAAATGGCAAGATTATAGGAGATGCCATAACCAACGTGATAGAGCTAATTACTAAATTAACCTTATTGGATTTTTATTGAATAAAATAAGAAGATTTAATGAATTAATTGAGCCATCAGATCATTTAAAATCATTTAAAATCAAGATGATCTCGCCAGATCATATGGCTGAAATTTGGCCTGTATTTCTTTATTTAAAACCATACTTGTTTTGATCAACATTCTACATCCCTATATATATATATATATATATATATATATGGATGTATTCATATCCTTTTTCTAATTATTGTTCAACCTTCTCCCTAAATCTCAGCCCCACAATTTGAAGATCTAATAGCTGATTTTTATGCCACATGAATTTAATAAATTAATAAAAAAAATTGAAAAGGGAATTTAGGGGAGTAGTAAAAAATCTGCAGTTATTGCATTTCCATGATTCACGCCTTCTGTTGCATATTTACTTATCTTTTATTTCTTTTCCTTTATTAAATCACATTATGCTTATTTCTTTCTATGATTCATCGATTTTACTCAAATTCTAACTACTTTTATTCTCGTCAGATTCTGACTAATGCATAGGTCTCTTATAAGAAATAATGTACGCCTAATGTCTAATAATGTACAGTCAGAATTTAAATAATGTACGTGTTTAAGGGAATAATGTTTAGGCTAAGTAGAACTAAATAATGTACGCCAAGTGGCCTTTAATGTACATGCGTAATACTTAATGATGTACTTGTGTAAGTATTTAATGTTTGGCGAGAGTTAAATTCATACCCTTTGGGTTTAGCAATCTATGAGGCTAGTGTGTAATACTGAATGATGTACCTGTGTAAGTATTTAATGTTTGGCGAGAGTTGAATCCATACCCTTTAGGTTCAACAATTCATGGGGCTAGGTTGTAGTACCCACTCACAAACGAAACCATCACCAAGCGCAGAGAGTTTGAATCATTCCCCTTGGGTTTAGCAACCCATGGGGCTAGGTTATAGCACCACAACATGAATTATATTTCATTTTTTAATGCGTTTAAGATTTGGTACAGTAAATAATGTACCAATAGTATCTAATAATATGCACGGATCAGTAAATAATGTACAAATTGAAGAGAATAATTTTGAAAGGAACTTAAATTCATGCCCTTTGGGTTTAGCAATCCATGGGGCTAGGTCATAGTATCTACTCACAAACGGAACCATCACAAAGGCAGAGAGTTTGAATCATTCCCCTTGGGTTTAGGGGCTAGATTATAGAACCACCATATGAATTAAATTTTATTTTTTTAATGCGTTTAAGATTTGGTACTATAAATAATGTACCAATAGTATTTAATATTGTGCACTATCAATGAATAATGTACGGATTAAAGAGAATAAAGTTGAAAGGAAATTGAATTCATGCCCTTTGGGTTTAGCAATCCATGGGCTAGGTTGTAGTACCGACTCACAAACGGAATCATCACAAAGGGCAAAGAGTTTGAATCGTTCCCCTTGGGTTTAGCAACCCATGTGGCTAGGTTATAGCATCACCACATGAACTAAATATCATTTTTTAATGCGTTTAAGATTTGGTACATAAATAATGTACCAATAGTATCTAATAATGTGCACGGATCAGTGAATAATGTACAGATTGAATAGAATAATGTTTAAAGAAAATTGAATTCATGCCCTTTGGGTTTAGAAATCCATGGGCTAGGTTGTAGTTCCCACTCACAAACGGAACCATCACAAAGGACAGAGAGTTTGAATCATTCCCCTTGGGTTTAGCAATCCATGGGGCTAGGTTATAGCACCACCACATGAATTAAATTTTATTTTTTAATGCGTTTAAGATTTGACACAGTAAATAATGTACCAATAGTATCTAATAATGTACATTCGAATCAGTGAATAATGTACAGATTGAAGAGAATAATGTTGAAAGGAAATTGAATTCAAACCATCCCAAGTGTTTTACATCGTCATAAATCTAGACAAAATACCCTACAAATCTATTTCAAATCAGTTGGACACCTCCTGAAGTACATGTTGTTGTCTTTCTTGTTTCGACTAGGTGCTGCAACATCTTTGGCTAGCACTTTATTAGCCTCCTTAGGTGCAGCCAACTTTTGTCGAAACTGATGCGCAAGGGGAATGACCTCATCAAAGTCGTCATTGTATTCTATCCTTGCAAACTTTGAACCTATTAGGAAATATGTACATAGATTAGTAGAAATGGTAAATAAATGTACAGCCATGACGCATATTCCATAACAAAGCGAGTCATCTTGAATGTTAAATTACAACAAAACAGAATAATGTAACAAAGCAGTGACGAATAATGTGATAAATGCTTGCATAATTTATCATTGAATCATTACCAATTAATGTACATCTTTGGCTAAATAATATAATAGAAACATAATGTACAAATCTAGATATATGATGAATATGATACATAAAAGCATAATCATTTAATGTACTACTTTGTACATCTTCTTTGAGGGTTATCTAAATGATGTTGTTAAGTAATGTAATTTATTATATAAATAATGTAATAGAGCATGGTGTAGTCTGATAATCTATTAATGTACATATCACATTACCAATAATATAGAATCTGAGTATAAAATAATGTACAAATTACCTTAAATAATGTGTATATTTACCAATTAATGTACACATTCGATCACCTATATTTTGGAAAATAAACTGCCTTCGGATGCATAAACCAAACTAAAATCAGAAAATGAAATTTGGAAAATCAAAAGCTCTTAAGCCAAATTGATAACAGAACTACCTTTGTTATGATAAAAAAATAGACTAAAAATCAAAGTACTACACAAGAAAATCAACCAATCACTCCAATTCACAAAATGTATAAACGGCTTGAAACAAATTGATAAGATATCAATTTCATCAAATAGTAAATTGATTAATCTGATAGGTTTGAATACGAATTTACACTAATTGCATACATCAATTTCATGAACTAGAAGAATACATTATTAATTGTTACTTCAACGGACGGAGCTAATAATTTTTAACGGACGATTATCTTACTTCGGCGAACGAAGCCCTCCTTTTGGAGATGTCCGGTGAGTTTTAACAGACGATTACATTACTTCAGCGGATGGAGCCCTCGATTTGGAGATGACCGATGATTCGACCACGTTTTTACGACGACAGACGGTGGCGGAAGTTTCTTCTCGACGCCAATTTGGGACGGCTAGGGTTTTTGTGGAGAGAAGAAATGAGGGGATGTGGTTGATGAGAGAGAGCGGAACAATGGAGTGAGTTGGGTTTTGATCTATGCAAAGCTCATTCTTAGTACAAAAATGCAGAACCAAGCATACAAAGGTCATTTTTAAGTCATCATAAGCTTATTTTTACGTTCTTTTAGTAATGATGGCATAAAATGATCTTAACATGACCTCAAACCCGAATTTTATAATATGACCTAAAACTACTTTATAATGACCCTCCATGTTTTTATTTAATTATTGACCATTAGATTGCCAAATCTCATGGTCAGGATTTGGGTTGAATTTTGTATTGAAATCAATTTTGTATTGATCATTTTCCTACGTTTGATTATAGAATTTTATAGAATTTAGGTAAAACTTAGAGGGATAGTTTAATCACTTAATAAATGATAGAAGAGAAATAATAAGAAAAAATAAAGAGAAAAAACATAAAATATTAGAAAAAAAATTTTCTGAAAAATTCACATGTTTTGATTCCATATTCTGAGAGGTTAGTGAATTTAATCACAAATTATAAAAAGTTAGTGAATTTAATCTCTTTTCTAAAATTTCTCTTTAATAAAATAGAAAAGATATAATAAAAAGTATTTAAATTATTAGTAGTAGAAAATGAGGCTTTGTTAATAAAAAAATAAAATGGACCAAAATGGATAGAAATTGAGAGCAAATTGTTGCGCAACAATAACTTACTCTATGACAAACCTAAACTGAAAATATCTTATTTTTAACCACAATTTCTCGTAGCTCCACTTTCTCAAAACTGATTTTCTTGCTCCATCAAACCTATCAAAATTCACAATTTCAATTTCAATTTGAAGAGAAGAAGCAATTTTTGCAGCTGACGATGGATGAGGATAGAATAGTGCTCGTTTTGGCCAAGACCTCAGACTTACGCTCCAAGATTATCAGCTGCATTCAGAATACAGCTTCTAATGCTGACGGAGAAATCGGAGAGAGTGAGTCCAAGGAATCTGCAGGCAAACATGTTGAGGAAGAAGCTGAGAGTCTCCTCAATATTAAAGATGCTGTCGAATCCCTTGAGGCGCAGCTCTCTTCTTTGCAGGTTCTGTTTCTGTAGCATTTTCATAATTTAGGGTTTGGTGTATTGATTTGGGGGTTTGCTCTTAATTTGGATTCTTCGAAGGTTTCAGCTGGTTTTTGTTCCTTCAATCAATTAACAAAGCTGTTAATTCTAGGTTTCCGCGAGTATTTATGATTTTCGGAATGGCTAATTGTGAGATTTTGTTTCTTGAATGAATTAGGATGCTGGTTGTTCTGTGATTTTATCAATTTCTGGTTTTATGAAGGGTTTAATATTTTCACGAATTCAGTTTATCTTTCATCCATCCTCACTACATGAAGGTGCTTTATCACTGTTAAATGATGCTGCCTGTAAATTGTAGTCTCTACTTAGGAGTAGTAGTGATTTAGAGGTAAATCAAGCATATTAAATCATTTCTGTGTACAACGAGCTGGCTATGCGCTTCAAGGTTTTCAGAGGTTTTGTAACCATTTATTCATTTTCCATTTTTCTCTGTCCTCTGTGACCTGAAAAGCTTAGAAACTGTGTAAGATATACTCGTAATAAAAGGTGCTGCAGTCGTTAATTGGTTTTTGGTAGAAGTTGGGAGGATTAGATACATCACATGTATGAGATGACCGGGGTGATAAGGTAGGGGTTCGGCCAAAATACAAAACTGGACTAATTACTGAAAAGAGTGATTTTGTTTTTTGCAATTGCTGGACCAAGATCTTTTAGTTTTAGTTGGTTGGTTTATTGGTTAATCAAGAACAATAAATATCCTCAAATGAAGACCACAGGAAGAAAAAACACAAGGTCTTGGTAGCTAGCTTTCGATATGTGAATTTAGATAGCAGATATTGAGATTGAGAAACCATAGAAAATATTCATGATAGACATGATGGAAGTGGCACATGTCCAAAAGTAAATGTGATTAATTACTAGGTCGATGACTGGCTAGAAACAATAAACTGAGGCAATCACATTATGTGCATTTGAGATAGAAGGTTGGCTATCTGCTATTGCGAGGAGGCTCGGTTTATTTGGATGGCACTGGCTTGTATTTGGATAGATTGGAGGATAGAAAAGGCTGTTATAAAATCTAGATGTACAAGAGGTCACTGGATTTGGCCATCATGAGGTAAATATGGAATTATTATAATAAAAAAGAACATTAGGCAGATTACAAGTTCAGTTTGTTAGGTATCACCTGAAGTTGTTGCTGACTTGCTCTTTAAACTGAACCGAGCCTTTCCACAAATAACTTCGTTTTTTCAAGATTGTAATCATTTGAACGCACACCTCTTTGGAAATTTCGTTGTACTCTACTTAATATTATTTCCGTTTCTTAAAAGTAGAAACTATTTCCATTTTGGGCCGTCTCTTAAAAATAGAAATTTTCTGAATTTTCTATTTTAGGAAGTGGACCCCACAGCCCACTAACTCTATTTCCACTACCTTTTCTCTTCATCTCTCTTTACTTTACTCATTTTTCTCTCCCTCTGTCTTACTTTACCAATTCTTCTTTATTATTTTGCCAATTGCGCATTAAAACCCGTGCCGTTTCAAAAGTTTCTATTTTTCAAAGACGGAGGTAGTACATTGGTTTGGTTTGGTTTTCTTTCTTTTCTCTATACTCTAGGCAAGGAAAAACTACTTTGAGTCTATGTTATGATTAAAATGACTCGATACATTTTGTATCTTCGGCTTGGAGTTGTGGCTAAAATTTTTCCTCCAACTCATGTTAATTAGATATAGATGTTTACCTGTTATTTTTTTGGAAAATATGGCTAAAAATTTCATCCAACTCATGTTAATTGTGATCTTGAAACATGGCTTCATTTTTCGCCAACTTTGGACCCATTTCTTCTTTTCAAAAATGAGGCCTCTGACCGCTTGCTATTTTCTTCATCAGGCACTTCAGCAGCAACAATGGTACGAAAGAGAAGCAGCCTTGGCTGAAATCGAATACAGTCAGAAGAAGTTGCTGAAAGAGCTGAAGGAATACAAAGGCAAGGACTTGGAAGTCATACACGAGGCAGTGTCTTTTGCCAGTGAAACAGAGGACACCAATGATCTCCTTCTTCCTCCATATCCAAGCCGACCTTCACCGTCCATGGTGTCCAAAAGCGGCTACCTCTCTACTTTCACCTCCTCCCGAAGATCCCCTCAGAACGGGTTTACAAGTGGTGGCGCAAAAAATCTCCACCACATCCCCAGCAGTGTTCAAAAATCGGAGGCCAGGGGGGCATTTAAGTCAGTCCGAGTTTTGTTAGGTGCTGCAGCTAAGATGGCCATGACTGTAGTCGGGGTGATGACTATCTTGAGCTTGGCGGGCTTTGAGGCGCGACTGGGGAAACGTGATAACCAGTTCAGGGTCTTGGGTCTGTTTCAGCAGCGACAGGATGAGGAGAAGGGGAATAGCGTGGTGTGCCCACTGGGGAAGGTCCCCATCGTTGAAAACGGGGAGACGAGGTGCATTGTGAAAGAGAGAGTTGAAGTTCCATTTGAACCTGTTGTTTCTGTTCCAGATGTGAGTTACGGTTGTGGTTGAATGTGTAACGTTTTTGATTTTCAGTTAAGTCATAAAGAAAGAGCGGGAAAAAGAAATGGTAGGAGTGCTCATTTTGTCTTTTCATTTTTCATTGTATATCCTTATAACGACGTATCTAATCAATGGCGTATCCAGGAACTGAATATCGTGGGGTAAAACTTGAACCAAATAACGAAAATGGAGTATTAAAATAATTTTTTTAATAAAAACATAATTAATTTAGTCAGTGCCAATGAGTATTTTTTAATGTGAGAACTACATACTCCTTCCATCGCATAAAAATACGAGCACATGATATGACACGAGAATAAAGACAAAATTGATAAAGTTAGAGAGATTGAGAGACTAATAGTTAAAAGTAGTGTTAGTGGATAGTGAGACCCATTATTATTATTATTAATGTTTTAATGTTGATATAAGTTGTAAATAACTTGATGTATATGGGTAATAAATTGAGATAATTTTCCATAAACGAAAATGGTCATATTTTATGGGAATGAAGAAAATGAAAAGTGCACATATTTTTATGGGACGGAGGGAGTAGTTTTACTGTACCAAAATTTAGAAAATATAAAAACAATGTTTGAAATGTTAAATTATAGAACTAATTTTTTTTCAAAAATTAAAAAAACGATACTTATATTATCATCATTAAATTCAAGTAATGTGCTTAGTTTAAATAAGATAACTTATTGAAATATAAGATACAAATTATTCAAAATCTTGTTTGGCTAAAATAGATACCAAAATAATTACGTTACTACTTTGCTTATTAGAAATAAACAAATAGTTGTAAAATATAAATTCAGAGACTAATTTAAAATTAGAATTAATTATCTATTCTATTAATAGAACGTGTCAACGGGATGCCAACTAAGCTACTAGTATTAAATTTACCTAGTAAAATAAAATGAAATAACTTCTAATTATTGCATCTCAGTCTCTCTCCCTGCCCCCGAAGCATAATCTGAAAAAAGCTTTTTCTTTCCCTCTCTTCATTCACGGTGGCTACCTCCACTGTGCCGTCTCCGTATACCAGATGTAGGGGGACTGCCTCACGGCTCATCTCTTGCTCAGTCTCGTTGTCATCTCTCTCTGCGTGGAATAGGGATGGATTCATGGATGCCGTAGGGTCGAAGGCAGCTTTCCGGTGGCACTGTGGGGGCGGACCGACCCCACCTCGATCCGCCGCTGTATCTAATACTAACAGACGTATCTAAAATTTTTCAGATTCTTGACATAAACGACGATAACACGACCAAGCAATGTGAGAGGTCTTTACTAACAATCTATGTTCATGGAACAATGAGTATTGAACTTTATTCACATAGCTAATTGAACTTTATTCACATAGCTAATCAATCACACAAAATGAAGAAAAAAAATATTACTCCGTCCACCATTAAATGCTCCATTTTTTCTTTTGGTCCGCCCCTCAATAAATGTCTCATTTCACTTTTACCATATTTGGTAAGTAGAATCTACATTCCACTAACTCATTCAACCCACTTTTTATTATAAAACCAAGATTAAAGACCAAAATTGGTCCTGAAGATATGTTCATTTTACGATTTTGGTCATAGACATTATCTTTTGAATTTTCGCATCCCAATCATTTTAACTCGTATCACAATCGGTCCAAAACTAACTTTTCCGTCAAATTGTAACGGTGAACGTTTTATAATCTTGATTTTGACCAAATTAAGCTGTTAATATGATTACTAACTCCCTAATTGTATCATTAATTATTTTGAAATTAAAATCATTTAAAATACAAAACAAATACAAAATGTTGATGATAAGGTTGTAGGCTGCGGTGTCGAGAAGATGAGAAGGGGATGGGGAGTAGAATTGGGTGAATTTGAAGAAGGCGGGTGCGATTTTGAAATGCGGAGTAGGGTTTAGTGGACTAAATGCGGGGATAGGGAAATGCCGAGGAGCTGGATGGAGGACTCCCTGTGGTGGAAGGGGTTCTGGTGAGTCCGCCTCCGGGGAGTTTTGAAGCGGCGGGAAAGATGGTTTCGCTACACTGAGCAACGTGGAGAGCTATGGTCTTCGGAGTCGGAAAATGAGTTGAAGAATTTGAGTTGCGAGGCCGTTTTAACAAAATTAAAGCGAGATAGGAAGAAATCATTGGCAGGAAGCCCCAAGCCGCAAACCCTAACTGAGAAATTCATCTTGCCCAGTCCATTACAGGCCAAAATTTGTTTTGTATGTTTTGTATTTGTTTTGTTTTTTAAATAATTTCAATTTCAAAATAATTAATGATATAATTACAGAGTTAGTAATCATATTTAACCGCTTAATTTGGTTAAATCGGGATTAAAAACGTTGACCGTTATAATTTGACGGAAAAGTTAGTTTTGGATCGATTGTGGTCCAAGTTGAAATGTTTGGGATGCGAAAATTCAAAAGATATGTCTAGGACCAAAATCGTAAAATGAGCATATGTTTAAGACCAATTTTGGCTTTTACTCTAAAACCAATATATAAAGTAGACCTCACATTTCATCAACTTTTCTACCTACTTTACTTCATAAAGTCAAATGATTTCTTAAAACCCGTGCCGGTCAAATATGAGACATTTAATGACGAATGAAGGGAGTACAAACTTAACTCTCAAACTCTGCAAACTCAAGCTTCTTGCACCTTAACTCTATCCTCTAAACGACAGTTTACTCTATTTGGAAAACAATCAGAAGATCCATAAGATCTATGGTTGAGTTCTTAAGATCATCACATGATGAAGGCGCAAGCAATCGTTGATTTCGGTAACTCAAACCGCACTTATGTATGAATCAATTAATCTCATAATGGTCAAATAGATCATTTATATGATTTATTTGTTTATGCAAGTCTTCCCCTGCGCATGGTTCACCAAAACTCCAACAATTTGTATTAGGCCATTATGTGGATTAATTTCATGTTATGTTAATTGCAAGATTGCCTGTGTTTTTCGTTGTATATTCATTGTTTATGTGTTTTTGTACGTGCAAACAAAGTTCGAACATTAAGAACACGAGTGGTCTTAGTTCTGATGCCTCTTTAACTCGGAATAGGGAGAAAATGTAGTTAAGAATCCTTATGATTAGAAATGTGAATAGTGCTAGTTTAAGGGATGAATTGTTGATCCAGTTTAGAAACTTGTCTCAATTCTACCATGTATCTATAGGGGTGACATATTAGAGAGTAGAATTTACGAGACGTGATCAACTTATTCTAGGTATACAATTTCCCCTGCAATTTATTTAATGTAGGGAAGTGTAAAATCAACCCGGATCCCTAAAACACGAGAAGCTCATTCAGGAAATAAGATACATTATAATGGCAACACAAACCAAATCAGGAATTGTTCTTCCTCATCTTGAATCAAGTCTTTGCTTTCTTGATTTCTTCCGTTAGCTTAAGTTCAATTCTGAAATCAAGAAACTTACCGCTTTCTTTAGTGTTTATACTAATGTTTTAAAAATCGAACCAGATCGGTCAGTTCAACTCGTTCGGCTGCGAACTGCAGCCTTGTCCGGTCCGATTCACTCTCTAAAACCAGTGGACAATCAAGTCGTTATAAACCATCGGAATCGGGCAGTTCGTCGAACCAGTGGACAATCAAGTCATTTATTGTTTACCTAGGGTGGTTTTTAAATTTTTACTTTCTGACTTCACACCTTTTTCTCACTCCATGGTTTCTTTGAGGTCTCTTTCAAAATCACGATGGTCTCTTCTCCATCGCTGCCCTGCTCCGACTAGCGTCACTTTCATTTCTTAGTAGTACAAAGGCGACGACGGTTAATGACGAGGTCTCTTGAGGGATTTCTCAACAAAATGGAGGATCAATTGGAAAAAAATGTATATAAGAAAAATATAGAAGAATAAGAGGGAATAGATTGAAAGATAAAGTAGGACCCGTCTACAAATAAAAAAGGTAATCCACACTTATCCATTCAAAGGTACTCCCTCCGTTTCATGTTAATAGGACAGAGTCATTTTACTATTTTAGGAAGTTCCAAGTTAATTGTGTCATTTTACTCCCTCCGTTTTGTTTTTTGTTAAAAAAGGAAATGACTCAACTTAATTGAGACATCCCAAAGAGGAATACATCTCAACTTAGTTGGGACAGAGGGAGAATATAAATATATACTTCATCCGTTCCAAGGAAAACGATCTCTTTCTTGGCCAACACGAGATTTTATGATGTTTTATTTTATGTGTTAGGGGGAGAGAATAAAGTAAGTGAGAGGAAATTAAGTAGAGATAAAGGAGGTTTTATTTTTAGTAATAGGTCATCTTGAGTAGGACAAACTAAAAAGGAAAATGAGACATTTACAGTGGAACGGAGGGAGTATATGCATCCCATATCCCAAACTAAGGCTTACAATTTCACGTTTTGACTGGACAAATAATTACGTATATATAGTGTATGTGGTGCGTTATATTGTCAACTCTATCTTAATTTGTTAACTATAACTAAATGATACACATTATATATTTAAATAAAGGGTCAAGATCATTCATCCCGAGTATCAATATAGTGTACAAAAAATATCAATTAGGGTATTAATGTCATTTAACAAAAAATAGTTATAACTAACTTTAAAAAATATAGCAAAACTTTAAATTCGTATAACTATCTCAATTTAAATTATTTTTTGACACAACATATATCAAATTAAAGGTTTTTTATTAGGATTCTAACGAGATCCCAATTGCATATATTCCGATGCAAAATTTGATTTTTTTTTTAATTTTTGAATTTTAAACAAAGAGTGAAATATCAACATAATGTCAACATAATGTGTATATAACGACAATATTAAATTGTCTTGACATACTAAAGGCATTGTGTTGATATGTTTAATATACTTTATTGACATCCGATCCAAAACCCTAAATTTGATAGTTATTCCTATCTTTTTAATATTAAAAAATAAAAAATAAAAATACGCATGTCAATTTATAGACCATTAGATCTTTAAAATCCTATGGTCTTAAATTAGTTGTAGTTAGCAACTAATGAGTGAGTTAGCAATTAATCACACTCCTATGGTATCTTATGTATATCTATTTGTTTATTATATATTTTTAAAAAATGGTACGACCAGTTGGATCAGTTGAACCGTAAACTAGTAGCCTCGTTGGTTCGCTTGTCGGTCCGATTTTTAAAACATTGGTTCATAATTTTATAGTCATTAGCCTCCATGTGTGATCTATACCTATTATTCTATATCGTATATGTTCTCTTGCAAATAGTTAGAATAATATCTCTTGGAGATATTATTCTAAAACTTGGTTGTGTCGTACTCTCTCCTTCTCACTCAAGATGTCTACTTTCTATATTTGAAAATAAAATTCTCTCTCCTCTCTCTTAGTTAAAATATTCAACTATCTTTTTCTCTCTAGTTACTCCATATAACAACTCCTCCTAAAATCTTGTGCCGCTGAAAAATGTCTATATGTCTTGAGTGGGATGGAGGGAGTAGTAAACTGCATATTTACATCTTGAAATTTCACAGCACAGAGAAATAAAATAGGAGAAATAAAATAGGAGAGAGATAGGCAGATTAAAGGAAAAGAGAGAAACTACAGAGTTGGAGAAAAGAGTGAAAGTTCAATCAACTTAAGACTCGTTTACCATGATGTTTACATCAAGGGTGTGTTTGGGAACATGGAATTGGAGCTATGGAACTGGAATTGGAGGCTTCAATTCCAATTCCATTGGTTGGTATCACAAAAATGCATAGAATTGGAATTGAATAATAATTCCAAAATTTTCAATTCCATTATTTGAATTCCATATCAAAAGTAGAAAATTAGAATTCCAAATAGTCATAAAATTAGATAGCTCACTACCCACTACACACATTTCACATACACTACACACATTTCACACACTTCACACATTACACACATTTAACACATACACACTTCACACGTTTCACACACTACACACATTTCACACACTTCACACACTACACACATTTCACACACTACACAAATTTAACACAATACACACATTTCACACCCTACACACACTACACACATTTCACACACTACACAAATTTCACTCATTTCATACACTACACACATTTCAAACACTACACACATTTCACACACTACACACACTTCACACACTACACAAATTTCATACTTTTCACACACTACACACATTTCAAACACTACATACACTAGACAAATTTTACACAATATACACATTTCACATACTACACACACTACACCACTACACACACTACACACAATACACACATATCACACACACAATTCACACACTGCACAAATTTCACACATTACACACACTACACACAATTCCCGCACTACACACACTATACACGTTTCAAACACTACACAAATTTCACACATTTCTCGCACTACACACAATTTACACACTACACAAATTTCACATATTTCACACTATACGCACACTGCACACATTTCACACACTACGCACATTTCACACCTTTCAAACATTACACACATATCATACAATTCACACAGTACACAAATTTCACACTATACACACACTACACAAAATACACACGCTACATACACAATACCCAAAATACACACACGACACAAATTTTACACAAAGTACACACTATACCCAAAATACACACACTATTCACAAACTAAAATTTTAAATTTGATTCAGTTTAAACTTTTGGAAAATTTCAATTTTTTTATTTAGATCGGAAAAAAAATGTAAAACTGAAATTTTTTTCCAAAAATCGGATGCTTGAAATGTGTAAAATGTGAAGTCTATGAAATTTGTGTAGTGTGTGTGTAGCACCCTGAAATTTTGCGACTTTTGTTTCTATTAATGTGGATGTTGAATGGAAATATCCTTTATGGAATTTGATTTTCTATGGGTTTGAGTTAACGATGTGAAACTAATTGTTGAGAGTTATGTGGAATAATATGATATGTTTTCCTATGTGTGAATTAATTTAAATGGGATCATGCATATATTTCTGGCCATTTTATTTGGAATTTTCGGCCCTCCTATCCATTGGAAATAATATTTTCTTTCTTGGATTTAACTAATTGTTTTGGGATATTTATTCAAATTAAATCCACACCAACTTATCCCCATGTTATTCTACATAAAATTTCGACCCCTTGCCCACTTCTTGGCATTTTTGAAATCTTCTATTAATTAGGAGAATGAATTATTTTGTAGATTTAATTGGTACTTTATTTATTTCATTTCTTGAATCCAAAATCCAATTGAATCTCTCCATATCCTATTTCAATTAGGATTTGACTCCTTCCTTCCTTAAAACCTCAAAATTTCGCCCATATGCCTTTGAATTACTTGTGGGATTAATTTATTTGTTAACTATTTTGTGGTAGTGTTTTCCTACAAGAAATTACCAAATTTAAATCATATTCTTATTTGATTTGAGAATTTAAGTATTTTTCCTTGATTTCTCCCATTATACACGCCCCTTTTTATTTCTCCACTTGGAGATGCTTGAATTATTCTGTTACCTTATTTATGGAATATTCAATATCTTTTTACCTATTTTGTGAGTATCTTTTTCTCCAAGTAAATACCAAATCAATATCTATGTCAATTAAAGGGCATAATTTTCGAAAATCCCCCCCCCCCCCTCAATACACGCCTATTTTGCTAAAATTGTGGGATTTATTCACTGAACTCTATATTATTCTCCCACAATTTAACTATTTTATTTAACTGTGGAATTAATCCTTGAGTATAAAAAAAAAGCCCTAACCCTAATCTTCATAACACACGCCTCTTTTCCTCCCTCTCCTCCCACATGTTTTTTCCCTCTCCCCTCTCTCCCAAGTGCTCCAAATCAATCATTCATTGTTGCTTCGATTTGGAGTTGGAAACTCAAGATCCGTTCGCACCAATTGTCTTTTCTACCGATTGTTTTCAAGAGAAAGGTATAATTTTTGATCCACCTTTCCCCTTCTTATCATTGAATCCATGATTTTGAACCCCTCATGCATATAGTGAGTGAAGAATCGTAAATCTAAGAATTTAATTGGTTGGGAAGGATGGTTGCGCAAGAATGTTTGTGTGTGTGCGTGTATGTACGTGGGTGTGTGAGTGTGTGAATGAATCATTGGTGAATGTTATGTGTGATTAGGAAAGCATGGTGGTAATATCATTTTTGAAGCATGAATATGTGTTTGAAGCGTGAATACGTATGTGTGAATGTATGATAGACGAACTATGGTTTGTGAATGTTGAACATGAAAACTGCTATGTTCGGACGATAGGTTCCGACGAGTTTTTGACTGATCAAACGATCTTATTTTGACGTGAATTTTTAACTGGATGTAGTTTTAGATGTCTTCCCTGTGTTGTGTCAAAATTTCAGCTTCTTTTGATGACGGATGAATTTATAGCAAATTTTTCAATTGAACTGCGCAGTCCTGCCAGAAATTGTGTTCCAACCAGTGCGTTTCGTTTTTGTTTTGACTGATCAAAAGATATGATTATGGTATGAAATTTTAACTGGATGAACCTTAATGTGTCTACTGGGTGGTGACCAAATTTTAGCTTCATATGATATCGGATGGAATTTTATTGATTTTTACAAAAAGACTGCGTTGTTCTGCCAGATTCTGATTTTGTTGAAATAAGCTTTGTTGATAAGCTTTGAGTGAATTACATGATACATGTGTGAATACGGAACGTATCCTATGATGTGGCTATGTGTTGCACGTTGCTGTATGCTAGAGTGCTCGTTTCGTTTATGTTGGTGAACGTTTGGGATGGGCAATATGAGAAAAACGATGAAAGGAACGATAGGACATGCATGATGAATGTATTGATGGAAAGACTTATTGTGTTATGGTGTTGACAAGGGTTGTTGTGCGTACATGGGTACCAAGAGCAAGGGTCGCATTAAAGTTGTGAATTGTGTGTATAAGCAAGCGAGGTGGGCTTTCTTTCACTAAACTCTTTTACGCTTTCAAAAGTATGATACGGTGTTATAAGGGTGGTTTAAAGTGTTATGCCATGCCATGATTGTTTTGATGTTGAGATTGTTGTCTGATGCCTAGTTCGTTTGAGCTTGCTCCGTTAGGCTATAGGGTTGTGTTAAACGAATTCGGGTCTGAGTATCCATGTTTTCCTTAGTACACTCTGATGTTTGAGCTCTACTACGTGGACGAGATAACTCAAACTGGAAGTGCGATGCTGGCTCACGGATCCACGAAACAGGAAACTTGGCTTTGGCACCGAAGACTAGGACACCCATCTCCTGGTTACTTTAAATTACTTTACCCGAATCTTTCTATTCCTCCTAATTTTTCTTGCGAAACTTGTATTTTGGCCAAGAGCCACAGACAGAATTTTAAACCTACAAATACTCGAATGCTATCCATGTTTTCCTTAGTACACTCTGATGTTTGGGGCCCTGCGCCTTTTGTTGGTGGAAATGGCTTTCGTTATATTATGATTTTTGTGGATGATTGTACTAGGATGACGTGGATTTATTTTTTGAAACACAAGTCGGAAGTCTATGATAAATTTTCATCCTTTTTTAAACTAATCCAGACACAATTTCAAACCACCATCCAAACACTTAGATCAGATAATGAGAGGGAATTTGTTAATAGTGCTATGACCTAATTTTGTAAAGAAAATAGAGTTATTTATCAAACTTCGTGTGCATATACGCCCGAACAGAACGGGGTAGCCGAAAGGAAAAATAGGGTGATCCTTGAAATGACCCGATCTCTCATGATCGAATCCAAAGTTCCCAAACATTTCTGGCCAGAAGCCGTCGCCACATCCATCTACCTCATAAATCGCCTGCCAACCAAAATCCTAAACATGAAAACCCCCCTTGATATCCTATCTAAACAAGCCCACGTTCCCAAATACCTTAGTCTTCCACCAAAAGTCTTTGGCTGTACCGTTTATACCCACATACCTAAACATGAAAGAACGAAATTCTCACCTTGTGCCATCAAATGTGTCTTTGTGGGATATGGGGTAAACCAGAAGGGGTACAGATGCTTTGATCCCAATACCAAGAAGATCACTACCACCATGAATTGTAATTTTTTGGAAACCGAACTTTTCTACCACACCCACCTTAGTAGTCAGGGAGAGAGTGATTCAGATAGTTCCACGGACTATCTAAGTTGGGTTGTGCCAATTCCAATCTCCTCGATTGAGGAACCAACCAATCCAGTTGTCACTTCCGCCGAGCAGGTCTCACCACAAGAGCCAGATGAGCCAACACCCGGAAATCCTTCTCCGACGATATCCGAGGTAATTCCTGATGCAAGCATAGTTGAGTTACCAGTTACCACTGACTCTACTGGAACAGAACCCCAAGACAATACAGTTAATGGAGATACAGGAAGATATGTGCTCCCCTATCGGAGTACGAGGGGAATTCCACTAAAACGATACTCCCCAAAGAAGATTGGAAAGAAGAGCCGCTATGCCGTAGCAAACTTCGTGCAAGGGAACCTGACCAAAATGGCTCGGGCATTTGAGGCTGCGTTATATGAAGAAGAGGAAATCCCACAGACAGCCGAAGAGGCAATGAAACATAAACTGTGGAAAGACGCAATGTTGGTAGAAATGAAGGCGTTGATGAAGAACTGTACTGGGGTACGGAGCAAATTACCCGAAGGAACAAAAACTGTTGGATGCAGATGGGTATTCACGATAAAGAGGAAACCAGATGGTACTATCGACAGGTACAAAGCTCGCCTCGTGGTTAAAGGATATACTCAGACTCATGGTGTAGATTATGATGAGACGTTTTCACCAGTGGCAAAAATTAACACTGTCAGAGTACTATTCTCGATTGCCGCTAATAAGGAATGGCCACTTCATCAGTTTGATGTGACCAATGCTTTTCTCCATGGGGAATTGCCAAAACCCGTGTACATGGAACCTCCACCCGGTTTCTCCGGAGACTTTCTAGATGGGGAAGTGTGCCAACTAAAGAAGACACCGTATGGGTTAAAGCGATCCCCGAGAGCATGGTTTGGCAGGTTTACAGAAGTGATAAAGAAGTACGACTACGAACAGAGCAATCAGATCATACGTTGTTCATCAAGAAGAAGAATGGTAAGATCACGTGTTTGATCATACACGTGGATGACATGATCATTACCGGAGATGATGAGAAAGAGATAGTCGAGTTGAGGAAGAATCTGTTTCATGAATTTGAGATGAAGGATCTCAGCTCTCTCAAATATTTCTTGGGAATTGAGGTGCTAAGATCGAGAAAGGGGATTTTCATAAATTAGAAGAAGTATGTACTCGATCTACTAGCAGAAGTTGGGATGGTCGACTGCAAACCTGCAGATACCTAGATGGTGCAGAATCACAGGCTACAGGTAAGGGAAGGAGCAAGACCAACCGACAGGGGGAGATACCAACGACTAGTGGGAAAGCTCATCTATCTGTCTCACACGAGGCCAGATATTGCATATGCAGTGGGAGTAGTGAGCCAATTCATGCATGCACCTCAAGAGGAACATTGGGAAGCAGTCTTGAGGATTGTCCGATATCTGAAGGGAACGGCGGAACACGGGCTTATGTTTGCAAAACATGGACACATGGAGATACATGGCTTCACTGACGCAGATTGGGCATGGAATCCAAACGACAGAAAATCCACTGCCGGGAACTTTACCTTTGTGGGGGAGGGGAACCTTGTAACATGGAGAAGTAAGAAGCAAAATGTAGTAGCTCTATCTAGCGCAGAGGCAGAATTCAGAGGAATCAAGAGTGGACTGGCAGAGATATTGTGGTTACGAAAGTTGATGACAGAATTGGATCTTCGACCAGCTCTTCCATGCAGGTTGTTTTGTGATAATAAGGCGGCCATAAGCATCTCGGAAAACCCTATACAACATGACAGAACTAAACATGTGGAGGTAGACACGCACTTCATCAAGGAGAACATTGAAGCCAATGTGGTAGAAATGCCTTATGTTAAATCGGAAGATCAATTGGCAGACATCTCGACAAAGGCGGTGAACTCGAAGTCGTTCCACGAAGTATTGTGCAAGCTAAGTATTGGGAATCCCACTACCTAGCTTGAGGGGGAGTGTCAGAAGATACATGAAATTAAGGAGAAGATCAAGGAAAAGATCACATGAAATCAGGGTAATTATATGGAAAATATATTGTAATTAATTGTAAATTAGGGTTACCTTATATGTAGATATACTAGTCTATATAACCTGTAATCGCTATGTTCACTATGAATAACAACAATATTTTCCCCTACCGAGTTATAACAACACTAAACAATTTGATTGAATGGATTACCTAATTTTATAAAAATCGATCGCATTGTAGCATGAGTAAAAAAACATTAATAATTTAAAAGATATGGAGTACTACTTAAAAGTCATGAAGTTTAGGCGAATTTAGGTATTTTCTACAAACTTTGAACGTAATCTTAAAAATTACAAACTTTTGAAAATGTGCAATTTTCTAACCCTACCAAAAATAGAATATTTTTGCCGGATTTTGATCCTGCTTGGCTAGCCATGAAATCTGTGTGGCTTTGTTTGAATCATATATGGAACAACATCATTTCGACGCCCTAGTTGTTGAATTCAATGGATAATAGGGTAAAACATGACTTGTGTAGGAATAACTTGAACTTCGCACAGTGCCTTGGATTCAAATTAAATAGTCAATTTCAAAATTTATTTTTAATTTCCTAGTTTTTATTTTATTTTCTTCTATAAAACAAATTAAGGTTAAATTAATTAACTACTCCTATAATTAAAATTAATTAACTAAATAAAACTTAATATTTTTGGTAAATGAATAAAATTATTCAATATTAAAATTATAATAAAAAGAAACTGAACGGTGATATTTTCGTCAAGATATCCATAAAGAGAGAAAATATATAAAATTATTCGATAAATAAAACGGAGTTTTAAGTCATAGAAGTCAATATATTATTGAAGATTTAATTAGACAACGAGAGAAAGATTGGAGATAACTATATCTATAAATTACTATTGAAAATTAATATCTTCATACTTTTCTGGAGCTGGACCAGCTGAGATGAAGATCGTGGACGACTTGTTCCTGTCACTAGACATGAACAACGACAACCTTATAAGCCGTCATGAAAAGACCTTTTCAGTATGTAAAGTATGGCCAAATCCATCGTGATCATTTTCTCTATCTTTCAAAACATAACAAACTCATCAAAATAACCAATTGATAGATAATTAAACAATAACAAAGAAAATTAGTTCAAAACCAAGTTAATCAAGTTAAATCTAACATCTAAAACCATGCAAAATTAAAATGCGGGACTTAAATTTACTGATGTCGACTCTCATGGTTTAAATAAAATTTAATCTTCCATCGTAATAGTAGTGTTACGTGTGTATGGTCGTATATATTATATAATTAATTAGAATTAAACAATTATGATGATGATAATAGATTAATGGTAATATACATATAATCGACGCAACACTCGATTTTTCAAATTCGTGCCCCATTATTTAGACATATAATCGACCCAACACTAATTTTGTCATGTCAAGTTCCTACTACCTTCATCCCATTAAATATGAAACATTTGGTTTTCGGACGAGATTTTATGTAATGTTGTTTTGTGAGTTCATGAAGAGAGAGTAAAGTAAGAGAGTGGAAAAAGTAGAGATTGTTTTGTTTTCATTTAAAGAAACGTTCCATTTTTAATGAGACAATCCGAAAAGAAAAACGTTTTATTTTAATGGAACAGAGGGAGTGTTATTTAAAATTGTGACTAGATATATGCTGTATATGATTTAATTTTGTCAGAATATTTAATTCTAAAGATTGACTTCTTTCCAATGTAATTTTTCACCATGATCAAGGGTGAGGTTAAAGACCTTGATTAAATGGGTAGAAACAATATAAACTTTTAAAGTTAATACGAAAACAAGAATTTGTCAACTCAAATTATGAAGGAATGGGTCCAATTTAAAATTTGTAACTACTCCAAACAACAAAAGGTTTGAATTTGTCAACCATGTTTATTAGGATCAAATGATAAATTGTACATGTTGACTTAGTTTTACGGTTTACTCTTACACCGGGCGTTTGTATATCCGTTATTTAAGCATTGTTTGAAAAAAATAATTGTAAATAAATAAAAAATGGGAATTCTATGCTAAGAGGGAGAGTGATGGGCTTCTTATCTACTCTACAACTACTGCTGGGCGGTGGGAAATTGGGCTTCATAAAGCCCAATACATTTTAAATTTAGTTTAGCTACTTATTCAGCCTCATTGCTCATTGGTAATGCAATATGTTTCATTAGACATAATCAAAATAATAGAATTTTGATATTGTAAACAAGAGGCCACATATATTACGAGACCTAGAAGTAAAAGAAACAACCATATAGCAAGTAATTCAAACAAACATTATGATACAAAATGACTCAATTCTTTGCATAAAAACATTAGAACAACTTGATCACAACATGAATTATGAATATACACATATATAAATGCTAAAAGTAAATTATTATCTTCCTCCACTGATTGGCAAAACAATATGATCCCAGTTGATACTATCATATCCCACACTACTCGTTCCAACATGATCATTCGGAATCAAAGACTTCATCTCTTCTTGATCGTCTACATTTGTGGCCCACGAGTGCTTCTCTCTCCGTATCATCCCTTCCAGCTCCATTGCTACCTCCTTCATACTAGGCCTATCTTCTCCCTTTACGTTCAAGCACTCTTTTGCTAGCTTACAAACCGCTGATATTTGCTCCATATTTTCCGAACTCACAATTTTTTCATCTATAATTTTAAACAGAAAATCGTGCTTAAGCGCATAAAGGAAATAGTTGGATAAACTCTTCTCCTCTATCGGCCTATCAAAACTCAATGCTCTCCGCCCGGTAACTAGCTCCAATAGCACAACTCCAAAGCTATAAACATCACTCTTCTCTGTCAACTGGTTCGTTTGCATGTACTCAGGATCAAGATCAACGGGAACCAACCTTGAAGCTCCAAAATCTGACACCTTTGCTGTCAAAGTATGGTCTAGAAGGATGTTGTCCGGCTTGACATCCCTATGTATGATCTGAGTAGAAGCGGAAGAGTGAAGATACGAGAGGACCCCTGCAGTTTCTGTTGCGATCTTAAGACGCATGTTCCAATCAAGAACACGCACCTTAGCCTCATTGTGCAAGTGTGACGAAAGGGTCCCATTGTTGATGAACTCATAAACTAGAAGGGGAACATCGGTCTCTAGGCAACAACCAATAAGCCTAACTACATTCCTGTGGTTGATCTGAGACAGAACAACTACCTCGTTGATGAACTGCTCGACTTGTGCGGGATCAACTCTTATAGACCTTTTGATCGCAACTGTTACTCTGTTCGCTAGCACGCCTTTGTACACGGTGCCAAAGCCGCCTCGGCCAATGATCATGGTGTCATGGAAGTTGTCTGTCGCCTTTTGTAGCTCAGATGAGCTGAAAATGGTGACCATCTCCAGTGAGGCTTCTCTCGTAGCGAGTTTCTCTTGCAACATATGGCCGCCGTTTTGGTGAAAGAATTTCTGCTTCATCTTATTATGTGATCTTCTTTTGAGTTCCAAGTAGAGGAGGATGATGCCAAGTAGCAAACAAATTATCCCAGAGGCAACTCCTGTTTGATTATTTGAATATGATCAAAAATATTAAAACATACATAGATGATTTGTATAAACAAGAATATTTACCAATCAAGACATAAGTAATCTTGGTATCCTTGGGTGGCTTCTCATTGCAACCTTCATCGCCGATTCCATCACCATAGTAATTTTTGGGGCAAGTGCATGTGTAATTGCCGATTGTATTGGTGCAGAATGCATGCTTGTTGCAATTATGTAAACTCTCATTCAAGCATTCATCAACATCTGCAAAGACAAATAGTAGTTATAACTAATTCAACACGAAGAATAATACTCCCTCCGTCCGCCATTTATAGTCTCATTTTGACTTGGCACGTGTTTTAAGAATTTGTGAAGAAAAATAGAATGCTCCGCCGCGTCGCTGCTCCGCCGCCGCCGGGAAGGCTACTGTCTCTGCACAGTGCCGTCTCTCCCGCTGCCGTCGTGCAGCCGTCGCCAACTCGTGCTCCAGCCGCTGCGCCATTGGCTGCTCCCGCGCCTGCCCGGCAGCCGAAACCCCCCCCGAAACAGTCCCGTTTCCCTCCGAACAGCCCCCACGACATCCCGAAATCAACCCGTTCAGCCCCGCAAGTTAAGTTTCTCAGATTCGATTCCCGTTCATTAAAGTTCGCTCCTTTTATATTTTTTTTCAGTTTTCTTTGATTAATCGTTTAAGAGGTAAATTCACAGATTTATCGATGATAGCGTTTGACGAAAAGATGCAGCAGTTTCAAATCGAGATTGGGTGGAGGGGGTATACCTTCAACAGTGGATGGTGTATGGTGTATGGATTTGCTTTTAGTAACTTCTGTTTCCTCCTCTCTGTATTTGGATTACTGGTTTCTGTCGAAAGAGATTGCAGGTGTTGATTCCGAACCACATTGAAAAATCTAATAAACGAATTGGATGAAATTCGATTACCTTGATAGGAGTTGGAGGAGGCAGATTGGCTTGCAGAGACGTTTGGGTGAGGGAGGAATAGCTGATGTAGGATTTAATATAGTGGGAAGGGGGTTGGGGATATGGGAGAGATTTGTGGGATAGAGGGGAGGCGGTTTCAACGGGGTTGAGGGAGGGATTCAAATTTTTTTTCTTCTTTTCTTTTTTTTTCTTCTTATTTTTGAATTAGTTGAATTTATTTGGTATTTTATTTGCAGGTTACGGAGGAGGAAAATCTACATAAAATCTTTAATTAAGATTTGAATTAAAGATATTTTGTTTTAATTAATTTAGTTTAATTCGCAGCCCATTGTATTTTATCACGGACTAGACTTTTATATTAATTATTTAATTTATCGGATCCAACACGGAATTAAGTCCAATAAATATTCCTCACGGACAGGAGTTAATTAAATTCTCATAATCATTTATTTCACAAATCCCCAATTAACAACAATTAATTACCAACAGTCACTTCACGGACTTCGCAGAGTTAATACCATTAAAACAAGTAATTTAGGTTCACAAATTAGGTTTAGAAAAACGGGGCGTTACAAAAATATTTGATAAAAGTTATGTCATCCATACCATAGTGAACTCGAGTTTTAACATTTTAGAAAAGAATATCATCGAGTATCACAAAACATTTTCGTAGACTGGCCAGTCAAAACAATCTCCTCACTTTCTCCACAATCAATCAATCACATCCTCTTACCATAGTGCGACGAAAGTGTGGCCACACTATTCGCCCATGAGACCGGCCGACCAGGAAGGACGGCTCCCGATCCCACCTGTGTACACAGCCTGATAGGGTTTGCGGCCCTACTCAGACCCGAATTTGTTTCACACATAGCCCTATAGCCTAACGGAGCAAGCTCAAACGAACTAGGCATCAGGCAACAATCTCAACATCAAAACAATCATGTCATGACCTAACACTTTAAACCAACCTTATATCTCCAATATCATAATTTTTGAAACGTAAAAGAGTTTTAGTAAAGAAATCCCACCTCGATTGCTTACAAACACGGTTCACAACTTTATTGAAATCCTTGCTCTTCGTACCCACGTACGCACAACAACCCTTATCAACATCATAACCACATAATACCACACAATCAGTTTTCTATCAACACATTACTCATGCATGCCCTATCGTTCCTTTCATCGTTTTCTCATATTGCCCATCCCAACGTTCACCATCATAAACGATATGAACCCTTTGGCATACATCAACGTGCAACGCATAATCACATCATAGGATAAGTTCTTACTCACACATGTATCATGTACTTCATTCAAAACTTGCCAACAAGACTATTTCAACAAGACAAAAATCTGGCAGAACAGCGCAGTCGTTTTGCAAAAATCATTAAATATCCATAAGATATCATTTGAAGCTGAATTTGGTAACCACACAGTAGACAAATCAAGGTTCATCCAGTTAAAAATTTCATACCAAAATCACATCTTTAGGTCGGTCAAATAAAAAACGAAACTCACTGGACGAGAATACAGATTCTGGCAAAACTGCGCAGTTCAATTGAAAAATTCGTTAAACATTCATATTTCATCAAAAGAGGCTGAAATTTTGACACAACACAGAAGACACTAAAAATATAACTCAGTTAAAAATTCGTGCCAAAATAAGATCATTTGGTCAGCCAAACACTCGTCGGAACCTACTGTCCGAACACCACAGTTTTCATGCTCAACATTTACAAACTAGGGTTTGTCTATCATTCATCCACACATACATATTCATGCTTTCAACACATATTACCGCTTCAAAAAATGACATTACAACCATGTTTTCCTATTTACACATAGCATTCACCAATTAATCATCCACAAACTCAGATACACACATACATACACGCACATACACATACTTTCTCATGCAAACATCATTCCCAACCTATTAATTTTTAGATCTACGATTTTTACACTCACTATATGCATTAGAGGATCAAGAAACATGGATTCAATGGTAAGAAGGAGAAAGATGAATCAAAGTATACCTTTCTCTTGAAAAACAATCGGTAGGAATGACGAATGATGCGATTCTTCGATGAATCTTGAATTTCCAACTCCACAATGATGCATGAACAAGGAATTGGTGAAGGATTGATGGAGGAGAGGAAGAGAGAGACGTGTGGTATGGAGAGAAGAGGGAGGCGAAAATATGAGGGCTAGGGTTAGGGTTTTT
Organism: Salvia splendens; assembly: GCF_004379255.2. Lineage (NCBI taxonomy): Eukaryota > Viridiplantae > Streptophyta > Magnoliopsida > Lamiales > Lamiaceae > Salvia > Salvia splendens. The sequence goes on along the minus strand of NC_056036.1, from coordinate 23,497,088 downwards.
TTAATTTATAGTATAGGATAAATCACACAATAAAGCACTTAAAATTGTGGAAGAATAAAATAGAGGTCAATGAATAAATCTCACAATTAAAAGGAAAATAGGCGTGTAGTATGTTTGGGAGTAATTTTTGAAAATTGCTATTTAATTAGCATAGATATTTATTTGGTATTTACTTGGAGAGAAAGATACTCACAAAATAGGTAAAAAGATATTGAATATCTCATAAATAAGGTAACAAAATAATTCAAGCATCTCCAAGTGGGGAAATAAAAAGGGGCGTGTATAATGGGAAAAATCAAGAAAAAAATACTTAAATCCTCAAATCAAATAGGAATAGGATTTAAATTTGGTAATTTCTTATAGGAAAAGACTCCCACAAAATAGGTATAAAATAAATTAATCCCACAAGTAATTGAAAGGCATATGGACGAAAAATATGAGGTAAACAAGATACCAATTAAATCTACAAAAATAATTCCCTCTCCTAATTAATAGGAGATTTCGAAAATCTCAAGGGATGGCCAAGGGGTCGAAAATCATGTAGAATAGCATAGAGATAATTTGGTTTGGATTTAATTTGGATAAATATCCCAAAATAATTAATTAAATTCAAGAAAGAAAGTATTATTTTCAATAAATAGGAGGGCCGAAAATTTCAAATAAATGGCTAGAATGATTATGCATTATCCCATTTAATTTAATTCACACATTGGAAGCTTAATCACATTAACTCACATAACTCACAACAACTAATTTCACATATTTAACTCAAACACATAGATACTCAATTTCCACAAAAGAAATGCTCATTCAACATCCACATTATTTAAAATAAAATAAGCCATCAAATAAAAATAATAATAAAAAAAGTCACAATTTTCCGAGGTGCTACAACAGCTTGGCAACTCATATTTGTTTATTTGATAAAATTTATTGTATACTCTATTAGTGTAATATAACTCTGTTAACATAATTAACTCTATAAATTAACTCATATGTGTTTGATAGTTTATCATTCTATTTAAAATAAATTAATAAAAATATTATTGACTTCAGATTTTCATCTAGTTTTTAAATTTTATTATGTGGAATTATTGTAGTACTAGTTGTTGACCGTTGTCGATGGAAAGTGAAGCTCATATTCCATCCATGTAAATATCTTTCATATACTTTGATTTTATTTATTGTTTTTTCTTAGACCACGTGATGGAACTGATCTAATGAACATTTCAAAATTGTATGGGTCCAACAAATTAATTATGCTTAAAACTTTGAATATCCAGTGTAAGATTTATTCGGATTAAAAAGTACATAGTAGTAGTGCTGTTATAAAAGATGTTAAATTTGAGAGAAATATGCCATGATTTATATTTTAGTTTGAGAGAAATATGCCATGATTTATATTTTAGGGTCAGTTCGGTACACATAATTAGAATTGAATTGGAATTGGAATTCTATAGAATTGAATTAGAAGGAATTGAATTCTAATTCAATTCCAAATCCTTTATTTGGTATAATTGAGTAATTGATATGGAATTGTATTATAATTCCACATCCTTTATTTGGTAAATCAAAACAAATAATTTGGAATTGAACACTTTTACTTTTTTCTCATGTTCTTAAATTCAATTTTTCATTGACTATAACTATATCATAAAACAAATACTATATAATATAATAAAATAATTAAGCAATGATAATTAATCTTAGTTATCAACATACATTATAGTTATATATATGGTGTGTGTGCCCAAATAATTTAAATACCATATAACTATACATGAATATAGTTACATACAAATATGATCATTTCAATCATATACAGGTTTCAACTAATGAGATAAATATAAAAATAATATTTGCAAAGAATATAAGTAAAAAATATGAACGTCTCACCATACATTCAAAGTTATCATTCTTCTGAGAAACAAACTTTACTAGGCTAAGGGGGTCGTTTGGTTCCCGTGTTATCTCAAGTTCCAGCCGTATATCACACTTTAACCAAGTGTTTGGTTTCCATGTTAGTTTTCGTTGGGCCCGTAGTCAGCCCGGCAGGCCCGCACTGTAGATACTCTTCACATAAGATATCTAACTCAGTTTTGGGGTGCCGTTTATAAACATGCCTTGTTATTTGTGTGAATAAGTCCCCTCTTTTCCTTTTTGCCCTTGTTACAATCCCAATTTTAATTCAAAATCATCTACTCCTTGCACTATGCTTCAAAATTCAAGGTCGCAACATTTCAGTGTAGCATCAAATTTGGCTTCACCAACGAACAAGGCATGAAAGGTAAACTCAATCCAGATATCCCTTCCCTGTTTCTTCCCCCCCTTTCTCAAAATACCTCCGTTAATGGATATCTGAATACTGGAGGACAAGGAAAGTGGAGTCAGATCTAGCAATCCAAACCATAAGATCGGGATAGTTTCTCTGATATCAGACGGTTAGTGATTTGTACTGCAACCCATTAACCTCTATTGTGTCCTACGGCGATCTGTTGTGGATGCGTTTGTGTTCTATGCTTTTTACCGTGAACATATCTAAAAGTTGTTATTTATTTTAAACTGCAACATTGCGTATGGTTGGGTATATTTGGTAGCTATTGTATTTGTTGAAAAAATAATTGTGCGCCATTGATCGTGTTCGGATTTGTTGTTTATGCCACAATTGGGCGGAATTATTGAACGATGCAGTATTAGTTTTATACAGTTGAGCATCCAGTTTTGGACATTAATTTTTTCTGTGCGTTGGGTTTATTGTGGCTTGCACTTTCTGATCTATTACAGGTAGTAGGTAGTTGTAACATACTCTTTGGTTTAGGACTCTATGGACCGTGTTACCCATACGGTTATCCTAATGGTTGAAGATATACTTACTTTGGTGCGTATGCAAACGATCATCATTATGTATTTACTCGCGAAAAGAAGAAGACGTTTTGCCCGTCGTGTGCGCAGCCGGACAGTTAGGTATTCACTAATTGACAGGATCCCTCCCCAAGTAAGGCACATGAAATGGCTCACTTCAATTAGTGATGTGGACTGTTTTTCGAACCTCCGTATGGATAGGAATGCATTCGGTCATTTGTGTATCCTTCTAAGAGACCGGGGTGGGCTACAGGATGGTCGATCTGTGTTACTAGAAGAGCAAGCTGCAATTTTTCAGGTATCCTAGCACATCATAAGAAAAATAGAATTTCTGGGTTTGAATTTCGGCGCTCGGGTGAAACTGTTTCGCACTATGTGCATCTTGTGCTTAAAGCAGTACTAAGATTGCATACAATTCTGTTACCTCGTCCTGATCCAGTGATAGACAACTGTGTTGACCGGCGTTAGAAACACTTTAAGGTAATCTAAATTATTGGAATGGATTAGTAACAGTTTGGTGTTTGTAATTAAAAATATTATGTTGCTTTGACGTAATTACATAAACTGTCTTAGGGTGGTATTGGAGCGTTAGATGGAACATATATAAATGTTCTCGCGAAAAACGTAGATAAGCCAAGATATCGCACGCGAAATGGCCAAATCACGACCAACACCCTTGTTGCTTGTGACCGAAACATGAAGTTCCTATATTTTCTACCCTGCTGGGAGGGATCGGCAGGTGACTCTCGAGTGCTTAGAGACGTTGTCACTAGAGAAGGGGGGTTTGCGAGTAAGCAAAGGTTGATCATAAAGTGCACATGAATTTGTTTATTTCTACTTCATCTTTACACTTACCAATTGGCTGATAACCATACCCCCCATCTTGTGCATGTTCTTTTTTAGGAACTTATTACCTACGTGATAATGGTTACGCTAATTCAGAAGGTTTTCTAACACCGTACAAAAACGTCCGCTATCACTTGAAGGAATGGGGTGTCGGCGCACAACGCCCCCAGAATGCACGAGAGTTGTTCAATCTACGGCACACTAGACCCCAAAACATTATTGACTGAGCTTTTTCGGTTCTAAAGATTAGATGGGGCATCTTACAGAGTAATACATTTTATCCGATTAAGATCCAGATTCGGCTAATCATGGCATGCTTCCTATTACACAATTATATACGTGATGCCGTTTTTATTAGCACTAAAAATACATGCAGGTATATAGGGTAGATCTAGTATAACTAAAGGTCATTACCGAGATATCGAACACGGGGAATATAATTGCAACTGACTATCATGTACTAAGCGTCAAATACTATCTAGAGAAACAAGAGAATTTTGGATTTTTGAAAATAAAAAGAATTTAAAGCAAGTAAACTTCTAATTGCAAATAAATCACAAAGATAAAAGATAAGAGATAAGAGAATTCCAGGGATATGCGTTCACTGTTATGGTTATACAAATTCCAACTACAACACCCTAGCACAGTTCTTACTTTGGTAGAGCGAGTCACCTAGATTATGCTCATGCGATGCAAACGTTGATTACAAACACTAGGGTTGTCAATCTTAGATACGTAACTCCTAAAAGCTCCTAAGACCCTTGAAAAGTCCTCACTCTCGATTAACAGTGCCGTTTTAAAGGAAGCTAATTGTAGTGTCTACTAAGTGGATCTAACTCGCCAACCTCCTCTCACGATTATGTAGCAAGTTATATTAAATCCTCCAAGATTGTGTTACTCAATCATGAAGCATCATTATTCACTTAGAGAATAACAAAGTAAAAACAAAACAGATATTAAATAGAAAAGGAATTGTATAACCAAAGTCCTTATTAACACATCCCTAGAATCCTATGAGTTTAGTTAACATGATAGAATAAACTAAAAACATAGATTGAAGGGAAATCAATGAAAACATAAGAGCTAAAGCAAATAAAGCCAGAGGGTTGAATCCTTGTAGCCTTGATGATCTTCTTGAATCCTTCTTCAACCCCTTGCACAATGAAGTACTCTTAACTTTTGAACTTTGGAAATATTAGGCAAAGAGAAGGTTTAGATGAAGGATTAGGGTTGGAGGAGGAGCTATGAAGGCTCCCCTTTTGGGGGCTATGGAAGGGTGAATATTATAAATTAAGTTAGGGGGTATATATAGACTTGAAAAGGATTTAAATTTGGTATAAAGTTTCCTCCAAGGAATAGTAAAGATGGAATTTTCGTGGCCCATAGTAGAAGGAAAAGATTTGGCTTCATAAGGTAATGTCTTCTTTCCTTCTTTAAATTTCCGCCTAAACTGCATTTAATAGCTTTGCGCGACTTTGTTAGAACGACCATAACTTTATCCACCAAACTCTGATTGAGATAATCTTGGTACCAACACGAAGCTCTTTCGAAAACAAAGAGAATGACATGTAGAACGCTCTGATTGGACTTCAGGATCGCTGGAATAATGAGTTGAACTGAGGTTGTCGTGTGCCCCGTTTTTGTGGCGGACCGCTGCACTTTGGCCAGCGTTCGCCATGGATTGATCTGAGGCTTCTGACTCATGGGTGGCGGTCGCTACACATTCCTCGGCGGTCGCCGGGCGTGTCTTCATTCCATGCACAAATTTCCTGTAACGGACCACTATAATATGGCTGTCGCTGAGTGTCGGTGGTCGCCGGCAGTGTCGCGGCGGTTGCTGATCGCTCCCAGAAACTCCACATTTCCTACTTCGCATTTTGACTCCCTTTTTAGGCTCAAATATGCACATTTCTCACAAAACATGTCAAAATACCAAAACAGATAAAACATACAAAATATGGACATGAATTGAGATTTTGACATTAAAAACAGACCAAATAATGACCTTAAAACTTTGCAAAATCCGAGCGTATCAATACGTTTTGAGATGCACAATGACCCAATTGAACAAGACATGACAGTATGCCACATGATATCGTAGAGGATGAGATCCATGGTGACTTTGATTTCATTGATCAAGTAGAGCCGATTACGAAATGGAATCAGATGCGTGACAACTTGGCTAACTCCATGTGGAGTAATATGTGTGTATTTTTAGTTCATATTTTACCTATGGTTGCTACATTTTTTAACACATGTTATTGTATGTTTCTTCTGTAATACATGCATAACTTCAATTTGATCCCAATTCAGCTAAACATGCATGTACCATATTTGGTTTTGCAGCAAGCCAATGTCGATGGTAACTGAAGACGTTTCCATGATACCCGAGTGTGTTGGCGGCAGAGGCACAATGAAGCTGTGTTGTGCAGGAAAAGAAGCCATTCACGCGGGGCGTTACTACAACAAATTTCCTGCAGATACAAAACATTCTGGTTCATTCTTGTGGTGCGATGACTATCATAGTCGGAATGGAGATGGGAGGCAACCTGCTGATAAGGCTCATTTCATGCATCGGTTTAAGGGTGAAATACATGCTACTTGATCGGCTTATCGCGCAAAATAAGTGTTAAATGTGCAGAAATACCACTTAACCAAGGCAGCAAGGCCGAACTGATCAAGCAAGTACAAAAGGCGATAAAAGGCCAAGAATCGGGGAAGTTGATCAAGGGGGAGCGATCAAGCAGTTAGGTGGGGACCGCTGGCTTCTAGAAGAAGAACACGTGAGGAAATGAGCTGGATATAGCGCACCATTCTGTTATCAAGGACGACGTTCTAGAAGGGGACACGTGCTGGAATATGAGACGCAAGGACGGAGCTGAGTCATGAATATGTTACCAAAAAGCGTCGTCATTCTAGAAGAACATCACGTAGCAATCAATGAGTCGCTCACTCTCAGAATGAGCGAATATTCCCTGTCAAGATCGTTATCCAGCTGGCGGCCGAATCGGGCTTATAAATAGAGGGTGTGCCATCACAAGAAGGCATCCGAGACTTTACTTTCCGTTTAGTTTAGCTTAGCTTAGTTATTTAGTGTAGTTCAGCTCTCTAGCTTAGTTTAGTTCAGCTCTCTAGCTTAGTTTAGTTCAGCCCTCTAGCTTAGTTAGATAGCTTAGTTTAAAGGGCGACCGAAAGGGAGCGCTGCAGAATACTCATTTCTGTTAGCGTTATCTTAAGTATCCCGCTGAGAGTTTTCTCAGTTTTTACCGCTATCTTGAATTCCAAAGTGTTAGCTTAGTTTAAATTTCACGTTGTACTCAGCTTTTAGTTTAATCAAAGTTATTTTCGCTTTTAATCCGCGCATTTACTTTTCTGTTATTTCCTGTAATTCACTTGATCCAGTAGTTAAATTTCCATTGATCAAGCTAGCTAGTTTAATTCTGTCTAGATTAAAACCAGTAGTTAAAAACTCCCAAGTTAAAGCGTGGCAGCAGCCAACCCCCCTGTTCACTACTCACACACTCGACACACCAACTTCTCTGTGTGATCGACCCCGAACTTGCCGCTTTACTATTAAAGATGTGCAAAATTGGGAGTTATAAATTACTTTGGCAAGTCGGAAAGGGCGAGAACTAGATTGAATTGATTAAGTGGCAACGACATTTGCTAACTGATCCAATCGGTTCGGTTATCATTCCATATAACTTGATCCGCATTCTATTCGTGTTTTCGACCTCTTTCCAAGTCCTTCCAAAATGGCGCCGTTGCCGGGGAAGCATGGTGTTACATTATGTTTGTGCGTAGTGCGTAGGTGTATATAATTTTTTTCTCATTTTTTTGTTTTTCCTGCTGTTGATGAGAAGGTACCACCAAGGCGATTATTGGAATTATCCCTTGATATACAGAAGAACTAACACTCGGTGGAGAGTCTAGGAAGCCGGCATTGTCATCACTCGTCGCAGAGCCGCATTAGAAGCAGCAGCAGCCACCTAGCAGAAAACACAACCACCACCACCAGAATGAACGGAAGCAGAGATGGTTGTTGTCGCTGATAACTCGGGAATCGGCTCTCTACACGCTCATGATGAGAAAGAGCCCACACATGCCATCACCGCTACTCCTGGAATGCGGACCATCGCAATCAAATCAGGAGTACTAGCCGTTTTGTCCCATTTCTATGGCCTTTCGAAGGAATGTCCGTATGCTTTCCTGGAAGAATTCTGCAGATACTGTGATATTCAGCCCGTGTCAGCTGGATCCACGTCCGAAGGTTACAGGCTTAAGGCTATTCCCTTCGTTTTGAAGGGCGATGCGGGTGTCTGGCTGTCAAGGCTGCCGGAAGGATCCATCAGGACGTGGGCTGAGTTCTGTATGATATTCCTCGATCGTTTCTTTCCAACATAAAAAACAAGTGCCCTAAAAAGGGAAATTACAGAAGCCAGACAGGAGTATGACGAGCCCCTCGGCCAGTACTGGGATAGGTTCCAAGGGCTGCTTCAAGCATGCCCTAACCACAAGCTGGGAGAGAAGGAGATCTACTCGATATTCTATGGCGGACTCACGGTGGACAGCAAGAACGACCTCAACCTCGCAGCACAAGGGGATTTCTCAAAAAACCCTTTTTAGCCAAGCTAATAATATTTTGGAGAGGCTGATTGAGGCTAAGCGGTCGTACGAAACATCTCGAGGGCAGTACAGAAGAGGAGCAGTGCACGCAGCTGAGGCGCGCAACGATGAAAAGCTGGAGGCTCGATTTGAGCAGATGGAGAAGAAACTGCTGGAAGCAGTAGAAAAAATGAGACCGCCGCCACCGCCTGCACCGAAGGAGACACAGTATGTGCCGCAGACACCACCGCCAGAAGAGCATCATTACTATTACTGCGAGTTTCCCCCTGAGGTAGAGCAAGTAAACGCCGTAGGCCACTGGAACACAAATGGCAACTGGATCCAGGGGAAGCAGAGAGATGCTCCGTGGAGGGACCACCCCAACTTCAGATGGACTGATCAGAATCAAAGCCAACCACAACAGGTACAGCCCTCTGACGGGCAGTCCAACTGGCCAGCTCGAATCTTGGATAGACCAAACACTGTAGGGAATAGAATGCAAGGAGGTCAGGCAGGTTGGTCAAGTGGACCTCAAGGGAACTGGTCAAGTGGAGGGCAACCTAACTGGTCAAGTGGAGGACAACCTAACTGGTCAAGCCGACAACAGGAAGGAGAATAGGGAAACCAGGGTAGGCAACCAAGTAATCAAATAGTGAGTTATGTCCCGCAGTACCACAGGGGAAACCAGCAATCCCAAGGGAACCGACAGTACTTCCAAAGAAATCAACAAAATCATATGTCCCAGAACCAACCAGAGCAGTGTGGGTCTTCCGGTTTTTACCAGTAAGGCCATGGAGGAGGCCGATTTAATCAGAGAAATAACAGGCAGCAAAATGAAGGTCCAGGGGATATAATTCCACACCAGTCCCATGATGCTGTGCGAGAAATGCAGGAAGCCTAGAGAGAACAGAGAGCTGCATTAGAAATGCTTACGAAGCAGTTATCTCAGGTCGCCATGTCACTGGGCGAGCTAAGAGGTAATGAAGGAATGATTCCGGCTACAGTGCAACCTCCAGCAGGGCGAGAGAATGTCAACACAGTCTCTTTGAAATCAGAAGGAGTTTATCAGAGCTCAACTGCAAGTTTTCCAGCATCCAGGACAAGTCTTAATAAAAGCCTTGAATCCAGAGCCCTTGATCAAGTCATAGCGAAAGAAGAGTCAAACATATGTGAACATGGTGCTGAAAAGAGGAGGAAGGTCGAAGCAGAGGAAATGACCAGTATGATCCAACCTAGTGATCTTCCCTCCAAGAGAACTGACCCAGGGGTATTTACGCTCCCAATTTCCATCAGAAACGTTCAAATGGAGCACGCAATGTGCGACCTAGGGGCTTCCATCAATATTATGCCATATTCTATATACAAGAGGCTGGAGAATGCTAAGCTCGTCAAAACCAATATGGAAATACAGCTAGCAGACGGGTCTTGCATTTACCCCGAGGGAGTTCTGGAAGATGAAATCGTCAAGGTGAACAGATTTATGTATCCTGCCGACTTCTTTGTTATAAAAATGACGGAATCAGGAGAAGAGGAATCTATTGGGAACCTTTTGGGGAGACCTTTCCTATCCACCGCCAACACAGTCATTGACGTCCGCCATGGGACAATTAATCTGGAGTTTAAAGGAGATCGACTTACGGTCGGCATTAATGAAGCTGCAAAAAAGCCACAGGGCAGAGAGAGCATACAAACAGTAAACGCTATCAGCCCTCGGAAACAGGAGTATTCGAAAAAGAAATCCTTCGAAGAGCCATCCTCTGGTTACACTAAAGATGAACAGCTGAAGAGAGAGGCAGCAAAATGGTTTGATACGACAGTGACTGGAGCAATGGATGATCAAGCCATTAGAAGGGCAATTATGGAATTTTGCCAGCCGTCACAACCAGTCGAGGCAAGAGAGATTACTAAACCAAGAAAGGTCGAGAGACCACTTGACCAAGCCGCTCCATTAAAAGGAACGCTGAAGAAGGAATCCTCGTTTACAAGGCAACTACTTTCCGTATCAGCATCACCGATGGCTTTCAAGGACTTGTACAGCCAGACAGATCACAAAACAGTCAAACCACGATTGCAGAAACAGGAAGAACTACTCTTCCAACACCAACCCCAGCTGATGCCCAAGAAGCGAAGTTCAAACTGGTCGGAACCTCGAACAGTCATGGCAAGGCACACTAATGCGGCAAAACTTCCGTACCCTATTAACCAGGAGGAGATCAGAGCCTTGTTAAAGTACGCAGGGGCCCGTGGAGGACTCATCAAGGATTTCACCGGAAGAGCCCAGATCCTAATGAAGCTTCCCCAGGATGACGTAAAGTTTAAATTTTCTGATGTCTGCAAGGCCGCGTTCTCATTTCTGAAAGATCGATGATGAGTTATTCTATAATACGCGGCCCTGACTGGAATCACTCCTTTGAGGTGATATGTAAGACTAGTAACTGTGCTTTGGGAGCAATATTAAGTCAGAAAATCCAGGGGAAAAGTTATGTTGTCCTCTATGCATCAAAAACCTTGGGTCAGGCGCAAAGGAACTATGATGTGACCGAAAAAGAGATGCTATGAGTAGTCTTCGCATCTGAGAAATTCAGACAGCACCTCGAGGTTCCAAAGTGATGGTGTATACAAACCATGCGGCCATCAAATACCTATCGTCGAAGTGGAGATCAAACCCGCATTTGATCAGATGGTTACTCCTTCTACAGGAGTTTGAGTGGGAAGCAGTTGATAGGAGAAGATGTGAAAACATAGAGGCGAGTCACCTACGCCAAATTCTGCAAAAAAAGAAAATACGGAAGCCATTCCAGAAAAGTTCCCTGAAAGGCACATGCATCTGATCAAGTCGAAGTCTGAAGGACAGCGGATCTACCAGGAAATGAGGATTGATCAAAGCAAACAGAGAAGCTGGGAGCAACTTGCGCCTAAAAGGGCAAAGTTCGCAGGAAAGACCAACAGTCTGGAGGAAAGCAAGTTACCCGGAAGGAACGGAATGGAGGCGTTTGTAGTGGACGACATTTCACTACCAATGCCTAGCTCATGCTAGTAAACAGGTAGAAGGAGTGACCGGGTATTCATGGATAGTCTGCTTGATCAAGCAACAAATTCTAAATCTCTTAATCTGATCAAGTGACATTCCAAGGAGACCCGGTCAAATCCTTGTTAGTGTAAATAGTTTTTTTTTTAAGTGTGTCAAGTTTTTCTTAGTTAATAAAATAATTGGAAGTGGAGGAAAGGAACTGATCAAGTGGAATTATGTGAGCTGCCATCGGGATTTAATGTTCCACGTGATCAGTGCAAATTGAATTTAATTGGTGGTGCAGTGATTGAGTTGATAAGAGCAAGTGAAGATAAGACGTGCGCAGTAATTAGAGAGGTGTCAAGCGGCGCCGACTGTTGAAATGAAAGGACGACCTGGAGAGAGGAAAGAAGCGTATCGGAGAAGCTTTGCCATCTGGCATTCTGAAAAGGGGCGCCAGTACGCGAAAAGTCGCAGAGATCTCAATAGGCAGGGATCTCAACAGTCGGAGTTTGAGTATAAAAGGGGGCTTTTTCGAATCTCACTTTCTATCAACTGCCTTCAGAACCCTTGTGCTATCCTTATCTAATTCTCTCCAAATTCAAGTCACCAGTAAACATAATCAGAAAGAAATGCAGGGCAATCAACTCGAGACCTCCAATACCTCCTCGTTTTCTTCAGGAGCCGGTCTCAACAGTAATAATCAAAGATCCTTTTCACCACCGAGTCCACCAATCACCAAAACACCATTATCGCCCCCTAGATTCATCGGCCCACTCCAATATATGGACTCGGTTGACATAGGGCGTGTGGACTCTGTGCTCTGAAGTTTTCCCGTCGGCACTGACCCCGTGGAGATTTACACCGCCCTAAAAGCTCGCCTAAGAATTTCTCGGTCTAAAGACCCTGCTCCGCCACCACCAACAAAAGGGCTGCCTCGTCCCAGTGACCTCCTTCTACGACGAAAGGAGGCAGAATTTAACCTCTCATCGACTATAGAGGAAGACTCCATCCCGAGAAGGACGCGCCACCAGACAATGAACCAGCTACTTCTTGAAGCTGAGGGTTCAAGGCAGCAAGCAAGACTGTGGAGAGCAACCAGGTGAGAGCAGAGGAAGAGAGCAGAGGAAGGGGGAAGAAAATATCCTTCCTTCCCCTTGGTATGAGGCTTGCTAACGCTGCCAGCATGCTTCCCCCCCCTCCCGAAGGAAAAAAAAGAATAAAAAAATATTCCAAGGAGGAGGAGCTCCGATAAACACGAAGCCTTAGAAGCAATAAGGAAGGCCTGTGTAATGGAGGCGATAAGGATGGCGCACAAAATTCCCCTGTTTCAACAATCTAGAAGGCAGTAGTATCACCCTTAACCCTGTTTCTTTGCGTAAATTGTGTTTTTGACTCCGTTATCACACTTAGTCCTGTGTCTGGACTAAGTGTGAGAAGTTTAAGGAAGTTGTTCTCTGTTTTGCCTATATCTGTTTTATTTTTTGTGTGGTTATTAGCATGTTTTGATTGCTGGCACTGCCTTACACTTAGCTCAGTGTCTGGTCTAAGTGTGAGAAGTTCCCTTGATTGTTGTTAAGCCATCGCCTGTGCCTAACTCTTCTTTCCACTGCAGTCCCTTGAGGACGAGTTCATATGCAGTGCGGAGGGGGGATGAGTTAGTTACAATAAAATCATACATGCTAAAATTTTTTCTCAAAAATAACAAATTCCAGGTAGTAATAGATAGGCAATATGCATGAAACTGGATAAATGGAAGACTTGATTAATTTTTGGGAGAGTTAGAAAAAGGATTCAGTATGCTCACATGTAAAACTTGATTGCAAAAACTTGATCAATTTGAATGACGCAAGTATGATGGAAACGCTCAATTTCTAAACCAACTGTGAAGCCTCTCTATATGTGAGTTATAAGCCAAAAGTAGAACACTTTCTACTATTTTTACAAAAGAAAAAAAAATTACGAGAGGCTGACTTTTAATATTGAGATGAAAATTGCACAAGTAGTAATGACTAAAGGCATTAGGACTTAACCATTTGAGCCGTGTTCTTCTTTCGTTCCACAAACCCGCCTCATTAGTCAAGGCACCCCCTAGTAGCCAATTCGAGCCCATACACTCTTTCCCTTTCTTTGAAGCCTTAAAACCAAATACAAAGTTTCTTATCACATGAGGAAAGATGGTCAAAGAAATGAAGTTTGTCAAGGGAAACAAAAGGGGGATAGCAATAAGAATGGTCGGAATAAAGGGTAGTCGGGTTGATCAAGTTAGACAATCAGGTTGATCATATGAAAAGAATAAAAAAAAGGGGCAGGAAATAGTTGTAACCTGACCTAGGAAATCAAAAGTAAAAATAATAATAAGCCGAAGGTTATAAGGCTAAAGGTCGAAATCTGACCAAGAGGAAGCACCAAGAAATAAATATCCCAATTCTAATCCAGCGAGTTTAGTCAAATCTTTGGCCTTTCGACTCATGTGATTTTTCTTTAAAAATTTTATATTTAAACTTAGAACCCCTAGGACCCTAACCTAACACGTTACTACCCTTGAGCCCCGTTAAAACCCAAAACAAAGACCTTAAGGAACTATCTTGTGTAGTCCGATTCAAAGTATTAAATTTGTGGCAACACCGAGTGAACAGTCATGACATCTCTGGTGAGAAGGAGTGACTGAGTGAATCCAACAGTGGTTTTTAAATTGAGCAATCTTGACAAGCTGACACCTTGATCAAGCAAAGGCGAAAGAGAAGGAACACAAGCTACTGACAAATGGATTGACCTCGACCTCGGGTATGATTGTTGGAAAATTATTCGGTCTAATACATACATGTGAATACGTGTTTTTATCTTAAAGTTTTGTTTTTCTTTTCGTTTTCCTTTACTAGTGAAATAAGTAAACCATGCCTAAAATCTGCCTTATCTTTTTCTTTTATTTTTCTTTATACTTGAGGACAAGTATGTTTTAAGTGTGAGCAGTTTGATAAGACTCATTTCATGCATCGGTTTAAGGGTGAAATACATGCTACTTGATTGGTTTATCGCGCAAAACAAGTGTTAAATGTGCAGAAATACCACTTAACCAAGGCAGCAAGGCCGAACTGATCAAGCAAGTACAAAAGGCGATAAAAGGCCAAGAATCGGGGGAGTTGATCAAGGGGGAGCGATCAAGCAGTTAGGTGGGGACCGCTGGCTTCTAGATAAGAACACGTGAGGAAATGAGCTGGATATAGCGCTCCATTCTGTTATCAAGGACGACGTTCTAGAAGGGGACACGTGCTGGAATATGAGACGCAAGGACGGAGCTGAGTCACGAATTTGTTACCAAAAAGCGTCGTCATTCTAGAAGAACAGCATGTAGCAATCAATGAGTCGCTCACTCTCAGAATGAGCGAATATTCTCTGTCAAGATCGTTATCCAGCTGGCGGCTGAATCGAGCTTATAAATAGAGGGTGTGTCACCACAAGAAGGCATCCGAGACTTTAATTTCCGTCTAGTTTAGCTTAGCTTAGTTATTTAGCGTAGTTCAGCTCTCTAGCTTAGTTTAGTTCAGCTCTCTAGCTTAGTTTAGTTTAGCTCTCTAGCTTAGTTTAGTTCAGCTCTCTAGCTTAGTTAGATAGCTTAGTTTAAAGGGCGACCGAAAGGTAGCGATGCAGAATACTCATTTATGTTAGCGTTATCTTAAGTTTCCCGCTGAGATTTTTCTCA
This sequence comes from Salvia splendens, assembly GCF_004379255.2. Classification (NCBI taxonomy): domain Eukaryota; kingdom Viridiplantae; phylum Streptophyta; class Magnoliopsida; order Lamiales; family Lamiaceae; genus Salvia; species Salvia splendens. The sequence continues at coordinate 23,482,062 of NC_056036.1, read as the reverse complement.
GTTTTTACCGTTTTTTTAGATTCCAAAGTGTTAGCTTAGTTTAAATTTCACGTTGTACTCAACTTTTAGTTTAATCAAAGTTATTTTCGCTTGTAATCTGCGCATTTACTTTTCTGTTATTACCTGCAATTCACTTGATCCAGTAGTTAAATTTCCATTGATCTAGCTAGCTAGTTTAATTATGTCTAGATTAAAACCAATAGTTAAAAACTCCCAAGTTAAAGCGTGGCAGCAGCCAACCCCTTGTTCACTACTCACATACTCGACACACCAACTTCTCTGTGGGATCGACCCCGAACTTGCCGCTTTACTGTTAAAGTTGTGCAAAATTGGGAGTTATAAATTACTTTGGCAAGGCGGAAAGGGCGAGAGCTAGATTGCATTGATTAAGTGGCAACGACATTTGCTAACTAATCCAATCGGTTCGGTTATCATTCCATATAACTTGATCCGCATTCTATTCGTGTTTTCGACCTCTTTCCAAGTCCTTCCATCTGCCTATGTGATGCGTCAGTTATACCGGCTTAACAAACAAGTGAACCCCGGTGATGGGAGGCAACACAGAAAAATGGCCTACCGAGGAAGCGTGTGTGGAGTATGCAACATCTGTCGTGCTGAAGATCGGGTTAACGTCTTGATGGTTACTAGCGGTTTCATACTTTTGATGATTGGGTTTCTTCTAGGGAAAGTGTTCTAGTGTGATAGTGCGGTGTGTGCACAAAATACTCTTTGTTATTCCGTAAAATTCAGTCACTGACTATGATTATGTATGAGATTTGTATTATCAGCTATATGGTTTTTGTAATGCGAAACTCTGTTATTATAGGGTAATGTTATCATCAACCTGTATTAGCATAAACAGACGTGTTTTTCTTTTGCCGTATAGTCAAATTGTAACCTCCCCCATTAATTGTTAGTAGATGCAGTAGTTGGATTGACAATGAATTATATATTCTTTATATGAGATATGCAGATTTGCTTGTCTTCAATATTGCAGTCATAGCCGATTGGACTTAGACATTACCATTCTATTCGGTGCAAGCATTTAAAAGATGGGTAGATAAATGTTAATGAGTAAAGGTGATGTGCTTATTTGTAAGGAATGTTTTCTATAAAGTAGAACAACCTTCGATCCACAAATTGCACCCAACACCACCCTTTCTTTTACATCTTTGAAATGAGCATGTCACCAAATTTACCACTACAAAGTTGCTTTCTCTACCAAGGAAAGTGGAGTCAAGAAATTGACACCATAATTGTCACACCTCAACCCTTCTGACGTATACTCTTTTAATAAATAAATCCCTTATCATAAAAGCAATCAATACACGTGCCTAATTCATAGAACACCACTATTATATAAGTTCAAACCAACACTTATTCGATACATATTTCAAAATATCTTGTAAAGTAGTGGAACCCTCTCACCACTCTATATACTACATATTTATCTACATGCAAAAAGATGAGGAGGAGAAGATTGCCAATATGCGTCAGCCGCCCTGATAACGCGTGGAGTTCCTATGACCCACGTCAGTCAAAACTTTACAGCTATCTTATTCCTGAAATAATTTAGTGGTTTATATGAGCCTCAACTTAGTATATATAAATTTCCACCTTTAATCTCACATGATACAAACATCAAGCATATTCTTTTATCAATACATATAATCAGAAACAATATATAACATAATTTAAAATACAAACCATTTCATATTCATATGCATATGCCACTCTATTCAGCTTATTATTCTGTAACAGTCAAGCCCGGTATCTGCCCGGGATTTCCAATATGATTGACCTGAAGGTCCCACTGTAATTTGACCCGAAGGTCCAACTGTAATTTGACCCGAAGGTCCCAATATGATTGACCCGGAGTTCCCACTATAATTTGACCTGAAGGTCCCAATATGATCGACCCGAAGGTCCCAATATGATTGACCCGGAGGTCCCACTATGATTTGACCCGAAGGTACCAATATGATCGACCCGAAGGTCCCAATATATCAACTGTGATTTCAGATCCAGGGCAAAACCGTCACAGATCCTCTTTAATTCAATGATTCACATAATTGGTATCATAAACATATCTTTTACACCAATAACACATCCATATCATATTCCATCAAATTATCCAATATATCTAAACAAACATGTCCATTTCAGCAATCAAATATTCATATCATATTCGACCATCAAAATCAAATAATTCATAATTATATCAATTTCACACCATATAATCCAATAATTCAGTCCAATTCAACATATAACAATCAACCACATAACACATGTAAAACTAAAAGTGTGATTTATACACACTTGAGCACGATAGATAAACAACTCAAAAGCTTGATCTCTTCTCTTCGTTTACCACTCTCAGATTATATATAGTTGTTACTTCTAAATCCTAAATATTCTTTCTACTATTCTTTTGTTTTTCTCCTAACTCTCGTTTCTCTTTTAATTTTTAGTATATATGTATACCGTACATTCCTCAAAACCCCCCTCTCTCCTCATTCTCATTCAAAATATATATACCTATAGTCCTAATGCATGCCAGCTGCAAAACTAGGTGACTCGCTTATTATTTGTTATATTTTTATTTTTATATGGAAAACACGTGTAAGTGAAAAACTAAACTAAAAACGTGTAATTTTGTAAACACTTGAGCTGCAAACTAATACATAAAAATGCTCATTTGCTATGCCACGTACGTATGTTTATTTGTTTAATATATATACCTTAGTCTATCCAAAAACTAAATTTATAAATATGTATATATGTAAAGTACGTACATGAATAGTACTATATAATCCCGTTTACACATGCACACGTTACAACACATGCATACAAATATATATTATATATTTAATATATACAAACATAATTTATAATTATATAAAATATTCATTTATCTATTAAATAAAATTCTCGTGAATCGAAACTATCTATTTATTCGACTATACTGATTGATCGTAACACTAAATATATCCTCTATGCCACACACTTAATATATCTATAGTAAAAATGACAATATAGTATGCTAATATGCATGTTTCGGGTTAGGGATGTCACAATAATCATCAACACACTTGTGCGCCTCAAAAAAGATTATGAATGTGAAGGATGTGTCTTTCCCAGCCACTTCATTTTCGAAGCTCAGTCATTGGTTGAGTACCACGTCGGTTTGACGTTCGAATGGTGGGAACTAGTGGATCAAATCCACTTCTTGGAATGCCGCTACCGGACGTTCAGCGAGCTCGTCCACATCGAAGGGACGTACTAGAACGAGACAACAAAAACCATGATCGTGTCAGGCAATACATGGGCAAATCATCTACCGGTATGTTTTTTATTATAGTTGCATATTAGTTTGAATTTTATGCACACGGAAATCGCATAACGGATTTATCTTTATATAGCGAAACCATCTTATGGGGGCCTACCACAGCTACGGCGAGCAGGCTTATAATCAATTGTGCGAACTGTTTGGGAGAAAGGCCAATACGCAGGAGATGGAGGTCACCCTGATTATCTTGTCGGATTCAGGGCAATCGCATGGCAACGTGGGTGATGCATCCCACAACAATGGACGATTGGAGGAGGGGGGCGATGTCAACAGTTCAAACAAAATCTCATTTGCACGGCGTAAGCTTATGTTTGACGACGGAGGACCGCAAGACCTAGAGTCAACAAATAAGAAACCCGAATGCTACTACATCCCCGGAGCTAATGGCACTATGGAGAGGGTTAGGGAGTAGTACACCACCACGGAGTCCCTCGCTCGCCTACTAGTGCGCATCTTCAAAACCTGTGACTTGGTTTAGGATGCCAAGGAAGCCGGATATTTGATGCCTGTATGATCTTGTTTTTGTTGTGTTTTGTCTACCACAAATTAGGGCACTGCTATGTGTCACTTTATTCGGATGGTTAGGGGTATTAAGCTATGTAGTTTGTTTGCACTTATTCGGGTAGTATCGTTTGTAACTGGTCTTGAATAGCAAGATCAGTCTATATTGTACTAATGCAGGTGTTCACAGGTGTGCTATATATGTATTTCATGTATTTCGATGTTGAATGTGTTTGCTGATGTAGAAAATATTAAAATTCAATCTACTTGTCAAAAACCTTCAAAGTAACAAGCCATAATTCAATTCATATAAGATGGGATATACGGTCTTACACGCCAAAAAATAAGTTACGGATACAACCAAGCAACCACAAATCAGCTGATGTTCGTGTCTAGAAGAAGCTGAATTTAAGTTACAGACCATTGAAGTTGCCAAAATATATATAAAGTAGCTTGGATAGTCAAATAGAACTGAGTTTTTTAAAGCCAAAATAACCATAAACTACCGAATTGGGCTGGCATTTCAGATGAGCCTTATGCTCCACCATCTAGTGAAGAGCTTCTTTCTCCAGGATGCGCTTCACATAACCGGCCTTGACGCGTCGGGAAGTCCAGTGAAAATCTCAAGCCTTGTGTTCTCTTTCGCAATAATGTCGCAGAGATCGTAACGCTGAGCTTGTGTCAGCTCCGAGATGTTCCCCAAATGACGGAATATCTCCTTTCTAGCAGTCCCCAAGTCCATCTCATAGCCAATACGGGCGGCTAGGGTGTCCAAGCGAGCATTAGTATCCGCATGAAGCTGTCCAAGGAGGGCGAACAAACCAGAATCGTCGTCACAGCGTTTGCCCTTCAACTTTATTGGAGGAGGAGTTGCAGTTGCAGCCACGTTCTGCCCACTTGGGGTGCTGTTGTCCTCCGCAGCATCTTCCGTGAATGTGGTTGGACTTGCTCGTTCCCTAGGAAATCTTCAAAGCTTAGATAGTAATCACCACTTTCGCCAATGGAAGTGATTGGTTCATCAGAAGTATTGTTGTTAACTGCTTCTCCAATTGTCTCAGAAGTTCCCCCAGTGGCCCTATCCTTGCCAAATATTATCTTCCACTCCTCCCATAGCGGCCAGGATTTGTACCGCATGATGCGGGCATCCGGGTCTTGCTGCGAGAAAGGAAAGGAGTGAGCATACACATCAGACCTTTATTCACATGAACAGACATAGAAGACACTGACCTTAACAATTTGATCCCATTGGTCATCCGGGCAATCAATCTTAACATCGTTGTAAAGGTTGAAACCAACATCGCTGTGATCGAGCATCTTTGACAGTGAATGGTAGTTCTTTTTCCATGATGTTATCTTCGACTGAATATGTGGCAAAGCCTTGAGATCGGTGGTTGGCATTTCGATCTTAATCCAGTCCTCTATCTTCTGGGCATATCCACCTCGATATCCATTGTCAGACTTCCATCCTCTTGTCATTAAAGCCTTCATAGCGGAGATCAACAAAGCCTCTTCACGGTCAGACCAAGACCTGCGAGAGCGGTCGCACCGTTGCATGCTTGACCAGCGGTATTGACTACAGCCTACAACGAACACGCATCAGAATCACAACAACAGTTGTAATGCAATTCAAATTAATAAGTCAGTTCAAGGTTGAATGTGAATCAAGTATGTGAACAAATTGGGCTCTAACAAACCAAACCTTGAGTCCCTTGGCTGGAACCGATGCTATTCGTAATTGTTCGAGCTGCAGCCATCGCTTCAAACTACTATAAAATTTAGCAACGATATCAGCTTCAAACCATAAAGTGTATGACTTAAAGCAAGGGTTACATTGCTCATTGTGAAAACAAATGTAAATACACAAACAATTATGGATACCATCCGACCAGAATTTTTTTTAAAGAAAAGGAGCAACAACCCAATCAGAAAGCCCCCTCATGTTAAATACACACTTCAACAACAAATATACAAACACCAACAATAAAAAACCAGATGCTTGTTCATATATCTGGGTGCAGAGTAATTTACTCAGTTCTTAACACGGAACACAAGCATAGGAAAAAAATTTTGAGGACACAAACGACATACGAAGACTAAAACAAACCTACATTTCCATGAAATACAATTACCAAAACGGGACGATCGAACATACCTGGCCTGAATTGGAGGGTTCACGGAGAAGGTGGTTTTCTTTTGCTGGTCGTCGACGATTCAACGAAAGAGGCGCAGTCCAGCAAAAAAAAGAAAGCGGGAATGGTAAAATAACAAAGTTGCACATTTATACATAACACCCATTCTTTGGGATGAACAGTCAACCCTAGGGTTAAAATAGTCAATACAAACTAACTATCTTCATCAACATGGATACCAAACAATGGGATAATATTAGCTTTTAAAATGTCCAAATCGCAACCAAACATCGACATTGATAACAATCATGACAAATGCCCATCTACAAGCCCAAACATGGGGTAAACCAAACACTGGAACCAAACGACCCCTAAATATAACAAATCTATGTCTAAACAAAGTTCAAACTAAAAGACAATCTAATAATGGCAAAACAGATAGATGGTGTAATGGCAAAGCAGAATGATGGGTTGTGAAGTGCCTGAGCTCAGTCACATGATCATCATGGGTCGGGAAGGCCTGTGACTGAGCTCAGCCGGACGTGCATCGTTTAACAGAAGCTTCTAGTAGTACTTATCAAGCACCCCGAGAGGGGACATAGCTTCATGCCTCTAGCAAATATGGGCTTGGCCTCAATTACTATGTTTTCGTGGTTGAGGTGAGATTTCTCGGAAGAAGAGAGGAGTCTTAGCCAGCTGCATATTACTTAAACTAGTCATGTTGAATCCATTACAAAGCCAATAAAGATGGATTGTGCAGAAATGAGACCTCAACTCGAAGAATTATGGGCTGATTCATAACACCCTTCTGTGGCACATCAAGTAACTCCCACACTACCTTCCTCTTGCCATAGTAGGTGGCAGTCAAGTTGCCATTGTGAGTAGACTCCCTCTGCCAAGACCAGATGATTTTTTATATTCCAAAATCATAGATTGAAGACATGTTGTATTTGTGTGTGTGTATGTATATGTATATACCTTCCAGTTTCCTAAAGGAAAGGTGGTGATTGGGAAAGGGGAAGCCTTCATCTTATCCTTATCATGGTGGGATCCCACATCTTCATTGTCTGCTGCTGTTTTTGATTGATTCAACCAATTTGCGAAAAGACTCAGTAGCTACCGATCCTGGCATCCGTTTCTGGCTATATTGAACTGTGAAACACAATTGCTGGCGGAGATATTTGGCGAACATGAGAATAAAAAAAAAAAGACGAATACTAACGTTGGCAGCCTCCAACCACATAAGGTTGCCCCCGCATCCATGCAGCTGCCTAAGTTGACGACCCCGGCAATCCAGTGCAGCTGCACCACAGGAGGACTAGTTGATGAGGCCTCTGCAATGTGGTTGAGGTATGGAGGTTGAACAATGGATACGAATATCCAATTTCATTTGTGTCTAAGACCTCCAGGATAAAAGGCATAGCTGCAAGGGAAAACATTTCTACGTTGCACTTTTCTGCTCAAGTTTATTAGTTTTGCTCCCATTAATCACGTCTCTGTCAGAGAACATAATAAGGTTGAACATCTACTATTCATTTACCTATCATCATCAACACCTACAATTCTGCTACCTGCTTCATCTTCAATCTAAAATTGAATGAAACATATATTGGGGGTCTTCCCCCATCCTACACACCTACACTCATTCATTGCATAAATTAACATGAATTAAGCATACGTCTACACTCTTTCATTTCCCATTCCCTTCTCAAATATTACTCACAACATAAACTGCATTTTTTGGTGAAAATTAACTGAATTGTGAATACTGAATACATGCTTTAAAAAATTGGATAAAAGACACAAATTAACTACAAATTTGATAGAAGAACCAAGTTAAATTCAAAAGCTGAACACAAAAATTATTCCTAACTTCATAATTTCAAAGAAATTCAACCAATAAATTTAGAACATCACTTTGGCTTTTCATCAAACAAGAAACTCTTGGTAAGACATTTCAAGTACCTGTGTCACACCCTAACCCACCCACTTTGTCGTATATAATTATAATTATATAAATATGAAACTTTTAAGTAAACAACCCACATGAAAAATTCATAAAACACCCATAAGATAAACTCAGAAATCAACATTTATGTATTTCATATTTCAAAACATTTTTAACTGTAATGAGACTCTCTCACCACTCTATATGTTATACATTGGTCTACATGCAAAATGACGAGTAGGAGAAGGTCGCTATAACGCGTCAGCCGCCAACCCTGATAACGCGTGGAGTTTCTAAAGCTCATATCAACCAAAACATTAGCGATATATTTGCCTGAAAAATATTAGTGGTTTATATGAGTCACAACTTAATGTATATATATTTCACCTTTAATTTCACGTCACAGAAATATCAAGCATATTCTTTAAGTATAATATATATATAACTAGAAACAACAACTATCATAAACAATTTCATATCCATATGCATATGCCTTTATGATCCTTTTTAATAATATGTGACTAATCAAGCCTGGTATCTGCCTGTGATTTCCATTGTATAAGACCCGTAAGTCCCTTATATTTATTTGACCTTTCCACGAAAGCCCCTCTTTGTATTGACCTTTGCACGAAGGTGCCTCGTTACTCTTTTGCTTTGACCCGTAGGACTATTATCATTGTATATGACCCGTAGGTCTATTGCCATTGTATATCAGATTCAGAGCACGACCGTCACATATCCTTTTTAATCCCATGATTCGAATGATTCTAATACCATACATCAAATATGATTGTTAGTCGAACTCCTGGTTCCGATTTCTTATTTACAGTCCGAGATCCTATTAATTATTTATCAGAGTATTAGTACAAATGATATACTATAAAGATGCGTGTAATTAAAAGTGAGTGTGTATGGTAAGTGCTTTATTGTTGAGAGAAAATAACATATGAAACTTAACTTTCTCTTGCTCTTCATTTCTGTATACTCTCCGCGTCTCTCCCCCCCAAGCACGTTCACGCATGTACATATATATTATTTCCAAATGTCGGTTTATTAGCTGACTCCTATTGTGTTTATCTATCACATAACCATATAAATTTTTGTATTATCTTCCACTATCATTATTTTATATAAATTCAATGTTGAGTACATTTAAATTTATTTTTGAAAATCAAATAGAAGAGATGGGGATTAACTTTGGTAATAATCCCGCCATATAAATTACTATGTGTCCATACAAAGAGGATGCAACAAAACACGTGTTGGTCCCTAATTAAAAATAGGACACCAATTATAGAAAATAATAATTAAAATTCACCTTTATACAACTTATTTGCATCTCACAAGTGATCACAAAATACTTTTATTTCGTTCGTATAATTTGGTAGTACTAATAACATGATAATCTATTTTAATAATTTATTATGTAGAGAATATTTTCTATTTTAGTTGTTTCTAAATCAAATCAATATTTATATGTAATAATAATAATATTAATCTCTTATCTGTTCTTATTGTTTATAACACTCGCTCACAATTTTAATATGTTTATAATGCAAAAGACTATATATATATATAGGGGAGTGCGTTAAAATGATAACCATATTTATGGTGATAACCTAATAACCTATCATTTTACGGGTCAAAAATATCATTTTTACTAAAAATGATATTTATACACTATAAAATGATATTTTTTCAGCATGCATAGAATGATACTTTTAATCCATAAAATGATATTCTATTTTATAAAATGATATATTTCGTCCATAGAATGATAGGTGACTAGGTTATCACCATAAATATGGGTTATCATATGATCACATGATATAGGTTAGTGATCAAGATATAACTAATTTTAAGTGTATAACTAGAGAACAAATCTCAGCCACTCATTATCTTAATCTAATGACTAAATTAAGTATTCATTTTCTATTAATAAAAATTGCATGGGGTATTTTGGGAAAAAAAACTCACGTCTAAAATGGCAATCACCCTGTTATGATTAAAGTTCCGGAACGATATGAAGTCTCGTCGAACGTCGCGGGAGCTTTGCCCGTCGATCAATCCAGCGTCGAATTCTAGGGTTCGTGCTTTGTGCACGAGGAAAAAAAATGATAAATTGCGTAAAAAAAGGTATTTTATTTCTTGAGAGAAAGAATGAAATAGACGCCTATTTATAAGCTAAGGATTGATCCTACTTTGATCGGGAAAGGATCAACTAAAATACCTAATTACTTAAAATAAAAGATCTAAATTAAGTGACGTAAAATAATTACCCTAACTTAACTAACTACCTAAAATAAAAGACTTGAAAATAAAATAAATAAAATAACCCTAAGATCATGCACTTAACGTGCGACAAAGTCACCATAGCGCGAAGGCCTTCTCGTTTGCCTTCTCTCCGCTCGATCCCTTCGCGCTGTTTCCGTCCCGCGCTGCTCCGCCGGCATGTTGGTGTCGGCATCCAACTCCACATCTTGCGACGCCCCGCGCTCATTGAGCCTAGCTGACGGGGGTCCCGTATCAACTCCCCCCCTTAGAATGCTCCTTGTCCTTAAGGAGAGAAGGGAACTGTCGTTGCACCAACTCAGCAGGCTCCCATGTCGGGTTATCTCCCGAATCATCCGACCATCCTAGCTGAACCTCCTCGACAGCCGCCCCCTCACGCCAAACCGTCCTCCTATCTGTAACCCGCACCGATCGCGCAACTGGCTTACCTTTCGCGAAAATCGGTGGTAGTTCCGAGTAGATCCCACTGTCACTCTCCAAAAACGGCTTAATAACCCCACATGGAACACATTGTGGATACGGCTTCCCTCTGGCAGGTTCAAGCGGTAGGACACCTGGCCAATTCGTTCCAGTACCTCGAAAGGACCATAGAAGTGGCGAGATAACTTTGATGATAATAGCTTTGCCACCGAATGCTGTCTGTATTGCTGCAGTTTGAGTAACACCTTATCTCCCACGCTAAACTCCACGTCGCGACGATGCAAATTAGCCGCCTTGCGCATACGCTGCTGCCCCCGTTCCAAATTCTGCCAAAGCAATGCAAGCGTCTCGCGTCGCTGCTGGATTTGTGCCACGACATCCGGCGGTGTCGTCGCCGACGGCTGCGCCATGATCAATGAGGGGTCTCACGCCCGTACAAAGCTTCAAATGGCGACCTTCCAAGTCCCTCATGATGGAAACAGTTCAAGGCAAGCTCGGCCCATGGCAAAAAATTTGCCCACTTAGTCGGGCTATCAGCGGTGAACGCCCGGAGATACTGCTCCAATCCTCTATTCCTAACCTCCGTCTGCCCGTCCGTTTGAGGGTGATATGCCGTGGAGAAATGAAGCTTAGTGCCGCTCAAACGCAGCATATCCTCCCAAACATCATTCAGGAAAACAGGATAGCGATCCGACACCAAGGTTTTAGGAAACCCATGGTGTTTGACCACCGTTTCGATGAACAAGTTCGCGATCTTCAAAGCATTGTAGCGAACTGGGAGCAAGGCGAAGTGAGCGTACTTCGAAAGGCGATCTACCACAACCATGATGCCCGTGTAACCTCGAGACGGTGGGAGCCCCGTAATGATGTCCATTGACACATCCTCCCAAACTTGTAAGGGGATAGGGAGTGGTTGTAGTAGACCCGCGGGTTTTTGAGTAGAATATTTTGTAGTCTGGCAATCGTACCAGGAACTGACAAACTTTTTAACATCTTTACGCATTCCTTTCCAATAGAACAAGGACGCAAGGCGCCTAAACGTCCTGTCCACACCCGGATGACCAGCTGCTGGGGATGAGTGATGTTCGTGCAATAATGCCGTTTTGGCCTCGGAATCACGGCTCACATAAACGCGACGGTTGTAGTACAGTAATCCGTCTACTAAGGAAATTGTTCGGTCCGCTTTTCCGTGCTGCAAAGCCGCCTGTAACTCGATCAAATCCGACGTGTTTTGTGTCTCTTGTCGCAGAAGTGCCCAAATGTCCGGAATCGGATGCGCAAGTGCCATCAATGCCTGCCCCATTCCTCCGCCGATGTCGCGGGTTCGCGGTTCACCCATACTGCCACTGCCGATCCCTCATCAACGGTATCACCATCAGAAACGTCGACCTCTCGTCTAGACAACGCATCCGCTACTTTATTGGACGCCCCTGTTTTATACTCAATACGGAATTTGTAACCCATCAATTTCCGGGCGTAAAATTGTTGATCCGGAGTCTGAATTATCTGCTGCAGCAACTCTTTTAGGCTCTTCTGATCGCTGCGAATGACGAATTCCCGGCCCAACAGATATTGTCGCCATTTCTGTACCACCTCTACAATTGCATATAATTCCTTGTGGTAGGTTGACGAGACTCGACGTCTCGGTCCTATCTTCTTATTGAAGAACGCCAAAGGATGTCCGTCTTGGAGCAAAACAGCTCCGATTCCAAAATCCGATGCGTCAGTCTAAATATAAAGTCCTCTCAAAATTTAGAAGCCACAGGATAGGGGCAGACGTCATTGCCTGTTTCAGTGCTGCGAAACTGTCGGCCGCCGCTGGGGACCACCCAAAACCATCCTTCCTCAATAGTTCTGTCAACGGTCCAGCGATGGAAGCATAATGCTCAATGAAACGACGGTAGTACCCCGTCAGGCTGAGGAACCCCCGCAACTGCTTCACTGTAGTTGGAGTAGGCCATGCCACCATTGCTTCGATCTTTCACGGGTCGGCTTTCAGAGTTCCCTCCGTAAGAATGTGGCCTAAGTATTCCACCGTGGTACAAGCGAAAGTGCACTTTGACATCTTCACAAAAAATTGGTGAGTCTTGAGAATAGATAGAACCTGATGAATGTGAGGGGCATGTGCCAGCAGCGAGGGGCTATAAATAAGTATATCGTCAAAAAATACTATCACCGATTTACGCAAGAGTGGTCTGAAAACTTCATTCATCGCCGCCTGAAATGTCGAGGGTGCGTTAGTCAACCCGAACGGCATCACTAAAAACTCAAAATGTCCGTCATGAGTAAGAAATGCGGTTTTGAAAATATTCTCGTCGCTCATGCGAATCTGGTGGTAGCCTGATCGTAAGTCTAACTTTGTAAAAAACCTCGTTGCTCCCAATTCATCGAACAACTCGTCCGTCGTTGGGATGGGAAAATGATCGGGGACGGTCGCGGCATTCAGTGCCCTATAATCAATGCAGAATCAATTACCCCCGCAATTCGATGTCGTCTTCCCGTTGTCACCCATCCAATGCATAGATGTGGGACAAATCCGCTGATATTACTGGCGGCTCATCTTGCCCCACCTGTAGGCCCTCAAACTCCTCGTCTGACTCCATATCCGCCCCCATGTATACCAAAAAACGGCCCCTGCAGGAGTGGCCTGCGGTCCACTTTTCAGGACAGTACCAACAGAGACCGAGCTTAGAACGTTCGGCTCGTTCAGCTGCCGTCAAACGCACCACATGTAACTTGCCATACTCCAATCCTTTGGACAAAGGGGGTCGATTCTGCTGAGCGGGGGGCGCCGGCAATGCCAATTGCTGCTAGGGATGTGCCTGTTGTCGCGGGTCGCGGTTCTGCCAATTACGATGTTGTCCCCCCGATGCTGGCGGAGGGTGCTCCAAGCAGCTGTCGTACTCGGTTGCTAAAGCCATTGCTGCCGCTACCGTTGATGGGTTCTGGTGTTTCACCTGATTCTTAACTGGTTGTTGAACCCTCGACGTAAATCGGCAGCAGGATATATTCCGGTACCCCGCGAACCCAGTTAAGCATCGTCTCAAAATCCGTGTGATACTCCGCCAAGGACCCCGATTGACATAACTTGGCAATCAGGCCAATGAAGTTCTGAAAGTACTATGGGTCAAAGCGTCGACGCACGTCCTCCAAAAAATCCGGCCACCGAGCCATCGGGTTATTCTCGTGATAGTTGAAAACCCATTCCGAGGCAGGTGGGTCGAACAACATCACCACATAGTGTAATCGTTGATCCTCGGGCATCAATAAATGCACGGAATAGTATTGTACTCGTGAAATCCAATTTGCCGCATCTGAGCCATCAAAGCGTGGTTGTTGCATCTTAAATTGCTTCGTGAACTCGGGTTGCTGACCATAAGTGTGTCGCAACGCAGGATTATCCCAATTCGTCGGTTGACGTTGGAAAGGCTCCTCCGGACTCGGCCTCGGAAGGTCCCACGATGTCGTGTGCGGACCCGTCCAAGAAGTCAATCCATGGTTCGGAGTAGGCTGCGGCTGCCACCCTGGGTAACCCCCTGAGGATGTCGCTTGTTGCCCAAGATTGAGGCCAGTGCTCGGCTAGACCCCTGGCTGAGCTCCGGTCAATTGCGGCTGAACTCCAAGAACGTGGGTAGGGTTCGAAGGAAACCCTAGAAAGCCACCCGCGGTTGAGTTGCCCAGCATGGATCGCGAAGGTCCTGCCTGATACGTGCTGGTCGCAGGTGCGTGGAGGGGCTGCGCGAATCTGCCAGACGGAGGCTCTGGATCAAGTCGCCGGGATGCGCTCTCCGCGACGGGGCCGCGGTCACGCTGATTCGTCAGTTTCAACTCCTTCAACTCTGCATCCATGCACGCTAGCGTCGCGAGCACGTGCTCCATCGCGAGAGACCCCGCGTCCAACGGCGTCGTGGGCGGAGGCAGCGGCTCCAGACCGCAGATAGTCATCGGTTTGGTGCGTTCTGACATACTTCCGTGAATTCAGGATGAAAGCACCACTTGTTATGATTAATGTTCCGGAACGATATGAAGTCGCGTCGAATGTCGTGGGAGCTTTGCCCGTCGATCAATCCGGCGTCGAATTCTAGGGTTCGTGCTTTGTGCATGAGGAAAAAAAATGATAAATTGCGTAAAAAAGGTATTTTATTTCTTAAGAGAAAGAATGAAATAGACGCCTATTTATAAGCTAAGGATTGATCCTACTTTGATCGGGGAAAGGATCAACTAAAATACCTAATTACCTAAAATAAAAGATCTAAATTAAGTGACGTAAAATAATTACCGTAACTTAACTAACTACCTAAAATAAAAGACTTGAAAATAAAATAAATAAAATAACCCTAAGATCATGCACTTAACGTGCGACAAAGTCGCCATAGCGCGAAGGCCTTCTCGTTTGCCTTCTCTCCGCTCGATCCCTTCGTGCTGTTTCCGTCCCGCGCTGCTCCCCCGGCATGTTGGTGTCGGCGTCCAACTCCACATCTTGCGACGCCCCGTGCTCATTGAGCCTAGGTGACGGGGTCCCGTATCACACCCTCTCGAGCATCTGAACACTGGCTTCGTCCCCCCGCTTCCTGTACAAATGCGGCGGCGACCGCGGCTGCGGCAGCGGCAGAGACGTCGTTGGCGGCGGCAGAGACGTCGTTGGAGATGTACGGTGCAGCTGCTGGCTTAGCCGCAATGCTTGTCTTGCTTCCGCGATCGCGGGTGTGGAATTCGTGCGTGGAGAGCATGACGGCGGGGGTGGCGATCGCGGCGTGGCCTATGCATTCCGACCAGCCGAGCAACGCCGCGCTGGTTGCTGATGTTTGAAGATGGGGATTGTGGTGAGGGGCTGGAAGGATAGGGCGGGAGTGGTGAAGGCGTCGTTGATTGAGAGTGTCGTGAGGAGATTGATGGCGTTGGAATAAGGGGGTTGGATTAAGGAGACGGCGGAGAAGCTGGGCGCCGTCGTGCGGGAGGCGGGCGGCGTTTCGAGGATTGAGTTGGATTCGTTCATTGTTCATGTCACTAGATAGGATGCATGCCCATTACATGTCTACGTAATTGTTATCGTATTCTACTACTAGTATTTATTTTATGAAATATAAACTGTTACTATACTAGTACTATAATATTATGAGGTTTATTTTGATTCCATCTGAGTCCCTTATATATAAATGTAAAAACTTTGATTATTGAGTAGACGGTTTATTATAATGATGCAATGCACATTAGTTTTAACGAAAGTGGTAACCAATATATAGTCCTAATAATTTAACACCTATGTTTGAGAAAGACGACTCAATCTTTGAAAGTTCATTTTTTAAGAATGAAAGAGCCATAACCTTTTTGAGCAAGTAACATGGCTGCCGCAGATATGTCGAAAAATGACAAATTATAGCAGTTTAACTATATTTCTTTTATGTTGTTAATTTGACAAAGCGTTTGGATTCAAATACAACAAACAAGGGCTCTTACTCACTCGATAGAAATCGTTTCAAATGGATTTTGACGTTTACTTCACTATTGTTAATAAAACACATCATTCTTAGCATTATTTTACTTCATTGTTGTTTACAAAACAAAACACATCACTCTTAGCATGATCTTACTTCACTGTTGTTTACAAAATACATCACTCTTAGCATGATCTTCACTGTTGTTTACAAAACACATCACTCTTAGCATGATCTTACTTCACTGTTGTTAACAAAACACATCACTCTTAGCATGATCTTACTTCACTGTTTCAATAAAATACATCACTTTTAGCATGATATTACTTCACTGTTGTTAACAAAACACGTCACTATTAGCATGATTTGCTATGTTAAACTTCTTGGTTTCTGCATCTGATTTTTATAGTCATCAAACATACTCGAATTTAATCAAGCTATACATAATTTTTCCTGTCAATTTGTCCAATAAATAAATAAATTACCAATAGTTTAAAATACAAAATCTACATCACACACACAGACCTACAGAGATAGAGAGAGGTTATCGAATGAGAGAGAGATTATTGAGTGAGAGAGAAAGCATCGATTGAAGCACATTGAAGAAGCATGTGAGCAATAGAGAGCTTCTCCATCAGAAGCGTAATCTGAGCCCTAGATTCTCAAACAAATCAGAAAGCTTATCAGAAAAGAAATCATAGCAGCAAAATTCATATACTAGATTTCATATATGAATCAATAACATAAAGTTTATTTCACCTGATTGGATTCACCTAGGTTTAGTTTTTTTTTAATCCTTATCCGTTTTTGGTTTTGCGAAGTTGATTGAACAACAAATACTATGAGCGATTCAATATATATAACCGTGCATCATGAGGCTCACATGAGAACTGGATGTTGACGACTATGGAATGAGGCGACTGCGACGAAGACGGCGACGAGAAGGTTGAATCGCTCTCAGATTTTGCAGAAGAGAGAAAGAAGGTTGAATAACGTGAATTTGCAGAAGAGAGCGAGAATTTTCAAATGTGATGAAATTTTACGTATCCTAATTTTTTTTGTGCAATGACCATTATACCCCCGCCTTGTTATTGTGAAGTAAATTTGTGATAGAGGAAACTAATTTATCCTTTAAATTCAAAAATCACATGTATTAACACTAGCTCTTGATTTTCTTGATCTTGTGGCTGTGATTTGTTCTCTAGTTATGTAGTTAATGAGCACTTTCCCTATATCACTACTCTCTCTCTCTATATATATATATATAGGGGTGCATTATAATGATAACACCAATTTCCGTAATAACACTATAACTAAATCTGGACCACACATTTTTAAAATCACGTGGTCTAGATTCAAACTTAGATTTACTTCATAAAAAAAAGCGCGGGGGTAAATATGTCATTTCGCTCATGATAAAATTTACGTATCCAAATTTCGCTCATTTAATTTCTGAATTTCGCTCATTTTATCATTTTATCAGTCAGTCAAAAGTATCATTTTATCAACTCAGAGTATCATTCTATCCGGCAAAACTATCATTCTATGCAATAAACCTAACATATATCATCACAAAGCAGTAAACGTATCATTTTATCAACTCAGAGTATCATTTTTATAAGGTTACTGTCATTTTATCCGCTTAGATTATCATTTTTTCAAGTAAAAGTATCATTTTATTAAACAAAAATGTCATTTTATACACAAAAAATACCTATCAATCTATCGGCTGAAAGTATCATTCTACCCGGCAAAACTGTCATTCTACTGGCTGAAAGTATCATTCTATCCGGCAAAACTATCATTTTATCAGTTTTATGTCATTTTGTCACGTTAAAGTATCATTTTATCAGCTTATATGCAATTTCTTCAGCTAAACTATCATTTTTATAAGCTTACTGTCATTTTATCCGCTTAGATTATCATTTTATCAGGTAAAAGTATCATTTTATTAAAAAAAATGTAATTTTATACACCAAAAACTATCAACTTAGAATATCATTATATCCGGCAAAACTATCATTTTATGATGCAAACCTAATAATCTGGAGATTATTGAAATCTGGAGTCTATGGAAATAATCGGAAGGAAATCTGGAGATTATGGAAATCTGGAGATTATGGAAATCTAAAACCAAATCGCGGAGAATAGGAAAGAATCGAACTGAGAAAGAGAGAAAGAATGGAGCGAAATTCAGAAATTTAAATGAACGAAATGACATATTTACCCCCCACGCTTTTTTTTATGAAGTAAATCTAAATTTGAATCTCAACCACAAGATTAGAAAATGTGTGGTTCAAATTTGGTTATAGGGTTATTACGATATTTAGGGGTTATCATATGATCACAACTCTCTCTCTATATATATATATATAATGAGAGATGTACAAGGTCAAGGATGCTACAATTCTTCCGTTCTTTAAGAATTTTGTTCGCAAAATTAATGCAAAATCAATTCAAAATCAACTGATATATCCAATAATATTATCGATCAATAATACGAATAAACTTTCTCATCCTTTTTTCTTCTATGTTACTCATGTAGTTTCATCATATTTATACGTTTCTAATACTTTGGTTACAAACATCTAACTTCTGAGTATTTTTGAACACCTGTAATTTCCATCCAAATATGCATGTCTTTATTTCCATCCAATTTATTTTCTCTTGCTTCATAACTTGGTTTCTGAAAGACACTACAAACTTATTTTTATTTTATTTTATTTTTTATAAGCAATAGGAATCACTTTATCTTTAGTATGATCACAGAAGTATACCATATTAACTATTTATAAGTCGTCATAAGATTCTTGCTATTGATACATTTTAAGTGGACTTAATATATATACATCTCATTGAGTCTATGTTACTTATACCAATTAACTAGTCATATTTGGGCTACTTTTCCTTCACTTCGAAAATTTTCAAAATCTATAAGAGCAATAGCTTCAACTTCTAAGATTTGTACCCTTAATCAATCAAATGATCTTTGCTACGTATGAGATATCATCTATATCAATTAATCTGCATTTACTATATTAATTTTCAATACATTTTTTTTCCAGAAATTGCTCTTAGAGTTGCTATACAATATATTTATTTATTTTGTAAGAAATTATTTCAACAGCAATGTTAAATATTTCAATTGTATATAGATTTTCTGAAATCTAGTTATCATTTCGTGAGACATTCTCCTCGATTCACATATCACTTGACATTTCTCTTTCCATATATAATTTCTAATTATTTCTGCTAATGTTATCCCTTATGAATTTCTTAATTTTAAGTATCATTTATATACTTAATCTGTTTTGGTCCAAAGATGATTTAATATTCTTATTATCTTGTCAGGCTTACCCTACCTTTTTATAGTTATTATCCTAGTCCTAGGCATGCACAAGGGTCACGAACCGCCGGTTCCGGTTCATGAACCGGCGGTTCACGGTTCAAGAAATGCTTGAACCTGAACCGGCCCGCATACCTCCCGGCGGATCCGGTTCCGGTTCAAAAAACCGCCGGTTCACCAGGCGGTTCAAAACAACCAAGAATGAGTTTGTCCCACATCGAAAGTGGAACATAAAACATTCAAGGATGTCTCTATAAAAGATAAACAACTAAGAATGAGTTTGTCCCACATCGAAAGTGGAACATAAAACATTCAAGGATGTCTCTATAAAAGAGAAACAACCAAGAATGATTTTGTCCCACATCGAAAGTGGAACATAAAACATTCAAGGATGTTTCTATAAAAGAGAAACAACCAAGAATGGTTTCATAAATTCGCAAGTCCATCGAATATATATGGGCTATTATGAATTTCTTGTATTCATTTGTTTGTAAAAATTGATTTTAAATATAAAAATCAATTTTTATAAATATTTTTTTTTTAAATTCGGCCGAACCGGCGGTTCAAACCGCCGAACCGCCGGTTTTGTACCGCCGGTTCACGGTTCACAATTCGCCGACCCTGAACCGGCCCGTGTTAACCGGCAACCCTCCGGACGGTTCAAACCGCCGGTTCCGGTTCATGAACCGGCGGGCCCGAACCGGCGGTTAACCGCTGGGCCGGTTTGGTTTGTGCATGTCTAATCCTAGTCCTATTGATTTGCCCAAGCCTTTGCACGAAATACTTACCATCTTTTTGGCAACTTGATATGCTCAAAGTATACTCTCCCTTTCTATTAAAATTATCAATGAATATAATTTCACAAGATTCTATGATAATTTTCCTACTGTATTACCGTCTTATCTTTTATTTTATTTTTAAACACACTCTATCAAATATATTACCATTTTCTCACTTAAAAAAAATTATTATCATCATTCATACTGATATTTTCCTAGTAGTTCTATAAGATCCTTACTCTTACTTTCAAAATCAAATCACAACTTCAATATAAGTTAATCATTCCTTGAGATCTCCATTTTGTATTTATACCTATGACATATCTTAAGATCACATTCTTTAAAGATTATAAGATCATAATATTATATTTTTTTAAGTAGTTACTCAATTCTTACATCATGTATTTCATTCTGTTTTTACTCTTATAAGTTCTAATTGACTCATTCTTCTTCTTCTTTTTTTTGGTCAATGTTCGCTCTAAACGATTACGGCTAGAATTTTGCAGCTTTTTATAGATAGTTACAAGACAATTTCTTAATCATCTTATTGTCATGTATTTTCTTTTTCATCTAAAATATATTTAATATAACATGAAACAAACTTGACCCTATATTGTTGTTAGTTATTAATATTACTTATAAATTATAACAGTGAACTACTTGATATGTAACCTTGGGCATAGATATTGATCAAATTCTATAACTTATAATACTTTGAAAATTAATAAACTAGTCATTTTTATGTAGAATATACTCAGTGATCAATTTTGTTATGTTTAATTAATATTATTATTCACCATAAGGTCATGTTTAACCTTTTTTTATATATATATATCGTTAACACATGTTTTATAAAGTTATTAATTACCGCGTGTACTTTTCTATGTCCAACTAATAGTTATAATTTTATGGTTCTTATTACTGGTTAGGAATATTCTGACTAGTTTCTGAAAACTAAGATTATGACATCTTAAAAATTTTTCTTGTAATTTAGTTATTCAGTCAAGGGACACTTCTGGATATACTTATTTGATTTCCAAAAAGGTTTTCCTGTATTAGTGTGATATCTCGAACTCTAATATCTATGTGGAAAAGGAAAGGCTATAATCTTCTTTCTTCTCATCCTCTGTACAGTATAAATGTATTATTATTATTATTATTATTATTATTATTATTATTATTATTATTATTATTATTATTATTATTATTATTATTATTATTATTATTATTATTATTATTATTATTATTATTATTATTATTATTATTATTATTATTATTATTATTAGTATTATTATTATTATTATTATTATTATTATTATTATTATTATTATTATTATTATTATTATTATTATTATTATTATTATTATTATTATTATTATTATTATTATTATTATTATTATTATTATTATTATTATTATTATTATTATTATTATTATTATTATTATTATTATTATTATTATTATTATTATTATTATTATTATTATTATTATTATCTTTCTTAGTTCCATGAAAACATTCACAATCTTTCTCTAAATATAATTTTTATTTCTTAACATATGAGTTTATGGTGCACTTTCAAACTATTTCGGCTATTTAGTAGTTCATGTTAAGTCTTTTGCTAAAATGATGCCATCCTTTCTTTTCAAGGCTTTAAGAACTCAATAAAACTATTAATAATTATCTTTATCCTCTAGAGGTCACAAGCACTTCTAACTATTAAAAACTAATGTTAGCATCTCAATTAATAATAATACAATAGTCTTTTGCCAATACTTCTAAGAAATTTGGAAATCATTAGTTATTATCCTTTAAAGATTGAAAACTATGTTCACTATACTTATGCAACATTCCTTATAGGTCTCTCCCTATTAGATGAACAATATATTAAGATAATTTTTTAGCTTCAATCCATAAAAAAAGATAATTAATTTCTATTTAGACCCTATCAAAGTTCTTATCAATAATTTCACAAACTAATATTCACAAGAAATCATAAACTTCACTCTCAACTTGCATGTCCCTTATCATAAATTTCTTACCTTTATATAACATTAGTGTATCTTAATAGCACACAAAAGTCACATAATTAGCTTTTGAACATCTACTTTTACCACATCTTACGCTCCAATCTATTTCATTCTTCTAAGTACTCATGAGTCTTGTTGCAAATTACCTTTACCATTTTGTCATATCATAAATTAACTAACACATAGACAATAACCATTATTTGAAAATAAATCTATTTCTAAACGTGTATTACTTTTTTTTAGGAAAGTATAGTTGAATTAAAAAGAATAAAATAACACAGTAAGGTTAACTTAGTGAATCGACACTGCAAATTATTTCTAGTCGTTATAAAAATTTTGACTGTAAAACCAAAATTGTAACTTTGACGAAGTATTTGAATAAATGGGCTTCCAATACTTAAATGCCCTTAGAGAAAATTTTTATTTGAATTTTGGCTTATTAATGACGTTACAAAGATTTGGATTATGTGGAGTGGCCAGTCCCACACAATCACCTTCTTTGTCACTCGGGAACTCTGCCTCATACTTCGACAATCTTTTGACTTTATAAAACCACAAATTTCTTGTCGTTCAATACACTTTGATTCTAACACGAGATCTCTCAAGACATCACATTATCAAAAGAATAACTTTCTCAACTTCAGGGATTCACACAAGTACGCACACTATATAAAAGTTCAAATGATGCAATTTTAATCAACAACTTATACTGATTACAAAACTATGAATTTAAACTTATGGTCTAAGAAAATAATACTTATACTTTACGGATTTACATACTTATAATCAAATATACCTTTCAAGTTCCTTTAATCTTAGGCGCATATAGATTTTAACTCACCGTGACATATTTTTGTCAATTGTTTACTTTACAAAAAGGTCTACACTTATCATTTGATGATGACTACTATCTTTAAAAACATTTCCTTTGCATTTCCTATAAGTGTGGGTATGATTGATAAGTTCAACTAATACAATTAATAGTTTGACTTTTCTCTATTTATTAGATAAAACATTCCACTCAATAAAAGAGAAAGTAATATAATCTTATTATGGTTATGTTGCTAATGGGAGGAGCATTAGTCAGTCAGATACTATAACACACATCTCATGCTTATGTTCACAAAGTCTATTAACAATTGCACACTATCAGTACATGTACTTTTTATTCTACCAATCAAGATATTCACTGATACTTTCCATGTGATACCATAAATATATATATATATATATATAGAGTCCCATTATTCACAAATCCACTCTTAAAGACCGAACCACCGAACCATACCAAATTAGGGTTTTTTGATCTAGTTTTTTATGGATGAGAGGCACAAATTTATAATTTATTTTCACCTTCATCACGAGCCTATTTTAATTCATCCGAAGGTAAATAAGTCATACAAACATGTTACAAAGATTTAAATTCATTCCAGTAGGTTTTTACTTCATTCCAGTAGGTTTTTACTTCATTCCAGTAGGATTATTACTTCATTCCAGTACGTAAATGCGGTTTCGCCGTCGCGTGTCGTTCTTTCTCTCTACAATATCTATCACCACCGCCACAACGCTGGTATGATGTAATAAACACATGAAATGATGCAATAAATTATTGGAATGAAGTATGTGAAGTCCTACTGGAATGAAGTAAAAACCTTATCCAATGAAGTAATAACGTTTCTGAATGAAGTAATAAAAGCACTTGAATAAATTGCATTTTTTAATGTAAATAAAGTAAAAACTCAGGTCAATGAATTCAAATGAAACATATGTTGAATCATTTCAAAACCTACTGCAAGAAAGTAAAAACATGTTGTAGTTTCAAGGTATTACGTACGGAATGAAGTAATAAATCTATACAATGAAGTAAAATGGGCTTGTAATGAAGACCGAAAAATTTACACAGCAGCACATCTCATCAAAAAAACTAGATCTAATGGCCCAGATTTGGTCTCTAGTTCGGTCTTTAAAATTAGTTCGACATTGATCACAACCCTATATATATATATATATAATACTCATATAATTAAACAATGATGCAAGGCAGCTCACCCTTCTCTCTTCAGTGACACATGCTCAGGAATGCCCATATTCCTGATATATTCCTGATATGCTCAAATGCAGATTATCCCTGCTCTGAGACCGCTTAAACTGTCACACCCCAACCCACCCACTTTGTCGTATATTCTTATATTTATATAAATATGAAACTTTTAAGTAAACAACCTACATGAAAAATTCGCAAAACACCCATATAAGATAAACTCAGAAATCAACATTTATCTGTTTCATATTTAAAAACATTTTGAACTGTATTGAGACTCTCTCACCACTCTATATGTTATACATTGGTCTACATGCAAAATGACGAGGAGGAAAAGGCTGCTATAAAGCGTCAGCCGCCAACTCTGATAACGCGTGGAGTTTCTAAAGCTCATATCAACCAAAACATTAGCGATATATTTGCTAAAAATTATTAGTGGTTTATATGAGCCACAACTCAATGTATATATATTTCACCTTTAATTTCACGTCACATAAATATCAAGCATATTCTTTAACTATAATATATCACTACTAGAAAAATTGCTTCTCACTACACTTTTTTTATCACACTTTATAAAAAGTGTCAGCATAGATGTACTATCTACACACTAGCTTTTCACTGCACTTTATAATATATTGTTACTGCACTTCAACATAAAAAGTGCCATCATAGATGTACTATCTATGCACTACCTCTTACTACAGGTACCCGGTGCTGCACTTCCAAAAGTGCCATTACAGGCAAAGTGCAACAACAATAGTTTTCTAGTGGCAATTTTAGGTGTCATTAAAGGCCAATTTTCTAGTAGTGTATATATAACTAGAAAAAACAACTATCATAAATAATTTCATATCCATATGCATATGCCTTTATGATCATTTTAATATTATGTGACTAATAAAGCCTAGTATCTGTCTGTGATTTCCATTGTATAAGACCCGTAGGTCCCTTATATTTATTTGACCTTTCCACGAAAGCCCTCTTTGTATTGACCTTTGCACGAAGGTGCCTCTTTGCTCTTTTGCTTTGACCCGTAGGACTATTTTCATTATATATGACCCGTAGGTCTATTGCCATTGTATATCAGATTCAGAGCAAGACCGTCACATATCCTTTTTAATCTCACGATTCGAATGATTCTAATACCATACATCATATGATTGTTAGTCGAACTCCTGGTTCCGATTTCTTATTTACAGTCCATTTTTTTCATATGATTGTTAGTCGAACTCCTGGTTCCGATTTCTTATTTACAGTCCGAGATCCTATTAATTATTTATCAGAGTATTAGTACAAATGATATACTATAAAGATGCGTGTAATTAAAAGTGAGTGTGTATGGTAAGTGCTTTATTGTTGAGAGAAAATAACATATGAAACTTAACTTTCTCTTGCTCTTCATTTCTGTATACTCTCCGCGTCTCTCCCCCCCAAGCACGTTCACGCATGTACATATATATTATTTCCAAATGTCGGTTTATTAGCTGACTCCTATTGTGTTTATCTATCACATAACCATATAAATTTTTGTATTATCTTCCACTATCATTATTTTATATAAATTCAATGTTGAGTACATTTAAATTTATTTTTGAAAATCAAATAGAAGAGATGGGGATTAACTTTGGTAATAATCCCGCCATATAAATTACTATGTGTCCATACAAAGAGGATGCAACAAAACACGTGTTGGTCCCTAATTAAAAATAGGACACCAATTATAGAAAATAATAATTAAAATTCACCTTTATACAACTTATTTGCATCTCACAAGTGATCACAAAATACTTTTATTTCATTCGTATAATTTGGTAGTAGTAATAACTTGATAATCTATTTTAATAATTTATTATGTAGAGAATATTTTCTATTTTAGTTGTTTATAAATCAAATCAATATTTATATGTAATAATAATAATATTAATCTCTTATTTATTCTTATTGTTTATAACACTCGCTCACAATTTCAATAGCTTTATAATGCAAAAGATGATATATATATATAGGTCCATGATCAATTGAGATTTTTTAGGCTAATTGAGAAATGAGATGCAACATCAGCCACTCATTTTTATTAAATGAGTGGTCCAGATTTTGCCACAAAAAAATATTTTTAGATTAATTTATTATGACAGGGTATAATGGTAAATTTAGTTGAAAACAAATGAAAACTAACTTCTCCCCTCCCATTCTTCTTCCCTTACGCCTCCACCTTCTGCTCATCTCCTCCTCCACTCTTTTCCGACCCTTCTCGCTGATGCTCCGCCTCAAATCACGGCAGCGCTCCTCCTCACCCCGTCACCAGCTCCTTCCTCGCCGGAGACGCCGCCGGAGGTGGAATCCCTAGCTCGTCGTCCGACGCCTCGAGCAGATAGCCTAGATCCGGCCTCGATTCGCCGGAATCCGACACCAATTCGACGATTCCTTCCTCAACCTCTCCGGATTCGCCGCAATCCGACGCCGATTCGACGATTCTTTCCTCAGCCGCTCCGGATCCGTGACTGGAAGTGGGAGATGTAGTGATTTCCTCCTCGAAACTCTTCATGAACGAGTCGAGGTCGTGGATGGAAGTGCAGAGATCGGAATCCTCGTCGATTCCGTCCAACAGATCCTCCCTCAGCCGCTCCACCTCCGGCGAGTCAATCTCCTCCGACTCCGTCTCCGTTTCTGTTATGGAATTATCAATTAAGCTATTGCATAGTTGTATACTATGATGCTTAGAGAAGATTAAGTCAAATAGTTGTTATTTTTTAATTACAATAATTGTTTTTGAGTTGTTGACAATATATACAAGCTTTTGACAAGCTATTAACATTTGATATACAAGCTGATACATTTTACTATAAGTTGTTGACATTTGATATATAAGCCGGTACACTATGACAACTATGGTGCATATCGTGTCAACGGCACATACATGTCATGTCAACTACGGTACATATCGTGTCAACTACACATACAAGTCATGTCAACTGTGTTACAAGCCATGTTAATTACACGTACAACCATGTCAACTGCACATAGAAACCATGTCAACAACAATTATAAGTCATGTCAACTAGACATACAAGCCATGTCAACAATCCGACACATTAAAACACGAAATGACACTTATACCCCCGTGTTGACATAATGTGATAGCTGTTGACATTTAGTTAATCTTGTGGATTAGTGGCTGATATTGCATCTCATTTCTCAATTTAGCTAAATAATCTCAACCTAACAGGACCCTATATATATATATATATATAGGGGAGCGTTATTCTCATATTCATCCCTTAGATCCTTTATTCTTCTTAATATGGGCCGTTAGATCTCATTCATCAACTGTCTAGATGATCTGCATTATTACATTATAATGGTGCATTATTAGTCGGTGTGCATTATTCAACTGAAAATCTGCATTAATACATTATAATGGTACATTATTAGTCGGTGTGCATTATTCAACTGAAAATCTACATTATTAAATGACACGTGGCACCAATCTAACCGTCGGATGACAAAAACGTGGGGCTGAGATTAAAAAGAACAAATAACAAAAGCTACAAAAAGGAAATGAATACATCCATATATATATATATATATATATATATATATATATATAAATGCCAACTAGGGTTTGGCGAAGGATAATACTTTGCGGAAAAGAAGAAAGATGCAAAAATTAGGAAAATTCTGATATAATGATTAATGATTTCAACATCCAGAATCCCTATCTATATATCTAAGGACCCTAGGTTTGGTTTGACTCGATCATTCCGGTAAAGAACCAACAAGAAAAGCCAGAACGAAGCTTATAATTACGCTTGACTCAAATTGTTTTAATTAAAAGAAAGTTCCAAAATAATAATTATAAAAGCATTTAAAAATAGCTAACTAACGAGACACAAAGTCTCCAAATTTCGCAGGCTTCTTGGACTGCCGTGTGCTCTTTCTTCCACCGGCGGCTCTCCTTTATGATCGTCGTGACTCCTTCTTCAAGCATCGCTCCTTTCCCACTATCCTCTCATCTCTTCGGATCCTCTTCATTGGACGCACGGTGCAATAGAGTGACGTTGGTTGAGGTAGAGGTTGTAACCGTATCAACTCCCCCGATAGGAGGCTCCTTGACCTCAAGGAGAGCTGGAAAACAACGTTCCACCATCGTAAGGGGTTCCCAAGTCGGCTGCACATTCTTCACACCAGACCATTCCACCAATACCTGATCATCCGACTCTCCGTTCTGCAATGCAACCCTACGATTAGACATGCCCACCGGTTCCGGTTCCGGCGGTTAACCGCCGAACCGGAACCGGCGGTTCCGGAACCGGAACCGGAACCGGCGCAATATTCCCGAACCGGAACCGGCGCAATTCGGTTCGCGGTCCGGTTCAGGTTCAAGATATTTCGAACCGGAACCGTCACCGAACCGGCGGTTCGGGACGGTTCGGAACCGGCGGTTAACCGTGGAACCGCCGGTTCCGGCGCTTAAATCGAGGCAGGGGGATGAGGGCCGGTGGTGATCTTCAAAAACGGTCGAAACCGCCGGTTTTTCGGCGGTTAACCGGCGGTTAACCGGAAAAACCGGCGGTTAACCGCCGGTTTAGTGACTTTCGAGGCGGCGCGGAGCACGAGGCGACAATGGAGCAGCTTTTGCAGACGGTTCGTTGACCGAACCGGCGGTTTTGGCCCGGAAACCGGCGGTTCCGCCGGTTCCGGCGGTTTTCCGCCAAAACCGCCGGTTTTGTGAAAATTCAATTTTTTTTTTTTTTTTTTTAAATTTCAAATTCGAATTCTTCCATTTTCCCCCTCATTTTTTTCTATAAATACCCCCCTCTATCCTCATTTACATTCACCCCACTCTTGTGTTAATAAGAGTTTCTCTCTTCAATCTCTCAATTCTCTCTCTTTGTCTCCAATTTCTCATTTGTGCTATTGTGCTTCCATTTAATTACGCAATTGCTACTCTTATTACGCATTGTTATACACTTATACAGTTATACTTGTTCCCGTAGTTCTATAAGTTGTCTTTCTTTCTCAATTACTAAAACAAAAAAAAATATATTATTCCATATTTCTACATTTCTACATACCATTCCAATATGTCTTCATCCCGAGAAGGTCGTGTTGATAAGGGAAAGGGAAAGGCCAAGAGGCCATCTCGGAGATCCGTTATTGATGAAATTTCTCAAATGAACATGGATGAGTGGCAGGTTAATATTTATTATCTACTAATTTCATTAATTTTGAATTACATTTCATTATTGTTCATAATTTTATTTTGTATTTACAATACAAATATTATTTTGTAGGCTCGAGAAGAGCAAGATGTGGCACATGCTATTGCTCTCTCTCGCTCTCAATACCAAGGCGATGCTTATGTTGGTACCGGTAGTGGTGCTCCCGGTCGCGGTGCCTATTCCCAACAAAGTCCAACCCCCGTGAATGTTGATGAAGACGATGATGATGATGATGATGACGACGAGGAGGAGGGGGAGGAGGTAGAAGAGGTTCAAGAAATGCCACCCCCACCACCACCAAGGAGTCGGCGTGGTCGTGGTCGTGGACGTGGACAACCTCCTCAACCTCCTAGACCAGCTGAAAGGTCTTTAACCTCAAACATCTTCGTGAAACATTTCAAGAGGGTACAAGATAGTAACGATCCAAACACTTATAATGTGTATTGCAACTATTGCGAAAACGTATACACATTCCGAAAGGGTGGAGGGTACGGTACATTTACCCGTCACCTGGAGAAAGCGCATCCGGTCGAGTTTGGTATCGCTCCAACCCAAACTCAACTCAACTTTCAACATGAAGTCGGAAGTGGGACGACGGGTTCATCCCAAACATCAGGTATGTGTAGCAATACTCTTTTGAAATATGATCACAAAAATGCTCTTAATGTGATGTCTAGATTTGCCGTTATGAAACATTTTCCATTCAATGCTTTTGATAACGATGCTTTTGAGTCGAGTATGCGGCAAGTATATAATGCCGCTGCAAGAAAATTGAGTCGAACTTCAATGACGCGAGCCGTTGTTCGACAATGCATGGAAAAGAAGGCGCAATTAGGTACGTTTATTATTAACTTAGGGCATAAAGTTTCTATTTGTTCTGATGTGTGGACTGATTGTTTTTGTAAAAATTCGTATATGGGCATCACGGTGCATTTCGTTGATCACAGTTGGACTTTAAACAAACGTTTGATTGCATTTCGGGAATTTCCCGCACCACACACTGCACAAGCAATTGCTCAATTGATCATTCAAGTTTTGAATGAATTTCAATTGATCAATAAAATTTTTTCTATTGGTTTTGACAATGCTAGCGCTAACACTGCTAGCATAGATGATTTAATCAGTGCATGTTCTCCTGTTATTGATGGTAAATATTTCCATGTGCGATGTATTGCCCATATTTTGAATTTGTGTGTTCAAGATGCCATCGATTTGTGGCAAAAGTATGTTGATCCTATTAGAACTGCTGTGAAGTTGATTCATAACAAAGCTCCTATTGGTAGAGCTTGGAAGAGATATTGTCATGGTAAGCAATGCAGGTACACCAACTTTCGTTTGGATGTTTCAACTCGGTGGAACTCGACATATGATATGTTGGAGTCGACTTTGAACCACATTGAGTATTTATGTGATTTTTTTAGAAGTTGTCCTCATGTTCCTTCTGATTTGATTTTGATACCCGCTTGTTGGGACCACAGCATGGATTTATTTCGATTATTCCGCGCTTTCAAAAATGCCACTGTTGAGTTATCCGGTGTTTATTATCCTACTTCTGTGCGCGTTTTGGAGCATTGCATGTATGTGGCAATTGGTTTTAAAACTTGTGTGAAAAATACTCAATTCGTTGAGTTGAAGGCTATTTTGTTTTACATGGTTGAAAAATGGTTAAAATATTTTTCACGTATTCCAAATGTGTTTTTGATTGCAAAATGCTTGGATCCAAAGTGGAAGTTGCATGGTGTTTATAAAATTTTAGACATGTACTATGGTTGTTTGCACGCTTTGGATTTTTCTCAACTCCGCGAAATGGGCTTGACAAGAGGAGAATGCTTCGAACTAAGTATTCCGGATGTTGATGAAATCAAACATAGGTTAGATAGTGCACTTCGTTCTCTCTACGCGGAATATGAAATGCGGTATAACACCGCTCACCAGGTACGTGCTCCTCCTAGTCCTTCTACATTTGATTTTGGTGGAGGGGATTTTTCCAATGTCATGATCGATCCCGACGTAGTATCACAATTGCAAGATCTATACGGTACTACAACCAATAGGACTAGAGCGACTAGTGAATTAGATATATATTTGGAATCGCGCTCTATTTTTCAAGATGCAGGTCCTCCTACTCAACAAATTGACGTCCTTAATTGGTGGGGAACACATGACAAAGAGTTTCCGATACTCTCCATCATGGCTAAGGAGATATTCGCCGTTCCCGCTTCCACCGTCGCCGTTGAACAAGCTTTTAGTGTCGGCGGTTGTGTCCTAGACGACAAAAGGAGCAATCTCTCCGCCAAGAACATGGAAGCCACTATGTTACTTGACGATTGGGCAAAGGCGGACATGAGAGCACAAGAGCCGGATTTCGACTTCCGTGTAGAGAGTGATGGTGAAGAATTTTCTTCCGATGGCGATGACGAGGTCAGAAGCGATAGCACTCAACATTAGCAATGAGTCGACGGGGGCGGTGAACGGCGAGCACTGCCGACCAAAAAGGTAAGCAAGGTAAGAGAACTACGTGGGCTTTGATTCCTCAATAAAATTGTGGATACGTAGGCACCTCAACTTAAATTTGAAAAGTTTAACTTCGAAAGTTTAAGTTGAGCTCAAGCCCTTTTCAATTTTTTTTTCCCCCTATTTCATAGATCATTCAGGATGCGGCTATGTTGTACTTGAAGATCATTAAAATATATTCCCCATTTGATAAATATCAAATGCGGAATATATTTTAATGATCTTCAAGTACAACTTAGCCGCATCCTGAATGATCTATGAAATCTTACCTTGGAATCAACCTTTTTTTCTTGCAAAATGTTGCCCATTTTCTAAGCAAACACATATCAGCACGCTATATACACATTGCTGCATTTCTAATAGGGGCAATTTGATCTTCCAAAGCAATCAATGCATCTCGAACACACATAGTCAGAACATTATTCAAGCATCTAGCATGGAAAAAATCAGAACAAACTATCTATTAGTACTAATTTTTTCCATGCTAGATGCTTGAATAATATTCTGACTATGTGTGTTCGAGATGCATTGATTGCTTTGGAAGATCAAATTGCCCCTATTAGAAATGTAGCAATGTGTATATAGCGTGTTGATATGTGTTTGCTTAGAAAATGGGCAACATTTTGCAAGAAAAAAGGGTTGATCCCAAGGTAAGAGAACTACGTGGGCTTTGATTCCTCAATAAAATTGTGGATACGTAGGCAACTCAACTTAAATTTGAAAAGTTTAACTTTGAAAGTTTAAGTTGATCTCAAGCCCTTTTCAATTTTTCCTTTTTCCCCCCCATTTCATTTTTTTTTAAATTTACCTTCCGAGTCCGACGAGGCGACGAGCCGACGCCCGACGACACTTGTAAATTATATTACATTGTTGTATGTTGTTGTATTGTATACTTATGTATTGTAAATTGTAATGTATCGTTGTCCGTTACAACTCAAAATCAATAAAATTTATTTCATTTTCTCCTTATTCGTCTTATTTGTGCTTGAATTATGCATTGTCTTGTTCCGATTTGTTGTATAAAGCCAAATTTCAAATTTAAAAAAAAAAAAAAAAAAAAAAAATAATTGAACCGGCGAAACCGCCGGTTCAAAAACCGGAACCGCCAAAACCGCCGGAAAACCGGCGGTTCCGAACCGGAACCGGAACCGCCCGGTTTTCGAACCGGAACCGGAACCGTGAAATTACCTCACGGTCCGGTTCCGGTTCCGCTTCCGCCAAAACCGGAACCGGCGGTTCCGAACCGGAACCGCCGGTTTTCGAACCGTGGGCATCTCTACCTACGATCCAGAACACGAACTGGTTTACTCACCGGTCTAGACCCGTACATATAAGCTGGTAACTCACCGAATGGAACTGTGGAAATAAATGGTTTCAATAAACTCACATGAAACACGTTATGTATATGTGATCTCGGCGGCAACGACAATCTGTAAGCCACCTGCCCTATCTTCTCAACCACTTCAAAAGGCCCATAGAACTTCCTAGCAAGCTTGGTCGAAAGCGACTTCGCAACAGAATGTTGCCGATATTGCTGTAGCTTTAAGAGCATCTTATCCTCGACTTCAAAACTAACATCACGCCGATCGGGGGTGATAGGCTGTGGAAAACTGCAGTTTGGACCCACTGAGAGTGAGCATAATTGTCCAGGTGTCAATCAAGAAAATCGGGTCACGGTCCAACACCTGGGTCTTAGGAAATCCATGGTGCTTTACCACAATTGGCGGGCACGGAAACGCGCGGATCAAGATTGGATCAAGTTATATGGAGGATAACTGAATCGGTTGGACCAGTTAGCAAATTGTCGTTGCCACTTAATCGAATCAATCCTCGAACCGAAACGCGCCAAAGATAATATTTATAACTCCCGATTTCGCACTACTTTAACAGTAAAACGACAAGTTTGGGGTCGATCCCACAGAGAAGTTGGTGTGTCGAGTGTGTGAGTAGTGAACAGGGGGGTTGGCTGCTGCCACGCTTTAACTTGGGAGTTTTAACTACGATTTTATCTAGGCAGAATTCAAACTAGCAAGCTTGATCAACGGAAATTTAAACACTGGGTCAAGTAAATTGCAGGTAATAACAGAAAAGTAAATGCGCGATTTAAAAGAGAGAATAACTTCGATTAAACTAAGATACGATTACAACGTGAAAATAAACTAAGCTAACACTTCGAAAATAAAGAAAGCGGTAAACTGAGAAGAATCTCAGCGGGAAACTTAAGTTACGCCGACAGAAATGGTTATTCTGCAGCGCTTCCTTCGGTCGCCCTTTTAACTACGCTATCTAAGCTAAACTACAAATCTTAACTAAACTAAGCTAAGAGAGCAAAACTAAGCTAGAGAGCTAAACTAAGCTAAACTAAGCTAAACTAGGCGGAAAGTAAAGTCTCCGATACTTTCTTGTGGTGGCGTAACCTCTATTTATAAGCTCGATTCGGCCTCCAGCTGGATAACGATCTTGACAGGGAATATTAACTCATGCAGAGGATGAGCGACTCATTGTTTGCTACGTGCTATTTCTTCTAGAATAACGACGCTTTTGGATAACAAATTTCTGATCGGTTCGTCTTGGCGTCTTCACAAGCTGGCACGTGTCCCCTTCTAGAACGTCGTCCTGGGTAACAGAATTGTGCGCCGCATCCAGCTCATTTCCTCACGTTTTCCTTCTAGAAACCAGCGGTCCCCACTTTAACTGCTTGACCTCGCCCCTTGATCAACTCCCCTGATTTTTGGCCTTTTTCGCCTTTTGTACGTGCTTGATCAGTTCGGCTTTGCTGCCTTGGACAAGTAGCATTTCTGCACATTTTAACACTTGTTTGCGCGATAAACCGATCAAGTAGTATATGTTTTACCCCCAAAACCGATGCATGAAATGAGCCTTATCAAACTGCTACACTTAAAACATACTTGTCCTCAAGTATAAAGAGAAAGAAAAATAAAGAGAAAAAGATAAGGCAAATTTCAGGCATGGTTTACTTATTTCACAAGCAAAAGAAAGAAGAACAAGAACTAAAAACACGTATTCACATGTATGCATTGGACCGAATAATTTTCCAACAATCATACCCGAGGTCGAGGTCATACCATTAACCAGTAGCTTATGTTTTTGCTTTTTCGCTTCTGCTTGATCAAGGAGTCAGCTTGTCAAGATTGCTCAATTTAAAAACCACTATTGGATTCACTCAGTCACTCATTTCTCACCAGAGATGTTAGGACTGTTCACTCGGTGTTGCTACAAATTTAATACTTTGAATCAGACTGCACAAGATAGTTCCTTAAGGTCTTTGTTTCGGGTTGTAACAAGGCTCAGGGGTAGTAACTTTGTTTCTGACGGAGATTGGGAGCGTAAATACCCCTGGGTCAGTTCTCTTGGGGGGAAGATCACCAGGTCGGACCATATTGGTCACTTCTTCTGCTTCGATCCTCCTTCTCTTTTCAGCAACCTTTTTTCGGATGTCAGATTCTTCCTCCGCTGTGACTTGATCAGAGGTGACGGATTTAGAGCTTGCATTATGACTGATCCTGGGTGTCAGAAAACTTGTAGTTGAGCTTTAATAAACTCCTTCTGATTTCAGGGACACTGTGTTGACGTTTTCCCGCTCTGCTGGTGGTTGCACTGTAGCCGGAATCTTTTCTTCATTACCTCTCAGCTTGCCCAACGATATGGCGACTTGAGATAACTGCTTGGTAAGCATCTCTAATGCAGCCCTCTGTTCCCTCTGGGTTTCCTGTATTTCACGCACCGCATCATTGGGCTGATGTGGAATCGTCATATCCCCTGGATTTTCATTTTGCTGCCTGTTATTTCTCTGATTAAATCGGCCTTCTCCATAACCTTGCTGATAGAAACCAGACGATCCATACTGCTCTGGTTGGCTCTGGAATAGGTGGTTTTGTTGGTTCCCTTGGAAGTACTGTGGAACATAACTCACCATTTGGTTACTTGACTGCCTTCCTCGGTTGCTATACTGGGGGATTTGGTGTTGGTATCCTCCCCAGTCTCCTTCCTTTTGTCGGCTTGACCAATTGGATTGTCCTCCGCTTGACCAGTTCCCTTGAGGGGCACTTGACCAACCTGCCTGACCCCCTTGCACTCTGTTTCCTCCAGTGTTTGGTCTATCCATGATTCGGGACGGCCAGTTGGACTGCCCGTCAGAGGAGTGCGTCTGCTGTGGAGGGGGTAGTTGTGGTTGGTTCTGATTTTGATCGGTCCATCTGAAGTTTGGGTAATCCCTCCACGGAGCATCTCTCTGCTTTCCCTGGATCCAATTGCCATTTGCATTCCAGTGGCCTGCGGCATTCACTAGCTCAACCTCAGGGGGAAACTCGCAGTAGTAGTAATGATGTTCCTCTGGCGGCGGTGGTTGCGGCACATACTGCGTTTCTTTGGGTGCAGTTGGTGGTGTTGGTCTGGCTTTCTCCACTACCTCCAGCAGCCTTTTCTCCATTTGCTCAAATCGAGCTTCTAGCTTTTCATCATTGCGCGCCTCTGCTGCGTGCACTGCCCCTCGTCTGTACTGCCCTCGGGTTGTCTCATGCGACCGCTTGGCCTCGATTAGCCTCTCCAGAATATTCTTAGCTTGGCTAAAAGGGGTTTTTGAGAAATCCCCTTGAGCTGCGAGGTTGAGGTCGTTCTTGTTGTCCACCGTGAGTTCGCCGTAGAAGATCGAGTAGATCTCCTTTTCTCCCAGCTTGTGGTTGGGGCATGCTTGAAGCAGCCCTTGAAATCTGTCCCAGTACTGGCCGAGGGGCTCGTCGTACTCTTGTCTGGCCTCTGTAATATCCCTTTTCAGGGCACTTGTCTTTGATGCTGCGAAGAAACGGTCGAGGAATATCATGCGGAATTCCGCCCAAGTCCTGATGGATCTTTCTGGTAGCCATGACAACCATACTCCTGCGTCCCCTTTCAAAACAAAGGGGATAGCCTTGAGCCTGTAATCTTCAGACGTGGATCCAGCCGGGACGGGCTGAATATCACAGTATCAGCAGAACTCCTCCAGAAAGGCGTACGAACATTCCTTCGAGAGACCGTAGAAGTGGGTCAAGACGGCCAGCACTCCTGATTTGATAGCGATGGTCCGCATTCCAGGAGTGGCGGCAATGGCATGTGTGGGCTCCTTCTCATCATGAGCGTGCAAAGAGACGATTCCCGAGTCATCGATGAAAACGACCATCTCTGCTTCTGTTTGCTTTGGTGGTGGTGGTAGTGGGTTTTGCTCAGCTGTTGCTGCCTCTAAAGCTGCTCTGTAACGAGTGGTAACTACGCCAGCTTCCTGGACTCTCCAACGATTGTTATTTCTTCTATATAACAAAGGATGATTCCAGTAATCGCCTTGGTGGTATCTTCTCATCAACAACAGGAAAAACAAATAAGAAAAGAAAGAAATAAACTATTTACTCCTACGCACTACACACAAACATAAAGTAACACCATGCTTCCCCGGCAACGTCGCCATTTTGGCGGGCTCGGAAATGCGTGGATTAAGATTGGATCAAGTTATATGGAGGATAACTGAATCGGTTGGACCAGTTAGCAAATTGTCGTTGCCACTTAATCGAATCAATCTTCGAACCGAAACGCGCCAAAGATAATATTTATAACTCCCGATTTCACACTACTTTAACAGTAAAGCGGCAAGTTCGGGGTCGATCCCACAGAGAAGTTGGTGTGTCGAGTGTGTGAGTAGTGAACAGGGGGTGCTTCCACGCTTTAACTTGAGAGTTTTAACTATGGTTTTATCTAGGCAGAATTCAAACTAGCTAGCTTGATCAACGGAAATTTAAACACTGGGTCAAGTAAATTGCAGGTAATAACAAAAAAGTAAATGCTCGATTTAAATGAGAGAATAACTTCGATTAAACTAAGATACGATTACAGCGTGAAAATAAACTAAGCTAACACTTCGAAAATAAAAAAAGCGGTAAACTGAGAAGAATCTCAGCGGGAAACTTAAGTTACGCCGACAGAAATGGTTATTCTGCAGCGCTCCCTTCGGTCGCCCTTTTAACTACGCTATCTAAGCTAAACTAGAGATCTGAACTAAACTAAGCCAAGAGAGCAGAACTAAGCTAAACTAAGCTAGAGAGCTGAACTAAGCTAAACTAAGCTAAACTAGGCGGAAAGTAAAGGCTCCGATACTTTGTTGTAGTGACACAGCCTCTATTTATAAGCTCGGTTCGGCCTCCAGCTGGATAACGATCTTGACAGGGAATATTCACTCATGCAGAGGATGAGCGACTCATTGATTGCTACGTGCTCTTTCTTCTAGAATAACGACGCTTTTGGATAACAAATTTCTGATCGGTTCGTCCTGGCGTCTTCACAAGCTGGCACGTGTCCCCTTCTAGAACGTCGTCCTGGGTAACAGAATGGTGCGCCGCATCCAGCTCATTTCCTCACGTTTTCCTTCTAGAAACCAGCGGTCCCCACTTTAACTGCTTGACCTCGCCCCTTGATCAACTCCCCTGATTTTTGGCCTTTTTCGCCCTTTGTACGTGCTTGATCAGTTCGGCCTTGCTGCCTTGAACAAGTAGCATTTCCGCACATTTTAACACTTGTTTGCGCGATAAACCGATCAAGTAGTATATGTTTTCCCCCCAAAACCCATGCACGAAATAAGGCAAATTTCAGGCATGGTTTACTTATTTCACAAGCAAAAGAAAGAAGAACAAGAACTAAAAACACGTATTCACATGTATGCATTGGACCGAATAATTTTCCAACAATCATACCCGAGGTCGAGTTCATACCATTAACCAGTAGCTTATGTTTTTGCTTTTTTGCTTCTGCTTGATCAATGAGTTAGCTTGTCAAGATTGCTCAATTTAAAAACCACTGTTGGATTCACTCAGTCACTCATTTCTCACCATAGATGTTAGGACTGTTCTCTCGGTGTTGCTACAAATTTAATACTTTGAATCAGACTGCACAAGATAGTTCCTTAAGGTCTTTGTTTCGGGTTGTAACAGGGCTCAGGGTTAGTAACTTGTTAGGGTAAGGTCCTAGGGGTTCTAAGTTTAAAAGAGAAAATCACATGAGTCAAAAAGCCAAAGATTTGACTAAACTTGCTGGATCAAATTTGGGGTGTTTATTTCTTCTTCCACTTGATGCTCCTTCTCGGACAATGTTGACCCTTAGCCTTATAACTTTCGGCTTTATTTTATTTTTTTCCTGGGTCAGGTTGCAACTATTTCCTGCCCCTTTCTTTTCTTAAACCTTTTCTCAATTTTTTTGTATGATCAACCTGATTGTCTAACTTGATCGACCCGGCTACCTTAATTTTTTTTATTCTATTGCTATCCCCTTTTGTCCCCCTTGATAAATTTCATCTCTTTGACCCTCTTCCCTCATGTGATACGAAAATTTTTGGTTTTAAGGTTTCAAAGAATGGGTAAGAGTGTATGGGCTCAAAGTGGCTAACTAAGGGGTGCCTTTAGTAATAAGGCGGGTTCGTGGAACGAAAGAAGAAAAACGGCTCAACTGGTTAAATCCTAATGCCTTTAGTCCTCACTACTTGTGCAATTTTCATCTCAATATTAAAAGTTAGCCTCTCGTAATTTTTCTTTTGTAAAGAGTAGTATAAAGTGTTCTACTTTTGGCTTATAACTCACATATAGAGAGGCTTCACAGTTGGTTTAGAAATTGAGCGATTCCATCACACTTGCGTCATTCTAATTGATCAAGTTTTTGCAATCAAGTTTTACATGTGAGCGTACTGAATTCTTTCTCTAACTCTTCCACGAAGTAATCAAGTCTTTCATTTATCCGATTTCATGTATATTTCCTATCTTATTGCTATCTAAAATTTGTTATTTTTGAAAAATTTTAGCATTTATGAATTTTCTGTAACTAACCCGCCCCCCCACTGCATATGAGCTCGTCCTCGAGGGACTGGATGCAGTGGAAAGAAGGGTTAGGTACAGGCAATTTGCACAAAAACAAACAAGGGAAACTTCTCAAACTTAGACCAAGCATTGGGCTAAGTGTGAGGCGGTGCCAATAATCAAAACATGCTAAGAAACACAGAAAAATGGAAACCAAAACGGATATGGGCAGACGAAGTGGTGTTTGCATAGCGAGGGTCAGCTGACGAATAGCCCGCAGAACCCTGGACTGAGCGACCAGTTGGGCGTCCGAATTTTCTACTAGCTACGTCAGCATTTGCTCCATGCGGAGTCTCCATTCATTTGTAGCACGTGCAGCCTCCTCTGGTTCTGCAACGTTTGCTAGCTCCAACCTCTGCCTTGGCTGCCTGTCGGGGCTCGTCGGTTGATCTGTTATCCTCCTCCTTCTCTCGCGTCTGACCTCCTCTAGCTCTTCTCGCCTGTCCTCCTGTTGTTATGCCTGCTTCTCCTTCCGAGCCTTTGAGATGAAGCGAAGTTTTCCATCACGCAGTCGTTCGAGCACCTGAATTCTTACAAAGAAATCAATGTTAAACAGTTCAGGTTTTGTGCAGCGATCGGGAAGCTCCACACCCTCCTGGAATTCCAGGGTCCAATTTCGTCTTAGGTATGCTCCGAGAAGGTGGACCTGCTGGAGAAGATCCAGCAGCCACTCAAACCCGATCCCAGTAATATACTGGGTAAATTTCTCCTCAA
Source organism: Salvia splendens (assembly GCF_004379255.2). Classification (NCBI taxonomy): domain Eukaryota; kingdom Viridiplantae; phylum Streptophyta; class Magnoliopsida; order Lamiales; family Lamiaceae; genus Salvia; species Salvia splendens. The sequence continues at coordinate 23,441,456 of NC_056036.1, read as the reverse complement.
CCCGGATCTTCTCCAGGGATGGTTGGTGGAGTCTCTTGCCTGCCTTCATCAGCTTTGTGGCCGTCACCCTGTGGTGGACCTCCTCATTCCACTTGGGGTCTTCAAATACCAGCATCTGTCGAAGGAGGTCCGTGGTCAACAGCACGGTTTGTTTGGCATGTTCAGCAGCGGGAGGTGTTGCGGGCCTTCCTTGGTGCCTGCAGGATGTACGGGCACACCGGAGCTCTCTCTCCTCTGTGTCACTGCCCCCAACTCCTTCTTGTGGAGGGCCAGGTTGGTCTGCGTCAGTAATAACGATGCCCTGGGCATCAGTAATTACGGTGCCCCGGTGTGCGAGGCGCATATTCTTTGGGGGAGTATGAACAGTCTCCTTCCCTTTCCATTTCTTCTCAGCTCTCTGGCGGCTATCCTCAACAGCCCTTCTTTTATCCTTGGCCTCTCTGGCCTCCTGGTTTATAGCCCCAACGGCTCCTAAGTTCTCAGGCTCATCCGGCTCATTCAACAACTGCCGCGCTACACGGAGTCCTTCCTCTTGCCCTTCCTCTGCTTGCTGTATGTTGGCCATCCCAGCCTCCACCTCTTACTTCGGAACCGATTCATCCTCTGCATGAGGAATAAAGTTCCGTCCTGCCTCTCTCTGTAATATCTCGCTGGGAAGAGTAGGGGAGCTGGAGCCTTCGCCATTGGATGGCGTCGGAGCACTAAAAACAGCCGTGCCTCCTGCATGCAGAGGCGGTACGGATGACATCCCTTCAGTCGGAGCGGCGGGGGCTGCTCCTCTTTGTTTTATTCAAAGTCATCCCCATCGTACGGCACCAAGGGGACGAAGGGTGTAGGTTTAGGGATGCGAAGAGGGGCTTGTGTTTGAGTGGTGGATGAAGGGTTTCAGGGATGATTTTGGGATGTGGAGGCCACGGCTTTGTCCTTTGACAAGGTTACTCCCATTTGGGCTTTTACTGCTGCATAAACCGTCGTGATATCTATATCAGAGGGAAAACTTCGTAGGATTCTCGTCAAGCGCCGTTGTGTTTCTTCGTCCACCACGGGTAATGAAGCGGCGGCGCTTGTTTGGGGTTGAGCGGTGGGCTAGGGTTTTCTATATGGGTTTGTGAGGCAGTTTCTTGGTTACCATTATCAGCACTGGAACTGGAAGAGGAGGATGAAGTTGAGAGTTGTTTGAGCAACATTTTTACTGGTAATGTAGGTTTCAGTGAAGAAGATGATGTTCTGGGAAAAGAGGTTTGATCTTGAGGGAATTTTTGGCGAGAGCAAAAAGGAAAGAGAGACAGGCGGCTTGGGTAAAAGTAATTTGCGTATCTGAAATCTGCCTTTTATAATGATATTGCGACTGTTGGGATTCTCCACTGTTGAGATCCCTGCGGCTTTTCAAGTATGGGCGCGCCTTTTCAGAGTGCCAGCTGGCCTAGCTTCTTTGATACGCTTCGTTCCTCTCTCCAGGGTGTTCTTTCACTGTGTCGGATGGCGCTTCCTGACACCATTTCAATGGCTGCGCTCATCCTTTCATCTCCTGCCCTGCTCAACTTAATCGTTGTACCACCAATTAAATTTGAAATGTACTGATCAAGTGGACAATTAATTCTTAGTGAAACTTAATTAGCTCCACTTGATCAGTCTTCCTCCTTTCTTCCATCTTTTTAACTTGCATTATAATAAATAAAAAATAAAACTTACTAAAAGCTATTTACACTAATTCCTAAGGGTTTTTGACCGGGTCCCCCTAGGGTGTCACTTGATCAGTTTAATATATTGAGACTTTTCCGCTTGATCAAACAGACTACCTATAAGTACCTGATCATTCCCTTTACCTGATTACTGGAGAGAGTTAGGCATGAATAGTGGAATGTCGTCCACCACAAATACCTCCATTCCTTCTCTGTATGGCTTTACCCTATGACCATTCACCATGAAGGAGGACGAATCTGAATCGCCTCCCTGGAGTTCGATTGCACCATTCGCTCGGACGGCGACAATGGTATAGGGGCCTATCCACCTTGATCTAAGCCTCCCTGGCATCAATTTCAGCCTGGACTGAAATAGCAACACTTTCTGGCCTACTTTGAGCTCCTTCTTGCGGAGATTCTTATCATGCCACATCTTCGTCTTTTCTTTGTACTACATAGCAGAGTCGTAGGCATCCAGACGGAGCTCCTCAAGCTCCTGTAGTTGCATTCTTCTTTCTGCAGTCCCTGCGTCGGTATTCATATTCATTTCCTTAATGGCCCAGTAAGCTTGATGCTCCACTCCCACCGGCAGATGACACATCTTTCCAAATACCAGCCGGTATGGGGACATTTCTATAGGCGTTTTGAAAGCGGTCCGGTATGCCCAGAGTGCGTCCTCCAGACGAAGACTCCAGTCTTTCCTCGTGGGATTGACTGTCTTCTCTAGGATAACCTTTATCTCTCTATTAGAAACCTCAGCCTGACCATTGGATTGCGGGTGATAAGGTGTGGATAGGCGGTGGTGGACTCCATACTTCCACATCAAGCCTTCGATAGTTCTGTTTACGAAATGAGTTCCATGGTCAGAGATGATAGCCCTGGTACCCCGTATCAGGTAAATATGTTTGATTTCAAGAACTTCGCTACTTCTCTGGACTCACACGTCCTAGTTGCCTTTGCCTCGATCCATTTGGACACATAGTCCACTGCCACTAGTATTAGAGATTGCCTTCAGACGCAGGAAAGGGTCCTATAAAGTCCATTCCCCATATATCAAATATTTCACAGACAATAATGGGGATTTGAGGCATCTCGTCTCTAGTAGATATCCCTCCAGTAAGTTGACATCGAGGCACTTCTTGCAGAACTCATAAGCCTCTCTATGGATGGAAGGCCAGTAAAACCCGCTATCAAGTATTTTCCTTGCTGTTTGCTTCGGTCCAAAGTGCCCACCGCAAGCCAGTACGTGGCAGTGGATCATCACATCTTCATGTTCCCACTCTGGAATGCATCGTCGGATTACTTGATCTGCCCCCATTTTCCATAGGTAAGGATCGTCCCAATAGAAGTATCGGGAATCGCTTTTAAGCTTTAGCTCCTGTGCTCTTGTAATCTCATCACTTCTAGGTAACTCGCCCGTTACCATGTAGTTGGCCATGTCCACGAACCATGGCTCCTTTCTCGTGTTCTGTCCCTTGCTTCTCTGGTTGCCTTGATCAACTCCCTCCGCTTGGTTGATCCACCGGCATTCAGGTGATGACTCGATCAGGCAGAGATGCTCTTCAAGGAAAGCGTCTGGAATTGCTTCTTCATTGTCCTTTGCAAAATTCGACTTAGATGATCTGCCACCTTGTTCTCACATCCTTTCTTATCCACTACTTCCCAATCAAACTCCTGTAGAAGGAGTACCCACCTGATTAACCGCGGCTTTGACTCCTTTTTTGCTAAGAGGTATTTGATGGCCGCATGATCTGTATAAACAATTACTTTGGAACCAAGCAAGTATGGTCTGAACTTTTCAAACGCAAAAACTACCGATAGCATCTCCTTTTCGGTCACATCATAGTTCTTTTGTGCCTGATTCAGAGTTTTGGAGGCGTAAAAGATGACATAACTCTTCCCTTCGATTTTCTGACCTAATACTGCCCCCACAGCATAGTCACTAGCATCGCACATCACCTCAAAGGGGTGATTTCAGTCGGGGGCACGTATTATTGGAGAGCTTATCAATCGATCTTTTAGAAATTTGAACGCGGCTTTGCAAGCATCTGAGAACTCAAACAAGACCTCGTTCTGAAGAAGTCGTGTCAGTGGCTGGGCTATCTTTGCGAAATCTTTTATGAATCGTCTATTGAACCCAGTGTGCCCCAGAAAGGCTCTGATCTCCTTCTGGTTGGTAGGATATGGAAGTTTTGCAATGACCGCTATCTTTGCTGGGTCGACCTCGATCCCTCTGCTTGACACTATGTGGCCCAAGACTATTCCTTCGGTAACCATAAAATGGCATTTCTCGAAATTCAGATCCAAGTCCTTCTGGCGGCATCTTTCCAATACCCTGTTCAGACTATGTAGCCCTTGATCAAAATCATCCCCATAGACAGTAAAATCGTCCATGAAAATCTCAATGCAGTCCTCCAATAGGTCTGAGAAAATGCTTATCATGCATCTCTGGAAGGTGCCCGGGGCGTTACACAGGCCAAAAGGCATTCTCCTGTAAGCGTAAGTGCCAAAAGGGCAGGTGAACGTCGTCTTCTCCTGGTCTTCTGGATTCACAGCAATCTGGAAATAGCCACTATAACCATCTAGGAAACTGAAGTACTGCTTCCCTGCCAACTTCTCCAACATTTGATCAATGAACGGCAGAGGGAAGTGATTCTTCTTCGTAGCTTGGTTCAGCTTCCTGTAATCTATGCACATTCTCCATCCAACAACTGGCCTTGTCAGGATTAGCTCATTTTTTTCATTTTTTACCACTTGAATCCCTCCTTTCTTAGGCACCATGTGCACTACGCTGACCCAGTTACTTTCGGGAATGGAATAGATAATCCCGATCGAAACCAACTTGACGATTTCCTTTAGCACCGCTTCCCTCATGTTGGGGTTGAGTTTCCGTTGTTGGTCGCGGTGTGGCTTGGCTCCTTCCTCCAGTCGGATGTGATGCATGCATAAGTCCGGGCTGATGCCTACCAAATCTGTCAGCTTCCAGCCGATGGCCCTCTGATTACTTCTTAATACTTCCAGCAATCTGTCTTTCTGCCCCTGGGTTAATTGATTGTTGATGATGACAGGCTTGGTTTCATCTTCACCCAGGTAGGCGTACTTTAGATGTGCGGGAAGGGGTTTTAACTTTTTTGCAGGTTTTGGTTCTTCATTGGGCAGAGGGTTTTCTGTTGTGTCTCTTTCCAGTAGCTTGCCTTGATCATGCCGCTTCGCTAGGCTAGATACTTGAGCTGTCCCACTTGACCCAGCTGGCTTTGGGCACTCTAAAAAATCATTTATTGCACTTGCGACGGCTTGGTCGTCCATTTCTCCGACCTTCATGGTCTCAAACCATTCTTCCACTTCCTTTTCGACTTCCTTATCTGCAGCGGAGTCAGTGAACTGCCTTTTTAAAAATTCTTCCTCCAAATACTCGTATACCAAGGGCTCAGTCACATCGATGGAGTACACGTTCTCTCCGTCAGCTGGCCTTTTCATAGCCTCATCAATATTGAACGTGTACTGTTCTCCTTTGAAATCTAGGCTGATCGTTCCATTCCGTACGTCTATGATAGTGCTGGCTGTGGACAAGAACGGCCGTCCTAGTAGGACTCCGCTTGACTCCTTTGTTGCGGGCTCCGTCATCTTGATTACGAAGAAATCAGCTGGGTACATAAAGTTATTTACCTTAACAATAACATCTTCCAAAATTCCTTCTGAGTGAATACATGATCTGTCGGCCAGCTGTATCATTTTATCTGTGTCGACTAGCTTTGCCTTTCCCAGCCGTTGATAGATGGAGTATGGCAGAACATTGATAGATGCCCCCAGGTCGCACATGGAGTGCTCCACCTGGACGTCTCCGATTGAAATTGGGAGCGTGAACATTCTTGGGTCGGTCTTCTTTGAAGGGAGGTCATTCCGTTGGATCACGGCAGAGACAGTTTCATCTGCAATCATTCTACCCTCCACATTGACTTTCCCTGCCAGGTAGTCTTTAATAAACTTACTGACATGGGGCATTTTAAATGTCGTTAAGAGTGGTAGTTTAACGTCCACATCTTTGAACATACACGCCACATCGATTGTGGCATCGTTCCTTCTTTCCACCATTCCGCGGTACGGACACGGCTTAACTTTCTCACCCCCCTCTTTCTGATTTCCTTTTGAGGTTTCATCTCCCACTTTTTCCTTGCCTTTCTCTTTCGCTTGATCCACCACCTTGGGTTCTTCCTTCTCTTCACGGTTTGGTCCAGGATCAATTGTTTGGGACATCGCAGGATAACTGGGGCCTTGGTAGACCCTTCCCGACCTTAGGGACACTTCGCTAATGTGTTCACGCCCAGGCGGCTGTTCAGTAGCTGGAATTCTTCCGTCATTTCCTTTTAACTCTCCTAGCGACGTTGCAACTAGAGAAAGTTGCTTTGTCAGCATCTCTAATGCCGCCCGCTGCTCCCTCTGAGTTTCCTGGATTTCCTGCATCTCATCATTTGTGTGGTGCGGTACTATCATATTGCTCGGGCTATCATTGGAGTAGCGGTTATATTTCTGATTTGGCGGCCTCCCACCATGGTTAGGCCGCGGGTAGTCAAATCGCTCGTAATGTTGCTGGCCTCCCCGTTGGTGTGGCGGGACATAAGTAACCATCTGGTTGTTTGGCTGCCTTCCCTGGTTGCTTGACTGAGAAGCTAGCTGCCTGTATCCCTTGTTTCCTTCCTGTTGTCTGCTTGACCATCTAGGCTGTCCTACGCTTGACCAATTCCCTTGAGGTCCATTTGACCAACCTGTCTGACTTCCCTTTATTCTGTTTCCTCTCGCATTTGGCTTCTCCTAGATCCGAGCAGACCAGTTAGGCTGTCCGTCAGAGGGTTGCAGTTACTGTGTCGATAGTGGGAGTTGTTGGCTTTGATTCTGATCCTTCTACCTGAAGTTGGGGTGGCCCCTCCATGGAGCGTCTCTTTGCTTCCCCTGGATCCAGTTGCCATTTGCATTCCACTGTCCTACTGCATTTATATGCTCTACCTCATGGGGGAATTCGCAGTAATAATAGTGATGTTCTTCTGGCGCCGACGGCTATGGTACGTACTGCGTCTCTTTTGGTGCAGGTGGTGGTGGCGGCGGTCTGGTTTTTTCTACTGCTTCCAGCAGTTTCTTCTCCATCTGCTCGAATCGAGCCTCCAGCTGTTCATCATTGCGCGCCCCTGTTGCGTGCGCTTCTCCTCTCCTGTACTGCCCTCGAGAGGTTTCATACGGCCGCTTAGCCTCAATTAGTCTTTCCAAAATATTCTTAACTTGGCTGAAAAGAGTTTTTGAGAAATCCCCTTGCGCTGCGAGGTTGAGGTCGTTTTTGCTGTCCACCGTGAGTCCACCGTAGAAGATCGAGTAGATCTCCTTTTCTCCCAGCTTGTGGTTGGGGCATGCTTGAAGTAGCCCTTGAAATCTGTCCCAGTACTGGCCGAGGTGCTCGTCGTACTCTTGTCTGGCCTCTGTAATCTCCCTTTTCAGGGCACTTGTCATTGATGCTGGGAAGAAACGGTCGAGGAATATCATGCGGAATTCTGCCCAAGTCCTGATGGATCCCTCTGGTAGCCTTGACAGCCATAATCCTGCGTCCCCTTTCAAAACGAAGAGGATAGCCTTGAACCTGTAATCTTCAGACGTGGATCCAGCCGGGACAGGTTGAATATTGCAGTATCGGAAGAACTCCTCCAGAAAAGCGTACGGATACTCCTTCGAGAGATCGTAGAAGTGGGTCAAGACGGCTAGCACTCCTGATTTGATAGCGATGGTCCGCATCCCAGGAATGGCGGCAACGGCATCTGTGGGCTCCTTCTCATCATGAGCGTGCAAAGAGCTGATTCCCGACTCGTCGATGACAACAGCCATCTCTGCTTCTGTTTGCCTTGGTGGTGGTGGTAGTGGATATTGCTTCTGTTTGCTTTGTTTGATTCCAGTAATCGTCTTGGTGGTACCTTCTCATCAACAGCAGGAAAAACAAATAAGAAAAGAAAGAAATAAACTATTTACTCCTACGCACTACACACAAACATAAAGTAACACCATGCGTCCCCGGCAACGACGCCATTTTGGCGGGCTCAAAAACGCGTGGATTAAGATTGGTTGAAGTTATATGGAGGATAACTGAATCGGTTGGACCAGTTAGCAAATTGTCGTTGCCACTTAATCGAATCAATCTTCGAACCGAAACGCGCCAAAGATAATATTTATAACTCCCGATTTCGCACTACTTTAACAGTAAAGCGGCAAGATCGGGGTCGATCCCACAGAGAAGTTGGTGTGTCGAGTGTGTGAGTAGTGAACAGGGGGGTTGGCTGCTGCCACGCTTTAACTTGGGAGTTTTAACTATGGTTTTATCTGGGCAGAATTCAAACTAGCTAGCTTGATCAATGGAAATTTAAACACTGGGTCAAGTAAATTGCAGGTAATAACAGAAAAGTAAATGCGCGATTTAAAAGAGAGAATAACTTCGATTAAACTAAGATACGATTACAGCGTGAAAATAAACTAAGCTAACACTTCGAAAATAAAGAAAGCGGTAAATTGAGAAGAATCTCAGCGGGAAACTTAAGTTACGCTGACAGAAATGGTTATTCTGCAGCGCTCCCTTCGGTCGCCCTTTTAACTACGCTATCTAAGCTAAACTATAGATCTGAACTAAACTAAGCTAAGAGAGGAGAACTAAGCTAAACTAAGCTGGAGAGCTGAACTAAGCTAAACTAAGCTAAACTAGGCGGAAAGTAAAGTCTCCGATACTTTCTTGTGGTGACGCAGCCTCTATTTATAAGCTCGATTCGGCCTCCAGCTGGATAACGATCTTGACTGGGAATATTCGCTCATGCAGAGGATGAGCGACTCATTGATTGCTACGTGTTCTTTCTTCTAGAATAACGACGCTTTTGGATAACAAATTTTTGATTGGTTCGTCCTGACGTCTTCACAAGCCGGCACGTGTCCCCTTCTAGAACGTCGTCCTGGGTAACAGAATGGTGCGCCGCATCCAACTCATTTCCTCAAGTTTTCCTTCTAAAAACCAATGGTCCCCACTTTAACTGCTTGACCTCGCCCCTTGATCAACTCTCCCGATTTTTGGCCTTTTTTGCCTTTTGTACGTGCTTGATCAGTTAGGCCTTGCTGTCTTAGACAAGTAGCATTTCAACACATTTTAACACTTGTTTGCACGATAAACCAATCAAGTAGTATATGTTTTACCCCTAAAACCGATGCATGAAATGAGCATTATCAAACTGCTCACACTTAAAACATACTTGTCCTCAAGTATAAAGAGAAAGAAAAAGAAAGAGAAAAAGATAAGGCAAATTTCAGGCATGGTTTACTTATTTCACAAGCAAAAGAAAGAAGAACAAGAACTAAAAACACGTATTCACATGTATGCATTGGACCGAATAATTTTCCAACAATCATACCCGAGGTCGAGGTCATACCATTAACCAGTAGCTTATGTTTTTACTTTTTCGCTTCTGCTTGATCAAGGAGTCAGCTTGTCAAGATTGCTCAATTTAAAAACCACTGTTGGATTCACTCAGTCACTCATTTCTCACCAGAGATGTTAGGACTGTTCACTCTGTGTTGCTACAAATTTAATACTTTGAATCGGACTGCACAAGATAGTTCCTTAAGGACTTTGTTTCGGGTTGTAACAGGGCTCAGGGGTAGTAACTTGTTAGGGTAGGGTCCTAGGGGTTCTAAGTTTAAAAGAGAAAATCACATGAGTCAAAAAGCCAAAGATTTGACTAAACTTGCTGGATCAAATTTAGGGTGTTTATTTCTTCTTTCACTTGATGCTCCTTCTCGGTCAATGTTGACCCTTAGCCTTATAACTTTCGGCTTTATTTTATTTTTTTCCTGGGTCAGGTTGCAACAATTTCCTGTCCCTTTCTTTTCTTAAACCTTTTCTCAATTTTTTTGTATGATCAACCTGATTGTCTAACTTGATCGACCCGGCTACCTTAATTTTTTTTATTCTATTGCTATCCCCTTTTGTCCCCCTTGATAAATTTCATCTCCTTGACCCTCTTCCCTCATGTGATACGAAAATTTTTGGTTTTAAGGTTTCAAAGAATGGGTAAGAGTGTATGGGCTCAAAGTGGCTAACTAAGGGGTGCCTTTAGTAATGAGGCGGGTTCGTGGAACGAAGGAAGAAAAACGGCTCAACTGGTTAAATCCTAATGCCTTTAGTCCTTACTACTTGTACAATTTTCATCTCAATAATTAAAAGTTAGCCTCTCGTAATTTTTCTTTTGTAAAGAGTAGTAGAAAGTGTTCTACTTTTGGCTTATAACTTAGATACAGAGAGGCTTCACAGTTGGTTTAGAAATTGAGCGATTCCATCATACTTGCGTCATTCAAATTGATCAAGTTTTTGCAATCAAGTTTTACATGTGAGCGTACTGAATTCTTTCTCTAACTCTTCCACGAAGTAATCAAGTCTTTCATTTATCCGATTTCATGCATATTTCCTATCTTATTGCTATCTAAAATTTGTTATTTTTAAAAATTTTTAGCATGTATGAATTTTCTGTAACTAACCCGTCCCCCCCATTGCATATGAGCTCGTCCTCGAGGGACTGGAAGCAGTAGAAAAAACCAGTCCGCCGCCACCACCACCTGCACCAAAAGAGACGTAGTACGTACCACAGCCGTCGCCGCCAGAAGAACATCACTATTATTACTGCGAATTCCCCCCTGAGGTAGAGCAAGTAAATGCAGTAGGACAGTGGAATGCAAATGGCAACTGGATCCAGCGGAAGCAAAGAGACGCTCCATGGAGGGGCCACCCTAACTTCAGGTGGGCGGATCAGAATCAAAGCCAACAACTCCCACTATCGACACAGCAACTGCAACCCTCAGACGGACAGCCTAACTGGTCTGCTCGGATCCAGGAGAAGCCAAATGCTGGAGGAAACAGGATGCAGGGAAGTCAGACAGGTTGGTCAAATGGACCTCAAGGGAATTTGTCAAGCGTAGGACAGCCTAGCTGGTCAAGCAGACAACAGGAAGGAAACTGGGGATACAGGCAGCTAGCTTCTCAGTTAAGCAACCAGGGAAGGCAGCCAAACAACCAGATGGTTACTTATGTCCCGCCACACCAACGGGGAGGCCAGCAACAGGGAAATCAATTCTACAACCATCAGCCATACCTACTCGAACATTACGAGTGATCTGACTACCCGCAACCCAACCATGGAGGGAGGCCGCCAAGTCAAAAATATAACCGCTACTCCAATGATAGCCCGAGCAATATGATAGTACTGCACCACACAAATGATGCGATGCAGGAAATCGAGGAAACTCAGAGGGAGCAGCGGGCGACATTAGAGATGCTGACACAACAACTTTCTCTAGTTGCAATGTCGCTAGGAGAGTTAAAGGGAAATGACGGAAGAATTCCAGCTACTGAACAACCGCCTGAGCGTGAACACTTCAACGAAGTGTCCCTAAGGTCGGGAAGGGTCTACCAAGGCCCCAGTTATCCTGCGACGTCCCAAACAATTGATCCTGGACCAAACCGTGAAGAGAAGGAAGAACCTAAGGTGGTGGATCAAGCGAAAGAGAAAGGCAAGGAAAAAGTGGGAGATGAAACCTCAGAAGGAAATCAGAAAGAGGGGGGTGAAAAAGTTAAGCCGTATCCGTACCGCGGAATGGTGGCAAGAACGAAGGATGCCACAATCGATGTGGCGTGTATGTTCAAAGATGTGGACGTTAAACTACCACTCTTAACGACATTTAAAATGCCCCATGTCAGTAAGTTTATTAAAGACTATCTGGCAGGGAAAGTCAATGAGGAGGGTAGAAAGATTGCAGATGAAACTGTCTCTGCCGTGATCCAACGGAATGACCTCCCTTCAAAGAAGACCGACCCAAGAATGTTCACGCTCCCAATTTCAATCAGAGACGTCCAGGTGGAGCACGCCATGTGCGACCTGGGGGCATCTATCAATGTTCTGCCATACTCCATCTATCAACGGCTGGGAAAGGCAAAGCTAGTCGACACGGATATAATGATACAACTGGTCGACAAATCATGTATTCACCCGGAAGGAATTTTGGAAGATGTTATTGTTAAGGTAAATAACTTTCTGTACCCAGCTGATTTCTTCTTAATCAAGATGACGGAGCCCGCAACAAAGGAGTCAAGCGGAGTCCTACTAGGACGGCCGTTCATGTCCACAGCCAGCACTATCATAGACGTACGGAATGGAACGATCAGCCTAGATTTCAAAGGTGAACAGTACACGTTCAATATGGATGAGGCCATGAAAAGGCCAGCCGACGGAGAGAACGTGTACTCCATGGATGTGACTGAGCCCTTGGTACAGGAGTATTTGGAGGAAGGATTTTTAAAAAGGCAGTTCACTAACTCCGCCGCAGATAAGGAAGTCGAAAAGGAAGTGGAAGAATTGTTTGAGACCATGAAGGTCAGAGAAATGGACGACCAAGCCGTCGCAAGTGCAATAAATGATTTTTGCGAGCGCCCAAAGCCAACTGGGTCAAGTGGGACAGCTCAAGTATCTAGCCTAGCGCGGCGGCATGATCAAGGCGAGCTACTGGAAAGAGACACAGCAGAAAAACCTCTGCCCAATGAAGAACCAAAACCTGCAAAAGAGTTAGAACCCCTTCCCGCACATCTAAAGTACGCCTACCTGGGTGAAGATGAAACCAAGCCTGTCATCATCAACAATCAATTAACCCAGGGGCAGGAAGACATATTGCTAGAAGTATTAAGAAGGAATCAGATGGCCATCGGCTGGAAGCTGATAGATTTGGTAGGCATCAGCCCGGACTTATGCATGCATCACATCCGACTGGAGGAAGGAGCCAAGCCACACCGCGACCAACAACGGAAACTCAACCCCAACATGAGGGAAGCGGTGCTAAAGGAAATCGTCAAGTTGGTTTCGATCGGGATTATCTATTCCATTCCCGAAAGTAACTGGGTCAGCGTAGTGCACATGGTGCCTAAGAAAGGAGGGATTCAAGTGGTAAAAAATGAAAAAAATGAGCTAATCCTGACAAGGCCAGTTGTTGGATGGAGAATGTGCATAGATTACAGGAAGCTGAACCAAGCTACGAAGAAGAATCACTTCCCTCTGCCGTTCATTGATCAAATGTTGGAGAAGTTGGCAGGGAAGCAGTACTTCAGTTTCCTAGATGGTTATAGTGGCTATTTCCAGATTGCTGTGAATCCAGAAGACCAGGAGAAGACGACGTTCACCTGCCCTTTTGGCACTTACGCTTACAGGAGAATGCCTTTTGGCCTGTGTAACGCCCCGGGCACCTTCCAGAGATGCATGATAAGCATTTTCTCAGACCTATTGGAGGACTGCATTGAGATTTTCATGGACGATTTTACTGTCTATGGGGATGATTTTGATCAAGGGCTGCATAGTCTGAACAGGGTATTGGAAAGATGCCGCCAGAAGGACTTGGATCTGAATTTCGAGAAATGCCATTTTATGGTTACCGAAGGAATAGTCTTGGGCCACATAGTGTCAAGCAGAGGGATCGAGGTCGACCCAGCAAAGATAGCGGTCATTGCAAAACTTCCATATCCTACCAACCAGAAGGAGATCAGAGCCTTTCTGGGGCACACTGGGTTCAATAGACGATTCATAAAAGATTTCGCAAAGATAGCCCAGCCACTGACACGACTTCTTCAGAACGAGGTCTTGTTTGAGTTCTCAGATGCTTGCAAAGCCGCGTTCCAATTTCTAAAAATCGATTGATAAGCTCTCCAATAATACGTGCCCCCGACTGGAATCACCCCTTTGAGGTGATGTGCGATGCTAGTGACTATGCTGTGGGGGCAGTATTAGGTCAGAAAATCAAAGGGAAGAGTTATGTCATCTTTTACGCCTCCAAAACTCTAAATCAGGCTCAAAATAACTATGATGTGACCGAAAAGGAGATGCTATCGGTAGTCTTCGCGTTTGAAAAGTTCAGACCATACTTGCTTGGTTCCAAAGTAATTTTTTATACAGATCATGCGGCCATCAAATACCTCTTAGCAAAAAAGGAGTCAAAGCCGCTATTAATCAGGTGGGTACTCCTTCTACAGGAGTTTAATTGGGAAGTAGTGGATAAGAAAGGATGTGAGAACAAGGTGCCAGATCACCTAAGTCGAATTTTGCAAAAGGACAATGAAGAAGCAATTCCAGACGCTTTCCTTGAAGAGCATCTCTGCCTGATCGAGTCATCACCTGAATGCCGGTGAATGCCGGTATAATCTCGATGAATAGTCGCACAACTCTCATTGCATCAAAGTGGGCTGGTAACGCTACATAGTGAGCATACTTAGATAGCCGATCCATTACGACCATGACAGTCGTGTACCCTTTAGATAGAGGAAAACGACAAAATCCATTGACACATCCTCCCAAACTTGTGTCGTATCGGTAATGGTTGAAGTAGTCCGCCTGGTTTCTGCGTCGAATATTTAGTAGTCTGACAATCAATGCATGCGGCGACAAAGCGCATCACATAGCGTCGCATATGTGGCCAGTAAAACTGGGTTGAAAGACGTCGCAGGGTTCTATCAAACACGGGATGACCCGCCTGGGGCGTACTATGGTGTTCGTACAATAAGGCCTCACGCAGGGATGACAGTTCGCCCACATAAATCCGGCGTCGAAAATAAATTAAGCCATCAACAAAAGTGAATCTTGGTTCTGCCGTGCCTGCCTCCATGCTACGTCGCAGCTCCTGCATCGGAATAGACTTCTCCGTCACCTCTTTCAACAATTCCATGATATCTAGGATGGGATGCACAAATGCACACAAGAGCGATGCGTCAACTGCCAAATCTTCATCACGTCTCGACAACGCATCTGCCACCTGGTTCCTCGCCCCTGATTTATACTCGATGGTAAATTTATAATCCATTAATTTTCAAACATATAAGTGTTGCTCCGGTGTCTGAATAACCTGCTGCAGAAGCTCCCTCAAACTCTTCTGATTAGTCCTAATCACAAACTCTCGACCCAATAGGTATTGCCTCCACTTCTGCACTGCATCTACGATAGCATACAGTTCCTTGTGATATGTTGACGTGCTATGGCGAAGCGGACCCAACTTCTTACTAAAATATGCCAACGGATGCACATCCTGCATAAGAACTGCACCCATACCAAAATCGGATGCGTCTGTCTCTAAATAAAAACTCCGGGAAAAATACGGCAAACAAAGAACCGATGCGGTGGTCATAGCCCTCTTCAAAGCAGCAAAACTGTCTGAGGCCGACTGAGTCCAGCAAAACGAACCGACGATACTAACTAGTGAGCCCTAAGAATTCCGTCAGCGGTGTGGCAATCTGTGCATAATGGGCGACAAACTGACGACACTAACAGGTGAGCCCCAAGAATCCCCTAAGCTACTTCACGGTTGAAGGGGTTGACCAGGCAACCATTGCCTCTATTTTAGTCAGATCGGCTTTGAGCTTGCCTTCCGTGATCAAATGTCCCAAGTAGTCAACTATCTTACTGCAAAATATGCATTTAGATAATTTCACAAAGAAACGATGATCCTCCAGAATCGAGAGGACAATGCGGAGATGGTCTGCATGGGACTCCAAGGTCGGGCTGTAAATAAGGATGACGTCGAAGAATATAATCACCCACTTCCGGAGGTACGGTTGAAATATACTATTCATAGCAGCATGGATGAGTTCGTCGGACCAAATGGCATGACCAAGAACTCAAAGTGGCCGTCTTGAGTCCGAAATGCTGTCTTGTAGGCGCCAGTTTCATGCATTCGTATCTGGTGGTACCCCGAACAGAGGTCAAGCTTGGTGAAGAATCGCGCCGCCCCTAGCTCATCAGATAATTCATCGGCTGTTGGGATCAGGAAATGGTCGGGCACTATGGCTTTATTCGGTGCTCTGTAATCGATGCAGAAGCGAAATGTACCATCTTTTTTCGAACCAATAAAACCGGGGAGGAGAACGGGCTGTGGCTCCTCTGTACGACCCCTGCTCCAACATCTCACCAACTTGTTTCACAATTTCGTTTTTCTGAAAATACGGATACATGTATGGTCTGACATTCACCTGTTTGGAGTTTGGCAGTAAATGAATTCGATGGTGGAACTGACGAGCCGGCGGAAGGCCCACTGGTAACTGAAAAACCACAGGGAAGGCACGGAGGTGTCATGCCCACATTTTCTAAGGATAGAAAACACGCTTGATCGCGACTAGGGGAGGATTAAAGAAGCGGGGAAGAAAGGGGAAAACAACACAACTCGACCATAGCTCGAAACAAATGGGAATAGCTCGAATAAAATCAGAGAATCTCAAAAATCAATAACTCAAAAATGAATATTATCTCAGCGGTACGAGAACTCAAATTTGAGAGAAGGAATATACCACGTGTGAAGACATGACACATTCTAAACACTTAAATTTTTTCAACGGTCTTGCTCAACACCCACCGCACTCGTCACACTCAACCTGCACATTTTTAAAAAAGAAATGCAGGGCTGAGTACTTGATGCACTCAGTGGACTCATGCCGAAAATATTTTATAAAAAGTATTTATCATGCCACCATTGAGTGACCTTGGGGTTTTAACTTTAGAAATTCCCGAGACAGTAAAATAATTTCCATCGTAAAATTCGTGAATGCAGTCATTTTCCCATAGATGTCTACCATATCTGATCCATTGATGACAAGGAATGTGGCCACATTCCAAGTCACTAGACCGGCCAACTCGAAAGATGGCGCACGATCTCCATAGGTGTACACTAGCCTGAATAGAGACTCACTCCCTAGTCAGACCCGAATTTGATTATCCATTGATGGCAAAAGCAACATCAAATAGGTTCCATAGAATAAAACAAAACACGGCATGACAAATATTCACATCATTTTCACATAAAAATATACTTAGGGCATAGCCCTTATTTAAAAAGAAAGTCTACCTCAAACGCTCAACTCTTCAATCACTTTCTTGTTCCAACCACAAACAATGTGCCCAAGTTCACCCTTTTGAAATATCAAGATATGCAAAATTAGACTTTGCAGAATAATTTAATTTAAAAACGATGCATGCATCCTTCGTGTGTAGTCAAATTATATTTCGTTCCTTCGTAGAGAAAACATAAATCGTAGAATTGTTCTGTCCGAAACTTACTAACCGGTGCTCAAAATAATTAGTCAGCCCAACATCTAAGCCCAACGCCCATCCACTTAACTAAAGACCCACAACCATAAAGAGTTGGCCCAACGGAAAACAAAAGAAAACATGTACGTATATTCCTATTTTAAAACACGTACACCCCTTCTACTTTTTGTCAAACATTAAAAATTAAAGAAATAAACAAATAAACTGTTACCCACATTCCATACCCTTCCTACACATTCACAGCCATTCCACTAAATAAAACAAACACAATTTAATAAAGTGGATGGAAAGTATATACTCTCTTCTCCAAACTTCGGCTATTCCCTCTCTCTCTACTGTAATTCGCGCTCTCTCTCTACCTCAACTTTCCAATCCCTCTCTTCTTACTCATACTCTTCTGTCTCCGTTCACCAACTGCCGCCGCCAAGCACAAACAGGTACGTCTCTCTCCCTTTTCCCCATTCTAAACCCTTTATTAAGTTTTCTAAATGTTTGATTTCAGTTATTAATGGGCGGGCAGAAGTATTTCCAAGAATTGGATTGAAGAGCAAACAAAAGGCAGTTTCTAACGCATTAAAGATCGAAACTTTGGGAGAAGAGTGTCATTCAACAATTTGCAGAAATTCAATTGGTGGACTACCGTGAATGTACATGCCATGGAAGATTTCATAAATAACAGAGGATATACCTTCAATTGGATAGGATATTTGCAATTGCAGGAAGTTTCTGGAAGCACTCACGATTTTCGCTGTGCTTCTCTTCTCAGATTTGGAATTAATGGAGAAGATTGTGGGAAGAGATATATAATAAATTTTGTGGAGATTTGGTTTGTCGGAGAGATTTTAGGGAGTGGAAGTATGGGGAAATCGTTCGTTGACGGGGTTTGATAAGGAGATTTGTTCCTATTTTTCAGCGATACAGATCATGGCAGATTTCTTTGTATAAAATTTGAGTGGAAGAAAATATCATGCTTTTAAAATCTTGAT
Source organism: Salvia splendens (assembly GCF_004379255.2). Taxonomy (NCBI): domain Eukaryota; kingdom Viridiplantae; phylum Streptophyta; class Magnoliopsida; order Lamiales; family Lamiaceae; genus Salvia; species Salvia splendens. Next base: position 23,423,654 of record NC_056036.1, on the reverse strand, counting down.
TGGGCTTCTCCAAAATTGGGCTCAAAAGAAAGAAATAAAATGTATTTTGGGCTCATAACAATTGGGTTTCAAATTGGGCTAGGAAAGAATAATTGTTTGGCTCAAAAAGTACAATTCTTCCCTCGACAAAAGAAACAAGGTTGAAAAATTTTCAAGTGCACAAACGACGGTCCTTTCAAGAACACAATAAAAAGGGTAGAAAAGGTCGGGGTGTTACAACCGAACTAATCGACAGTGGTAAATCGGCAGGGAAATCTGCACCATCCGGCAGTTGCTGCTGTGGTGTCGTGGAATCCATGGGGATCAACTCGTATAACTCCAACAGGGAAGCTCTCGACATGATATGGGCCAACGAAGTCAGTGAGATCCGTTGTGGGGGTTGTACTGCATTGTGCAGCACTATCAAATCATCTCCTTTGAAAAACTCCATCGATTTGACTACATAGTCGGTTGTCACGCGGCCCAACGACTCCAACCATTCCATTTTGAGAACAACATTTGTGCCGTGGATAGGTAGAATATTCAGATCTATCGTAAAACAAGTGCCCTGGACCACCAATGGGGTATCCTTGTCACGCGGCCCAACGACTCCAACCATTCCATTCTGAGAACAACATCTGGGCTGTGGATAGGTAGAATATGCAGATCTATCGTAAAAGAAGTGCCCTCCACCAAAATCGTAACCGACGTCGACTCAATATCCCCCGTCAAGGTCAGTGATTTCGACCTTCTCTTCCCATCCATCGCGTGCAGATGCGATAAATCCTCAGGAAAGGGTTCGTCAACCATCTCTTCCTAGTCGTCCTCATCATCGTCTGCGCCGATATAAGCAAGGAATCTATGCTTGCAAACATGGCCAGAAACCCACTTCTCGTCGCAGTAATAACACAAGCCCCATTTCGCCTGGTACGCCTTCTCCGCTGCTGATAAACGGATAATAGGCAGGTTGGTCATATCGGTAGACCTTGCGGATGTTCCCGCGGGACGATCACCCGAAGTCGGTGATGCCTGGCCTGTCGGCACTGACTGTAACTCAACTGTAACTGTGCGGGAGTCACAGGATTGCCAAGAGCGCTTCTGAAACCCACTCGCTAGTTGGTTGAGGTCCGGGCGGCAAGCCTTAATGCAGACGGCGAGGGCAAATGTCGCTGCCAGCGTGGATGGCCGGTGAAGAAGGACTTCGTCCTAAATCGGTTGCCTCAAACCAGCCACATACAAATCAAGGAGAATGTGATTAGGGACACCCATTGCACTGTTCAGTAATTTCTCAAAAGCTAATTGATAATCAGAGACCGTATCTGTCTGTGTCAGCATTTTTAGTAACCCCACGCGACTAGTGTAACAGTGGGGGTCGAAATGACGTCGAACGTCATCCAAAAATTCATACCAAGTCGCGTGTTCATGACTCGCAGCATAATTCCGTATCCAGTAAGCCACGTTCGGTTCAAATAGCATAATCGCATAATGTAGGTGATGTGTCTCTGGTGTTCCTACATGATCAAAATAATATTGCACCCAACGAATCCAATTATTTATCTCCGAACCGTCGAAATGAGGTGCCTCCAGCTTTACCCAATTGAATTGTTGGTCATGAGGTCCTACCCACATAGAGGTCTGTTCGCCGGCGGTCCCCAGCACGAAGTTGGTTTAATAAATGAGGGTCGCTGTAATGGTGTTCGGTCCGTGGCACCAAACAGCAACGAGTCGTTCTGTCCCAAGTGAGGAATGTGTTGCGGTATCTGCGTAGCGCCCGCAGACATGTTTGTGCGCCCACGCTATGAGGAGGTAGGGAGAAAGGCGGTGCCATCGCTGATAGGGTTTGCGGTAACGTCATAAATGAGTCCCAATCTGTAAGCCTCGCAGGTGTTCGGTGTCATGTTAAGCAAGGATGTATCCTACTGATTAGGATAAAGTCCCAGCCAACCTGAACCTGGCATCAAAGAAATTCCCCAACACACTTCTACTGGCTAGTATAGTGGAGGTAAGGGTCGAATCCTAGAGAGATGGATGCGCTTTGGGTAATTGTGGTGATAGTCTGGAGGGGGTTAGTTGGCTACCACGCTTGGGTTGAGATTCTACCTAGACAAGAATTAAAGGTGGTACTCTACTGACTGGGTGGTGTGAAAGTGAACGACATGTGGCTGTGTACGTGAGAGTGGGGGACAAGGTGTTTCAGGGACATGTGGAAAGTAGATAGTTACTAAAGTGGTCCCAAACTTGGATGTGGATGTTATCTTCTTCAATAAGCATGAGCAAAATCAAACAACCTCAGATTCCATAGATGAAATTACAGATTAACAACTCCACAATTTAGATGCACAAATTGATACTCTAAAATTCAAAGATTAAACGAGTGAAATCAAGAACTACACATACTGGACGACATGCAAGGTGGCAGAATTCACGTATTAAGCTTTCGCACTAAACCATGTCAAAACTAATCTAACAACAAACTAAACTCATAATCTCAGATCGTTCAACTCCAAATGGAAACATGCTTTCAACACTTAGAAATTAGTGTAACAATTAGTTCTAAGCTACCTAGGCAGAATGAAACAGATTCAAATCGAAAGAAATACATAAAAACAACTTCATTGCATAGAACGTTTGGATCCCAACAAAACACTTCAAAAGATCACTAGTACTGAAAATGCAACAGATCCAACGAAAGGAAAACAAGTAAGATTAACTAGGAAAGTGAGTAAAGATTGTTTTGCCAATCCGGGCGATGAAACTGCTATGACTACGAAATAAAGTGGCTGGAACGATAAAAGGCGATTCTCCGGTGGAACTTCAGGTGACCATGGTTGTGGCGAGGAATGAGAAGATTTTTGATTATGCTGAAGGAACTGATCTACCGAGAGAGAATACTCTAACTAAGTGTGAATGTCGATCCTCTTTTTCTCTCCAAGTGGCTTCCTTTTATAGGGAGGCTTGCCCTTACTTTTTAGGGTAGACTCTCTTCGTGAAATGACTCTTTTTCCCTTGTTTGAGGTTGATCATTCCCAGCAATCCTTCTTCTCCATCTCGAGCCTTTTTGGCATGCATCCTGGTCAGTATTGCACCCTTTTGGCGCTCTGTTCACCTGAATTATCCGATCCCCTTTTCCTGCACACTTTAGCAACTGTTTTGCAGATATAATCTAATTAAGCACGTTATACTGACCAGTAACCAAAGCCTAGAATGTGACTTATCAAACTGCTCACACTTACCACATGCTTGTCCTCAAGCGTGAAGAGCAAACAAAAAGAAATAAGTCGAATTCTAGCCTGGTTACACCCCTGATCGACTGTATCCTAAACTAGACTCTAAACTTTCACGCAAAGAAAAACACATACACGACGGACAAACACATATAAACAGACACACAAGCACTTAAACACATTGAACGGGCTATATTTTCAACCATCCCTCCCCTTGGGTTCAGGTGTAATCCGGCTTTAGACAGCCTTGAACTTCTGTCGCCCCCCTTTTCCTTCCAGTCAATATATCTGCTCATCAAGATCACCCAAACTCTCAGCCAAACACCAGATTCACTCAGTCACTCATTTCTCACAGGGGATGTTAGGACTGTCTTCTCTCAAAATGCTGAACCACAGATGCTTCGGACTCAGATCTCACGTGTGGCTCCTGAAGGGCTTTAAGGTTTGTAATGGGGCTATTGGTTTGTAGTGTTTGGGGTGGATGTTCCTAAGGCTCTAAGGTTCAAAAACTACTACTTTATTTTGATGTGGGGGATATGTGTGCATTTGGGCTCTTGGCTATTGCTTCTTTTCGGCTGGACGTTTCCTGATATTGGACTCCAACTTGTCAGTAGCTTCTTTGTGGCTTCGCCACCCTTATTCCTTCTTCCCTCTTTTTTTGTGGTCAAGTGTTTTCGACCATTTTCTTCAACATTTTTTTATATGTGGCTTCGCCACCCTTTTTCCTATTATTTTTTTTGGACCTGAAATTTTTTCTGGTCGATTTTCTCCTTGCCTCTCGACTTCTTTCTCCAGTTGGTCTTTCCTGTATGTCCTCCTGGCCAGTCACCTTCTTGCCTTATGCCTCGCACACACACAGTCCCAGTGGCTAGTGGGTTATATCTAGGTATAGATTTGTCTAGAAAGAGGGGTTCTAAGGGATGTTTTTTTTTAATCGGATGGGGGTTTCCTACTGCCTTCAGGACTTTCTACACGCGGTCACCTTACCCAAGGCATCATGTGGCAGCCACTCTTTTTTTTCTAAATTGGTGGAAAGTGTTCCACTTAGGCTTATCACTCACCATTTAAGAGGGCTTTTGTATCTGGCTCTAAGGATGGGTTTTTCTCTCATACTTGCATCATCTATACTGACTAGGAGATACTAAGGGGGGGTGGTTTCTGTTGTCCAGCGTGCCTTATCTCCCTCAATTCCCTTCACCATCAGTTCGAGGCAGTTGAGTTTTAAGCCCAATTAACAAAGAACACACATATATACATGTCATACTGGCCATTGTCTCCCCCCTCCCACTTCACTAGTGTCTGCCCTCAGATATGGCTGTGAAGTGGAAAATGGGAATGACTAGTATGGCCGACATACAAATGTATTAACAAAACATGAACAAAACATATTTAGTCTAAAACTTCTCACACTTAGACTATGCAATAGGCTAAGTGGGAGAGTTGAAGACTTAAACAGAACTCAACAAACACAAACAAGTATATATATAAACTTCTCGCACTTAGACTATGCAATAGGCTAAGTGTGAGTTTACATGCACACGAAAAGAAAACAAACACATACACATGCGCCAAAGTAGCAAACCCTGTACTTCTCACACTTAGACTATTGAATAGTCTAAGTGTTGTGAATGGGGTTTGCAACACACATACTACACAAAATTACTCTACCTAAAACAATAGAACAACAAAAAAAACTAAAACTGAAAAAGAAAACTAACTGGTCAGTGGGGTGGTCACATATTCCTTCTGCTCCTCCGCGGGGTAGGGCTGGGTGCAGGTGGGTCCTCGGGTTCCTCTTCCTCGGTATCAGATTGATTCTCCTCAGACTCTGCTAGTTCATCGGCACCTTCTTTCTCTGACTCTTCTCTTTCCTTCTCGGTTACATGAGGTTCATCAGAATGGCCTCCATGGCCGCTTGTTCCAGCTCCCTTAACTGCCTTCTCTTTCACTAACTCTTTCAGAATACTTTCCATCACATTCGTCAGACGGGTTAACTCCGCTCTGGCTTGCCTGTTCTCCTCTGCTAACTCTGCTACCGCCCTTTCCAGGTTCGCTTGCCTCTGAGCTTGAACCTGTGTGCCTTGGCCTACTGCTATTCGCCCAACAGGGATAGCTTCTTCACCCATGGAGTAAAAACGCGGGGCTCCTTCTCTGATGTAGACAGTATTCGTGCGGACGAAGAAAGTCGTATCAAACTGGCCAGGAGGGTCCACCATATACAAGGGAGATAAACCTTCGGCCTCCAAAATAGTAATGTTGTTCCTCACGAAGGCTCCCAATATGTGGTAGAGGGACAGATTTCTTGCAGGGTGTGTGGCAACGAGGTGGCATTGATAAGCGGTCCAGAACCCCAGATGCACTCTCCTTCCGCGCTTGGCGCACCAAAGTAGGTAAAGTTCGGTCTTGGATGTCCGGACGACAGAGTTTGACTGCCCTAGCAGATTGAAGTCCAGGTAGAGTTGGACCAGGCGCAAGATGGGGTTGTTGAAATGAATGTAGCGGGATATGGTAGATGCAAATTACCCAGCAGCTGGGTGAGTTAGTTCCTCCCACGCTTCATGGGGTTCATATTCGATGTGCCTCCGGGGAATCCCCCTTTCCCTACTTCTCCATTCTGGCCCTATGGCCTCTTCTAGACTACACATTCTCAATCTGACCGTCCACTTGATCAAGCTCATCCTCACTTCTCTCCCGAATACCCTAAAGGTTATCGACTCTTCATCCGGGTCAATAGTGACCCTGAATCTAAAGGTGGTGAAAAATTCCTTTGCCAACCTAATAGGTATACTCGGGTCTCTATTCTCCAAGAAAGGCTCATGGGCATTCAGTTCATCAAGAGAAGGAAAATAGAGTACCTTCCCGCTCTTAATATGATTGCTGCCATCATCTTTGTCATCAAACGCATCCTGAAGTGTTTTGGTATTGAAATGCTTCATGTCCTCTATTAGCTCGTCAGTGAGCACCACTTTCCAACGCCGGTACTTCAATTGTTCCACCGGAGGATGCATCAACTCACGATGGTTGTGTGGGAGCTACTTTTCGACAAACTCCTCGTCCTCTAGGGAGACGTCACTTTTTGACCACGATTCTTCACTGGCGGTATACTCACTGTCACTCGGCTCCCTTCGGCGTGGTGGGGCTCTCTGATCTGACTCTGTGATGACGATGCCGGTATTGACCGTGCGTTGCTTCTTGCTGCTTGGCTCTAATTAACAGGGGCTTTCCCTTTCCTTTTCCTCTCCTTGCGGTATCTGTCCTCATCTTCGTCTTCATTATCCTCCAGTCTCTCATCTGTTGGTGTCGAAAGCTCCTTCTGGGCAGTAGGCTGGGTCTCCACGCGGATATTGGTACTTTCATCTACTGGCTCTGCGTGACCTACTGACTCCGATGCGAGGTCCAGACCCTGAGCCATCTTGTCAGTTTCCTCTCTCTGGTCACTCGGCGTGGGTGAGACCACTTCGGTTGCTGTCGAGGCATCTTTCAAGTTGGTAGCTGACAAGGATTTCTCCATAGGTTTTGTAGGAGTAGTCCTTTCTTCTTCACTAGAGATCTCCACTGCAGTTGCTATCGTGTTTGCTCCCGCCTTGCTGGATGTCCATTTCCCGAGGCATCTTTGCGATACTCTCTCTGGCTTCGGCCGTTCTGCCTTCGGATCATCCTTCAACACCAATTTTCTTTTAACTGCTTTCGGTTTCAATACCGGTGGTACCACTAGTTGTACCTTGGTCTCCTTCTCCTCGATGTGTGTATCACCCTCCCCTGCTTCTGGCTGGGGAGTCACTGACTTTGGCTCTTCCTCTTCGGTTTGTTTCTCTTCTACCTTGTCTCCTGGTTGGTGGGCTATGCCTTCTGAATCGCTTACCGTGCTAGCTTATTCACCTCTTCCGTAAGGCTGCTGCTGATAATCACATGATATGAGTCTTCTTCCCCGAGGAAGGCATACTTCAGGTTTGCTGGTAGTTTCTTCAATTCAACTTGTGGGGAAAGTGTTGAAGGGGCTGGCAGCGGAAGCGTGCGGACAAAACGGATCACATGAATTTGATCTATTTAGCAGATTATTTAGAAAAAATCTATTCGCGTAATTATCACATGTATCATGCTCATAACTTGAATTAAAACATGCTTTAGCACATAAAATTCCTAAAACATGCTTACTACGGAATTAGCCAATTTACCTCGTTGATTCAATCAAGAATCGATGATGGTTTGCTCCGTCTCCACGTGAAGATCTTCAATACCAGACCTCGGATCTTCTGACTAGTGTCCCGGACTATACACTGATATTTGTGTGGGAAAATCTTACCAACGTACTAGGACTCGAATAATGGAATACAGAACTCAGCTCACGGAGGGAGCACAATTTTCGAAAACTCTCTCAAGAGGGGGGGACGAAAATTTTACAAATTAATTGTTGTCTTTTCTGTCTCCTTTATTCTTCTATTTATTTAAGTCACATATTGGGCCCAGTCAGAGATCTAAGGAAGAATCTGGAACAGGCCTCACCCAATTAGCTTTTTACTAATTAAATTGAACCCACAATTTAATATAAGCTTATATTGGAATATTACGAGCAGCCACTACAGAAGTAATATTGCACTGCCTTCCAAATCCAAAATTACAAGTATTTCGGGTTTCCTTTAATTGTATTTGATTTATTTCCCGCGCTTAAGATGGAAACATCCATTAATTAATTAATGTCTGCTATAGACTTAATTAATTAACATATTTCGAATTCCAAGAGTGGACTTAGCAAGAAACTCTTATTTATTATTCATAGAGTAATCAAACTCCAACTAGCTAGGTTCCGAATAATAAAACCTCGTTTCGAGCTCCTCTTGTGGATGTTATCAAACGAGACTCTCCTCGCGCACGTTTCAACATAATAGCAATCCTAGCACCTCTAGATAATGATCACCACTACCCAATATACCTGGATCGTTGGGTTACGAAAAACCCGCACCTTTGGTAAGTCAAAGTAGTGGATACTCAATATCGTATGCTCAATGCTAACGTACATTGATTAAGAAATTAATTCTCAAGACCTCGTCTTTCAGTAGATAGCATAAAGACTCGTCTTGCTGTTAGATCCATTCAGTACTATACCACACCAACGTCATCTTATTTCAATAAGGTTTAGAAATAATCGGACTGACATTGCAACCTTTCGCGATAGGTAGTCTAGGCCTATCTAGGTTGTGAAATTCTTATTTTTCTTTGTTTAGAACTGACCGTGTTACCTTAAATTGGACGACGCCCACAACCGGTCTACTAAAACAAAGACTTAGACTTTGTTACGTTTGCTCATACATTTAAATATGCAATAAACAACCATTAAATGTAAAACATAACAACATTATGACAAAAATGATCTGTTGCATTTATTGGAAAATAACCATTAGAGTTTTACAGTATCCAATCACTCGAAAGGTGATTTCTAGTATACAAAACCCTAACAAGTGTGTCTGCGGGTAGAAGGATCTTTGCAGCATTCCCCTCTTTTTCCAATTCATCATCTGAGAGTCCCTCCGTACTAGCTGGTAGCTGAGCCCCTGCGGCTCCAACAAATTCTGATTTCTGACAAAAATCCTTAATCGCTCATTCGATCTCTTCATCAGTCAACCCTTGGCTACTGATTAGGTCGCACCATGCAGCTCCTTCTACATCAACTTGTCCATATACATCCAATGCTTGGAGTTTTTCCTGCAATAATTCGATCTCAAGAAAATCTTGGAATAGGGGGTCAATTACATTAACATAGCATAGATTTTCAGAATCGATAGGCTACTTCATGGCCTCATTGATGTCAAAGGTGAATTTTTCTCCATGAAAATCAATGCAAATTGTCCCCTTAGCTATGTCCACGATTGTCTTAGCTATTCTAAAAAACGGTCTCCCTAACAATATACCGCTAGACTCCCTAGCTTCAGACTCACTCATCTTGATCACATAAAGTCAACAGGGTAAGTAAAATTATGCACTCTGACCAACACATTTTCCAGCATGCCCTCAGGATTTATGCATGGCCTATCAGCCAGTTGTATTAACACCCTAGTGTTTGACAACTTTACTCCCTTCAACCGATTATAGACTGATAATGGCATAACATTTATAGATGCTCCCAGATCACACATCGCATGTCACGCCCGCATTTTCTAAGGATAGAAAACACGGTTGATCGCGACTAGGGGAGGGTTAAAGAAGCGGGGAAGAAAGGGGGGAATCAACACAAATCGACAATAGCTCGAAACAAATGGGAATAGCCCGAATAAAATCAGAGTATCATTTCAACAATCAACAACTCCAAATGAAAATATCTCAACAATACACGAACTCAAAAGAAACAATATTTAGCGGAAGCATTTCGAGAGTAGAATAATGCTATGTATGAAGACACAACATATTCTAGACAGACATTCTTCACTCTTATGCTCAACACCCACCGCGCTCGTCACTGCTCAACCTGCACATTTTTAAAAAGAAATGTAGGGCTGAGTACTTGATGCACTCAGTGGACTCATGCCGAAAACATTTTATAAAAAGTATTTATCATGCCACCATTGAGTGACCTTGGGATTTTAACTTCAGAAATCGCCCAAGACACTAAAATCATTTCCATCGTAAAACTCGTGACTGCAGTCATTTTCCCATAGATGTCTACCATATCTGATCCATTGATGACAAGGAATGTGGCCACATCCCAAGTCACTAGACCGGCCGACCCAAAAGACGGCTCACGATCTCCATAGGTGTACACTAGCCTGAATAGGGACTCACTCCCTAGACAGACCCGAATTCGATTATCCATTGATGGCAAAAACCACATCAGATAGGTTCCATAGAATAAAACAAAACACGGCATGCCAAATATTCATATCATTTTCACATAAAAAGTATACTTAGGGCATTGCCCTTATTTAAAAAGAAAGCCCACCTCGTTCACTTAACTCCGATTTCCGTACTTCGACCTTAATGTATCGCAGAGCTAGTCCTTTTTCTCTTTCGAAATTTTTGTGGCCGCCCGAGGCGTCGCTGGTGACGCCGGCCGTCTATTCATGTCCCCATCATTCTTGTATTCATAGTCCAATCCTAATAATTAAACGGGCAGCCCAACTAATTAACATTCCAGCTCAAAACTTCCATTGATAATTTCGTTGGCTCAACTAAAATTAATTGTCTTAGCCCAATCAATTAAATAACTCAAGACTCCAATAAAAATTAGTAGTGCAACCCAAATACCAGAATGGGTCCACTCATATTTTTGAAAACTCAACACAACAGCCCCATTATTCTCTTCTCTCCAAATCTCACGTCTATTTCTCCTACATTATTCCCAATTCAAAATAAAAAAAAGAATAATTACCATGATCTATGTTTCTCTCTGCTAGCTCACGCCCTCCGCGTCGTCGTTTCCATCCCTATCTTTCCCTCATCTCTTTCTACCTCACTACAGCACCGCCCCTCTGTGGCAGCCGCCTCTGCCTCCGTCGTCGCTCAGTCTGCCGAAACTACATCGCCGTTAGTTTTCGCGGTCTTACCCGCCGCCGTTCAGATCTGAATCGCAGCGAGTCTCCGTCGATGCCTTTCTCACACCGCCGCTGTCACTGCCTCAGTGAAATTCTCCAGTATCATCGCTGCTGTCCACCGCTGTTCAGCCCGTCACCGTATCGAAGTCGCGGTCAGCCCCTGCTCCTCGCCCTCTCTGCTATTGTCGGAGAAGCACAGGCAGCGACGTCGCCTCTGCCCGTCTGTGTCATCGCTGCCGAGCAGCAGCTGCTGTTGCTGCTCTCCCCGCCAGTACGTCGTCCTTCGCCTTCTCCTCGATTCACCGCACCCCCTCCCTCTCGTTATTACAACTCATCACCGCTGCTGTCATGCCTTTCTCTCTCTATTTCATACATTCATCCATTGTTCATTGGATCTTGATTGGTTTCTTCTCTAACCCATTATGTTTTCTACAGACTGCGTTTTCCTTCTAGTTTGTGTTTTCTTCGGCTCAACTATCGGTTTCTCAAAGTAGTGATAGTTGCTAAATTAGTTGAATCATATGAAACGTGGAGTTGTGGGCTGTGTATATATATAAATTGTTGAGCTTTTGGAGGGTGGTGGAGAGAGTTACGGTGTCAGTTTTGTGTTGCGAAAGAAGAGTGAGGGAAGAATTTATTTAAACAAATCGTTGTTGGGATTTGGTGGAGCTAAGTGCCAGATTTTGTGGAACAAAAATTGTGGGTTGGCCGTTGAATTCTCATGGAAAAAATTGGGCTTCCCAAAATTGGCTCAAAAGAAAGAATAAATATATGTTTTGGGCTCATTTTCAACTTGAGCTACGAAAGAATAATTATTTGGTCCAAAGAGTAAAATCTTTTTCTCGACAAAAGAACAACGACAAAATATTTTCAGATGCGCAAATGATGGTAATTTCAAAAACACAATAAAAATGGTAGAACATACCTGGGTCGACTCTCTTGGGCGGTAGCTTCTCCTGCACAATTGCTGACGCTATCCCTTCCACCATGATTTTTCCATCCTCCTGGGCTTTCTCGGCAATGAACTCCTTGATAAATTTTCTAAGCGGGGGTAGCTTCACGGCTTGGAGAAATGGTATGGTGACATCCAGCTTCCCAAAAATTGACATGTAATCCACTGGGTTCTCTTTCTTCCTCCTAGTCACGAAACGGTAAGGGAATGGTTTTTTCCCTTTTGCCTCGTCTAACGGTTTTTCAACAGCCTTTCCGGAGTGTCTCTTGGGCACATTTTGGGCTTAAGTCTCTTTCGTGGGTTCTGTTTCTTTAGGAGGGTCTCCCCTGGGTCGTACGCCCTTGGCTTCATCTTTTTCCAATGGTGCTTCGTCCAAAAAAAATGGATCCTGCATCTGAGGCAGAGGTCTGTTGAGCTCTCTCTCCGAGACGACGTCGCTCAGTACCTTCCTTTTACTGGGCTCTCCACTGGGTTTCTTCGGTTATGGTCTATCATAGGCAGTACCGCACCGCAATGTGACCTTGCTCACGTTTGCCTTTTCAGGTACATGGACTGTAGACGGGAGTTTCCCAGAATTCCCCTTCAATTCACCCATCGAATTCGCCAGCTGGGCTAATTGCCTATTCATCATATCTATGTTTGCCTTATACTCCTTCTGGGCATTCTGCATCCCCTGCACTACGTCATTATTGGAGTGCAATTCACCATTGATACTCTGCTGCGAAGTGAGCATTTCTCCCATCATGTCCTCCATAGATCTCCTTGACCTGTTAGGATATTGGAACTGATTTGGTCCTTGGTGCTGGTTATACTGGGGTTTTTGGTTGTGCTGGTAATTCTGGAAGTTTTGCTGGTTCAGGTTAGGTGGGTATTGGTAATACTGGGCAGGAGGGTTGCATAGGTCTTGGTGATATTGATACTGGTTTTGGAACTGGTTCTGGTTCTGCTGGTGTTGTGGACCTTGACTATTCTGATTATGATAATTTTGGTAGCTCCTCTGGTGGGGTGCTATATAAACAAGGTTTGAGTTTTGGTTCTGTGGGTTTTGTTTGTGGGGTTGTTGGTTTCTTCTTGACCAGTTGGATTGGTGGTCGGGATTTGCTGGGCCACGGTTGGGATTTTGGTTCGGGTGAGGGTTGTATTGGTTCTGACCTTGACCTTGGTTTTGGTTTTGGTTTTGGTTCCCATCGCCCCATCAAAAATTTGGATGGTCCCTCCATGGTGCGTCCCGCTGTCTCCCCGGGATCTAATTCCCACTAGAGTTATAGTATCCTGCAGCATTGACTTGCTCCATATTGACCAAGTCACTCGGCTGATCGTAGGTTTGCCCTTGATTTCCCTACTTTGCACCCTTGTAGCTCCAAGTTGGGGAAGGCGGTGGGGTGTTCTTCTCGATCGCGCTCAGGAGCGTCTTTTTCAGCTCTTCCATCTTCAAGCCTATCTTCTGCTCCTGGTCAGCGGACGAAGCACTCGTAATCCTTTCTCTGCGGTATCCATCTCTCGAATTGTCGTAATCCTTCTTCGCCCTCAGAAGCTTCCCTAGGACCTTTTTCGCTTCGCTGACCCTTAATTGCGTGAAGCTTTCTCCTGACGACGAGTTGGCCAGATCCTTTGTTGCCTTATTCATCCCCTCATAAAGGTGTGATGTATCTCTATGTCTGCCATGCGATGGTTTGGACATGCATCCAAAAGGCTCATATACTTCGCCCAATAATCACTCAAGTGTTCGTCGTACCCTTGCCTCACACTAGTTATCTCTCTCTTCAGCGCACTCGTCTTTGATGACGGGAAAAATTCGCCTAAGATGGCTGACTTGAAATCGGCCCAACTCTCAATGGAGTTGGGTGGTAGGCGCATGAACCAAGTGTTAGCCTCCCCTTTTAGGACGAACGACAAAGCCTTCAATTTGTAGTTGAAAAAGCTCAGGGGTGCGTAGGTGTCGTTCAAGCAAGGATATATCCTACTGGTCAGGATAGAGATCCTAAGAAAGCCTAGACCCTGGTTTCAACGATTCCTCAACCCTCTTCTACTGGGTAGTATAGTGAAGGTAGGGGTCGAATCCCACAGAGATGGTGCATTAAAACTATTATGGTGATATTCTGGATAGTTTGGTTAGCTACCACGCTTGGGTTGAGTCTCTACCTAGACGGGAAATTAAGATGGTGTCCTACTGACTAGGAAGGGTGAATGGTGGTCGACATGTAGTGGTGTACGTGGAATTATGGTGTATGCGGTGTAACAGAAAATATGGGGAAAGTACTAGGTTTCTATAAAAGGCTAAACAGAAAAGCAGAGAAAAAGTGGTAGTTGTGGTGACTAGGCTGACAGATCTGCATGGTGTACTAAAGGTGAAGGACAAAAAGCAAAAAAAAGCATCTAAAAGGCAAAAGTGGTCCCAAACTTGGATATGGATATCATCTTCTTCAACAAACACAAACTAAAATCAGAAAACAAACCAGATTCAGCACCATAAAAACACAGATTAATAGCTCACGAACACAGATCTACAATCAAAAATTCCAAATCGAAAATCAAACATCGAAACTGAAATCCCGCCTACTGATCAGCATGGAAGAAAACAGGAAACACATAACTGCACCTTGCATGAAACAAACCTCTATGAAATAAAAGTAAACAGGTTATGCTAACTCGAAGAAATAAACTACTAACTGGAAACACACGATTTGATACTCAAAACGACTAGAAACTCTAGATCTAAGCTAACTAGGCAGAAGGAAAAGAGATCGGCGAAGTAAACTGAACAGAAAACAACTTCATAGCATAAACACGTTCGGATCTTCAACAAGTACTTCAAAAGCAGAAAATATCCAAAAGCAACAAAGATCCAACATAAGGAAAAACAAGTAAATTAAACTACGAAAGCGAAATAAAAGTGTTTTGCCACTCCGGGCGATGGAACTCCTAAACTATGATCTTGCTGGCTGGAATAAGGATGACTAGTACTCCGAGAACATCTGGGCGTCAGGTGATCATGGCTGCGGCGAGGCAAGAAGCGGGACACGGCTGAAAGACTGGTATTACCGAGAGAACTCTCTACCTAAAGATGGTGGTGAATGAGTGAATGTGTATTTCTTCTCTCTCCTTCTTGGCTTCCTTTTATAGGGAGGCTTACCCTTGATTTTAGGGTAAATCCTCATTGCAAGTTGACTTCTTTGCCCTCAATTGTGGGTAATCCGTCCCAGCTATCCGTCTTCTCCATCTCAAACCGTTTCAGCACGAATACTGATCAGTATGAGATCATGCTGGCGCCCTTTTTCACCTGAACATTCCGAAACTTCCCTACTGGCTAGAACACTCAACCTGCACGCTTAAGCAACTTGTTTTGCAGATAAAGTTCAAATATGCACATCATACTGACCAGTAACCAAGGCCTAGAATACGACTAATCAAACTGCTCACACTTACCACATGCTTGTCCTCAAGCGTGAAGAACAAACAAAAGAAATAAGTCGAATTCTAGCCTGGTTACTCCCCTGACCAACTCTACCTAAACTAGACTCTATACTACGACGGAAAGAGAAAACAAAAAAAACACAAAAACAAGCACAGAAAAGAAAACACATAAACGAACACAAAAAGACTAAACACAAAGATTAGGCTATATTTTCAACCATCCCTCCCCTCGGGATCAGGTGCAATCCGGCCTTAGACAGCCTTGAACTTCCGCCGCCCCCCCCTTTCTCTTCCAGTCAGTATATCCGCTCGTCAAGATAGCCCAAACTTTCGGCCAAACACTAGGTTCACTCAGTCACTCATACCTCTCCGGGAATATTAGGACTGTTCTCTCATAGTGCTCAACCACAATTGCTTCGGACTTAGATTTCACGTGCAGCTACTGAAGGGCTTAAAGGCTTGTAACGGGGCTATTGGTTTGTAGTGTTTTGGGTGGATGTTCCTAAGGCTCTAAGGTTCAAAAAAAACTTCTATTTTATTTGATGTGGGGGATCTGTGTGCATTTGGGCTCTTGGTTTTTGCTTCTCTTGGCAGACGCTTCTGGCTATGATCTCCAACTGGTCAGTAGCTTCTTGTGGCTTCGCCACCCTTATTTCTTCTTCATTTTTTTTTGGCCGAGTTTTTTTTTTTTTTTTTTTTTTTTTTTTTTTTTTTTTTCTGACCATTTTCTTCATATTCTTTCTTCTTCTCTTTTTTTCTTTTTCCCTCGTGGCTTCGCCACCCTTATACCTTCTTTTTGGGCCTGGGGTGACTCCCTGGCCAATTTTCTTCCAAACTTTCTTGTCCAGCTGGATTCTGCTTTCTTGTACACTCTTCTAGCCAGTAAGCTTCATTCGCTTCATGCCTTACACACACACAGTCCCATTGGCTAGGGGTATTTATCTGGGTATAAAGAGTTAGAAAAGAGGTTCTAAAGGTGGTTTTTTTTTTAGGGGGGGGGTTCCTACTGCCTTCAGTGTTGCTACACGCAGTCACTTCACCCTAGGCAATTTGTGGCAGCCGCTCTTTTCTTTTCTAAACATGTGGAAAGTGGTTCCACTTAAAGCTTATAACTCACATTTTAAGAGGGCTTTCGTGTTTGGCTCTAAGTATGGGCTTTTCTCTCATACTCACATCACCTATCCTGGCTAGGAGGTACTAAGGGGGGTGGTTTCTGTTTTCCAGCATGTCTTATTTCCCTCAATTCCCCTCACCGTCAGCTCAAGACAGTTGAGTTTTAAGCCCAATCAACACACAAAATAAAAAAAAACTAGACCTAACAAGACACTAACACAAGCACAAACACAAACCACACATATACACATATATCATATTGGCCATTGCGTCCCCCCTCCCACTTCACAAGTGTCTGCCCTCAGATAGGGCTGTGAAGTGGAAAAGGTAATGGCCAGTATGATGGACACATAGACAAACAGACAAAAAAACATATTAAAACTAAAACTTCTCACACTTAGACTATGGAATGGGCTAAGTGGGAGAGTTTGAAAACCTAAACAGAAACCAACAAACAAAACACACATATATACAAAACTCCTCACACTTGCATGGCCTAAGTGTGAGCCAACATGCTTACGTAAAAGAAAACAGAAAACACAAACACATGCGCCAAAAAGACAAACCCTTAACTTCTCACACTTAGACTATAAAATAGGCTAAGTGTTATGAATGGGGCTTGCGCACAAACAGAAATTATACTACCTTAAAAAAACAAAACACAATTAAAATACGAAAAACTAAAAATAGAAAATAAAAAGAAAACTAACTGGTCAGTAGGTGTGGTGGTCACTTGTTCCTCCCGCTCCTTCGCGGGGCAGGTTGTGGTGCAGGTGGTTCTACCGGTTTCTCCTCCTCATTCTCGGATTGCTTGTTCCCAGATTCTGCCGACTCTTCGGCATCTCCTTCCTCTTGTTCCGCCTCTAGTTTCTGCTCTGCTTCTTTTGTCTCGGTTAATACCTCCTCTGATACTCGTGGTTCATTAGCTCGGCCTCCATGGCCACTTGGTTCAACAGCTTCCTCTTGGCCTCGTTGTGTTAACTCCATCAATATCTCGTCTATCACGGATGCCATCCTGGCCATTTCTGTTATCAACCGGTGGTTTCCTCTCCTAGCCTGGTAACAATCGTCTCCAAAGCTTCTTGCTTCTGACTCTGCCTCGTCTGTCCTGCAGACTCCTTCAACATTCGTTCCATTACCGATGCCAATCGCACCACCTCCGCTTTCAACTGCTGATTCTCTTCTTTCACTTCTTCCATCGCTTTCTCCATCCTTTCGCGACGCTGCTCTTGTTCTGAAACTTCCTGGGCTGCTGCTACCCTTCCGGTAGGCAAAGCTTCCTCCCCCATTGCATAGAAGCGGGGCACACCCTGCCTCAAATAGACCGTGTTCGTGCGGACGAACAACGGTGTGTCAAACATTCCCGGGGCGTCCACCATGCTTAACGGGGAGAGGTCTTCAGCCTCTCTGACGATGATATTGTTCTTCACGAACATTCCCAAGATGTGGCAGAGGGAAAGATTCCGTGCGGGATGGGTAGCTATTTGGTGGCACTGGTATGCCGTCCAAAATCCCAAGTGCAATTTCCTGCCCTTCTTGGCACACCACAAGATGTACAACTCCGTCATTGATGTTCTCACAGCCGAATTCGACTGCCCCAAAAGGTTGAAATCCAGGTAAAGCTGTACAAGACGCAGAATTGGGTTGTTGAAATGAACGGAGCGGGAAATAGTGGACTGGAATTGCCCTGCATCAGGGTGAGTAAGTTCCTCCCAGGCTTCCTGTGGCTCAAATTCCACATGTCTGCGGGGAATTCCCCGCTCCCTACTTCTCCACTCAGGCCCTATGGCCTCCTCTAAACTGCACATTCCCAGACGCACGGTCCACTCAATCAATCTCATCTGTATCTCTCCGCCAAACAGCCTAAAACTGATACATTCCTCATCTAGATCAGTGGTGACCTTAAACCTAAAGGTCGTGAAAAACTCCTTCGCTAATCTAACCGGGACACTCGGATCCTCATTCTCCAACAACCATTCGAATCCTAACTCGTGCAAATAAGATAGAAACTGCTCGCGGGCACCTAACTCATCTAAAGAAGGAATGTGAAGTACCTTTCCGCTCTTCACCTGTTTACTCCTTTCATCCTTGCTATCGAAAGCTTTCTGTAGCTCCTTCGAGTCGAAAAGCTTCATCTCCTCCACCAGATCATCAGTAAGGTCCACTGTCCAGCGCCGGTACCTCAGTCTCTCTACCGGTGGGTGGACTAACTCTCGATGATCATTCTGAAGCTGTTGTTCTGCGTACTCCTCATCCTCCAAAGAGATATCACTGTCGGAGGCTGATTCCTCGCTGGCAGCGTATTCGCTATCACTTCGCTCCCTCCGGTGTTCCTGGACTCGCTGAACTGACTCAGTAATGACTATGCCAGTGTTTACTGTACGTGGCTTCTTGTTGCTGGGCTTCTTCTTCATAGGGGCCTTCCCCTTTCGTTTTCTCTCTTCACGGTATCTAACTTCCTCTCCGTCATCTACGTCTTTCTCTTCTTCGGGTTTCTTCTCAGCTTGTGTTGAAAGTGGATCCTGGATAGTAGGACTGGTCTCCTTGTGGCCTACTGACCTGGATGCGAGGTCCAGACCCTCAGCCATCCCGTCAGCCTCTTCACCTTGGCCACTCAGTGTTGGAGATACCGCTCCGGTTTCCATTGCAGTATCCTCTAGGTCGGTAACAGGTAAAGGCTCCTCCCCAGGTTTTGTGGGAGTGGTCCTTTCTTCTTCACTCAAGATCTCCACGGGATCTGCCTCTGTGTTCGGCTTCGCCTTACTAGCTGCCCACTTACCCAAACAACGTTGCGATATCCTCTGCGGTTTGGCCGGCTCTGCCTTGGAGTCTGTCTTCACTACAAGTTTCCGTCTGATGGGAATCGGCTTTACCACCTGAGCTGCCACTAGGGTGGATGCTTCTACCTCTGTTTCTGCTGTCTCTGTTCCTGCTTCCTTGGTTTCCGTAATCGTATTGTCCTCCTCTTCTTCCAGCTGGTATGCTGGGCTTTCTGGTTCACTTACTCCCTTTGTTTCCTCGCTCATGCCTACTGCCTTCGAAGCGAGGTCTAGACCCTCAGCTTGCGAGGCAGTAGCTTCCGCTGCTTGGCCTACTTGGTTCAAGATGGAATCAAACTCCGCATCTGTCATCAACGACCGCTTCTGGGCTGATTCGTTCAGATCTATGTCCTCCCTTTCCACTTCATGAGACACCGGCTCCTCCTCCGGCGTCCTCTCCATTTTGCCACTCACCTCATGGGTTGTCTCTTCTTGGCTGGCCCTTTTCTTACGCTCCTCAGGGTCGGAGTCGTAATGGGCGGTGATAGCGTCGAGCTCCGCCGAATCTGGTACCGAGGTCTCTGATGGCGCGGTCGCCGAGGGAGATCCCTCCTCCGATTGCACTTCTGCGTGACTGACCGGTGCAGGTGGAATTTCACTGGGTGTGGTTCCTCCGCCCCCTATTTGACCGAAACCAGCCAATGCCGCCGTCCAGTCCCGAGTAGGGTCCTGTTGACGAAGAAATGCCATCATGGCATCCATGGAAATCATAGGTGGTGGCTGAGCGGTCGGTGCTGGTGGTTGTGGATTTTGCTGTGGTTGCGCCTCCTGGGTTTCTTGGCGGCGCGGTTTGATTTTCTTGGCGAACGCTTTCTTCCCCATGATCGGAAATCTGCGATTTAGTGGTGGAAAGTAGGGTTTGATATCTTGGAGAGAGTTGGGGTTGAGAATGATGTTTCCGTGAGAGAGATGGACAAGAATTTCTTGAAAGCGAATTAGAAAATGAGGGTTTGTGAGGGAAAAGGGTTGGGACGGTGAGTTTAATTTGGGTGAGAGAGAGCAGTTGCAGGTGGTTGTAACCGGTTATCAGGGGTTGCCGGTCGCGACGCTTCAGAAGGGAGGCGGTTGAGATTGCTGGCCTCTGATTGGTCAGCGTGTCCCTTCTCTCTGCTCACACGCCACTCCCAGCCGCTGCCACCCTGCAAAAGCTGCACCAACTTTAATTCAAATTTTTGTCCTCTCCATAATCCCCCCTATACTTACCTAATAAGGAAAATAAATCAAATGGGCCCTTAAATAAAATCTGAAATAGCACCAGATAGGCAATATTTTCAATACGTATTCCAAATTAAAATTAAGGCCCGGAAATATTTTTGGATTTTTAGAAATTATCTTGCATGCAGAGATTAACTACGTATTTACAATATTTACATCTTCCTTAGGCAATTTGGAATTCTACTTGACTAGTATATGCAAGCTATTATTTTTATTTAAAAAAAAAAAAAAACTAGCCACGTGGAACTCCAAATTCCTATCTTACTGATCAGTAGACAACCGTAGTAAATGGTTGCAGTGGAATTTCATCCACTACACCCACCTCACTATTCTCCCTAAAAAATTTTAGCCTATGTCCGTTTACTATGAAAGGTTCAGAGTTAGGAAAACTTCCTGAAATTTTCACTGCTCCATTGGAACGGAGTGAGGTGATGACATAGGGCCCTGTCCATTTGGACTTGAGTTTCCCTGGCATAAGCTTCAATCTTGACTGGAAGAGTAGTACTTTCTGGCCAACATGGAGCTCCTTAGTTTTTAGATTTCGATCATGCCACAATTTAGTTCGCTCTTTGTACCACATGGCTGAGTCGAATGACTCCAATCTAAGTTCCTCAAGCTCCTGCAGTTGCCGCTTCCTTTCCTCTTCACAGGCTGTAGCATCCATATTCACTTTCTGTACTGCCCAGTATGCTCGATGCTCGATCCCAACCGGTAAGTGGCACATCTTCCCAAAAACAATCCGGTAAGGGGACATGCCTATGAGGGTTTTGTAGGCTGTTCGATACGCCCAGAGAGCATCCTCTAACCTTACACTCCAATCCTTCCTAGAAGTGTTCACAGTCTTCTCCAAAATTTTCTTTATCTCGCGGTTAGAAATCTTTGCTTGACCATTTGCTTGCGGATGGTAAGGGCTGGATAGTCTATGGTGCACACCGTACTTTTTCATCAAGGATTCAATTGTACGGTTACAGAAGTGCGTACCTTGATCGGATATGATCGCCCTGGGCACACCGAATCGGCTGAAAATATGACAATTTAAGAACATGGCCACCTCCTTGGCTTCACACGTGCTTGTGGCCTTGGCTTCTACCCATTTGGAGACGTAGTCTACAGCAACTAGGATATACAGATTCCCATAGGATGAAGGAAACGGACCCATGAAGTCCATTCCCCATATGTCGAATAGCTCGCAAACTATTATGGGTACCTGCGGCATTTCATCCCGGGCAGATATTCCACAGGTCAGTTGACAACGCTCACAGCTCCTGCAGAACTCGTACGCATCTTTGTTGAGAGTTGGCCAGTAAAAGCCGCTATCCAGAATCTTCCTTGCCGTCTTCTTAGACCCAAAGTGCCCTCCACATGCTAACGAATGGCAGTGGGTTAAAACATCCCTTCGCTCCCAGTCAGGAATGCACCTCCTTATCACTTGATCGGACCCTACTCTCCACAGATAGGGGTCGTCCCAAAAGTAGTATTTTTCTTCACTCTTGATCTTCATTCTTTGGGCTTTGGTAACACTCGGTACTTCCGGAAGCTCTCCAGTTACTAGGTAGTTGGCCAGGTCCGCATACCATGGCTCTTGCCCTACCTTCTCTTTCCCTTTTGCTGTATCATTCTGACCAGTAAGTTTGAACACTTCTTCCCAATCAATTTTTCTGGGCGCAAAAATCACCTCACACAAAATTTCCTCCGGAAACTTGTCATGCACTTCTTCACCGTTTCCATCTTGCATTATTCTACTCAAATGGTCTGCCACCTTGTTCTCGACTCCTCTCTTATCTTCCACCTCCCAATGGTCTGCTCAAATTCTTGTAACAAGAGTACCCACAGATCAAGCGTGGTTTGGATTCCTTCTTGGCAATCAGATACTTAATCGCTGCATGATCAGTATACACTATGACTTTGGATCCCAGCAAATATGGCCGGAACTTCTCGAAAGAATACACCACTGCCAGCATCTCTTTTTCAGTGGTATAGTAATTCCGCTGGGCTTGATTCAGAGTCTTGGACGCATAAAAAATTACGTACCTCTTCCCATCGATCTTCTGACCCAGCACGGCTCCTACCGCAAAATCGCTGGCGTCGCACATTACTTCGAAAGGATGGTTCCAGTCAGGAGCCCTTATGATAGGTGCGGATATCAGCTTTTCCTTGAGAAGGTTGAAAGCAGCCTTGCATTGCTCATCAAAAATGAACTCCACGTCATTCTGAAGTAATCTGGTAAGGGGCTGGGTGATCTTGGAGAAATCCTTGATAAATCTTCGATAAAATCTGGCGTGCCCCAGAAACCCCTTATTCCCTTCTGATCAGTAGGGAATGGTAATTTGGATATAACATCTACCTTGGCTCGATCCACTTGGATACCTCTTTCTGAGACCACGTGTCCTAAAACTATCCCTTCGGTGACCATAAAATGGCACTTCTCAAAGTTCAAAACCAAACTCTTTGCTTGACACCTTTCCAAAACTATATCCAAATGGTGAAGGCAAGAGTCGAACGAGTCTCCGTAAACCGTGAAGTCATCCGTGAATATCTCTATGCAATCCTCAATCAAATCGGAAAATATGCTCATCATACATCGTTGAAACGTACCTGGAGCGTTGCATAGGCCGAAAGGCATGCGTCTATATGCATAGGTTCCGAATGGGCATGTGAAGGTCGTCTTGTCCTGGTCCTCAGGATCCACGTAAATTTGGAAATATCCGCTGTATCCATCCAAAAAGCAGAAAAACTTCTTCCCAGCTATTCTCTCCAACATTTGGTCGATGAACGGCAGGGGAAAATGGTCCTTCCTGGTCGCATTGTTCAGCTTACGGTAATCGATGCACATTCGCCAACCCGTGACTAGCCTCGTTGGGATCGGCCCATTCCTCTCATTCTGAACTACTTGGATGCCCGACTTCTTTGGGACCATGTGGATCGGACTGACCCACTCACTCTCCGGCACTGAATAGATAATTCCTAGCGACAACAACTTCAAGATTTCCTTCAATATCTCTTCTCGCATGTTAGGGTTTACCTTCCTTTGAGCATCTCGATGTGCATTCGCTCCTTCCTCCAACCTAATGTGGTGCATGCAGACGTCGGGGCTTATCCCCACTAAATCTGTAAGACTCCATCCAATCGCCTTCTTGTTCTTGCTCAGCATGGTCAGTAGCCTAGCCTCTTGTTCCTTTGTAAGACTGCTACTGATGATCACTGGATATGAGTCCTCACCTCCGAGGAAGGCATACTTGAAATTCGGTGGCAACTTCTTCAGCTCAACTTGGGGTGGAAGTGTGTCTTCGGGTAGAGGGTTTTTCTCAGTCTCTCCTTCTTTTTCTAAATCTCCCTCTGATGGTTCTTCTATACTGACTGGTAGTTGAGCCCCTGCGGCTCAAATGAACTCCGATTTCTGACTGAATTCCTTGATCGCTACTTCTATTTCTTCATCAGTCAAGCCTTGGCTACTGATCAGATCACACCATGCAGCAGCTTCTATGTCAGCCTGTTCATAAACATCTAAAGCCTGGAGTTTCTCCTGCAATAGTTCGGTCTCAAGAAAATCTTGGACTAGGGGGTCAATCACATCAACATAGCATAGATTTTCAGAATCGATGGGTTTCTTCATGGCATCATTTATATCGAAGGTAAACTTCTCCCCATGAAAATCAATGCAAATAGTCCCCTCAGCCATATCCACTATTGTCTTGGCCGTTCTCAGAAAAGGTCTTCCTAACAAGACTCCACTAGACTCCCTCGCTTCAAATCAGCAGGGTATGTAAAATCATGCACTCTTACTAACATATTTTCTAAAACTCCCTCAGGACTTATGCACGACCTATCAGCCAGTTGGATCAACACCCTAGTATTTGACAGCCTCACTCCTTTCAACCGGTTATAGATAGACAGTGGCATGACATTTATAGATGCCCCCAAATCACACATTGCATGTTCGACCTTCACATCTCCTAAAGTTATGGGTAGGGTGAACATACCTGGGTCGGCTCTCTTGGGTGGTAACTTCTCTTGCACTATCGCTGACGCTATCCATTCCACCATAATCTTGCCATCCTTCTGGGCTCTCCCGGCTATGAAGTCCTTTATGAATTTCCCGAGAGGGGGTAGCTTCACGGCTTGGAGGAATGGTATGGTGACATTCAACTTCCCAAAAATCGACAAGTAGTCAACCGGGTTCTCTTTCTTCCTCTTTGTAACAAATCGGAATGAGAATGGTTTCTCCCCTTTTTTCTCATCTACTGGTCCCTCAGCAACCTTCTTGGAGTCTTTCTTGGGTAGTTCCTGGGTCTGGGCCTCCATTCTGGGCTCTTCCTCTTGAGGAGGTTCCTTCCTGGTCAGTAGGGTGTTGGGTTCACCTCTTACACTTGGTGTATCATCCAAGAAGAATGGATCCTGCATCCGAGGCATAGGTCTCCCTAATTCTTCCGCTGAAATGGTATCGCCTCCTATCTTCGTTCCATTGGATCCTCCACTGGGTCGTTTCGGTTGAGGCGCGTCATAAGTAGTTCCTGACCTCAACGTAACCTTACTCACATTTGCCTTTTCGGGCATTTGGACTGTAGATGGGAGTTTCCCCGCATTTCCCTTCAAATCACCCACCGAACTGGCCAGTTGAGCTAACTGCCTATTCATCATATCCATGTTCGCCTTATGTTCCTTCTGGGCGTTTTGCATCCCCTGCACGACCTCATTATGGGATTGCAATTATCCTTTGATGCTCTGTTGTGACGCTAGCATTTCACCCATCATGTCATCAACGGATCTCCTTGGCCTGTTCGAAGTTTGGAAATGACTCGGCCCTTGGTGTTGATAGTTCTGGGAGTTTTGCTGGCCTTGATTAGGCGGGTATTGGTTATATTGGGCAGGAGGGGTGTACTGATCTTGAGGATATTGATTCTGGTGCTGGCCTTGGAATTGATTTTGGTTCTGATGGTGTTGGGGTCCTGGGTTCGGCTGATTTTGGAAATTTTGGAAGTTTCTCTGGTGGAGTGGCACATAGATAGGGTTCGGGTTTTGGTTTTGTGGGTTTTGGTTTTGGGATTGTTGGTTTCTTCCTGACCAGTTGGGCTGGTAGTCTGGGTTTGCTAATCCACGGTTAGGGTTTTGGTTCGGATGGGGGTTATACTGGTTCTGACCTTGGTTCTGATTTTGGCTTCCGTCACTCCACGGGATGATCCCTCCATGGTGCATCCCGTTGTCTACCTTGAATCCAATGCCCACTAGAATTGAAGTACCCCGCAGCATTAACTTGCTCCATATTCCCGAAGTCATTAGGCTGATCATAGTTCGGTCCTTGATTTCCCTGCTCTGCACCCTTGTAATTCCCATCTGGGGGAGGTGGTGGAGTGCTCTTCTCGATCGCACTCAGAAGTGACTTCTTCAGCTCATCCATTTTCAAATCCATTTTCTGCTCCAGCTTATTTTCCTGATCAGTAAACGAGGCAACAACAGCCCGTTCTCGGTTGTATCCTTCCCTTGAATGGTCATACTCTTTCTTTGCATTCAGTAGTTTCCTTAGGACTCTCTTCGCTTCGCTGACCCATAATTGCGTGAAGCTTCCTCCTGACGATGAATTTGCCAGGTCCTTGGTTACCGCGTTCATACCTTCGTAGAAAGTATGATGTACTTCAATGTCCGCCATGCGATGGTTGGGACATGATTCCAAAAGACCCATGTATCTTGCCCAATAATCACTCAAGGGTTCATCATACCCTTGCTTCACATTAGTTATTTCCCTCTTCAGCGCGCTTGTCTTAGATGACGGAAAAAACTCGCCCAGGAATGCTGACTTGAAATCGGCCCAAGTCTCAATAGAGTTGGGGGACAGGCGCATGAACCAGGTGTTAGCTTCCCCCTTGAGCACAAATGGCAAAGCCTTCAGCCTATAATCATCCTCAGTCGCTCCTGCTGGTCTCCTCTGCGCCCTACAAATTTTACAAAACTCATGAAGAAACTCATACGGCCCTTCATAGCTCTTCCCACAGTATGTAGGCAGGATCGCGATCACATGAGGCTTCACATCGCAGGCGGTTTGCCCTGGAGTAACGACTATGGCTTGCGGGGGCTCTCCTTCAGTATGTGCGTTCAGCGTCCCGATCTCCGGGTCTTCATCTCCCTGGTTGGCCATTTCCCTTGGGTTGCCTTCCAACAGTGGTTTCTCTTCTGGTATTGGTCCCTCTATGGTGCCCTTCTCTTCGTCACTACTCGTGCCTAGGTCAGACAAGGTGGTCGACAGGCCAGAATGAGTGGTTACGAGTATAGTTCCTCGCTTGAGTATTTTCGGCCTCCACTGATCAGGAGACGAGCTACTGCTCATAAAAAGAAATGAAAAGAAAAAGGAAAATTATACACAATATATACACCAAAGTATCACACACAATAGCAACTCAAAAACGCCATCCATCCCCGGCAACAGCGCCATTTGATAAAGCTCAGGGGTGCGTAGGTGTCGTTCAAGCAAGGATATATCCTACTGGTCAGGATAGAGATCCTAACTAAGCCTACACCCTAGTTTCAAAGATTCCTCAACCCTCTTCTACTGGGTAGTATAGTAAAGGTAGGGGTCGAATCCCACAGAGATGGTGCGTTAAAACTATTGTGGTGATATTCTGGATGGTTTGGTTAGCTACCACGCTTGGGTTGAGTCTCTACCTAGACGGGAAATTAAGATGGTGTCCTACTGACTAGGAAGAGTGAATGGTGGTCGACATGTAGTGGTGTACGTGGAATTATGGTGGATGCGGTGTAACAGAAAATATGCGGAAAGTACTAGGTTTCTATAAAAGGCTAAACAGAAAAGCAGAGAAAAAGTGGTAGTTGTGGTGACTAGGCTGACAGATCTGCAGGGTGTACTAAAGGTGAAGGACAAAAAGTAAAAAAAGCATCTAAAAAGCAAAAGTGGTCCCAAACTTGGATATGGACATCATCTTCTTCAACAAACACAAACTAAAATCAGAAAACAAACCAGATTCAGCACCATAAAAACACAGATTAATAGCTCACGAACACAGATCTACAATAAAAAATTCCAAATCGAAAATCAAACATCGAAACTGAAATCACGCCTACTGATCAGCATGGAAGAAAACAGGAAACACATAACTGCACCTTGCATGAAACAAACCTCTATGAAATAAAAGTAAACAGATTATGCTAACTTGAAGAAATAAACTACTAACTGGAAACACACGATTTGATACTCAAAACGACCAGAAACTCTAGATCTAAGCTAACTAGGCAGAAGGAAAAGAGATCGGCGAAGTAAACTGAACAAAAAACAACTTCATAGCATAAACACGTTCGGATCTTCAACAAGTACTTCAAAAGCAGAAAATATCCAAAAGCAACAAAGATCCAACGTAAGGAAAAACAAGTAAATTAAACTACGAAAGCGAAATAAAAGTGTTTTGCCACTCCGGGCGATGGAACTCCTAAACTATGATCTTGCTGGCTGGAATAAGGATGACTGGTACTCCGGGAACATCTGGGTGTCAGGTGATCATGGCTGCGGCGAGGCAAGAAGCGGGACACGGCTGAAAGACTGGTATTACCGAGAGAACTCTCTACCTAAAGATGGTGGTGAATGAGTGAATGTGTATTTCTTCTCTCTCCTTCTTGGCTTCCTTTTATAGAGAGGCTTACCCTTGATTTTAGGGTAAATCCTCATTGCAAGTTGACTTCTTTACCCTCAATTGTGGGTAATCCGTCCCAGCTATCCGTCTTCTCCATCTCAAACCGTTTCAGCACGAATACTGATCAGTATGAGATCATGCTGGCGCCCTTTTTCACCTGAACATTCTGAAACTTCCCTACTGGCTAGAACACTCAACCTGCACGCTTAAGCAACTTGTTTTGCAGATAAAGTTCAAATATGCACATCATACTGACCAGTAACCAAGGCCTAGA
Organism: Salvia splendens; assembly: GCF_004379255.2. Lineage (NCBI taxonomy): Eukaryota > Viridiplantae > Streptophyta > Magnoliopsida > Lamiales > Lamiaceae > Salvia > Salvia splendens. Next base: position 23,395,507 of record NC_056036.1, on the reverse strand, counting down.
ATACGATTTATCAGTAGTCATCCTCGGTCGCCCCCGTTGGCCTTCTCTCTACCTTACAACTCTTACAGAACTCATGAAGGAACTCGTAGGGACCTTCATAGCTCTTTCCACAGCATGTGGGTAGAATTGCGATAACATGGGGCTTCACATCGCAGGCTGTCTGTCCCGCTTTCCACAGCATGTGGGTAGAATTGCGATAACATGGGGCTTCACATCGCAGGCTGTCTGTCCCGGAGTGACAACTATGGCTTGCGGCGGTTCTTCGTCGGCATGCGCGTTCAGCGATCCGATCTCTGGGTCATCGTCTACTTGGGCAGCCATCCTCCTTAGATTACCTTCCAATTGTAGTACCACTTCTGGTATTCCTCCTTCTATGGCGTCTTGCTCTTCGTCACTACTCGTGCCTAGGTCAGACAGGGCTGTCGACAGGCCAGAACGAGTGGTCATAAGTATAGTCCCTCGTTGGAGTATCTTCGGTCTCCAATGGTCAGGAGCCGAGCTGCTTCTCATAAACTGAAATAAAAAAGAAAGAGAAAAATTATGCACAATATATACGCCAAAATATCACACACAATAACAGTTAATAACGCCATCCATCCCCGGCAACGGCGCTATTTTGGTGATGATGAGCTCACAGGCTTGCAGGTGTCGTGTTAAGCAAGGATGTATCCTACTGATCAGGATAGAAGTCCCAGCCAACCTGAACCTGGCATCAAAGAAATTCCTCAACCCACTTCTACTGGCTAGTATAGTGGAGGTAAGTGTCGAATCCCACAGAGATGGATGCGGTTTGGGTAACTGTGGTGATAGTCTGAAGGGGGTTGGTTAACTACCACGCTTGGGTTGAGATTCTACCTACACAGGAATTAAAGGTGGTACTCTACTGACTGGGTGGTGTGAAAGTGAACGACATGTGGCTGTGTACGTGAGAGTGGGGGACAAGGTGTTTCAGGGACATGTGGAAAGTAGATAGTTACTCTAAAAGGCTAAACGGAATATCAGAGAATAAGTGGTGGTTAGGTGTCTGCACTGTCAGGTCTGTACCAGCATGAAAAGCAAAGGACAAAAGCAAAAAGTAACTAAAAAGTAAAAGTGGTCCCAAACTTGGATGTGGATGTATCTTCTTCAATAAGCATGAGCAAAATCAAACAACCTCCGATTCCATAGATGAAATTACAGATTAACAATTCCACAATTCAGATCCACAAATTAATACTCTAAAATTCAAAGATTAAACGAGTGAAATCAAGAACTACACATACTGGACGACATGCAAGGTGGCAGAATTCACGTATTAAGCTTTCACACTTAACCACGTCAAAACTAATCTAACAACAAACTAAACTCATAATCTCAGATCGTTCAACTTCAAATGAAAACATGCTTTCAACACTTAGAAATTAGCGCAACAATTAGATCTAAGCTACCTAGGCAGAATGAAACAGATTCAAATCGAAAGAGATGCATAAAAACTTCATTGCATAGAACGTTTGGATCCCAACAAAACACTTCAAAAGATCACAAGTACTGAAAATGCAACAGATCCAACGAAAGGAAAACAAGTAAGATTAACTAGGAAAGCGAGTAAAGATTGTTTTGCCACTCCGGGCGATGAAACTGCTATGACTACGAAATAAACTGGCTGGAACGATAGAAGACGATTCTCCAGTGGAACTTTAGGTGACCATGGCTGTGGCGAGGAATGAGAAGATTTTGGATTATGCTGAAGGAACTGATCTACCGAGAGAGAATACTCTAACTAAGTGTGAATGTCTGTAGCACCCTCATGCATCTTTAACGATGTGAATACTTTATTTGATGGCTTATTTTCATTTTATTAATGAGGATGTTGATTTGGAAATGCATTTTTAGAAATTGATTTCTATGAGGTTGTGTTAACGATGTGAAATTAATGGTTGAGAGTTATGTGGAATAATATGATATGTTTTCCAATGGGCGGGATTTAATTAAATAGGATCATGCATATTTGTGCCAGTTACCTTATTCAAATTCTTTTCGGCATTTCTATTTATTGGAAGTAATATCTTCTTTCTTGGATTTATTTAATTATTTTGGGATATTTATCCAAATTAAATCCAAAACCAAAATATTCTTATTTATTTTTCCATGATTTTTGAAATCTCCTATTTTTGGGAGAGGAGAAATTAAGTATTCTATAATTGATTTCTTACTTATTTCTTTCCATGAATGAATTGGAATATTCTAGCCAATCTTGCCTTACTTTATTCTATTAAAGATTTGGAATTTTTTCTGGTGGGAGGAACCTTAAACCACACGCCTACTTCTCATTATTTTTGGAGGATTTTACAAATTTCTCTACTCCGTATTATTTTATTCTACTCCGTGAAATACCAAATTAAATCATAAGCTAATTAAATAGCTATGATTTTCAAAAATCCTCCCCTTATTTCTCCCCATAATTCACGCCTCCCTTCCCCCCAAATCTCTCAAATCTTTATTTGATTTATTCTCCCAAATCTTCAATTAATTGTGGGATATATTATTTCCTAACTCTATAAATAAAACCAAAAGCCCAACCCTAAACCCATCTCACACGCCTCCCTCTCAAATCACGCACCCCTTCCCTTGCTCCATCTTCTCCCACACTTGTTTTTCTACTCTACTCAAGATCCTTTCGATTCGCCAAGAGTTTGTTGAAGAATCAAGAGCTATATTCGTTTCTACCGATTTTTTCGTTCAAGAAAGGTACAATCAAACCTCTATTCTTCATTCCTCTCCATCCAAACATTCTTTCGACTCCCTCATGCATCTAGTGAGTGTAGGGATTTCAAATCTAAGGATTTAATCGGTGGGGAATTTGTGTTTGCATTTATGTATACGTTTTGAGCGCAATTTTGTGAAGTTTGATTTGAATCTTTGGTGAATGATGTGAGTTTATGGGCAAACATGATTATGAGAACCTTTTAAGCATGATTATGTATTTTCCAGCATGAAAGGTTGGTGTTTGTTTGATGGAAGATGAAAACCCTATTTTCGAAACTATGAACCTGAAATCTGTGGTGCACGACCAGTAGCTTCTGATCTATAATTGACTCAACAAACGAACTAATTTTGATATGAAATTTTAACTGAGTAAACTTCAAGGTGTTTTCTGTGTTGTGTGTAAATTTCAGCCCCTTTTAACGAAAAATGAATTTTTAATAAATGTTTTAAGTTGACTGCGCTAATCTGCCAGAAACCTGTGTTCTCGCCAAGAATGTTTCGTTTTCTTTTTGACTGACCAAATGACCTCCGATTGATATGATTCTTGAACTATATGAAAATTTGAAGTGTCTTCTAAGTCGTGTAAAATTTTCAGCCTTTTTAGGAATTGGATGAATTTATGGTAAAGTTTTCAAATGAACTGCGCAGTGCTGTTAGAAATTTTATGTTCCGACCAGAGAGTTTAATTATTGATTTGACTGACTAAACGACGTGATTTCAGTGTGAAAATTTGTCAGGATGAACTTGAATGTGTATTCTGTGTTGTGACCAAAATTTAGCTTCATATGAGGTTGGGTGAATCTTTAGTAATTTGTATAAAACGGTCGCGCAGTTCTGCCAGTTTTCTGCTTTGATAAAAGGATATTTATTTTCAAGTTTAAAAGTATTATATGATGCATGTATATCCAAGGAACGTGTTTAATGATGTGATCGCGTGAGATACGTCGAAATATATTATGGTGTGTTTTTCCATCTTTGTGACGAACATTGGGTTGGGTAAATTGAGAAAAATGATGAGAGAGAAACGATAGGACATGCATGGTAATATGATTCTGTGGAAGGCTGACTTTTGCTGTCGTTGACAAGGGTGATTGTATTCGTGAACTCGAGGAACGAGAGTTGCCATAAGTTGGATTGTGAATTGTTAAGCGAACGAGGTGGGCTTTCTTTTTCAAACCTCTTTATTTTTCTGAAAATATGATGTGGTGTTATAAGGGTGGTTTAAAGTGTTATGTCATGCCGTGATTGTTTTGATGTTGAGATTTTTGCCTGATGCCTAGTTCGTTTGAGCTTGCTCCGTTAGGCTATAGGGCTATGTTGAGATTGTGCTTGATGCCTAGTTTGTGAGTTCGCTCCATTAGGCTATAGGGCTATGATAAACGAATTCGGGTCTGAGTAGGGCCGCAAATCCTCTCAGGCTGTGTACACAGAGGGGATCGTGAGCCATCCTTGCTAGTCGGCCGGTCTCGTGGGCGAATAGTGTGGCCACACTTTCGTCGCACTATGGTAAGAGGATGTGATTTATTGATTGATGAGAAAGTGGGGAGATTGTTTTGACCGGCCGGTCTGTGAAAAGTGTTTTTGTGATACTAGTGATATTTCTTAAATAAACGTAAAAACTCGAGTTCACTATGGTATGGATGACATAACCTTTATTAAATGTTTAGGCGTGTGTCCACTGAGTATATCAAGTACTCAGCCCTGCGTATGTTTTCTTTATGTGCAGGTTGAGCGGGATGTTGCGGCAGATGTTGAGTCGAGCCTTAAGAAATTTCGGATGTGTCATGTCTTCATACATAGGCGTCTCCATTTGACTCTCTTGAATACTTGTTTTTCCGCTGCCGTGTTTGAAATAAATTTCTAGAAGTCTTCCGCACTATTTAATACTGCTTTATGACATTAAGTATTTTGTGGCTAAAATCCGTTGCTTAACTTTTCAATAAACTAAAATATTTCTTTTTGAAGTTAATTGGGTTTTTCATATTTGCCTCCCCCTTTTTCTTCCCTGCTCCTTCTTCCCTTCCCTAGTCACGATTTTCCCGTCTTTACTATCCTTAGTGAGGGCGGTCGTGACAATGTCGATCCTCTTTTTCTCTCCAAGTGACTTCCATTTATAGGGAGGCTTGCCCTTACTTTTTAGGGTATACTCTCTTCGTGAAATGACTCTTTTACCCTTGTTTGTGGTTGATCATTCCCAGCAATCCTTCTTCTCCATCTCGAGCCTTTTTGGCATGCATCCTGGTCAGTATTGCACCCTTCTGGCGCTCTGTTCACCTGAATTATCTGACCCCTTTCGCACTGACTGGTACCCTTTTCCTGCACACTTTAGCAACTGTTTTGCAGATATAATCCAATTAAGCACGTTATACTGACCAGTAACTAAGGCCTAGAATGCGACTTATCACCGGCCTAGTACCCATGATATGCATTCCTAGGGTAGGAGGAAGTGTGGACCATGATGCCGAGGGGATCACAAACGGTGTCGACTGCTGGTGGCCAAACATACTCGCGGAGAACGGCGGTAAAGAACACGTGATCTGCGAAGAGAAAGGTGATTCCTGTGGCGGCCGATTAGTGATCGGTAATTCACCCAAACGACGATCATTCAAATCCATCCTAGCCTCCAATTTCCCCACCGTTGCAGATATCTGTTCCAATTGGGAAGCGAAAGCCGCCATCGTCGTGTTTATTTTTGACAAATAATTTATTTGTATTTTCTATATTCTGTCCATTTTAATTTTTAAACGTCATTTTCTCAAATTATGTCTTGAAAAAACCTAAAAAAACTACTTTCAAGTCCGATAGATTGCATGTAACGCTTTTTAAATAATAAATCTCCAAAAATATTACACCCTCTATCCGCGAGCGATTTCTAGTCTCAGTTCACCATTTTGAGTTGACGTTGATTTAAAGTCTCATTAAAATCATTCCATTTTAGGTAAGTTGACCCACCATTCAACTAAATAATTACACTTACATTCTAATATTAAACCAAGATACTCCCTCTGTCCCAAGGTAGTTGGGTCATATTAATATGCTCAGAGTTTGAACTGTTTTAAGGTCATTATTTGGTCCAATTTGAGTTTCAAAGTTGCATTACATATCTATTAATTACATGTTTTTTAATAATTTTGGTATTTTTGTATTTTGGTATTAATTACATGTTTTTATCTATTTTAATGTGTTTTGTGAGAAATGTGCAAAATAGAGCCTAAAAAGATAGCCAAAAGTCGAAGATGGAAATATGGAGTATTCGAGTCGTCTAGCGGTATGCTGCAACTAAGCGAGCGACCGCTGGCCGCTAACGACCGCTAAACAGGTAGCGGTCCGCTTTGGAAAAATTGAGCTGAATAGAGGAACACGCCCAGCGACCGCTCCAGGATATGCAATAGCTACGGGATGATTGCCAGTGACCGCTGAAACAAGTGCAGTGACCGCTGATCAAGAGTCAGAAGCTACGGATCAATTTGCAGTGGCCTGCTCGGAAAATGCGGCGCACAAAATGCAGAGACCATAGTGTGCTGAATATTTGCCATATTAAGGAGCACGAAATTAATGGCTATAAATACCCCCTCAAGGTCATCAATAGGATCTTTTTGCTGCATAATTTTCAGAGATAATACTTGAGTGTTCTTTTACTGTTAATCAAGGTCTAAGGTATTTGAAGAAGGATTCAAGAGAAGATCAAGGCTACAAGAATCAACCTTTGGGTTCTATCATTATAGTTCTTATGTTTTCTTTGTTTTCCTTATTCAATCATTTGTAACTAAATTCATAGAATTGTAAGGATGTGTTAGTAACGACTTTGGTTATACAATTCCTATTTATTTAATATTCGGTGGCTTTTTTTGTAAGACTCTATCGTCCCAATGGCTCAACAAGTCGGCCTATGAGAATGAGCATATGGCTCTGGTACTTGCAATCCATCATTGGCGACCGTACCTCTTTGGGCGACATTTTGTAGTTCACACGGATCAGCGGAGCCTTCGGCAGCTCCTTGCACATCCATTATCCACCCCGGCTCAGCAAAACTGGGCGGCTAAGTTATTGGGATATGACTTTACCATTCTCTCTAAGGAGGGCAGGCTCAACCGTGTGGTTGATGCATTGTCGCGTCAAGACGAAGCTCCCCTCGAGATGTCTGCGATCTTGCATCCAATATGGCCCGACTGGCAGTCCCTGAACTTGGCTATTGCGGCCGACCCCTCCCTATCAAAAATCCGAGCAGCCCTGTTTCAAGGCGGTAACACGATCCCTCACTACAATCTAGCCCATGATACTCTCTTCTACAAGGGCCGGGTGGTGATTCCCTAACATTCTCCATGGATTCCCAAGCTCTTGGTTGAATTTCATGTCACCCCAACTGGGGGCCATGCCGGAGCTTATCGGACATATCGCCGTCTCGCTGCCAACATCTATTGGCGGGTTATGATGAAGCACGTTATGAATTTTGTCGCTGCATGTGCCACTTGTCAGCAGAACAAAACACTAAGTCACCGGCCAGTCTCCACAGGCCACTACCGATTCCGGAGAGGATTTGGGAGGATATTAGCATGGAGTTCATCTCCGGCCTTCCGAAAGTAGGAAGTTTCAACTGCATCTTTGTTGTCGTCGACCGCTTGTCAAAGTATGGCCACTTCATCGGCCTACGCTATCCCTTCTCCGTGATGCAAGTGGCAGAAGCTTTTACTAAGGAGGTTATACGCCTCCATGGTATTTCCCGTTCAATTGTATCAGATCGGGACCCCATCTTCCTTAGTGTATTGTGGCAGGAGCTGCTACGGGCAATTGAGACAAAGTTGAAAATGAGATAAGCTTACCACTGTTAGAGTTTGTATACTTGAAATCACATTTCGAGTGATTGAATACTGTAAAACTCTTTTTGTATTTTCCAAGGAATAAAACAAATTATTTTTTTCATAATGTTGTTATGTTTTACATTTAATAGATGTTTATTGCATGTTTAAACTTATAAGTAACTTAACAAAGTCTAAGTCTTTGTTTTAGTAGACCGGTTGTGGGCGATGTGCACTTTAAGGTAACACGGTCAGTGCTGAACAAAGAACAAGGAGAATTTCACAACCTAGATGGAATTAGACTACCCAACGTGAAATGTAGCAACGTCAGTCCGCAAATTTCTAAGCCTTACTGAAATAAGATGACATTGGTATGGTAAAGCATTGAACGGATCTAACAGCGAGACGAGTCTTTATGCTATCTACTGAAAGACGAGGTCTTGATAAATGTTTATTTGTTAATCAATGTATGTTAGCATGAGCATACGTATTGAATATGCACTGCTTTGACTTATCAAATGGTGCGGATTTTTTGCAACCTAATAACCCTGATATATTAGGTAGTGGTGATTAATATCTAGCGGTGCTAGGATTGCTATTATGTTGAATCGTGCGCGAGGTGAGTCTCGTTTGATAATTTCCTCAAGAGGAACGCGAAGCAAGGTTTTATTATTCGGAACCTAGCTAGTTGGAGTTTCATTACTCTATGAATAATAAATAAGTGTTTCATGCTAAGTCCACTCTTAGAATTAATAAGAAGTTAATTAATTAAGTCCACAGCAGACATTAATTACTTATAATTTCGGATTTGGATGGGGAGAGTTCAATATTACTTCTTTAGTGGTTGCTCGTAATATTCCAAATAAAGCTTGTATTAAATTGTGAGTTCAATTTAATTAGTAAAAAGCAAATTGGAGAAGCCCATATCTAAAACCTTCCATAGATCCGAGGTTCTAAATCGCTGTTTGCAAACTTATCTTCGGTGTTTCTCATCCGACCGCCCCACGCAATGGGTCAAGTGGCTTTCTTGGGCGGACTATTGTTATAATATCAGTGTTCACTCATCTTCTGGAACCACACCTTTCAAGATAGTGTATGGGCGCCCTCCCCCGACTTTGCACAATTTCACACCTACCTTCCAGGTTAAGTTCACGCTCAGGCGGCTGTCGACGTGCTCCAAGTGGAGGCTCGCATTGGGCAGGCAGCGTACCATCTGACACTTCCATCCGGCTGTCGCATTCACCCCGTTTTTCATGTCTCGCTTCTCAAGAAGGCGATTGGGGAGACAGTAATTGAACCCTCTCTTCCGGCCTGAACAGGCGATGGGGAACCTCCAATTTTACCTGAGTGTGTCCTGCATCATCGTTCAATAATGCGAGTTGGGGATTAAGTGGACCAAGTTTTGATCAAATGGGAAGGAATGGCTAACGACGAGGCTACATGGTTGGGTGGCTAATATGCGAGGTTAGTTTCCGTTTTTTAGCCTTGAGGACAAGGTTGTTTCGACCGGCGAGGCAGTTGATACGGGTGGGATTTGGAAGGATTCCAAGCGTGAAAATAAGGAGATAGTTTGGCTCCCAAATCGTGGTTGAAGAGGTCAAGAAGAGAGAAGACTGGAGAAGGGAAGAATCGACATTTTTAGTTAGAGGCAGTTCCTATTTTCTGTTACTTGCTGGTTGGTTCTGGTTCTTGTTAACCAAGTTGGACTGGTTTCCTTGATTCCTGTTCCCCCAACTGTTCTAGTCCTCTTGATTCCCGCTGGACCAGTTGGACTGAAAATTCTGTCCTTCTTGATTCTTGCCAGACCAATTAGATTGAAAATTATGCCCCTCCTGATTTCTGTTAGGCCAGTTTGATTGCCCATTAGGTGGGTTCGTATTCTGCGGTTGAGGAGGCGGATTCTGGTTCCAGTTTCCGCTGCATTCATTTGAGCTTGGCAATCCATTTCCCCTTGCATTACATAGTATTGGTACCCTTCCTCTGGACCGAGTATCTCCTTGGCTTTTTCTGTTAGGGCCGGTGAATTATTCTTTTCTAGAGCATTCAGAAATGCCTTCTCCAGCTTGTCTATCCTAGAGTCCATCCTATCCTCATCTTGCACCATTACTGCGTCTACATTTCCCCTTCTAAAAATAGTGGTGCAGGGAGTGCCTTACGCCTTCTTTGCATCAATAAGCCTCCCCAGGATTTCCTTGGCTTCGCTTACAGGCTTCCTCAAAAAATCTCCTCCGCTCGATGAATTTACGAGATACTTGCACTCTGGAGTCATTCCCCCATAAAAATTGTTGTAGATCTCTGCCTCAGCCATGCGGTTATTTGGGCATGAGTCTAATAATCCCATGAAGCGCGACCAATATTGACTAAGGGTCTCATCTTAATCCATTCTAGCCCCTTGGATCTCCTTCTTGATTGCATTGGTCTTGGTGGAAGGGAAGAAATAGTCTACGAACACCAATCGGAAGTCCGCCCAAGTACGGATAAAATTGGATGGAAGCCTTAGTAGCCATGTGTTTGCCTCCCCCTTGAGAGTGAAAGGGAGAGAACGCAACCTATAGTCCTCTTCACTTGACCCAGCGGGTCTCTTCTGGATTCCGCAGAATTTGCAAAATTCATGCAGAAACTCATATGGACATTCAATTTTCTGCCCATAGTAGTGTGGCATCACCGATAATACATTTGTCATGAGGTCAATAGAAAGCTGTGCTGGTGTAACCACTATTGCCTGGGCTGGGTCACCATTGAGGTGGGCGTTCAGCGACCCTATCTCAGGATCATTATCAACTATCTCTGCCATAACTTCTGGCTTCTCTTCTTCAAACTCCGGAGGTAAATCTGGTTCAAGCTTCACATGTGAGGGTGGCTCTGCCTCACTTTCTGAACTTGAAGGTGTTGGGTTTGCTGTGGTTAACCCGAACCTGGTAGTAACATGGGTTGTTGTTTCCTTGGCCCGCCAACTAGTCTGGGTATCCCTCCAATTAGATGTATCGTTCCAGTACCCGTACCTCGAGCCTCTAATCATAAACTGAAAACAGATCAAAAACTATATACACTAAATCACTCTAAACACAAACATAAATAACGCCATCCATCCCCGACAACGACGCCATTTGGTGGGAGAGAGAGTGGGTGTGTGTCAATCAAACGGGTCAAGAGAATTCACCAAACCGCAAGGTCTAGCGAATCATTAAACTATCTGAATTGGTCGTTGGGTACACTCTCAATCAGTACCAAAACCTTAACCCATCATACTATTGGCTAGTATATGGAAATTTAGCAAGTGTTCAGAGGATTTGGAAAGGGTTGGCTACTGCCACGCAACTCATGGGTTAAGTTTTTAACTACTAGACTCAGAAGAAATGAAAGACAACGAATCTATTTACTAGACCTAGGAAACCGGAAAAAGTACGTAAGCAGGCATGACCCAAGGAAATGAAGTTCAACTAAAGAGATTCAAACAACTTAACTACTGGTTTAGGTTGACGATTTCCCGAAAACAGCTAAACAATAAGTAAACAGCAAAAAGTAACTAAACAACCGACAATAGATCAGACTCTAATTAACTTCCGACTTTATCTTCTTGAGTAAACTAAATAAACACAGAGGAAACATAGCATCAAACATATCAAAACAGAGTAATCTCAGATCCGACTTCAAACATTAGGTCGAGCAGAATAAGAAAACAACAGTAAATATCCATAACCGTGCAGAATCAGAACACCACATCTCAGATACACAACACCAAACTACACTTCCACTCAGATCAAAACAATCCCAACCCTACTACGTTCAGATCCTTAACTCCTCAATTCAGATCCAACAAATCCAACAACAATTCAACTCCGATCAACCCGATCTCAACTCCAATTCAACAAACAGTTGCGAAAAGTATCCAAATCTGTAAAAACCAACACCAACCATCAAAAACAGATAAAAACATAAATCAAAACTTGTATAACATCAGAAATATATACATCGCCGAGCTTCCAAAGCAACGAAGTTCACAGCTCAAAAAGAACGGAAATGTAAATAGATTGTTTCTTCGGCCCGCGTGAGGATGGTGTTGCACAATTGAACGAAATTAAACCACCAAAAAGCCCATAAATTATCGACCCATTATGCTAAGTGCGCAGAGAACAAAAACACTAAGATGGAGCTGCCTCTCTTCATGATAGTGGTCTCTATTTATAGTTGAGGCTCGGATTTCTAGGGCACTCTTCCTTGCCGATTTGTCATTTTTGCCATTGCTAGAAGATCCTTAAAAATATGATTTTTTGCTTCACAACTGCTCCAGCCATCGCATCTATAATCTCCCAGGTCAGGTTGTGAGTTGGTGTTCTTCACTTCAATTTCTTTTGATCCCTCTACCTAGAAGATTTTGCATCTGCTTCCTAGGTCTGGCAGATTCTCTACGCACCTAAACTTATAAACGCGTGTTAATTCATGGAAATCACATAAATTTACCCCATAACCAATGCATGAAATAAACCTTAACAATCCGCTCACACTTAAACCATACTTTTCCTCAAGTATGAAAGACCAAATAAAAGAAATATGGCAAATTTCGTGCATGGTTATCACTTGACCGACTCTAAAGAAAAGGAAGAAATAAACACTCCTAGACCTAGACTCAAAAAGACTTAGACAGACACAAGAACACATATAAGAAAACAAACAAGTCACAGAAATAAAAAAGAAACACAAATGTATAAACTGGTTCAAGCTCTAGCAGTCGTCCCCACAAGCTTAAGGTCAATCCAATCGTTTACAGTCTGAGGTTCCTCCCCCCTTCTTCTATCTAGTCAGTTTGTTAGTTCTTCAAGATTGCCTCTATTTTCACCAATTGTTGGATTCACTAGGTCACTCATTCTTCACCAGAAACGTTAGGACCATTCACTCATTCATTGTTTTGCCATACCACTGATGCCTTAGGTTCTACTGACACAGAGAACGTTCCTTAAGGTCTTTTTATTTGGATATAACGAGGCCATGAGTTTATAATGTATGTAGGTGCGAATCCTAGGGGGGCTAAATTCAAGAAGTGCATGTACAAATATATGGAGGACATGTGAACTTAGGGACTGATAGGGCTCGTTACAAGCATGGTTTTATAGGGTTTATTACACTAACATGGCTGATTATGAGCGAAAAGAGTGGTAAATTTGAGTGTGTAGGGGCTATTAAGTGTAGAAGCGGCAAGTGCAAGAACAACTTGATCAACTTAGGAAATGAATAAAAAATGGCCAAAAATGAAGCTAAGTTGATCAGTTATGTACAAACATTGAAGCCTGCCCAGCAGACAAGTTGATCAAGTTGAGTTTACCACATGAAGTGATGAATCAGAGGAGAGAGAAGAAAAGAAGCCATCTCAAGGGCATAAATGTCAAGCCATGATGGGCTTACTGATACGCTCGGATTTTGCATGGTTTTAAGGCCATTATTTGGTTTGTTTTTAATGTCAAAGTTGCATTACATGTCCATTATTTGCATATTTTATATATTTTGGTATTTTGACATGTTTTGTGAGAAATGTGCATATTTGAGCTTAAAAAGGAGTCAAAACGCGAAGTAGGAAATCTGGAGTTTCAGGTTGTGTCCAGCGACCGCCGCAACACTGCCAGCGCTCAGCGGCCGCCATTTCTGTAGCAGCCCGTTTTGGGAAATCTGTGCACGGGATAAAGACACGCCCGACGACCACCGGGAAGTGTGTGGCGACCACTACCAAAGAGTCAGAATCTTACGATTAATGCGCGGCGACCACCGGCCAAGTTGCGGCGGTCTGCCTCAAAAGAGCGGCGAGCAGATTTGCCCTAATTTCCTCTCCAAGAATTACTATATTTTGCAACTCTTTTCCTTATTCGAGAGGGGCGATTTTTCTAGTATCATCAAAGCTACAAGGATTCAACCTTTGGGTTTTATTTTCTTTAGTTTTATCTTCCAATTTTTTCCCTTCAATCTATATTTTTAGATTATTACATCATGTATAACTAAATTCATAGGATTTTAGGGATGTGTTAGTAATGACTTTGGATAAACAATTTCTTTTCTATTTTGTTTTTACTTTGTTTCTTCTCTAAGTGAATAATGATGCTTCATGATTGAGTGACACAATCTTGGTTGTTTTAATATAACTTGCTACATAAGCGTGAGAGGAAGTTGGAGAGTTAGATCCGCTGGTAGACACTACAATTAGCTTCCTTTAAAACGACACTGTTAATTGAGAGTGAGGACTTTTCAAGGGTCTTAGGAGCTTTTAGGTGTTAAATATTTAGGATTGACAACCCTAAAGTTAGTAATCAACGTTGGTATCGCATGAGCATAAACTAGGTGACTCGTCATATCAAATTAAGAATTGTGCTAGGGTATTGTAGTTAGAACTTGTATAACCATAATTGTGAACGCATATCCCTGGAATTTCCTTATCTCTATACTTTTATGTTCGTGATTTATTTGCATCTAGTTGTTTATTGCTTTCAAATTATTCTTTGTTTTCAAAATTCTCAAAATCTTTCGGTTTTTCAAATAGTAATTGAGTTTTAGTAGGAGGTATCCAATTTGAGATTGTTTTCCTCGTGATCGATATCCGGTACTGACCTTTAGCTATACTATTCATACTTTGTATACTTGCAGGTATTTATTGTGCTAATAAAAAGTGCATCATTTACCCTAGGGATTTGGGCCCAACATCATCCTATAAATATGGAGAGAGTGCGCACAAGAAGAGAGTTTGACACCATCATCACCTTCAGTCACTTCATTTTCACCCTATTTTCATAGCATGGAGTAAGAAGTTAGCAGTCGGAGTCGTTGCTTCCACCTCTACTGTCATCTCTTCTTCCTCGTCAAGGAAGGAGGGACCTGGATCTGCCTAGAAGTCTTTGTAGTTTGAGTTTTTCTTACACCTCGAGAGGTCAAAACAATTTCCATTATGTTTTCAGTTCATCGCTTCCGTAGCTTAGTTGTTTTTAATGTTTTTCTTCTAGTTGCTACTCTAGTTACCTTTCCATCGGTGATCGCTCTTTAAATCCATGTTCGGAATTCTGTTTTAGTTAAGCTTATTGAAGATCTTTTATAAAATGGAGTTTTTGATGCAAGTTGTGTTGGATCTGATGTTATTTGTTTTGATTGCTTTCGTTAGTTTTAGTTCTGCTTTGTTTATGTTTTCTCGTAGGTAGATTTACATTTTAGTTCGTCAACTTGCATGAGAATAGGCTAGATACTTTAGATCTGCTTTTCTTTACGTCGATTTCATATGAATCTGTGTTTAATTTGTCTGATTTCTATTTTTATGTTTGTTGCTATATTTAGATCTGCTTTTGTTGTTTTTATTTAGCTACTTAGCGAAGAAGAATGTAGGAGTTTGTTAGAATTGCAGTCTCTGTCACCTTTTCGTTGTTTACAGCTTTTTAGCAGTGCGTGTGATGAGGGTCGTTTCACGCATGTGTTCTGGCATAAAACTAGATCAAATTCTGGAAACTAACGTCCAATTTTGAGCCATATATGTGTAAAAATCCGCCATATTCAGTGAACGAACAAATCAGTTGGGCGGATGAACGGATCAAGGAAAGAAGCCAAGAAACTGTAGCATTGAGTTGATCAAGTCCAGAATTGAGTGGAGTTAGCAGAAGTCCTCCGCATGGGAGATAGAGTTGAAGACCCCACCACAAAGTGAATGGCAGGAATGATATTTCAGAGACGATGATACCCTAGGGATCAGAGCCCTACGCATCTCTATATAAAGGAAGCCCAACACAAGAAGAAGGGGAGTCCTAGCCAGAGGTGAAGGGGGGGGGAGGTCTCACATACATTCTTAGAAGGGCTCTACAATTAAGAAGGGGTCTCAAATGCATTCTTAGAAGGGCACACATTGGCGAGTTAGATCCACTTAGTAGACACTACAATTAGCTTCCTTTAAAACGATACTATTAATTGAGAGTGAGGACTTTTCAAGGGTCTTAGTTGCTTTTAGGAGCTACATATTTAGGATTGACAACCCTAAAGTTAGTAATCAACGTTTGTATCGCATGAGAATAAACTTGGTGACTCGTCCTATCAAAGTAAGAACTGTGCTAGGGTTTGTAGTTGAAACTTGTATAACCATAACTGTGAATGCACATCCCTGGAATTCCCTTATCTCTATACTTTTATCTCCATGATTTATTTGCATCTAATTGTTTATTGCTTTCAAATTGTTCTTTGTTTTCAAAATTCTCAAAATCTTTCGGTTTTCCAAATAGTAATTGAGTTTTAGTAAAAGGTAGCCAATTTGTGATTGTTTTCCCCGTGATCAATATTCGGTACTGACCTTTAGCTATAATATTACTACTCTGTATACTTGCAGGTATTTATAGTGCTAATAAAAAGTGCATCAAGTTTTTGGCGCCGTTGCCGGGGAATACATTCACTTTGTGATTGATATCTTCAAACGGACAATTTTACTACTTTGGATTTTAATTGCTTTCTGTTTTTAATTTTTGTTTAATTTGTTTTTGTTCTTTTTGTTTCTTTCAGGTTGTGTATGCGAACGTGTTCTGGGAAGGACAGCTTAGAACCGCTCGATCTTGAACTTGAAAGGACCCGTAGGAAAATAAGAAGTGAGCAAGGGTCAATGACAGACCAAATGGAGCTCGAGAGGCTTCAAGCCATGGTTAAGATGTTGATGGATGAGAGAGACGCGGAAAAGGCTGCCTGCGAGGCACAGGAAACGAAGGATAATGAGATAGTGCAAGTGATGCACATGCTCAGTCACTGGGATATGATTACTTTTCCCGAAGGTCGTCGTGTTGATGCTAACAATTTTGAGATGCGAATGACCCTTAAACAAAGGGTCGAGTAGTCTCCTTTTGCAGGTAGAGCCACAGAAGACGCCAACCGCCACATCTCGAAGTTCATGCAAATCGCCAACACTCTGAAATTAAATGGCGTCGACGACGACGCCATAAGGGTAAGACTTTTTCCCTATTCATTAATTAATTCTGCTAAAGAGTGGTTTGAGTGAATGCCCACAGAACGAGTCTCCACATGGAAGGATATTGTGGCTGCCTTCCTCGACAAGTACTATCCGCCGTGCACAATTTTAAAGCTCAAAAGTGAGATCTTTCAATTTATGCAAGGCAGTGACGAGCCCCTCTACGAAGCATTTGCTCGTTTCAAAGTCCTCCTCCGCAAGTGCCCCAACCACGGTTTCGCCGTAGATGATCAGGTAGGAATTCTTTATAATGGTTTCAATGAAAAAATTTGTGCTATGTTGGATTCAGGCGCAAATGGAAGATTCTTGAGGAAGATCGGATCGGATGCCATGGCTGTCATTGAGGAGTTCACCACCAACAACTGGGGGTGGTCGAAAGAAAGGCACAACTCGAGGAGAGTAGCAGCCATAGAGGAGGCCGAGGAGAGTTCCTTTGCAAAGGAATTAGCCGAACTCAAAGTGCGGGCTAATAAAATGAGTACATCGAGAAAAGAGGATTTGGTTGCACCGACCTCTGTCATCGCAATCGCCAAACCCGACACTCCTACCCCTCCTATAGAAGATGTCAACTACGTACAACAAGGAGGTGGCCCCAACTGACCTTATAACCACAATTATTGCCCTAACCAGGGGGCGGTAATTTCAGTAATTATAATGGGAACCGTCCTCATCTTAACCTTTCGTACTCTAATAATAATTTCTTGCAACCCCCCGCAAGATTTATTGTTAGCAAAGGTAGAGTAGTTGAGCCTATAAAGAAGGATGAAAGGTATGACCATGGCATCATGAAGATTTTGGAGGTGCTTGTGCAAGATAGAAAAGCCAATGATACCAAGATTGGGGTCGTGGAAGCAAGGTTGAACAACCTCGAGGCCAGAATAACCACAATTGCCACTGCCGTCTCAAACATTCAAACTCAAATGGACAATGCAAAGGCAGCAGCACGAGTGGCGAACATAAACAAGAAGTGGCTCGCCAAACAAAAGATGGAGGAGGCCAAATCTGGGCACTGCCCGATAGCTAGCGGACCATTGCACATCCCGTAGCAGCCCGCCGCTGGGTCACAGTATGGATTCTGCCCGACGCCCGGGGGACCGCCGCACACCCTGCAGTGGTCGGCCACTGAGGAGGCAGAGGCACCGGCAAAAAAGGAACTCGTGCAGAACAACGGGATTGTACTCCCCTTCCAACCAAAGAAGAAGTTCAAGCTTGAAGAGCAATTCAAGCATTTTCTTAATAAGTTTTGCAAGTTCCATACTAATATTCCTCTCGTTGAATCATTGCAGGACATACCTAAGTACGTGAAGCTACTAAGGGAGACAGTGATGAGAAAGAAGAAGCCCACAAAAGCTAACCTTAAGTTGCCTCACCATTGCAGCGAGATCATCCAAATGGAGAGGGCAGTGAAGCCAAGAGATCCCGTTCAGTTCATAATTAGGTGTTCGATTGAAGAAGGGAAAGTGGACAAGGTCCTTTGCGATCTAGGGGCTAGCATCAATCTCATGCAATTGAAATACTACGAGAAGCTCAACATCAGGCCTCTCAAAACGTCGTATGTAATCACAAGGTTGGCCGACAACACGTCCATCAAAACAGTAGGCGATTTCATCTTCCATGCCGATTTCATTATTCTTGACATGAAATTAGAAAAAAATGTGCCTCTAATCTTAGGCAGAGATTTTCTAGACACATGCAAAGCTCTAATTAATGTAGGTCGGAGCGAAATCACTATAAGGGAGAACTATAGTCGCTCAACCAACAAGATTGAGAGCGAGATGCTTAAGTATGAAAAGGCGCAACAAGCGGAGATGGAACAAGAATGCTGGGCGGTCATGATGATCGATTTGCACTGGAGGATCTTTCCACCTCTACTATTTACATTGTCAACAACGTACCTAAGTCTCCTAAAAAGGGCAAGCCTAATCTTACTAATACTATTTTGCAGGAAAAGCCCTAGAGAAAAATAAGGAAGAAGACTCCAACTCAAGGTGACCCCAAAATCTACGTGATCAAAACCGCCAAGGGGAAGTACAAGTGGTGGAAGAAGTTGGGGACTAAGTTGGTTCCATTTGCAGTTTTCAGCATGAAAGTCATTGATCCGCCCACTTAGTGGGCCACTTCAAGTTGAGCCAACGACTTAAAATAAAGGCACTTGTTGAGAGGCAACCCAATTTGTTCTTTTCTTTAATTTCCTTCGGTTTTGTTTTTCTATTTTTCCTTTAAATTTTTGTGCATTTTATGTGCACATGAAATAGAAAAAAAATATTTAACGAACGGCGACCGCCGCACAATCCACGGCTGTCGCTACCAATTGGTCAGTGTGCAGGAACAAGCCGGGCCCTAGGGCGGGCTTAGGGAGGGGGGGCGGAGTAACCATTGAGCGGGGCGCAGCGGCATTCCAGGAATGTTCCTTTTTTCGCAACGCGTGTGGCGGACCGCAGCATGTCTCGCGGCAGTCGCCACCGCGAGGCACACGCAAATTTTCGCATATATAAGCTATGTTTTCCATTCCTTTCTCACTCCTTCTCTAATTCTTTCCTTGCACACGACCCCTACTATTATATATCATCAAAATTTACACACCCACACTCTCATTCTCTCATTCTCTCATTCCATTCCAAGTTTAAAGCTTTCATCCATCAATTCACTCCAAAACAAGGTATGAATCCTACACTTAATTTTTGAGTTTTGTTTGAATTTTTCCATGGTATTTTGCTCTTTTATCGGTGAATTGTCTGGTTGAAATGTATATTTTAGTATGGGGGATGAGTTTGTGATGATTATATTTGTTTTTCATGGTTAGATTTTGCATAGTGTGGTGAATTGTTGATTTTCTTTTGGTGAATTCCCTCTTGTTCTTAGCATTTATATGTTTCAATCATGTTCATAGCATTGTGAGACTATTATTACTTTCATGAATTGCAATACATGTGTAGTTATAGAGATTGTTGGAATGTGTGGATTTTGTTAATACGTCTCTGCATGAGGGATGAATTCACGTTGGGGGATGGATTGTTTGTGTTCTAAAATGTTGATTTAGTTTGACAAGATCACGTGCTACAAGTTATAGCTGGTGGGCGTCAAAGCATGAAAATTTATTTTCATGCTTTGACAATTTTTTCTTAAGTTTTCAAGTACCTTTTGGTTTTTGTTTACTTTTCATATTTTTGAAAAACTCTCGCAGGTTATGACTTTTGTCGGCGACCGCAGCAGACGTCGCGGCGGCCCACCAGCTAACTTCTGGAAGAATTCTGTTTCATTGCGGCGACCACCGGAGGGCCCCCAGCGACCGCCACCAAAATTGCAGTTTCCAGTGCGATTTTTCGAGTTTCTCAAATTTTCGCCCCATCCAACCTCTACGCGAAATTTTTCAAGGTATGTTTTCATTTTAGTAGTTTACTCACGTCCCTACCGACTCTACAAACTTATTTTACAAATTGTTGTAAATAAGTTTGGGGGGATAAGTGTTGGACCGTGAGTCTAGGTTTTTGGTCTAAGTTTTTGTTTTTGTTTTAAAATCCCTAAGGTGAATTTTCTTGAATCCGTGTCATGAACTTAACATGAAGAACTTAGAAACATGCATGCTTAGGGACACATTAGACCGAGTTGTTGAGGATATTTAATTCCTTCCATGTTTAAGTATGACTTGACGTCTTGATTTGATGGTTTGGTGAAAAGGTGCATAATCAGTGAATTGCTTGTTCGCCTTGAATCATGCTTATACCTTGTGAGATTTGAGCCTAATTTCCTTCTTGTGTGATTTATCTGCATTCATGTACATGTTTCTAGAACTTGCTCCTAGTCTGCCTAAGTTTACATAGTGTTTAAGTTGATAAGGGAAGATGTTAGGCAATCTTTTCATAGCCTACTTTTTATCCAAAAATTTTGACCCTTTTCAAAAATATGATTTACCCTTAGGAGCTAATTTTTGAGTCTTTAAGCCTATTCTTTGGAAGCCAAATAAATAGGGACAATTCCTTTGGTTAGTATAGTTAGTTTTTGATATCTTTTGGAAAGGAATTGGAGAGATAAGGAAGAAAGTTGTAAAAAGTAGTGTGCTTAAATGTAGAGAAGTAAAAGTTGTGAAATAGAAAAAAAAATTCAAAATGTGTGCTTGATCTAGAAGGATGCTTATGAAAAAAAAGAAAGGTTGTGAAAAGAAAAAAAATCAAAGTTTGGAAAGTGAGATGAAGGAGAAAAAAAAGTGTTAAAAGTGTCTTGGGTTTTAACTCTACTTGGGATATTTTTATTTTTGAGTCACTTTTTAGCCAAATATTCATCACCTACCAAAGAACTTTCATTACAACAAAAAAATGACCTTTCGGACTTTTGAATTCTTAATAACATCTAGTAGAGGAGGGATTAGACTTTGAGCAAGCTTATGGTAAACTTTGCATGATGCAAGATTTGAGAGTAATACACTTTGCCATAAACACTTTGAGAGTGAGAGATAAATCACTTCCCATCTTTGGAAGTCTGTCACATGTGAGTAAATGAATTCAAGGTGTCCCACGAGTTAGTAGTGAAAGTGCACTAATAAGCCTTGCTTGATTTGATTGCGTTAATTCATGCTTAATATATTCTTTCATCTTTTGAGGCAATTATGACGTCTAGTCCTTGTGCATTCCGTGCGTCTATTCTTCTGACTTTACTGTTTTGTTCGAGGACAAACAAAAATGTAAGTTTGGGGGAGTTATTACGCTCGGACTTTGCATGGTTTTAAGGACATTATTTGGTCTGTTTTTAATGCCAAAGTTGCATTACAAGTCCATTATTTGCATATTTTATATATTTTGGTATTTTAACATGTTTTGTGAGAAATGTTCATATTTGAGCATAAAAGGGAGTCAAAACGCGAAGTAGGAAATCTGGAGTTTCAGGTAGCGTCCAGCGACCGCTGCAACACTGTCGGTGACTGCAGGCGCTCAGCGGCCGCCACTTCTGTAGCAGCCTGTTTCGGGAAATCTGTGCATGGAATGAAGACACGCCCAGTGACCGCCACCAAAGAGTCAGAAGCTTCGGATTAATGCACGGCGACCGTCGGCCAAGGTGCTGTTAGGGTTAGTATACTGAAAAGCATGTTTCGAGCGAGTTCGCACGAATAGAATCTTGCTTGTGTACGGAAAAAATCTACAATCCACTTTTGACCCGATTCAGTATCATTCGAGCAGTTTGCACGAATAGAATCAATATATTATTACATTGTGTTTGCTTGTACGTTGATAAGATGTTTTATAAACATTTAAATGCATAAGAAGTAAACAAAGCCTAAGTCTTTTGCTTAGTAGACTGGTTGTGGGCGTCGTCCACTTTAAGGTAACTACAGTCGGTTCTATGCAATGCTTTGCAAAAGAAAAAGAAGAATTTCACAACCTAGATAGGCTTTGGCTACCTATCGTGAAAGGTTGCAATGTCAGTCCGATTATTTCTAAGCCTTATTGAAATAAGATGACGTTGGTGTGGTATAGCACTGAATGGATCTAATAGCAAGACGAGTCTTTATGCTATCTACTGAAAGACGAGGTCTTGATAATTAATTTCTTAATCTACATATGTTAGTATTGAGCGTACGACATTGAGTATCTACTAATTTGACTTACCAAAGGTGCGGGTTTTTCGTCACCCAATGATCCGGGTATATTGGGTAGTGGTGATCATTATCTAGCGGTGCTAGGATTGCTATTATGTTGAATCGTGCACGAGGTAAGTCTCGTTTGATAATGTCCTCAAGAGGAGCTTGAACAAGGTTTTATTATTCGGAAACTGGCCAGTTGGAGTTTTATTACTCTATGAATAATAAATAAGTGTTTCTTGCTAAGTTCACTCTTGGAATTAATAAGATGTTAATTAATTAAGTCCATAGCAGACTTTAATAAATTAATGGATATTTATATATTAAGCGCGGGAAATAAATAATAAATAAAAATGGAAACTCGGATTACTTGTAATTTCGGATTTGGATGGGGAGGTCAATATTACGTCTGTAGTGGCTGCTCGTAATATTCCAATATAAGCTTGTATTAAATTGTGGGTTCAATTTAATTAGTAAAAAGTTAATTGGGGGAGCCCATATCCAAACCTTCCATAGATCTCTGACTGGGCCCAATATGAACTATTATAAATAGGAGAATAAATGAGACAGAAAATCAATTGATTTACACAATGAAATTTTCGTCCCCCTCTATATTGAGAGGAGCTCGAAAATTTCTCAGCTCTCCTCCGTGAGTTTTTCAGCTCTTCCTCCGTGAGAAAGTTTTGTCTTCTTTATTCGAGTCCTAGTGTTTCGATAAGATCAGCCCACCCTGATGTCGGAATACAGTTCGGGACACCAGTCAGAAGATTCGTGGTCTAGTATTGAAGATCATCGCCGAGAAGGCGCGAGCAATCGACGATTCTTTGGAGAATCAAAACGGTAACTCTAAACCTTAAAATTCATGTTTAGGATTTATATTCTATGAGCATGAATTATTTGCGTTCTAGCATGCAATTCTGTGTTAACATGTGAATTGATTAATCCCATAATCGCTCAAATAGATCTCATGTCTGATTTATTTGTTTTGTACAAGTCTTCCGCTGTGCAAGGGGCTCTAAACCCCAATAATTGGTATCAGAGCCAGTTTTTTGCTCTGATTATGTGGATTAATTTCATGTTATGTGAATTGCTTGAACGTATGTTTTTCTTTGTTGCGTGGTTGTTAATTTTCGAATGAATGACCATTACGTGTGAACGAGGAATTTAAAAACCGTGACGTGTCAGCGGCAGAAACTATGAATCAATTAGTGCGCCGCACTTTTTAGGAATTGAATTCCTTGTTCAAATTGATCCAGCGTATTTATATAATGATTGCTGTAATAATCGGTTTGAATTGCATGAAGCATTGCCTTACGTGAATTAACATTCCAAGTCGGCGATTCATGAGTTGCGCTGCGAAAATGGTGCCGGCAGCGTTGGAGTTTTTGCGTTGGGCAGCAGCTGCTACAAAGTCGACGTCACAGTATTGACGACGACGCAGCGGCAGCGTCGGGAACAACGCAGCAGCGTCACTAACGAGCGAGCGGTCTTGCCCAGCTGCAGAGACGAGGTTGCTGTCACAGCAACGACGCAGCAACAGGAGCGGCGGACTGACAGCAACGACGCAGAACAGCGGCGTCAACTCGAGTGGGGATTCCCGGACTCGTGAAGCGGCAGCAGCGGCTGCGGTAAAGCAGCTGCAAGGGCACGCCGGCGGTTACACGGACAGAGCAGCAGCGATGGTTTGGGACGAGCAGCAACGGCTGCAGGCTCAGTGGGAGTGCAGCGGCGCTGAATTTGGGGTTTCCCTATGTGCGACGCTCACGCAGGTGGGAGCCGCGCGACGTCGCATCGCCTCGTTTCTTGATTTCGCTTTCCAAATTGATTAGGGTTTCCAAATCGTTGGATTCAATTTTGGGAAATAATTTAAGATAAACATGGAAATAAGATTTGAATATATCTTGTGGATTTTATATATTAAATAAGATTTGATTTGGTATCAAATCATGAATTAATTAGATTCTTTCCTTATTTAATGGATTTATATGGATTTTATTCCTAGTTTAATCCTAGTTATATTTGGAAAATAATAATATAACATTTATCAATATCCTATGGATTTATATGGATTTATTCCTAGATACATCCTAGTTGGATTTAGATAATGATAATATTATTTTATTTTTATCCTATGAATTTATATGAATTTATTCATATATAAATTCTAGTTGGATTTGGATAGTGATAATATAATATTTTATTCTTATCTTATAGATTTATATAGATTTATTCATCGATAAATCTTAGATAGATTTAAATAAATATAATATAATATAATATTATATAATTCTTTGGATTTATATGGTTTACTCCAAAAATAAATCCTAGATGGATTAGGATGAATATTTATATTAATTTAATTTTATCCTATGGATTTGAATAGATTTAATTCTATTAAGACAAATCCTAGATGGATTAAAATAAACATTAATCCATGTTATCCTTATCTTTTGGATTTATATCCTAGATAGATTAGGATAAAGATAATATATAAGAAAATCCTTATTTGATTGGATTTAGATAATTTAATTTATCGAAGAAATCCTAAGTAATAAATGATATATTCTAGATGTCTATTCTAAATAGAATTAAGATTTGTATAAATCTTGGTTGGTTGGATTTTATTTATCGTGTGGATTATGATGGAATCGTTTCTATCTAGTAATATCCTAGAACGATTTAAATAATGATAATCCTAGATCAACGTTATCTTGAATTGAAGGATTTGATTTTATCGAAATAAAATATAGAATGATCCTAAATGGATTTAGATAGTAAACACTATCTTGATAAATCCTAAATGAATTTGGATAATCATTATCCAAGATAAAATTAATTATTTAATTTTAAATAATTGTCGTTAATTATCGAGTGTGTTTAAATGCCATGCATTAAGTGGATTATCTGCTTTATCTGCTTATGTGATAATTATGCAAAAACCATATAAAATATCTAAGCGATAATTACAACAAGTGCGTTGTATATGGTCTCCATCAATTGGTCTGCAATTTATGAAGCTTTTTTCTAATATTATCGCCACCTGCACTGTGGGGGCAATAATACTAAGAAATAGCGAGTTCATAAGGCGGACTTCTCAAATATAAATAGTATGAACTAGAATGTGGTTTCAATATTATCGCCACCTGCTCTGTGGGGACAATAATCTTAAGAAACTGTGAGATTCAGAAGTTCACACAGAATTTATGAGATAGCTTGATCTTGTTAGCAGCACATGAGCATTGTTATGGGAGTGTGTTGTAGAAATGAGACTCTGTAATGCTAAATTCGGTAGTCTTGCTTAGGCAACATTAGGCGGCCATGCCACACTTGTGGTCTCTGGACTATTCGTCGATGATTGCTTAGGCAACATTAGGCTGCATTTTTCCTAAGTCCTAGTTCATTTGAACAAAAGACTAGATATGGAAATGGAAGAGCCTGAATTGTCATCAAAGTTTGTCTAAAGAGTGTGAAGATGCTTTGTAAGTTGGATTGACCTCTTTTAAAGAAGGACAATGACTTACATGACAATGCAACTTCTAAGTAAGAGATTGTCACGACCGCACTTCCTAAGGATAGGAAGCATGGGAAATCGTGACCCGTGGGGGAAATAAGAAGCGGGGAAGAAGGGGGGAAAAACAATTCAAGGCAATGCATCTTAACAATCAACGATGAAATTCCATTTAAATTGAACAACGTTTCAAAACCCAAGTTACATAATGACGAATAACAGAGTTCGACAATAAAGAAAATAACAGAGTTCTAAGGAATTGAATAGCGGAAGCAATTTGAGAGTTTAGCTACTACTATGTATGAAGACATAATAGTAACCGGACCAGTTCTTGAATCATCACTCAACATCCTCCGCCTCCTGACCTCGCTCAACCTGCACATAGAGAAAACATATGCAGGGGCTGAGTACTTGATGCACCCAGTGAACTCATGCCCGAAATACATTCATCATTAAGATATGTCAAGCCATCATCGAGTGAATCCCGGGTTTTACTTTAAAGGCCGAGAAACACTAAAGTTCATTTCTTTAAAAAGTGTCCGCGCGGACTAACATCATCCTCCATCATATACTATATCTGAACCATCATGTGAAACGAGACTGTGGCCACAATCTCGATCACTGGATCGGCTGACCTAGGGGACGGCTCACGATCCCTATCAATGCACTAGTCCGAGTAGGGACTCACTCCCTAGTCAGACCCGAATTCGTTAACTATCAAAGTCTAGTAGGATATTATCCCAGTAGACAATCAGATGGGCAATTCAAAACATAAAAACGGCATGACATACTATTTTAAACCACCCTTATCTCACCATAAACATATCATTTCAGAATAAAAGAATTTAAGTAATAAAGCCCACCTCAAACCCTTCGGATTTCCGTAAAAACTTCTTCGTTCCGACTGTTAACGCACGTGCGAACCACCTTTTCGGAAAACACATAACATTCATATCAAAATGCGGAAACGACAAAAATTAGAATGCATGCACTCTAATTAAATTCCTTAAATCTTCTTTCTCGGTTTCCGTGCTTTTTTTTGGTTATTCGGCAGCCGCCCAAGGCGTTGCGTGCGACGCCAGTCGGCCGCTTATGCTCGTTCTTTTCTTCGTTGGCTCCTCGTATTTTCCATAACGTCGAAAATAATTTCTAAAAATTTTAAGCGCATACTTTAATTATCGCAATTATTTATCTTTGAAAATACATTATTTCATGCTTAGGGTAACATTATTCATCCTTCAAAAAAAACCCTCCGGGAATTAACTAAATAATTTCCCTTGATTTACTTTTAATTTCCGGCCCAAAAGATTAAGCTTAGCCCACCTTATTCCTCAAAACTTAATTAGGAAGCCCCAACAATGTTTAGAGTTCCAATTAATTGTTAAAAGACCCAATTCACAAAAAACATAAGAGGCCCAAATAAGAAACTAATTACATGGCCCACTTTTACTCTATCTTCTTCCTCCCACATACTCTCTCTCTCTCTCCCTCCTTTCTCTCTCCCCGACTCTCTTTTTCTCTCGGCCATCCGACCGTCACCACTGCCGTCGCCGTCGTTCTCCCTCCGGCTCGCCACCGTCAGTGCTGGAGCCGCTTGCCGCCGCAGCTGGAGTCGCCGGGGTTGCTGTGCCGTCGCGGAGTTGCTGTCCGTCGGAGCTGCTGCGGTTGGCGACGCGCCACGCTGCTGCTTCGCCTGGACGCTGCGACAACGAGGACGGGAGGAGCTACTGCCGTCGCTCACCGAGAACCGTCGCCTGCCCCAGATTGTCGAGCACGGTTGTCCGCCGCTGCCCATCGCCGGAGGCGGTTCTTTCTCCACCGAAACCACTCCGAAACGTCACGCAACACAAGTTATGTTTATAAAGTTACGTTCTTTCTTAATTTCGGTTACACGCGGCGATCGTTTGGTTGATTCTTAGTTGGTTTCTTCCTTAAATGGTTATGGAAAAAAAAACAAGGCTATATGCATCATGCAAGGCTATATTAAAATCATGCTTTGAGAAAGAAATGGATTATACCTCCAAGATGGTTGAAAATGGTGGAGAAAAATACACAAGATGGTGGCTCAAAGCTTCCTCCTTCACCTCGGCACTCTCTCGTCTCTTCTCCCTTTCTCTTTTTTTTTTGCTAAGTGAAAGGTGAGGGGAGTTAGAGGGGAGGTTATGGAAGGATAGTGGTGACTCTTGGGATGGTGGAGTAATGGTGGAAGATGGAAGGTTTAGGAAGTGGAGAGTCTCCTCCAAGGTGAAAAGGCCGTCGGCCATGAAGAAGAAAGGAGAAGAAGAAAGAAAGAAAAAGAAAAAGGAAATAAAATTTTGGGCTTGGTCCAATAAAATTAAAAACCATACTTGGGCTCCACTAACTCATTTTAATTGGGCTCAAACAAATATATAAGTTACAAGCCCAAGTTAGTAAAATACTACTACTTGATGGATTAAAAGAGTGATTAGGATCCAAATTATTTTGTAGTTAATTGGACTCTAATTTATTTTGAAAAAGTCCAAAATAAATTCATACTTTATATTTTTCGCATTTTCCTTCGTTAATTAAAATTCACGGGTCCTTATTTAATTTTGTTATCTCGTTCTTCACAACCAAAAATTAAAGTACGTTTAACGGCATCATTTATATTTGGTGTTGTCCCAAATATAATATCCCTTCGACCATTCCTCGATTTACGTGCATCGTTAACCATAGATAGAAAATATATTCCATTCCACGTATTTCATTCGTCTTGCTAAAAATAGCAATTTCATCGTCATTCTTTCCACGAGACCTCCAACATGTCTCCCAACGTTCACAATTAAACAATTAAGCACGTTCCTTTTCACATTTAACACAAAAACCATAACTTTTTCCCATATCACATTTATCGAGAAGCACAGCATCTCGGAATAACTTTATCAATTATTTCGTTACATAACATTAATTTCTTACTTAAGGTACGGGTGTTACAGAGATCTTGATCCAGTTAAGTTTTTGTTGCAGTGGGAGCTATTAATGCTCAATTATTGTTTTATGGTTGATGTTTAAGGCATCATAGTATTGAAACAATATAGATGCAACTAGACTAAGTATTAAACAACACATCAACTTCTTAAACAATGAATGATAAAGTATTTATAGCTCTTAGTCTTAAGGCCAAGAAAATACTTAGTTATTGTTCAAACTGATCTTGACTATCAAGATTTTAACAATATGTTAAATAGATTGAAAGTCGAGAATGTCTATTCGATGCACTATGTGTTGGGGTTTTGAGCCACTTGCACAGCGGAAGGCTTGTACAAAACAAATAAATCAGACGTAGGATCTATTCGACAGATTATGGGATTAATCAATTTACATGTTAACACAGAATTGCATGCTAGAACGCAAATAATTCATGCTCATAGAATATAAATCCTAAACATAAATTCTACAGTTTAGAGTTACCGATTTGATTCTACAAATAATCGTCGATTGCTCGCGCCTTCTCCACGATGATCTTCAATACTAGACCACAGATCTTCTGACTGGTGCCCCGAACTCTATCTCGACATCAGGGTGGGCTGATCTTATCGAAATACTAGGACTCGAATAAAGAAGACACAAATTCTACACGGAGGAGGAGCTGAAAAACTCACGGAGGAGAATTTCCCTTTGAAAAAATCGTCCCTTTCATTAATCTGGAATGGACGAAATTTTCATGTCCATTAATTGTGTTTTTCTGCCTCATTTATTCTCCTATTTATAATATTTCATATTGGGCCCAGTCCGGGATCTATGGAAGGCTTTGGATATGGGCTCCGTCAATTAGCTTTTTACTAATTAAATTGAACCCACAATTTAATACAAGCTTATATTGGAATATTACGAGCAACCACTACAGACGTAATATTGAACTCCCTTTCCAAATCCGAAATTACAAGTAATCCGGGTTTCCATTTAGTTTATTATTTATTTCACGCGCTTATATGGACTTAATTAATTAACATCTTATTAATTCCAAGAGTGGACTTGGCAAGAAACACTTATTTATTATTCATGGAATAATTAAATTCCAACTGGCCAGTTTCCGAATAATAAAACCTTGTTCAAGCTCCTCTTGAGGACGTTATCAAACGAGACTCACCTCGCGCCCGATTCAACATAATAGCAATCCTAGCACCGCTAGATAATGATCACCACTACCCAATATACATGGATCGTTGGGTGACAAAAAACCCGCACCTTTGGTAAGTCAAAGTAATAGATACTCAATATCGTATGCTCAATGCTAACGTACATTGATTAAGAAATAGATATTTATCAAGACCTCGTCTTTCAGTAGATAGCATAAAGACACGTCTTGCTGTTAGATCCATTCAGTGTTATACCACACCAACTGTAGGGGTTGGTAGCGGAAGCGTGCAAACAAACGGATCACATAATACGGATCTATTTAGCAGATTATTTAGACATAATCTATTCGCGTAATTATCACATGTATCATGCTCATAACTTGAATTACATACATGCTTTAGAACAAATAAATCCTAAAACATGCATACTACGGAGTTAGCCAATTTACCTCGTTGATTCTCCAAAGATTCGTCGATTGCTTGCGCCTTCTCCACGATGATCTTCAATACTAGACCATGGATCTTCTGACTGGTGTCCCGAACTGTATTCCGACATCAGGGTGGGCTGATCTTACCGAAACACTAGGACTCGAATAAAGAAGACAAAACTTTCTCACGGAGGAGGAGCTGAAGAACTCACGGAGGAAAATTCTTCAAGAAAATCGTTCCTCACTCAAAATATGAGGGTGGACGAAAATTTCATAATGAAATTCATCATCAATTTCTGTCTCATTTATTCTCCTATTTATAATAGTTCATATTGGGCCCAAGTTAGGGATCTATGGAAGGTTTTGGATATGGGCTCACCCAATTAGCTTTTTCCTAATTAAATTGAACCCACAATTTAATACAAGCTTATATTGGAATATTACGAGCAGCCACTACAGACGTAATATTGAACTCCCCATCCAAATCTGAAATTACAAGTAATCCGGGTTTCCACTTTATTTATTATTTATTTCCCGCGCTTAAGATAGAAATGTCCATTAATTAATTTAAGTCTGCTATGGACTTAATTAATTAACATCTTATTAATTCCAAGAGTGGACTTAGCAAGAAACACTTATTTATTATTCATAGAGTAATAAAACTCCAACTGGCCAGTTTCCGAATAATAAAACCTTGTTCAAGCTCCTCTTGAGGACATTATCAAACGAGACTCACCTCGCGCACGATTCATCATAATAGCAATCCTAGCACCGCTAGATAATGATCACCACTACCCAATATACCTGGATCGTTGGGTGAAGAAAAACCCGCACCTTTGGTAAGTCAAAGTAGTAGATACTCAATATCGTATGCTCAAAGCTAACGTACATTGATTAAGAAATAGATATTTATCAAGACCTCGTCTTTCAGTAGATAGCATAAAGACACGTCTTGCTGTTAGATCCATTCAGTGCTATACCACACCAACGTCATCTTATTTCAATAAGGCTTAGAAATAATTGGACTGACATTGCAACCTTTCACGATAGGTAGCCAAAACCTATCTAGGTTGTGAAATTCTTCTTTTTCTTTTGCAAAGCATTGCATAGAACCGACTGTAGTTACCTTAATGTGGACGACGCCCACAACCAGTCTACTAAGCAAAAGACTTAGGCTTTATTTACTTCTTATGCATTTAAATGTTTATAAAACATCTTATAAACGCAAAAGTAAACACAATGTAAAAATATACTGATTCTATTCGTGCAAACTGCTCGAATAATACTGAATCGGGTTAAAAGTGGATTGTAGAGTTTTTCCGTATACAAGCAAAATTCCTATTCGTGCGAATGTGCTCGAAACATGCTTTTCAGTATACTAAACCCTAACAATCTCCCACTTATACTCAAAACATGCTTTCGAGTATACCCACTGCCAAAAACTCTCCCACTTATACACAAAGCAGGTATTGGAGCTAGATATATCGAACTACCATTTATTTCACATCATGTTTGAAACATGTTGCCACAAAGGCATTTTTCTGTGAAAAATCTGCTTGGTTGTTCTCTGATAATATCTTTTGTGTCACTATGTCTTTGCTGCGTTTTTGATCTTTAATTAATTTCATCTCTCTATGTGATTGCGTAGCTTATGTTCTCGTGTTCCTCTTGAGTTAGCCTGTGCTAGCGTAAAAATACTCATAGGCATACTCAAACTTACGATCAAAGCTACTAGGAGTATACTCCTAATGTAAACACATAAACTGAGGATGACTTACTCGATCACTGATTAGTCATAAGGCTTGGTCAGTGTAACCCTAAGGACATTACATGAATGACTGGTAACTAAAATATAGCGATTAGTCTTTCTCAAGTACTATGGTATATTCATTACCTTAATCAAAGACCTTTGCCATGGTTAATATGATATATACTTGCTATGCAAAAGCACAACTAATATCAAACTTAGTACACATCATAGCATACATGAGACATCTATCTGCAGAACTAGTCTCATAATTCTTGTTCTCACTAAGCGTCAAACGACACTTGACTAGAGACAAGACAATTCCATCTTGAAAGGTAAAAACCTTTTCATGGAATTTCCAGTGCTAAAATGTTCCAAGCTATGTATAGATATAGGATTCCTAAGAGAATCTGAACATTCTTTCTAGCAATCTTAAAGACTTAGATTCTTAGAATGTAATTAGTTTCTCTTAAATCCTTTATCTTAAACTGGGTAGACAACCAGCTTCCTACGCTAGATGCCAATCTTAGTTGTTTGCAACTTTTATAGATTTCATCATCGTAGAGTACCAATAATACCATATTTAATGCACTTTCAACTTCCTTGTGCTTACAACACATTTAAGGGCACATGTCAAATTTCAAACATTTGACAATCTTGATAAAACACATATACTCTGATTTAGACGCTTGCCAAAGACCACAAAGGTCTTCATAAGCTTCCAATCATGTGTTTCTTGCCCTTTATTACATACCCATTAGGATGTCCCGTGTAGATGATTTCCTCAAAACTTCTATTAATAGAAAGGTGTCTTGACAATCATCATACATATATTCTAATTTATGTAAGTTTCGAAAGACAATAGGATCGAACAAATTTTGGCACAACGACAACGAGAAGATGATATTTCTCTTTGGGCATAGCCCATTGTCATTGTCTAGCCATTTGAGATCCACGTTTACACTTGCAAATGTACTAGCTCCCACTGACTGACACAGCCTGTAGGTAGTATTGCAAGTCTTGTAAAACATGTTGTCTATCTAATCTCATCGTACGAGGTTCGCACGAACGATGAACGACGAAAGTCCGACGAGTTCGTCGTCGGATCACGACGCACCCAGCGTCTCGGCACCAACGCACAGGGGGCGCGCCAGCGTCTCGGCCAGGTGACGCGTCGGGTGGCTCGGTTCCTCAGCCAGCCCGTCGCCTCCGTCTGCGGCCAGCATCGCGCACAAGGCGCAGATGCTCTCGGCCGTCTCGACCATCGGGTGCCGACGTATCTAGCCAGGCGTCTCGACGGATGGCGCTGGCTCTCGGCCAGCGCCTCGCTACCCGTCTCGGCCTATCTGGCTCGTCGGATGACGCGTGCTCTTGGCCAGGAGCTTGCGCGGTGGCGCAGCTCCTCTCGGCCATCAGCTTTTCGTCGTCTCGGCTCTCCCGAGCCAAGATGCTCCCACTCATGCGGCACACGTCGCGCCAGTCAGCGCGCACGTCTCGACTAGTGGCTTGGAGCTTCGTCTCGGTCCTTCCGCCTAGGGTTTGGGCTCTCGGCGCCTCGGTGTCTCGGCCAGTTCTCGGTCGAACCGCCGCACCGTGCCAGCCTCCGTGTCGATCTCAACGCGGGTTCGTCTGGGGCGTGTGGTCTCGGCCGGCGGCGCGCACGAGCCCTCACTCGTCTTTGCGTCGTCCCGTGATCGTAGCTCCCCTGCTCCCACTATCTCGACATCCCTATTTCAATCGCGCGTGGCGCGATCCGCCTCGGCGCGAACGCCGACGGATCACACGTCTCGTACGATCGAAAAATTCAAGTTCCTTGATTCGATAGTTCTTGAGTTCATCATGCATAAAAATTAAACAAAACACCAAGAACATGCTTCGCAATCAATTAACGCATGCATACATGAATTTCGTGAAATTTAAATCCAAATAATCAGAGCCAAAGACTGGCTCTGATACCAATTGTAGGGGTTAGTAGCGGAAGCGTGCAAACCAACGGATCACATAATACGGATCTATTTAGCAGATTATTTAGACAAAATCTATTCGCGTAATTATCACATGTATCATGCTCATAACTTGAATTACATACATGCTTTAGAACAAATAAATCCTAAAACATGCATACTACGGAGTTAGCCAATTTACCTCGTTGATTCTCCAAAGAATCGTCGATTGCTTGCGCCTTCTCCACGATGATCTTCAATACTAGACCACGGATCTTCTGACTGGTGTCCCGAACTGTATTCTGACATCAGGGTGGGCTGATCTTATCGAAACACTAGGACTCGAATAAAGAAGACAGAACTTTCTCACGGAGGAGGAGCTGAAGAACTCACGGAGGAAAATTCTTCAAGAAAATCGTTCCTCACTCAAAATATGAGGGTGGACGAAAATTTCATAATGAAATTCATCATCAATTTCTGTCTCATTTATTCTCCTATTTATAATAGTTCATATAGGGCCCAGTCAGGGATCTATGGAAGGTTTTGTATATGGGCTCACCCAATTAGCTTTTTCCTAATTAAATTGAACCTTCAATTTAATACAAGCTTATATTGGAATATTACGAGCAGCCACTACAGACGTAATATTGAACTCCCCATCCAAATCCGAAATTACAAGTAATCCGGGTTTCCACTTTATTTATTATTTATTTCCCGCGCTTAAGATAGAAATGTCTATTAATTAATTAAAGTCTGCTATGGACTTAATTAATTAACATCTTATTAATTCCAAGAGTGGACTTAGCAAGAAACACTTATTTATTATTCATAGAGTAATAAAACTCCAACTGGCCAGTTTCCGAATAATAAAACCTTGTTTAAGCTCCTCTTGAGGACATTATCAAATGAGACTCACCTCGCGCACGATTCATCGTAATAGCAATCCTAGCACCGCTAGATAATGATCACCACTACCCAATATACCTGGATCGTTGGGTGACGAAAAACCCGCACCTTTGGTAAGTCAAAGTAGTAGATACTCAATATCGTATGCTCAAAGCTAACGTACATTGATTAAGAAATAGATATTTATCAAGACCTCGTCTTTCAGTAGATAGCATAAAGACACGTCTTGCTGTTAGATCCATTCAGTGCTATACCACACCAACTTCATCTTATTTAAATAAGGCTTAGAAATAATCGGACTGACATTGCAACCTTTCACGATAAGTAGCCAAAACCTATCTAGGTTGTGAAATTCTTCTTTTTCTTTTGCAAAGCATTGCATAGAACCGACTGTAGTTACCTTAAAGTGGACGACGCCCACAACCAGTCTACTAAGCAAAAGACTTAGGCTTTGTATACTTCTTATGCATTTAAATGTTTATAAAACTTCTTACAAACGCACAAGCAAACACAATGTAATAATATACTGATTATATTCGTGAAAACAGCTCGAATAATACTGAATCAAGTCAAAAGTGGATTGTAGAGTTTTTCTGTTTACAAGCAACGTTTTATTCATGCGAACTTACTCCAAACATCGCAAACTCGCTCGAAACATGATTTTCAGTATACTAACCCTAACAATCTCCCACTTATTCTCAAAACATGCTTTCGAGTATACCCACTGCCAAAAACTCTCCTACTTGTACACAAAGCAGCTATTGGAGCTAGATATATCGAACTACCATTCATTTCACATCATGTCTGAAACATGTTGCCACAAAGGCATTTTTCAGTGAAAAATCTGCTTGGTTGTTCTCTGATAATATCTTTTCCATCACTATGTCTTTGTTGCATACTTGATCTTTAATTAATTTCATCTCTCTATGTGAATTCTTAGCTTATGATCTCGTGTGTCCTTTGAGTTAGCCTTTGCTAGAGTAAAAATACTCATAGGCATACTCAAACTTACGATCAAAGTTACTAGGAGTATACTCCTAATGTAAACACATATACTGAAGATGACTTGCTCTATCACTGATTAGTCATAATACTTAGTCAGTGTAACCCCAAAGACATTGCATGAATGACTGGTAAACTAGAATATAGCGATTAGTCTTTCTCAAGTACTATGGTATATTCATTACCTCAATCAAAGTCCTTTGCCATGGTTAATATGATATATACTTGCTATGCAAAAGCACAACTAATATCAAACTTAGTACACATCATAGCATACATGAGACATCTATCTCCAAAACTAGTCTCATAATTCTTGTTCTCACTAAGCGTCAAACGACACTTGACTAGAGAAGATAATTCCATCTTGAAAGGTAAAAACCTTTGCATGGAATTTCCAATGCTAAAATGTTCCAAGCAATGTATAGATATAGGATTCCTAAGAGAATCTCAACATTCTTTCTAGCAATCTTAAAGACTTTAAATGCTTAGAATGTAATTAGTTTCTCTATAATCCTTTATCTTAAACTGGGTAGACAACCAGTTTCCTAAGCTAGATGTCAATCTTAGTTATTTGCAACTTTTGGAGATTTCATCATCGTAGAGTACCAATAATACCATATTTAATGCACTTTCAATCTCCTTGTGCTTACAACACGCTTAAGGGCACATGTCAAATTCTAAACATTTGACAATCTCGCTAAAACACATACCCTGATTTAGATGCATGCCTAAGACCACAAAGGTCTTCATAAGCTTCCAATCATGTGATTCTTGCCCTCTATTACATACCTATTAGGATGTTCCATGTAGATGATTTCTTCAAGACTTCTATTAATAGAAAGTTGTCTTGACAATCATGATACATACATTCTAATTATTTAAGTGGTGATAGACAGAAGGATCGAACAAATCTTGGCACAACGACAGCGAGAAGATGATATTTCTCAATGGGCATAGCCCATTGTCATTGTCTAGCCATTTGAGATCCACATTTACACTTGCAAATGTACTAGCTCCGACTGACTGACACAACCTGTAGGTAGTATTACAAGTCTTGTAAAACATGTTGTCTATCTAAGATTGTAGTTTGAAATCTATCACCTTTCCAAGGATGAATATCCAAATGAACCAATTCTACATTCTAGTTAAAGGGAATATGTTCAAGTTAATCTAAGACCGAGTCTTGCGACACTCTTAGACCCATGAACTTGTTATATTCCTAGGAACACTCCCACTACGACATGGTTCTAACAATCTTAGGTGTTGAAGTTGATTTTATTAGTGCATAAGCTTCTAATGGTATTAGTCCTTGGTAACGTGGAAAATTTGATATCTCTCTCTGCCCTGAGAGTTATCACGTTGTTAGGCTTTTAGTTCCTTTCTTGATCTTCATACAAGAATTATATCTTTGAAGATTACAGAACTTATAATCTTACATCATTTGGGAGAACCTTAAAACATACCTCAGTACTCAACTCCAATTACTTGGATACCTTTCCAACATGCGTTGGAACAACATTACACCTTGAGATGTGCTAGACTAGAGTCACTCTAGTCCACAACTCGTGTTTTGTAGAAGGTACTGATGATGGTAGTTTCTTTAAGGTGTATCTCGTTATATCTAACGCTTATCCCATCAATGATAAGATTTTCATGAGTACAACTCATCACTTGATCAAACTTGTCTTAGAAAGACTTCGATTCCTTCTTACATAACTATCCCATTCTTTGAAAGAATGCTTGGATTCGTTAATGGAGATTAGACTCCCACTACTGATCATAACGCTTTGCTCGTCTCCTTATTAGTGTAAACCATTGAGAGTTGCTAGTCTTTCTACGTTGCACTTCTATAAGTATTCTGAATCAAATGATTCTAACTCATAGTGCATCGAATAGACATTCTCGACTTTCAAGCTATTTAACAAATGGTTAAAATCTTGATAGTCTAGATCAGTTTGAACAATAACTAAGTATTTTCTTTGCCTTAAGACTAAGAGCCATAAATACTTTATCATTCATGGTATAAGAAGTTGATGTGTTGTTTAATACTCAATCTTGTTGCATCTATATCGTTTCAATACTATGATGCCTTAAACATCAACCATAAAACAATAATTGAGCATTAACAGCTCCCACTGCAACAAAAACCTAACTGGATCAAGATTTCTTACTTAGAAGTTGCATTGTCATGTAAGCCATTGTCCTTCTTTAAAAGAGGTCAATCCAACTTACAAAGCATCTTCACTCGCTTTAAACAAATTTTGATGACAATTCAGGCTCTCTCATTTCCATATCTAGTCTTTTGTTCAAATGAACTAGGACTTATGAAAAATGTAGCCTATACGAATTTGTCATCTGTCATGTTACTTTCCTCTAACAGTAATATAACGACTAATATTCTGAAGGTTTTCTACTTTTCGATTAAACCTTCTTTTAGTCATTTCTTATTACTCCAGGCGATGACTTGAGTCAGAAACTATTTGAGTGATCAAAAGATTCCTCAAAATATTCTGTCCCTTTAGGATATTCCAATCGAATCATCTTGACAGATTCTATTGATATCCATCTTTCATCGTCACTAACCAAGACTTGTCGTGCTACTTAAAAAAAATAGCTTGACCTTATTCCTCAAAGAACTTGTCAAGTACATGCAAGATGCATTCTCGAACAATCTTCGTGGAATTATGTCGAGGAAATGGAGGACATGAATCAGTGAGTATAAACTCCAAGTTTTAGCGATGAGAATCTTATCCATTTACATTTCCAGTCTACATAATTTTGGCATTCGAGTTTATTCCTTTAAGATCGCAGACAAAATATGAATGACATAATGAAGATTTGGCAAATAAACTTATTATCACATACTTATGCTCAATATATAATCGCAAATAACCACAAAACAATTATATATTTTGCAACTGTAAAATTAAAATTTTGTACCCTCTAGAGGAAGTCAATACGCATTAAAATCTTACAATTTTACTGGTGACAACACCGACGAATAGTCCAGAGACCACAAGTGTGGCATGGCCGCCTAACGTTGCCTAAGCAAGACCACCGAATTTAGCATTACAGAGTCTCATTTCTACAACACACTCCCATAACAATGCTCATGTGCTGCTAACAAGATCAATCTATCTTATAAATACTGTGTGAACTCCTGAATCTCGCAGTTTCTTAGGATTATTGTCCCCACAAAGCAGGTGGCGATAATATTGGAAACCACATTCTAATTCATACTATTTATGTTCGAGAAATCCGCCCTCATGAACTCGCTATTTCAAAGGATTATTGTCCCCACAGTGCAGGTGGCGATAATATTAGAAAAAAGCTTCATAAATTGCAGACCAATTGATGGAGACCATATACAACGCACTTGTTGTAATTATCGCTTAGATATTTTATATGGTTTTTGTATAATTATCACATAAGCAGATAAGGCAGATAATCCACTTATAAAGATAAAAACCAAATAAACAGATAAATCCATTTAATGCATGGCATTAAACACACTGGATAATTAACGACAATTATTTAATCTAGTCAAGGGAGAATAAATTAAATAATTATGTTTTATCTTGGATAATTATTATCCTTAATCATTTAGGAATTATCAATATAGTGTTAACTATCTAAATCCATTTAGGATCATTCTAGATTTTATTTCGATAAAATCAAATCCTTCAATTCAAGATAACGTTGATCTAGGATTATCATTATTTAAATCGTTTTAGGATATTACTAGATAGAAATGATTCCATCATAATCCATAAGATAAATAAAATCCAATCAACCAAGATTTGTACAAATCTTAATTCTATTGACATCTAGAATACATCAAACATTACTTAGGATTTCATAGATAAATAAGTTTATCTAAATCCAATTAAATAAGGATTTTCTTATATATCATCTTTATCCTAATCCATCTTGGTTGTAAATCCAAAAGAAAAACATAACTTGGATTAATATTTATTTTAATCCATCTAGGATTAGTCTTAATAGAATTAAATCTATTCAAATCCATAGGATAAAATAAATACAACTCCATAGAATAAGATAACATTATATTATTATTATTCAAATCTATATGAGATTTATCTAGGAATAAATCCATATAAATCTATAAGATAAGAATAAAATATTATATTATCACTATCCAAATCCATCTAGAATTTATCTATGAATAAATTCATATAAATTCATAGGATAAGAATAAAATAATATTATCAATATCTAAATCCAACTAGGATATATCTAGGAATAAATCCATATAAATCCATAGGATATAGATAAATATTAGATTATTATTTTCCAAATATAACTAGGATTAATCTAGGAATAAAATCCATATAAATCCATTAAATAAGGAAAGAATCTTATTAATCCATGATTTGATACCAAATCAAATCTTACATAATATATAAAATCCACAAAAGATATATTCAAATCTTATTTCCATATTTATCTTGAATTATTTCCAAAATTGAATCCAAGGATTTGGAAATCCTAATCAAATTTGGAAAGTGAAGTCACGGAATGAGACGATGCGACGTCACGCATAGGGAAACCCTAATCTTGCGTCGTCGTACTCCCACTCGTCTCGCCAGCTCGACGATCCTGACGTCTCTGACGCCGCTGCATCGACGTCGCTCGCCAGCGCTGCTTCTGAGTCGTCGTCGCAGCTGCGACGTCGACCTCACCGCCACCTGCTGTGATTTCGCGATGCCTCCCAGCCTGCTCCGTCACCGTTGCTCACGAAGGGACGCTGTCCTTCGAGCCTGGGAACTGCCCCGAAGGGCTCCCACTCGGACTGCAATCGTGGGCGGCGGCGTTTTTGCGGTTGCCGCTACTCCATCGTTGCAGCGGTCGCTGCTGCCACGATTAACCAGAGCAGCCGTTCCGATCAAGCCGAACATGGAAGTTCTTGAAAGTGCCCAACCCATCGCTTTGATCACAATTCCCAAAATTTCCATCTCCAATTCACCTAAGAAAAGGTAAAAAAAATATTACATGTAATCATTACATATTTGGGAATTTTTTTGATCCGTCAAAACTAATATAAGAATGAGATGTAATCCTTAGGCGCAAAGATTCATATAATCATTCTCGCTATTTGATCAAACATTCTTCGTTCTTGCGTTATGTGAAAATATTCAAAAAATAAGAACCACGCAACGAAGAAAAACACGCATTCAAGCAACTCACATAACATGAAATTAATCCACATAATCAGAGCCAAAAATTGGCTCTGATACCAATTGTTGGGGGTTTGAGCCCCTTGCACAGCGGAAGGCATGTACAAAACAAATAAATCAGACGTAGGATCTATTTGACAGATTATGGGATTAATCAATTTAAATGTTAACACAGAATTGCATGGTAGAACGCAAATAATTCATGCTCATAGAATATAAATCCTAAACATAAATTCTACGGTTTAGAGTTACCGATTTGATTCTCCAAAGAATCGTCGATTGCTCGCGCCTTCTCCACGATGATCTTCAATACTAGACCACGGATCTTCTGACTGGTGTCCCGAACTCTATCTCGACATCAGGGTGGGCTGATCTTACCGAAATACTAGGACTCGAATAAAGAAGACACAAATTCCTCACGGAGGAGGATCTGAAAAACTCACAGAGGAGAATTTCCCTTTGAAAAAATCGTCCCTTTCATTAATCTGGAATGGACGAAATTTTCATGTCCATTAATTGTGTTTTTCTGTCTCATTTATTCTCCTATTTATAATAGTTCATATTGGGCCCAGTCAGATCTATGGAAGGCTTTGGATATGGGCTCCCCCAATTAGCTTTTTACTAATTAAATTGAACCCATAATTTAATAAAAGCTTATATCTGAATATTACGAGCAGCCACTACAGACGTAATATTGAACTCCCTCTCCAAATCCGAAATTACAAGTAATCCGGGTTTCCATTTTGTTTATTATTTATTTCACGCGCTTATATGGACTT
This sequence comes from Salvia splendens, assembly GCF_004379255.2. Classification (NCBI taxonomy): domain Eukaryota; kingdom Viridiplantae; phylum Streptophyta; class Magnoliopsida; order Lamiales; family Lamiaceae; genus Salvia; species Salvia splendens. The sequence continues at coordinate 23,353,818 of NC_056036.1, read as the reverse complement.
AATTAATTAACATCTTATTAATTCCAAGAGTGGACTTAGCAAGAAACACTTATTTATTATTCATGGAATAATTAAATTCCAACTGGCCAGTTTCCGAATAATAAAACCTTGTTCAAGCTCCTCTTGAGGACGTTATCAAACGAGACTCACCTCGCGCACGATTCAACATAATAGCAATCCTAGCACCGCTAGATAATGATCACCACTACCCAATATACATGGATCGTTGGGTGACGAAAAACCCGCACCTTTGGTAAGTCAATGTAGTAGATACTCAATATCGTATGCTCAATGCTAACGTACATTAATTAAGAAATAGATATTTATCAAGACCTCGTCTTTCAGTAGATAGCATAAAGACACGTCTTGCTATTAGATCCATTCAGTGCTATACCACACCAACGTCATCTTATTTCAATAAGGCTTAGAAATAATCTGACTGACATTGCAACCTTTCACGATAGGTAGCCAAAGCCCATCTAGGTGGTGAAATTCTTCTTTTTCTTTTGCAAAGCATTGCATAGAACCGACTGTAGTTACCTTAAATTGGACGACGCCCACAACCAGTCTACTAAGCAAAAGACTTAGGCTTTGTTTACTTCTTATGCATTTAAATGTTTATAAAACATCTTATAAACGCACAAGCAAACACAATGTAATAATATACTGATTCTATTCGTGCAAACGGCTCAAATAATACTGAATCAGGTCAAAAGTGGATTGTAGAGTTTTTCTGTATACAAGTAACGTTTTATTCGTGCCAACTTACTCGAAACATCGCAAACTCGCTCGAAACATGCTTTTCAGTATACTAACCCTAACACTATGAGTTAGAATCATTTGATTCAGAATAATTATAGAAGTGCAACGTAGAAAGACTAGCAAGTCTCAATGGTTTACACCAATAAGGAGACGAGCAAAGCTTTATGATCAGTAGTGGGAGTCTAATCTCCATTAACGAATCAAAGCATTCTTTCAAAGAATGGGATAGTTATGGAAGAAGGAATCGAAGTCTTTCTAAGACAAGTTTGATCAAGTGATGAGTTGTACTCATGAAAATCTTATCATTGATGGGATAAGCGTTAGATATAACGAGATACACCTTAAAGAAACTACCATCATCAGTACCTTCTACAAAACACGAGTTGTGGACTAGAGTGACTCTAGTCTAGCACATCTCAAGGTGTAATGTTGTTCCAACGCATGTTGGAAAGGTATCCAAGTAATTGGAGTTGAGTACTGAGGTATGTTTTAAGGTCGTCCTAAATGATGTTAGATTATAAGTTCTGTAATCTTCAAAGATATGATTCTTGTATGAAGATCAAGAATGGAACTAAAAGACTAACAGTGTGATAACTCTCAGTACAAAGAGGGATGTCGAATTGTCCACGTTACCAAGGACTAATACCATTAGAAGCTTATGCACTAATAAAATCAACTTCAACATCTAAGATTGTTAGAACCATGTCGTAGTGGGAGCGTTCCTAGGAACATAACAAGTTCATGGGTCTAAGAGTGTCGCAAGACTACGTCTTAGATTAACTTGAACATAATCCCTTTAACTACAATGTAGAATTGGTTTGTTTGGATATTCATCCTTGGAAAGGTGGTAGATTCCAAACTACAATCTTAGATAGACAACATATTTTACAAGACTTGCAATACTGCCTACCGGTTGTGTCAGTCAGTGGGAGCTAGTACATTTGCAAGTGTAAATGTGGATCTCAAATGGCTAGTCAATGACAATGGGCTATTCCTAAAGAGAAATATCATATTCTCGCTGTCGTTGTGCCAAGATTTGTTCGATCCTACTGTCTATCAGAACTTACATAAATTAGATTGCATGTAGTATGATTGTCAAGATAGCTTTCTATTAATGGAAGTTTTGAGGAAATCATCTACATGGAACATCCTAATGGGTATGTAATAGAGGGCAAGAAACACATGATTGGAAGCTAATGAAGACCTTTATGGTCTTAGGCATGCATCTAAATAAGAGTATATGTTTTGGCGAGATTGTCAAATGTTTGAAATTTGACATGTGCCCTTAAGCGTGTTGTAAGCACAAGGAAGTTGAAAGTGCATTGAATATGGTATTATTGGTACTCTACGATGATGAAATCTATAAAAGTTGCAAACAACTAAGATTGGCATCTAGCGTAGGAAACTGGTTGTCTACCCAATTTAAGATAAAGGATTTAAGAGAAACTAATTACATTCTAAGCATCTAATTCTTTAAGATTACTAGTAAGAATGTTGAGATTCTCTTAGGAATCTTATATCTATACATAGCTTGGAACATTTTAGCATTGGAAATTCCATGAAAAGGTTGTTACCATTCAAGATGGAATTGTCTTGTCTCTAGTCAAGTTTCGTTTGACACTTAGTGAGAACAAGAATTATGAGACTAGTTCTGCTGATAGATGTCTCATGTATGCTATGATGTGTACTAAGTTTGATATTAGTTGTGCTTTTGCATAGCAAGTATATATCATTTTAACCATGGCAAAGGACTTTGATTAAGGTAATGAATATACCATAGTACTTGAGAAAGACTAATCGCTATATTCTAGTTTACCAGTCATTCATGTAATGTCCTTGGGGATACACTGACTAAGTCTTATGACTAATCAGTGATCGAGTAAGTCATCCTCATTATATGTGTTTACCTTAGGAGTATACTCCTAGTAGCTTTGATTGTAAGTTTAAGTATGCCTATGAGTATTTTACTCTAGCAAAGGCTAACTCAAGAGGAACACGAGATCATAAGCTAAGCAATCACATAGTGGTGGAAAAGATATTATCAGAGAACAACCAAGCAGATTTTCACATAAATTGACTTTGTGGCAACATGTTTCAAACATGATGTGAAATGAATGGTAGTTCGATATATCTAGCTCCAAGACATGCTTTGTGTATAAGTGGGAGAGTTTTTGATAGTGGGTATACTCGAAAGCATGTTTTGAGTATAAGTGGGAGATTGTAAGGGTTAGTATACTGAAAAGCATGTTTTCAGCGACTTCGCTCGAATAAAATCTTGCTTGTATACGGAAAAACTCTACAATCCACTTTTGACCCGATTCAATATGATTCGAGCAGTTTGCACGAATAGAATCAATATATTATTACATTGTGTTTGCTTGTGCGTTTATAAGATGTTTTATAAACATTTAAATGCATAAGAAGTAAACAAAGCCTAAGTCTTTTGCTTAGTAGTCTGGTTGTGGGCGTCGTCTACAGTCGGTTCTATGCAATGCTTTGCAAAAGAAAAAGAAGAATTTCACAGCCTAGATAGGCGTTGGCTACCTATCGTGAAAGGTTGCAATGTCAGTCCGATTATTTCTTAGCCTTATTGAAATAAGATGACGTTGGTGTGGTATAGCACTGAATGGATCTAACAGAAAGACGAGTCTTTATGCTATATACTGAAAGACGAGGTCTTGATAATTAATTTCTTAATTTACATACGTTAGCATTGAGCATACGACATTGAGTATCTACTACTTTGACTTACCAAAGGTGCGGGTTTTTCATCACCCAACGATCCGGATATATTGGTTAGTGGTGATCATCATCTAGCGGTGCTAGGATTGCTATTATGTTGAATTGTGCGCGAGGTGAGTCTCGTTTGATAATGTCCTCAAGAGGAGCTTGAACAAGGTTTTATTATTCACAAACTGGCTAGTTGGAGTCTTATTACTCTATGAATAATAAATAAGTGTTTCTTGCTAAGTCCACTCTTGGAATTAATAAGATGTTAATTAATTAAGTCCATAGTAGACTTTAATTAATTAATGGACATTTATATCTTAAGCGCGAGAAATAAATAATAAAAAAAAATAGAAACCCAGATTACTTGTAATTTCGGATTTGGATGGGGAGGTCAATATTACGTCTGTAGTGGCTGCTCGTAATATTCCAATATAAGCTTGTATTAAATTGTGGATTCAATTTAATTAGTAAAAAGCTAATTGGGGGAGCCCATAAATAGGAGAATAAAGGAGACAGAAAATCAATTGATTTACACAATGAAATTTTCGTCCCCCACTATTTTGAGAGGAGCTCGAAAATTTCTCAGCTCTCCTCCGTGAGTTTTTCAGCTCCTCCTCCGTGAGAAAGTTCTGTCTTCTTTATTCGAGTCCTAGTGTTTCGATAAGATCAGTCCACCCTGATGTCGGAATACAGTTCGGGACACTAGTCAGAAGATCTGTGGTCTAGTATTGAAGATCATTGTGGAGATGGCGCGAGCAATCGACGATTCTTTGGAGAATCAAATCGGTAACTCTAAACTGTAGAATACATGTTTAGGATTTATATTCTATGAGCATGAATTATTTACGTTCTAGCATGTAATTCTGTGTTAACATGTGAATTGATTAATCACATAATCGCTCAAATAGATCCCATGTCTGATTTATTTGTTTTGTACAAGTCTTCCGTTGTGCAAGGGGCTCTAAACCCCAACAGGTGCGGCGGTCCGCCACAAAAGAGCGGCGAGCAGATTTACCCTAATTTCCTCTCCAAGATTTATCATATTTTGCAACCCTTTTCCTTATTTGAGAAGGGCGATTTTTACTCTATAAATACCCCCTCAAGCTTCATTATTAGTATCCTCTTTTTGCAACATATTTTCTAGAGATTAAAAGTTAGAGTGCTTCATTGTGCAACGAGTTGAAGAAGGATTCAAGAGCATCAAAGCTACAAGGATTCAACCTTTTGGTGTTATTTGCTTTAGTTTTATATTCCAATTGTTTTCCCTTCAATCTATGTCTTTAGATTATTACATCATGTGTAACAAATTCATAGGATTCTAGGGATATGTTCGTAACCACTTTGGTTAAACAATTCCTTTTCTCTTTAATATCCGTTTTGTTTTTACTTTGTTTTTTCTCTAAGTGAATACTGATGCTTCATGATTGAGTGATACAATCTTGGATGATTTAATATAACTTGCTACATAAGCGTGAGAGGAGGTTGGAGAGTTAGATCCACTTGTAGACACTACAATTAGCTTCCTTTAAAACGACACTGTTAATTGAGAGTGAGAACTTTTCAAGGGTCTTAGGAGCTTTTAGGAGTTAAATATTTAGGATTGACAACCCTAAAGTTAGTAATCAACGTTTGTATCGCATGAGCATAAACTAGGTGGCTCGTCATATCAAATTAAGAACTGTGCTAGGGTATTGTAGTTAGAACTTGTATAACCATAATTGTGAACGCATATCCATGGAATTCCCTTATCTCTATACTTTTATCTTCGTGATTTATTTGCATCTAGTTGTTTATTGCTTTCAAATTATTCTTTGTTTTCAAAATTCTCAAAATCTTTCGGTTTTTCAAATAGTAATTGAGTTTTAGTAGGAGGTATCCAATTTGTGACTGTTTTCCTCGTGATCAATATCCGGTACTGACCTTTAGCTATACTATTCATACTCTGTATACTTGCAGGTATTTATTGAGCTAATAAAAAGTGCATCACTTACCCTAGGGATTTGGGCCCAACATCATCCTATAAATATGGAGAGAGTGCGCACAAGAAGAGAGTTCGACACCATCATCACCTTCAGTCACCTCATTTTCACCCTATTTTCATATCATGGACTAAGAAGTTAGCAGTCGGAGTCGTCGCTTCCACCTCTACTATCATCTCTTCTTCCTCATCAAGGAAGGAGGGACCTGGATCTGCCTAGAAGTCTTTGTAATTTGAGTTTTTCTTACACCTCGTGGGGTCAAAACAATTTCCATTATGTTTTCAGTTCATCGCTTCCGTAGCTTAGTTGTTTTTAATGTTATTCTTCTAGTTGCTACTCTAGTTACCTTACCATCGGTGATCGCTCTTTAAATCCATGTTCGGAATTCTGTTTTAGTTAAGCTTATTGAAGATCTTTTATGAAATGGAGTTTTTGATGCAAGTTGTGTTGGATCTGATGTTCTTTGTTTTGATTGCTTTCGTTAGTTTTAGTTCTGCTTTGTTTATGTTTACTCGTAGGTAGATTTACATTTTAGTTCGTTAACTTGCATGAGAATAGGTTAGATACTTTAGATCCGCTTTTCTTTACGTCGATTTCATATGAATCTGTGTTTAATTTGTCTGATTTCTATTTTTATGTTTGTTGCTATATTTAGATCTGCTTTTGTTGTTTTTATTTAGTTACTTAGCGAAAAAGAAGGTAGGAGTTTGTTAGAATTGCAGTCTCTGTCACCTTTTCGTTGTTTACAGCTTTTTAGCAGTGCGTGTGATGAGGCTCGTTTCACGCATGTGTTCTAGCATAAAACTAGATCAAATTCTGGAAACTAACGTCCAATTTTGAGCCAAATATGTGTAAAAATCCGCCATATTCAGTGGACGAACAAATCAGTTGGGCAGATGAATGGATCAAGGAAAGAAGCCAAGAAACTATAGCATTGAGTTGATCAAGTCCAGAATTGAGTGGAGTTAGCAGAAGTCCTCCGCATGGGAGATAGAGTTGAAGACCCCACCACAAAGTGAAGGGCATGAATGATATTTCAGAGAGGATGGTACCCTAGGGATCATAGCCCTACGCATCTCTATATAAAGGAAGCCCAACACAAGAAGAAGGGTAGTCCTAGCCAGAGGTGACAAGGGGGGGGGGGGGTCTCACATGCATTCTTAGAATATACTTAGGAATTCAGCTCTCTTCTAGGGCTGAAATCAAAGCCCTTTTACTTCATCTTCTTGATTTCCATCACACACACTTGATCCTGTTTTAGTTTAGTTTAGTTTAGTTTAGTTGGCATTTGGTAGTAGTTTCCTGTACTGTTAGCTTTCGGTTCTATTATTCCGCTTCAAGAAGAAGCGATGAAACAATTTCCTATTTTCCTTGTTTGTTTTTAGTTTACTTTTGATGTTATCGACTTTGTTGTTTTAATTTAGTAGATTTGAAGTTATGTTTTCATTTCTAGTTGATGTGTTTTGTTTTTATGCATGATACTTCTGATCTGTTTTGATTTCCATTTTACGATGCACATCTTAGCTCAAGTGTCTTGTTTCATGTCGATTTGGTCAGATCCGAGTTTTCAATTCACGTTTATGTTTAGATCTGGATGTCTATGTTTCATTTCTGCATGAGTATGAGTTAGTTTCTAGTTTACGTAGTCGTAGCTTAGATCTTAGGAATAGATTTAATTTTATGAGTTTTTATGATGTTTCATCTTACGTAGCTTTTCAGATTTGTTATTTGCTTTGTCTTTCATGTTATTTTGGTAAAGAAGATGAAGTTGTTAAAAAGTTCTTACTTTATCGTACACTTTGCAGGGGACTGACAATCTCCCCTTTATGTTGTTTGTTCATTTATGGAAAGTTCAGTTAAGTTGATCAAGTAGATTTAGTTAAGCTTAGCAAGTTGATCAGTTTAGAACCCTAGTTAAGTTTATTTTCTCAAGTCAAGTAGTTAACTTAACCCACCCCTAGAAAGTGTGGTCACAGTCATTCCCAAGTCATGTCATGCAAACAAATGTCAAACACATCATCTGCATGAGATCGATCCTTACTTCCCTATACTAGTTAATAGTATTGTGGGTTAAGGTTTTGAGAGCACTTTTGAGTTCTTCCCTTCTTCTCACTCGAGTCGGAGTATGTCAAGTTGATCAGCCTGAATTTCCACTGGATCCACTCACCGGCATTTTGCAGGTAGCAGGCATATATAGGCCGTTGTTGGGGATGATAGTGTTTATCCTACATTTGTTGTGAGACTCCTTGGGTGTAAATATTGTTAATATTTTCTGTTTCTTTCTTTTGATTTCAGTTTAGAGACAACTCAAGGGAACAACAATGAAGAATCAATATTCTTATCTATGTGGGTTAAGCGTTTTCCATGCTGGTGTGAACCAAGGGAGGTACTGGAGCAAGAGAACACATAGATGGGTGGAGCGTCTCAGACTTTACTTAAGAAATTTAGTTTAAATTTTGTTTGTTGTTTTTTGTTTTCCCGGTTCGAAGGCACTGAGTCCAGGAGACAAATAGAAGAAGAAGAGGGAGTGGAGCCGCAGACTGCTCAAGACAAATCACCTCCCACTCCACCAACTAACTCCGATGCCAACTCTGAAGAAAGTGAGAACATCACTGTTGTGAGTCCACTTGAATCGATAGCCACCCTAAACAAGGAGGAAACCCAAGAGGAATCCACCATGGTTTGTGATCAGAAAGATGATCTGGAGATAAGTTCACTCTATGCCCACTCGGTGAATGAGCCGACATATGCCATATCTATCACTCAGGAGCAGGAAGCAGTGCATGTAAAACCAGAAGTACTTGCTATCTTACCTACTTTTTCAGGAGCTAGTGCTGAGAGCCCGATTAAATTCCTTCGTTAGTTTGATAAAATCTGCCGAGTGCAGAAAAGGCCAAAGAGGTCAAGTAAGGAGGATTTGAAGCTAAGGGTCATTTCCCTCTCTCTGAAGGGCGAAGCAGATACTTGGAACCCAACAGCATCAAGACGTGGTCAGATTTCAAAATGGAGTTCCTAAACTAACTCATTCCAGCAGCAAAAACAAATGCACTGCGAAGGGAAATCATAGAGGCTACCCAAGAGTATGGTGAGGGCCTATGCAAATATTGGAATAGATACAGAGGTCTCCTGGATGCATGCCCAAATTAGAACATGATGGAAGTGGAGGTCTACTCAAAGTTCTACGATGGAATGGATGCAACGAGCAAGGACCTAGTGAACTTATCAGGCGGAGGAAGTTTCTACAAGCTAAGGCTGAGTAAGGCCAAAGATTGTCCTGGAAAAGCTTCTAAACACAAAGAGGAGAGTACGACGATACATTAGTGACTCCATTGCAAGAGAAAGTGAAGAGTACTTCCACAGAAGCCAATGACAATCTGCTAAAGAGCCGGATTGACAAGATAAAGAAAACTCTCCAGTCAGTGATTGAGTCAAGCCAACCTTAATTCCGTCCAATCCAAACCCACTTCTAGACTGATCAAGTGATCCTTCGCCAGAATACAGGGGAGATTTGGAGTTCAAATATGAGTTGGAACCATAGAGGTCAAGGAGAGGTGTACCAAAAGAAATACCCACACTGTGGAGAATGGAGCTGGGCAGAAGAATACCCACCTTTCCCATACCATACAGGGCCCTATCCTATCTCTATCCAAACACCCCTCTTGGCCAATGAGATATCCAAACTATCAACCTCACCCTAAATATCAAAGCCATGAGTTTAGCCCACCGACATACCCACCTGACTATTCCAGTCATCACCCTTCATTCCTAAGTTATCCTCATCAGACCTACCATTCCAGGGCAGGGGATCACATTCCGACATGGTCAAATGAGGACTGGCAAACTCAAGATACTCATCATTACCAAGACCAAACTTATCCTGATCAACATCAATACCAAGACCAAACTTATCCTGATCAACATCAATACCAACCTCAACCTCAACAGAGTTTTGAATCGTCCTTGAACGAAAATCATTATGCAAACTCTACAGAAGGGGAGATTGAAGGATTGATCGTATCCCAGCAAAACATGCAGCACTGTTTGAAATCAAATGATGAGTTGACTTTGTAAATGCAGCGAACTCATGACGAACACAAATCCAGCATGAACGAAATGATCAAGCAGTCTCTCTATTAACTGAGATGATGACGAGGACTTGAAACTTGTAACTTCTTTATTTATTGAGCCCAATTGAAATTAATCAATGGGAAGCCCAAGTATTATTGCTTTTAATTTAGTGGGACCGAAGCCCAAGTTTCTTTTTCTTTTTCTTTTCTTTCTCTTCTCCTTTTCCTTTCATGGCCGACGGCCTTCAACCCAAGGAGGATGTCTCACTTCTCACCCTTCCATCTTCCACCATTACTTCCACCACCCCAAGAGTCACCACTACCTTCCATAACTCCACCTAAACTCCTCTCATCATTCACACTTAGAAAAAAAAAAAAAAAGAAAGTGAGAGAGAGCCGAGAGGAAGTCGACGGGAAGAAGGGAGGAAGTTTTGGGCCACCATCCTTTGTTTTTCCTCTACCATTTTCACCCATTTTGGAGGTATAATCCATTTCTATCTTAAAGCATGAGTTGTTTATTAGCTTTGCATGCATAATATATGTCTTTGTACCATATTTCTTCCATAATATATGTCTTTGTACCATATTTCTTCCATAACCACTTCAAGTAAGAAACCAACTAAGAAACAACCAAACGATCGCCGTATGTAATCGAAAGACTCAAAGAACGTAACTTTGTAATGAAAACGTACCATGCGGGTTGTTTTGGGGTGGTTTCGGGTTTGTTCGGAGTAAATCGGGGAAAGCGCGGCCGGCAGCGGCTTTTGGTGGACGGCAGAGACGCCGCTGGTTCCCGGTGGCGACGGCGGCAGCTCCTCTTCTCCGTGGCAGCAGCGGCAGCGTCGTGGCGACCCAGCAGCGGCGTCGCGGCAGCAGCGGTGTCACGGCGAGGCAGCAGCGGCGGTAACTCCACGACGGACAGCAACTTTCCGACGGCACAACAGCTTCCGATGACGGTGGCAGTGGCGACGACCCCGACGGTGGCGTCGAGCCGGAGAGAGGGCGACGGCGGCGGGGCTTCGTCGTAGGGCAGATGGCCGAGAGAGGGGGAGTCGGGGAGAGAGAAATAAGATAAGAGGAGAGAGAGAGAAGTGGGGAAGGAGATAGAGTTTTGGGCCCTGTGTTTTTTTTTAAGTTGGGCCTTGTTTTAAATATTTTAGTTGGGCCTCATAAGTGATTGAAAAATTTATTTGATTTTGGGCTCTTCTTTTAAATTGTTGGAGCTCACTAATTTAATTTGGGGATATAAGGTGGATAAGGAATTAAATCTTTTGGGCCGGAAATTAAAATTTGATCGGGGGAAAATATTTAAATAGTTCCGTAAGTTCTTGTTTTAAGAGTGAATAATTTACCTAAGTATGAAATAATACTTTTTCAACGGAAAATAATTACAGAAATTAAAGTATGCGCTTAAATAATTTTTTAGAAATTATTTTCGACGTTATGGAAAATACAAGGAGCCAACGAAGGAAAGAACGAGCGTAAGCAGCCGACCGGCGTCGCACGCGACGCCTTGGGCGGCCGCCGAATAACCGAAAATGCACGAAAATCGAGAAAGAGAATTAAAAGATTTTAATTAGAGTGCATGCATTCTAATTATCGTCGTTACAGAGATTTAATATGAATTTTATGTGTTTTCCCGAAAAGGTGGTTCGCACGCACGTTAACAGTCGGAACGAAGAAGTTTTATGGAAATCCGAAGCATTTGAGGTGGGCTTTACTACTTAAATTCTTTTATTTTGAAATGATATGTTTATGGTGAAATAAGGGTGGTTTAAAATAGTATGTCATGCCGTTTTTATGTTTTGAAGTGCTTATCTGATTGTCTACTAGAATAAAACTCTACTACACTTTGATAGTTAACGAATTCGGATCTAACTAGGGTCTACGCCCTACTTAGGCTAGTGCACTGATAGGGATCGTGAGCCGTCCCCTAGGTCGGCCGGTCCAGTGATCGAGATTGTGGCCACATTCTCGTTTCACATGATAGTTCAAATATGGTATATGATGGAGGATGATGTTAGTCAGCGCGGACACTTTTAAAGGAATGATTTTTGTGCTTCTCGGTCTCTTTTAAAGTAAAACCCGGGATTCACACGATGATGGCTTGTCATATTTTAAACGATAAATGTATTTCGGGCATGAGTTCACTGGGTGCATCAAGTACTCAGCCCCTGCATATGTTTTCCCTATGTGCAGGTTGAGCGAGGTCGGGAGGCGGAGGAATGTTGAGCGACGAATCAAGATCTATATTCAATAACTGTTCCAGTTACTATTATGTCTTCAATACATTGTAGTAGCTAAACTCTCAATTGTTTCCGCTACTCAATGTTTTAAGAATTTCTGTTATTTTTCTTGAATTGTTGAACTCTGTCATTTTCGTTATGTACTTTCGGGTTTGACCTTTGGTTTGAATAAATGGAATTTCATCGTTGATTGTTAAGTTGCAACTCCTTGAATTGTATTCCCCCCCCCTTCCTCCCCGCTTCTTATTTCCCCCTCGAGTCACGATTTCCCGTGCCTCCTATCCTTAGGAAGTGTGGTCGTGACAGAATGGTATCAGAGACATTTTTCCTTCCGCTCTGGACCGACAGTCGTTTATTCAATCTAGTCTAGACTCGTTTCGCTAGACTAAAAGACTATCCGTTTAAAGCTCAACACTTCGTCTCACCGTGAAAGAAGGCAAAAGTTGAAACGAAGTATATTAGAAGTGATAGAACGAATGGGGCGCAGAAGGGCGCTATTTCCAAAGGATGATGAGGTGACGCGGCAAGGATAACCTTGTGAAACGCGATTGTGATAGATTGAAGGATAGACGAAGTTGCAAAAGTACCACGTTTATAAAATATGAAACATCTATCCTTAGATGATAATCTAAAAAGAAAAGAAGTGTTACGACTTTTCCTTATGGAAATCGACAGGTATATGCACGGTAGTACGCATGACGTTCTTTACGCGTTTTATCTTTTTCTACCTTGCTTTGTTCTTTTTCTGCGACTGGTTGCTAAGGGGACTCACTTTTTGTAGATGGCGATCATGATCCACGCACCGCTAAGGGGAAGGTACGTCAAGAATGGATTGCGGGCGGTGGAGATGTATCGCGAGTTCGAGAGGGGCGAGAGGACCCCTTTGATATCTTATGTCACCGATTACTTGACTTTATGGCGGGATGCTCATGGTTGTGGAGTGAGGCACTATGAGGGAATCAAGAGATTGATTGATGGACTACCGGCACCTTGGAATAGGTGGGCCGACGAGGCTTCACGGTCATACGTCTGGCATAAGCTTCCCGACTATAGCATGCAAGGGGACATGCATGGTTTTGTGAAGGTTCTCTTGGAAGCACTGGTTGATGCTCGTGATGGACCGCCACCCTATGCTCCTCCTAGGAAGGAGGCATCCTCATCGAGTCGCAGCCCCTACAGCGGGGTCGGTACGAGAGTGAGACTCCGCAACCAAACTTCCCCAAGAGGAGGGGGCTTGGGATGCGCACCTCCGCACCTCCCGCGACGGAAGTTCTTGTAGTCGATAGGCATATCGACGTGGCTACTTATGTTCGGGAAAACGACGAGGAAGAGGAGGAAGATCCTCTCGAAGATGAAGAGGAACCTCTTGAAGACGAGGAGGATCCCATGGAGGACGAAGAAGACCCTGAAGAAGAGCCCCTTGCGAGAGAGGTTGAGGTTGACAGCGAGGAAGGGGCGAATTATGAGAGAGCTCCCGAGGAGTAGTGTTTCGTTTGATGTTTGTTAGCTTTTGAATGTTTTGTTTTGACGAACTATGTAATAGTTTCTTTTGACGTTTGTTTTTTCTTCCTTGTTTTAAAGACCTTGTGGAAACACGTACCGTTTTGCTCTAAGTTAATAAAGTTTCCCGTTGTTTTATCGTTGTGTTCGTTTTACCACGTTTTGTATGGAAAGTTGTGTTATCATATTAGAAAGGTGTGTGGTATGATGTGGTGATGGTAAAAATTTGGACTTTGATACTAACGCATATGTTGAACAGAATGCCTCCCCGACGTGCAGCCGTTCACCACGAGAATGAGGCAAGCAACGAGACCCAAAGCAGTGTGGGTCCTGAAGGACAACCACCACCACCACCAACACCGCCACAGCCGGAACGTAACATCGAGAAGGAGTTCCGAAAGGAACGTCCTCCCATGTTCGATGGAATGGGAGATCCAACCAAAGCTGAGACCTGGATTCGGGCCATAGAATGCATCTTTAAGTTCTTAAGGTGCACCGACCTGGAGCGCCTATCATGCGTGACTTACCAGCTCACCGGGTCCGCAGAATTTTGGTGGGAGACTAAGCAGCGGACAATGACGCAAGAGCAATTAGACACCCTGACGTGGGAAGACTTTAAGGAGGAACTGTACGACAAATACATTCCAAGGAGCTACCGTAAGGCAAAGGAGGCCGAGTTCTACAACTTAAAACAGGGGCGGATGACTGTGACAGAATATGACCGTGCCCTATGTGACATGTCTCGATATGCACCGGAGCAGGTAAATACTGACGAGAAGATGGCGGAAAAGTTTTGTGCCGGTCTGAGGCACGAAATCAGGATGGCTTTGGCGTGCCGTGGAAGGCTCTCGTATGCCGAGTCATTGTCTCGTGCATTGGACGTGGAGGAAGTAATGCCACGGGAAAGGACAGTTACACCTACTACTCCAACACCGCCGACCCCACAGCAGAATTTCCGAGACAAGAGAAAGTGGGACGGGGACCGCGAACCCTTTGACAACAAGAGGTTCCAGGGTACCCCAAACTCTTCTCGGGGAAAAGGAAAGCAAGCTGCTCCATTCCAAAGTGGAGATTTCCGCCAGAGAGCACCCCTTTGTGCCAAATGTCAGAGGAACCACATGGGGGAATGCAGAGTTGGGACCAACGTGTGTTACAAGTGTGGTGGGGTCGGACACATCGCCAAAGAGTGCCCGAGCAACAACAATACTGGAGGTGGAGGAATGCCGAACGGACCTCGAGGGAATCCTACACCACCCCAGCATCAGCAGCAGCGTCACCAACCATACCCGACTCAAGCTAGGGCCTATGCCTTGGGACGCAATCAAGCAAAAGCCCCACAGGGAGAGCCAAACAAGATAATCTGGCAGGTATGGGAACATTATTTGACATGCCTGTTGCTGTTCTGTTTGATACGGGTGCGTCGCACTCCTTTATATCGCACTCCTGCGTGACTACTTTAAGACTGCCTGTTGTTGAACTTGAACATAAGATGAATGTGAACTCACCGGTAGGAGGCCTTATAGACCTTTCACAATCTTGCTCGAACATAGAATTCATGGTGGGGGAACTTAGTTTAACGGCTCACAACTTGCATGTTATGCCGATGGATAACGTCGACATTATTCTGGGGATGGACTGGCTAGCCGAAAACTATGCCACTATCCGATGCCAAGAGAGGCAAATTTCAATATAAACCCCGGGGCAGGAGCCCTCTACCTTCCACGGGTTTTCGATGAATCAGCGAACTTGTGTGATATCGGCACTTCAAGCAACTACGATGATTAGAAAGGGGCGTCCTGCCTATCTCGTTTATCTACAAGGACATGACAAGAAAGAGAAGAAAGTTGAAGATGTGGCAGTAGTACGTGAGTTTCCCGACATATTTCCCGATGCTTTGCCAGGCCCTCCGCCTGACCGACAGTTGGAGTTTACTATCGATCTGGAACCAGGAGCCGCACCAGTGTCGAAAGCACCCTATAGGATGGCACCGAAGGAGTTGGAAGAACTCAAAATCCAGCTACAAGAACTACTGGACTTGGGTTTTATCCGACCGAGCGTATCGCCATGGGGAGCACCTGTGCTGTTTGTGAAGAAGAAAGACGGGACACTGAGAATGTGCATAGACTATCGGGAATTGAACAAGTTGACTCTCAAGAATAAGTACCCGCTGCCGAGAATAGATGATCAAGAATAAGTACCCGCTGCAGGAGTATTTTCGAAAATGGATTTAAGGTCAGGATATCACCAGTTGAGGGTACGAAGGGAAGACATACCTAAGACGGCATTCCGAACAAGGTATGGGCATTATGAGTTTGTAGTAATGCCGTTTGGACTGACAAATGCACCGGCAGTATTTATGGATTTAATGAATCGAGTATTCTATCCGTACTTGGACAAGTTCGTTCTAGTATTCATAGATGATGTGCTGGTTTATTCGAAGGATGAAAAGGAACATGAGAAGCACCTAAGTATCACGTTGGAAACACTACGAACGGAGAAGTTGTACGCCAAGTTCAGTAAGTGTGACTTCTGGCTAAAGGAAGTAAATTTTCTGGGGCATATTGTGACGGCCGAAGAGATTTGAGTCGACCCTGCAAAGGTGGAGGCCGTACAACAGTGGAAGGCGCCAAAGACCCCAAACGAGATTCGGAGTTTCCTTGGACTAGCAGAATACTACAGGAGATTTATTGAAGGATTTTCTAAAATCGCAAGGCCAATGACTCAACAACTGAAGAAGGGGACCAAGGTCAATTGGACACCGGAGTGTGAGGCTAGCTTCCAATTGTTGAAGGAAAAGTTGACCACCGCACCTACTCTAGCCGTGCCGGAACCGGGAGTAGACTATGTGGTTTACACTGATGCGTCGAAGGTTGGACTGGGATGTGTTTTTATGCAGAATGGTAAGGTGATTGCCTATGCTTCGCGACAGTTGAGACCACACGAGTTGAACTACCCTACTCATGACTTAGATGTTTGGCATGTCAACAAGTAAAAGCTTTACATCAACGACCCTATGGGAAGTTGCAACCGTTGGAGATTCCGGAGTGGAAATGGGAACATATCGCTATGGATTTTGTGACAGGTTTACCAAAGACCCGACAAGGGAATACAGCCATTTGGGTAATCATAGATCACCTCACCAAGAGTGCGCATTTTATACCTATCCCTATAACTCATGGATCCGACAAACTAGCCCGGATTTATGTGAAGGAAATCATTCGACTACATGGGGTGCCAGTGACAATCACGTCAGACAGAGACACCCGATTTACTTCAAGGTTTTGGATAAGTTTGCAACGAGAGCTTGGTACGCGACTGAATTTTAGTACTGCTTTCCATCCACAAACCGATGGACAGTCCGAGAGAACGATTCAAACTCTCGAGGACATGTTGAGAGCCGTGGTCCTTGACAGAGGAGAGAATTGGGAAGTTGTGCTACCGTTGATTGAGTTCGCCTACAATAACAGTTTCCAGGCGACAATAAATATGGCCCCATATGAAGCATTGTATGGGAGGAAGTGTAGATCACCACTCTACTGGGATGAGGTGGGTGAAAGAAGAATACTCGGGCCAGATTCGGTCGAAGAGATGATAGAGATCGTGCGACAAATTCGACAAAGGATAAAAGAAGCTCAAGACCGACAGAAGTCGTATGCTGATGTCCGGCGTACGGAATTACAGTTCAATACGGGAGATAAGGTGTTTTTGAAAGTATCTCCGTCGAAGGGAATAACGAGGTTCGGTGTAAAGGGAAAGTTGAAGCCACGATACGTAGGGCCTTATGAAATTCTTGAGAAGGTGGGACCCGTAGCGTATAGGTTGGCATTACCACCGAGTTTTGGGACTGTGCATAACGTTTTCCATGTGTCACAATTACGGAAGTACGTGTTCGATCCCAAACACGTGGTTCATCAAGAGGAAATGATATTGAATCCCGACTTGAGTGATGAGGAGAAACCCGAAGCTATTCTGGACAGGAAAGTGCAAGAGTTGAGGAATAAATCGATCGTGTCCGTGAAAGTACTTTGGAAACACCATGGCCATGAGGAGGCTACTTGGGAACTCGAGGATAAAATGAAAGAGAAATACCCAGAGCTTTTCGTTAGAAATGAGTAAATCTCGGGATGAAATTTCTGTTAAGGTGGGTAGAATGTAACGCCCGTACTTTTTAAAGTACTAATTTAATGTATATCACGAAATAATTAATAAAATTATTTCGAATTATTATGCTTCTCGATAAATGTGCTCTAGGAGAATTATGGTTATTGTGGTTAATATGAAAAGAAGCGTGCATGTTTATATTTAATTATGAACGTTGGAGACACGTTTAAGGTCTCGTTGAAAGATCGACAATGAAATTGTTGATTTATAGCAAGACGAAAAAAATATAAGTGGGAAGGAATATATGTTTTTATGGATAACGACGCGCATAAATCGAGGAATGGTCAAAGGGATATTATATTTGGGACAACACCAAATATAAAATGATGCCGTTAAACGTACTTTGATGTTTGGTTATGAAGAACGCGATAACAAAATAAAATAAAGACCCGTGAATTTTAATTAACGAAGGAAAATAAGAAAAATATAAAAATGTATGAATTTATTTTGGACTTTCCAAAATAAATTTGAAGTCCAATTAAATATAAAATAACTTGAATTTTAATTACTCTTTAAATCAATCAAGTAGTAGTTTTTTTAAATTGGGCTTGTAACTTCTTTATTTATTGAGCCCAATTGAAATTAAATCATGGAAGCCCAAGTATGGTTTTTAATTTAGTGGACCAAGCCCAAGTTTCTTTTTCTTTTTCTTTCTTTCTTCTTCTCCTTTTTTTCCTTCATGGCCGACGGCCTTCAACCCAAGGAGGAGACTCTCCACTTCTCACCCCTTCCATCTTCCACCATTACTTCCACCACCCCAAGAGTCACCACTACCTTCCATAACTCCACCTATAACTCCTCTCATCATTCACACTTAGCAAAAAAAAAAAAAAAAAAAAAGAAAGTGAGAGAGAGCCGAAAGGAAGTCGACGGGAAGAAGGGAGGAAGTTTTGGGCCACCATCCTTTGTTTTTCCTCTACCATTTTCACCCATTTTGGAGGTATAATCCATTTCTATCTTAAAGCATGAGTTGTTTATTAGCTTTGCATGCATAATATATGTCTTTGTACCATATTTCTTCCATAACCACTTCAAGTAAGAAACCAACTAAGAAACAACCAAACGATCGCCGTATGTAATCGAAAGACTCAAAGAACGTAACTTTGTAATGAAAACGTACCATGCGGGTTGTTTTGGGGTGGTTTCGGGTTTGTTAGGAGTAAATCGGGGAAAGCGGCGGCCGGC
Source organism: Salvia splendens (assembly GCF_004379255.2). Taxonomy (NCBI): domain Eukaryota; kingdom Viridiplantae; phylum Streptophyta; class Magnoliopsida; order Lamiales; family Lamiaceae; genus Salvia; species Salvia splendens. The sequence goes on along the minus strand of NC_056036.1, from coordinate 23,335,188 downwards.
AGCGGCTTTTGGTGGACGGCAGAGACGCCGCTGGTTCCCGGTGGCGACGGCGGCAGCTCCTCTTCCCCGTGGCAGCAGCGGCAGCGTCGTGGCGACCCAGCAGCGGCGTCGTGGCAGCAGCGGTGTCACAGCGAGGCAGCAGCGGCGGTAACTCCACGACGGACAGCAACTTTCCGACGGCACAGCAGCTTCGATGACGGTGCAGTGGGGACGACCCCGATGGTGGCGTCGAGCCAGAGAGAGGGCGACGGCGGCGGGGCTTCGTCGTAGGGCAGATGGCCGAGAGAGAGGGAGTCGGGGAGAGAGAAAAAATAAGATAAGAGGAAAGAGAGAGAAGTGGGGAAGGAGATAGAGTTTTGGGCCATGTGTTTTTTTTTAAGTTGGGCCTTGTTTTAAATCTTTTAGTTGGGCCTCATAAGTGATTGAAAAATTTATTTGATTTTGGGCTCTTCTTTTAAATTGTTGGGGCTCACTAATTTAATTTGGAGATATAAGGTGGCTAAGGAATTAAATCTTTTGGGCCGGAAATTAAAATTTAATCGGGGGAAAATATTTAAATAGTTCCGTAAGTTCTTGTTTTAAGAGTGAATAATTTACCTTAGTATGAAATAATACTTTTTTAACGGTAAATAATTAGAGAAATTAAAGTATGCGCTTAAATAATTTTTTAGAAATTATTTTCGACGTTATGGAAAATACAAGGAGCCAACGAAGGAAAGAACGAGCGTAAGCGGCCGACCGGCGTCGCACGCGACGCCTTGGGCGGCCGTCGAATAACTGAAAATGCACGAAAATCGAGAAAGAGAATTAAAAGATTTTAATTAGAGTGCATGCATTCTAATTATCGTCGTTACAGAGATTTGATATGAATTTTATGTGTTTTCCCGAAAAGGTGGTTCGCACGCACGTTAACTGTCGGAACGAAGAAGTTTTACGGAAATCTGAAGCGTTTGCATTGGGCTTTACTACTTAAATTCTTTTATTTTGAAATGATATGTTTATGGTGAAATAAGGGTGGTTTAAAATAGTATGTCATGCCGTTTTTATGTTTTGAAGTGCTTATCTGATTGTCTACTAGAATAAAACTCTACTAGACTTTGATAGTTAATGAATTCGGGTCTAACTAGGGTCTACGCCCTACTTAGGCTAGTGCACTGATAGGGATCGTGAGCCGTCCCCTAGGTCGGCCGGTCCAGTGATCGAGATTGTGGCCACATTCTCGTTTCACATGATGGTTCAGATATAGTAGTAGCTAAACTCTCAATTGTTTCCGCTACTCAATGTTTTAAGAATTTCTGTTATTTTTCTTGAATTGTTGAACTCTGTCATTTTCGTTATGTACTTTCGGGTTTGACCTTTGGTTTGAATAAATGGAATTTCATCGTTGATTGTTAAGTTGCAACGCCTTGAATTGTATTCCCCCCCTTCTTCCCCGCTTCTTATTTCCCCCACGAGTCAAGATTTCCCTTGCCTCCTATCCTTAGGAAGTGCGGTCGTGACATCATCATATTGATGGCCTCAGCCATCTGTCCATTTTGAATCTATAAGGCCCCCTTGAGTCCCACGGCAGTTGTACTCATCGTGCTCATTGTACTCCTTATTTTGCCCATGTCCCGCCTCCATCCATCTCTATCAGCACCAGTCGGCCCCTCAGCATCCTCCAGCTCTCTCTTCACAGTCTCTACCTCAGCATCCCTACTTCGTAAAACTAGATTTCTCCATTTTTCATATACAACAGCCCTTTGTTGAAGAAAAACGTTATGTTGAATAGCTATGGGCATCACACATAGGAAGTTGGGTAACTTACCTTGCTACCTTCATTATTACATTACTACGCAGATAAGCACCAAGGAGGTGGCAGGTATAGAGGTGGCGGACGGTGTGGGTAGTCATCAGATTGTAAGCTTGGGCCAACCAATATCCGAGATGGACCTTCACACCTTTTAGCATGCAGCAGGTAAAGTAAACTTCGGGTGTGGTAAGGGCAGAGCTTGTCTGACCCAGGAGATTGTACCTGAGGAAGACTTGCACAAAGCGCAGGACCGGGTTGACGATGTGGATCCCTTTAGAGGAACTAGTCTTGAACACCTCTCCACGCGTGTGGGTGATAAATCCTATGGCCTTTTGCATGTTGAAGCTAGCAGTTTCTTTGGGGGGCTTATCTCCCTCTCGTTCGAAATCCCTTCTTCATCTTTCTCCAGGTTAAACAACCCCATCCGCAAAGACCATTCTCTTATACTCAGCGTTATCTCTTCGTTGAACAAGCGGAAGCTGTAGAACTCCTTGGCCAGGGCAATTGGCACCTCTGTCATTCTATGATCCAGCAGCCACTCGAATCCTATGGCGCTGATGTATGATAGGGATTCTTCCTCCGACTCTATCTCACGGAGAGATGGGGGGTGTAAGCGCTTTCCTGACTTCATGAGCTTCCCCTTCTAAGTATGCCCTTCACACGTCAAGGCCTGTTTAGGGTCCTCAAAGTGGACCATGGCCTCCAGTAGCCTCTTTGTCACCAGCACCACCATCACCTCAAAGATGGGCTCCTTCTCCTAGTGGGTCTTTGCTTCTTCTTCCTCCTCATCGACCTCCTCGATCTCCTCTGTTGTCTGGGAAAATGGTACTCGGATTGGTTCTGGAGAGGCTTCTTTAATCACCAGGGTCGAGGAAGCCTACCTATGCTTCTGCTTTAGGGGTTTAGCCTCCTGCTTCCCTTTGCATTTCCGTTCCGCGGCATAGCGCTTCTCCACGGCTTTAGGAGAGACCTTCTCTATCTCTACTAGGGTCTCCTGGGACTCGGGGACATCTTCCCCTATCTTATCCTCGCCATCTGAGTCCACTAATTTCAATCGCCTAGCCCTCGTAGTAGTCCTAATGTAACACCCATAAAAAAATAAAAGAGGAAAAAAAATTCATTTATTTATTTCAATTTTGTAGTCAAATCTTGGTCAAATATATCTCTCCAAACCCCATCACCAAACGATTTCCCCATATCTCCACTCCCTAAAATCTCTCCAACAAACCATATCTCCACAGAATTATTATACTACTCCATATCAGTTTCAAATCTACAATTTATATGTGAATATATATACCCAAACCGTCCCACAAAATTTTCATCACGTCTGGAGTAGGGCAGCCGTGAGTTTCATCAAGTTTTCTTCATGCACATTGAAGTCCATTCCTTGAACGAACAGGTATAGCCTTTTCCCCTCAATTTTCTTGGCATAATTCATGATTCACGGTAGTTCCTCCACCAGAATTTAATTCACCCTTGAAAATTGTTGAATGATTTATTAAAGCCTCGATCTTTAATGCTTAGATGTTGCCTTTTTGTTTCTTCCAACCTCAATTCTTGATGCCCATTAATATCTGAAATCAAACAATTAGAAAACTTAATAAATGGTTTAGAATGGGGAAAAGGGAGAGGAGCGTACCTGTTTGTGCTTGGCGGCGGCGGTTGGTGAACGGAGCTGAGAGCTGGAGCTCGGCGATGACGGAGAGGCAGTGACAGCGGCAACGGTGGTTGCTGGTGCAGCAAAGGCCGAGAGAGGGAGAGAGTTGGAGCCACATTTTGTACTTCTAATTTGGGTTTTGCAGTTTCTGTTTTGAGACTTTAAATTGTGAGATGAGAATTGGGATTGATGTTTTGCAAAATTGAGAATATGGAAAGGAGAGTACAGATGAGAGGAAGAGATGAGAAATTGAGAGTGAGCTTTGTGTTCATTTGTGACAGTTGTAGAAGAATGTCAGAGAGAGCGTGAGATTTAGAGAGGGAGAGAGAGAGAGGGGGAGATGCTGGTTTGAGTTGTGTCTTTGGGAAGCAGTCGTGTGGTGGCAGGGAGTATATAATGCTACTGTTTCCTTTTCTTGCTTTAGCTTTTAAATGTTGGGCTACTTTAATACTTCTAGTTGGGCCTTGTAAATTAAATAAACGGGTTGGAGAGTTTCTGTTTAATTGCTATGTAGTTTGCGTTTAGTATCTTCTGCTTGGCTAATTAAATAATTTTGAGTAGGCGTTGGACTGATTGTGCGAGAATATGTATGTTCATCTATGTGAAAGAACGATGAATAATTTGAGCACACGCACGTAGGATGCATGCATTGTTTTAAATTAATTTATTTTGCAAAGTCTGATTTTAGCATATCATATTATTTTAAAAAGGGTGAACTTTGCACGTCGTTTGTGGTTGAAGCAGAAGGTGATTGAGGAGTTAAACATTTGAGGTGGGCTTTCTAACTAAGTATTTTGTGGGCTTTCTTTTTAAATAAGGGCAATGCCCTAAGTATATTTTTATGTGAAATATATTGTGTCATGCCGTATTTTGTTTTTAAGGATGTGCCTATCTGATCGCCCTAGTGGGGAGTGAGTCCCTACTAGAAGTTATGAGGTTAATCGAATTCGGGTTTGTCTAGGGAGTGAGTCCCTATTCAAGCTAGTGTACACAGAGGGGATCGTGCGCTAGCTTTCGAGTTGGCCGGTCCGGTGATCGAGAATGTGGCCACGTTCTCGTTTCACATAGGAGGTTCAGATATGGTACGAGGAGAGAGAAAAGTGGGTTGCAACCATACTTTTGAGCGAGAAAATGTTTTGGGTGACTTGGTCTTTTATAAAACCCCGAGTTCACTTTTAAATGCTGAAACAATATTTTATAAAATATTTTCGGCATAAGTCCACTGAGTGCATCAAGTACTCAGCCCTGCATTTTCTTTTTAAAAATTTGCAGGTTGAGCGTGACGGGCGCGGTGGGTGTTGAGCAAGGTCGTTGAAGAAATCTAGCAATCCTAGCACCGCTAGATAATGATCACCACTACCCAATATACCTGGATCGTTGGGTGACGAAAAACCCGCACCTTTGGTAAGTCAAAGTAGTAGATACTCAATATCGTATGCTCAAAGCTAACGTACATTGATTAAGAAATAGATATTTATCAAGACCTCGTCTTTCAGTAGATAGCATAAAGACACGTCTTGCTGTTAGATCCATTCAGTGCTATACCACACCAACGTCATCTTATTTAAATAAGGCTTAGAAATAATCGGACTGACATTGCAACCTTTCACGATAAGTAGCCAAAACCTATCTAGGTTGTGAAATTCTTCTTTTTCTTTTGCAAAGCATTGCATAGAACCGACTGTAGTTACCTTAAAGTGGACGACGCCCACAACCAGTCTACTAAGCAAAAGACTTAGGCTTTGTATACTTCTTATGCATTTAAATGTTTATAAAACTTCTTACAAACGCACAAGCAAACATAATGTAATAATATACTGATTATATTCGTGAAAACAGCTCGAATAATACTGAATCAAGTCAAAAGTGGATTGTAGAGTTTTTCTGTTTACAAGCAACGTTTTATTCATGCGAACTTACTCCAAACATCGCAAACTCGCTCGAAACATGATTTTCAGTATACTAACCCTAACAATCTCCCACTTATTCTCAAAACATGCTTTCGAGTATACCCACTGCCAAAAACTCTCCCACTTGTACACAAAGCAGGTATTGGAGCTAGATATATCGAACTACCATTCATTTCACATCATGTCTGAAACATGTTGCCACAAAGGCATTTTTCAGTGAAAAATCTGCTTGGTTGTTCTCTGATAATATCTTTTCCATCTCTATGTCTTTGTTGCATACTTGATCTTTAATTAATTTCATCTCTCTATGTGAATTCTTAGCTTATGATCTCGTGTGTCCTTTGAGTTAGCCTTTGCTAGAGTAAAAATACTCATAGGCATACTCAAACTTACGATCAAAGTTACTAGGAGTATACTCCTAATGTAAACACATATACTGAAGATGACTTGCTCTATCACTGATTAGTCATAATACTTAGTCAGTGTAACCCCAAAGACATTGCATGAATGACTGGTAAACTAGAATATAGCGATTAGTCTTTCTCAAGTACTATGGTATATTCATTACCTCAATCAAAGTCCTTTGCCATGGTTAATATGATATATACTTGCTATGCAAAAGCACAACTAATATCAAACTTAGTACACATCATAGCATACATGAGACATCTATCTCCAAAACTAGTCTCATAATTCTTGTTCTCACTAAGCGTCAAACGACACTTGACTAGAGAAGACAATTCCATCTTGAAAGGTAAAAACCTTTGCATGGAATTTCCAATGCTAAAATGTTCCAAGCAATGTATAGATATAGGATTCCTAAGAGAATCTCAACATTCTTTCTAGCAATCTTAAAGACTTTAAATGCTTAGAATGTAATTAGTTTCTCTATAATCCTTTATCTTAAACTGGGTAGACAACCAGTTTCCTAAGCTAGATGTCAATCTTAGTTATTTGCAACTTTTGGAGATTTCATCATCGTAGAGTACCAATAATACCATATTTAATGCACTTTCAATCTCCTTGTGCTTACAACACGCTTAAGGGCACATGTCAAATTCTAAACATTTGACAATCTCGCTAAAACACATACCCTGATTTAGATGCATGCCTAAGACCACAAAGGTCTTCATAAGCTTCCAATCATGTGATTCTTGCCCTCTATTACATACCTATTAGGATGTTCCGTGTAGATGATTTCTTCAAGACTTCTATTAATAGAAAGTTGTCTTGACAATCATGATACATACATTCTAATTATTTAAGTGGTGATAGACAGAAGGATCGAACAAATCTTGGCACAACGACAGCGAGAAGATGATATTTCTCAATGGGCATAGCCCATTGTCATTGTCTAGCCATTTGAGATCCACATTTACACTTGCAAATGTACTAGCTCCCACTGACTGACACAACCTGTAGGTAGTATTACAAGTCTTGTAAAACATGTTGTCTATCTAAGATTGTAGTTTGAAATCTATCACCTTTCCAAGGATGAATATCCAAATGAACCAATTCTACATTCTAGTTAAAGGGAATATGTTCAAGTTAATCGAAGACCGAGTCTTGCGACACTCTTAGACCCATGAACTTGTTATATTCCTAGGAACACTCCCACTACGACATGGTTCTAACAATCTTAGGTGTTGAAGTTGATTTTATTAGTGCATAAGCTTCTAATGGTATTAGTCCTTGGTAACGTGGAAAATTTGATATCTCTCTCTGCCCTGAGAGTTATCACGTTGTTAGGCTTTTAGTTCATTTCTTGATCTTCATACAAGAATTATATCTTTGAAGATTACAGAACTTATAATCTTACATCATTTGGGAGAACCTTAAAACATACCTCAGTACTCAACTCCAATTACTTGGATACCTTTCCAACATGCGTTGGAACAACATTACACCTTGAGATGTGCTAGACTAGAGTCACTCTAGTCCACAACTCGTGTTTTGTAGAAGGTACTGATGATGGTAGTTTCTTAAGGTGTATCTCGTTATATCTAACGCTTATCCCATCAATGATAAGATTTTCATGAGTACAACTCATCACTTGATCAAACTTGTCTTAGAAAGACTTCGATTCCTTCTTACATAACTATCCCATTCTTTGAAAGAATGCTTGGATTCGTTAATGGAGATTAGACTCCCACTACTGATCATAACGCTTTGCTCGTCTCCTTATTAGTGTAAACCATTGAGACTTGCTAGTCTTTCTACGTTGCACTTCTATAAGTATTCTGAATCAAATGATTCTAACTCATAGTGCATCGAATAGACATTCTCGACTTTCAAGCTATTTAACAAATGGTTAAAATCTTGATAGTCTAGATCAGTTTGAACAATAACTAAGTATTTTCTTTGCCTTAAGACTAAGAGCCATAAATACTTTATCATTCATGGTATAAGAAGTTGATGTGTTGTTTAATACTCAATCTTGTTGCATCTATATCGTTTCAATACTATGATGCCTTAAACATCAACCATAAAACAATAATTGAGCATTAACAGCTCCCACTGCAACAAAAACCTAACTGGATCAAGATTTCTTACTTAGAAGTTGCATTGTCATGTAAGCCATTGTCCTTCTTTAAAAGAGGTCAATCCAACTTACAAAGCATCTTCACTCGCTTTAAACAAATTTTGATGACAATTCAGGCTCTCTCATTTCCATATCTAGTCTTTTGTTCAAATGAACTAGGACTTATGAAAAATGTAGCCTATACGAATTTGTCATCTGTCATGTTACTTTCCTCTAACAGTAATATAACGACTAATATTCTGAAGGTTTTCTACTTTTCGATTAAACCTTCTTTTAGTCATTTCTTATTACTCCAGGCAATGACTTGAGTCAGAAACTATTTGAGTGATCAAAAGATTCCTCAAAATATTCTGTCCCTTTAGGATATTCCAATCGAATCATCTTGACAGATTCTATTGATATCCATCTTTCATCGTCACTAACCAAGACTTGTCGTGCTACTTAAAAAAAATAGCTTGACCTTATTCCTCAAAGAACTTGTCAAGTACATGCAAGATGCATTCTCGAACAATCTTCGTGGAATTATGTCGAGGAAATGGAGGACATGAATCAGTGAGTATAAACTCCAAGTTTTAGCGATGAGAATCTTATCCATTTACATTTCCAGTCTACATAATTTTGGCATTCGAGTTTATTCCTTTAAGATCGCAGACAAAATATGAATGACATAATGAAGATTTGGCAAATAAACTTATTATCACATACTTATGCTCAATATATAATCGCAAATAACCACAAAACAATTATATATTTTGCAACTGTAAAATTAAAATTTTGTACCCTCTAGAGGAAGTCAATACGCATTAAAATCTTACAATTTTACTGGTGACAACACCGACGAATAGTCCAGAGACCACAAGTGTGGCATGGCCGCCTAACGTTGGCTAAGCAAGACCACCGAATTTAGCATTACAGAGTCTCATTTCTACAACACACTCCCATAACAATGCTCATGTGCTGCTAACAAGATCAATCTATCTTATAAATACTGTGTGAACTCCTGAATCTCGCAGTTTCTTAGGATTATTGTCCCCACAAAGCAGGTGGCGATAATATTGGAAACCACATTCTAATTCATACTATTTATGTTCGAGAAATCCGCCCTCATGAACTCGCTATTTCAAAGGATTATTGTCCCCACAGTGCAGGTGGCGATAATATTAGAAAAAAGCTTCATAAATTGCAGACCAATTGATGGAGACCATATACAACGCACTTGTTGTAATTATCGCTTAGATATTTTATATGGTTTTTGTATAATTATCACATAAGCAGATAAGGCAGATAATCCACTTATAAAGATAAAAACCAAATAAACAGATAAATCCATTTAATGCATGGCATTAAACACACTGGATAATTAACGACAATTATTTAATCTAGTCAAGGGAGAATAAATTAAATAATTATGTTTTATCTTGGATAATTATTATCCTTAATCATTTAGGAATTATCAATATAGTGTTAACTATCTAAATCCATTTAGGATCATTCTAGATTTTATTTCGATAAAATCAAATCCTTCAATTCAAGATAACGTTGATCTAGGATTATCATTATTTAAATCGTTTTAGGATATTACTAGATAGAAATGATTCCATCATAATCCATAAGATAAATAAAATCCAATCAACCAAGATTTGTACAAATCTTAATTCTATTGACATCTAGAATACATCAAACATTACTTAGGATTTCATAGATAAATAAGTTTATCTAAATCCAATTAAATAAGGATTTTCTTATATATCATCTTTATCCTAATCCATCTTGGTTGTAAATCCAAAAGAAAAACATAACTTGGATTAATATTTATTTTAATCCATCTAGGATTAGTCTTAATAGAATTAAATCTATTCAAATCCATAGGATAAAATAAATACAACTCCATAGAATAAGATAACATTATATTATTATTATTCAAATCTATATGAGATTTATCTAGGAATAAATCCATATAAATCTATAAGATAAGAATAAAATATTATATTATCACTATCCAAATCCATCTAGAATTTATCTATGAATAAATTCATATAAATTCATAGGATAAGAATAAAATAATATTATCAATATCTAAATCCAACTAGGATATATCTAGGAATAAATCCATATAAATCCATAGGATATAGATAAATATTAGATTATTATTTTCCAAATATAACTAGGATTAATCTAGGAATAAAATCCATATAAATCCATTAAATAAGGAAAGAATCTTATTAATCCATGATTTGATACCAAATCAAATCTTACATAATATATAAAATCCACAAAAGATATATTCAAATCTTATTTCCATATTTATCTTGAATTATTTCCAAAATTGAATCCAAGGATTTGGAAATCCTAATCAAATTTGGAAAGTGAAGTCACGGAATGAGACGATGCGACGTCACGCATAGGGAAACCCTAATCTTGCGTCGTCGTACTCCCACTCGTCTCGCCAGCTCGACGAGCCTGACGTCTCTGACGCCGCTGCGTCGACGTCGCTCGCCAGCGCTGCTTCTGAGTCGTCGTCGCAGCTGCGACGTCGACCTCACCGCCACCTGCTGTGATTTCGCGATGCCTCCCAGCCTGCTCCGTCACCGTTGCTCACGAAGGGACGCTGTCCTTCGAGCCTGGGAACTGCCCCGAAGGGCTCCCACTCGGACTGCAATCGTGGGCGGCGGCGTTTTTGCGGTTGCCGCTACTCCATCGTTGCAGCGGTCGCTGCTGCCACGATTAACCAGAGCAGCCGTTCCGATCAAGCCGAACATGGAAGTTCTTGAAAGTGCCCAACCCATCGCTTTGATCACAATTCCCAAAATTTCCATCTCCAATTCACGTAAGAAAAGGTAAAAAAAATATTACATGTAATCATTACATATTTGGGAATTTTTTTGATCCGTCAAAACTAATATAAGAATGAGATGTAATCCTTAGGCGTAAAGATTCATATAATCATTCTCGCTATTTGATCAAACATTCTTCGTTCTTGCGTTATGTGAAAATATTCAAAAAATAAGAACCACGCAACGAAGAAAAACACGCATTCAAGCAACTCACATAACATGAAATTAATCCACATAATCAGAGCCAAAAATTGGCTCTGATACCAATTGTTGGGGGTTTGAGCCCCTTGCACAGCGGAAGGCATGTACAAAACAAATAAATCAGACGTAGGATCTATTTGACAGATTATGGGATTAATCAATTTAAATGTTAACACAGAATTGCATGGTAGAACGCAAATAATTCATGCTCATAGAATATAAATCCTAAACATAAATTCTACGGTTTAGAGTTACCGATTTGATTCTCCAAAGAATCGTCGATTGCTCGCGCCTTCTCCACGATGATCTTCAATACTAGACCACGGATCTTCTGACTGGTGTCCCGAACTCTATCTCGACATCAGGGTGGGCTGATCTTACCGAAATACTAGGACTCGAATAAAGAAGACACAAATTCCTCACGGAGGAGGATCTGAAAAACTCACAGAGGAGAATTTCCCTTTGAAAAAATCGTCCCTTTCATTAATCTGGAATGGACGAAATTTTCATGTCCATTAATTGTGTTTTTCTGTCTCATTTATTCTCCTATTTATAATAGTTCATATTGGGCCCAGTCAGATCTATGGAAGGCTTTGGATATGGGCTCCCCCAATTAGCTTTTTACTAATTAAATTGAACCCATAATTTAATACAAGCTTATATCTGAATATTACGAGCAGCCACTACAGACGTAATATTGAACTCCCTCTCCAAATCCGAAATTACAAGTAATCCGGGTTTCCATTTTGTTTATTATTTATTTCACGCGCTTATATGGACTTAATTAATTAACATCTTATTAATTCCAAGAGTGGACTTAGCAAGAAACACTTATTTATTATTCATGGAATAATTAAATTCCAACTGGCCAGTTTCCGAATAATAAAACCTTGTTCAAGCTCCTCTTGAGGACGTTATCAAACGAGACTCACCTCGCGCACGATTCAACATAATAGCAATCCTAGCACCGCTAGATAATGATCACCACTACCCAATATACATGGATCGTTGGGTGACGAAAAACCCGCACCTTTGGTAAGTCAATGTAGTAGATACTCAATATCGTATGCTCAATGCTAACGTACATTGATTAAGAAATAGATATTTATCAAGACCTCGTCTTTCAGTAGATAGCATAAAGACACGTCTTGCTATTAGATCCATTCAGTGCTATACCACACCAACGTCATCTTATTTCAATAAGGCTTAGAAATAATCTGACTGACATTGCAACCTTTCACGATAGGTAGCCAAAGCCCATCTAGGTGGTGAAATTCTTCTTTTTCTTTTGCAAAGCATTGCATAGAACCGACTGTAGTTACCTTAAATTGGACGACGCCCACAACCAATCTACTAAGCAAAAGACTTAGGCTTTGTTTACTTCTTATGCATTTAAATGTTTATAAAACATCTTATAAACGCACAAGCAAACACAATGTAATAATATACTGATTCTATTCGTGCAAACGGCTCAAATAATACTGAATCAGGTCAAAAGTGGATTGTAGAGTTTTTCTGTATACAAGTAACGTTTTATTCGTGCCAACTTACTCGAAACATCGCAAACTCGCTCGAAACATGCTTTTCAGTATACTAACCCTAACACTATGAGTTAGAATCATTTGATTCAGAATAATTATAGAAGTGCAACGTAGAAAGACTAGCAAGTCTCAATGGTTTACACCAATAAGGAGACGAGCAAAGCTTTATGATCAGTAGTGGGAGTCTAATCTCCATTAACGAATCAAAGCATTCTTTCAAAGAATGGGATAGTTATGTAAGAAGGAATCGAAGTCTTTCTAAGACAAGTTTGATCAAGTGATGAGTTGTACTCATGAAAATCTTATCATTGATGGGATAAGCGTTAGATATAACGAGATACACCTTAAAGAAACTACCATCATCAGTACCTTCTACAAAACACGAGTTGTGGACTAGAGTGACTCTAGTCTAGCACATCTCAAGGTGTAATGTTGTTCCAACGCATGTTGGAAAGGTATCCAAGTAATTGGAGTTGAGTACTGAGGTATGTTTTAAGGTCGTCCTAAATGATGTTAGATTATAAGTTCTGTAATCTTCAAAGATATGATTCTTGTATGAAGATCAAGAATGGAACTAAAAGACTAACAGTGTGATAACTCTCAGTACAAAGAGGGATGTCGAATTGTCCACGTTACCAAGGACTAATACCATTAGAAGCTTATGCACTAATAAAATCAACTTCAACATCTAAGATTGTTAGAACCATGTCGTAGTGGGAGCGTTCCTAGGAACATAACAAGTTCATGGGTCTAAGAGTGTCGCAAGACTACGTCTTAGATTAACTTGAACATAATCCCTTTAACTACAATGTAGAATTGGTTTGTTTGGATATTCATCCTTGGAAAGGTGGTAGATTCCAAACTACAATCTTAGATAGACAACATATTTTACAAGACTTGCAATACTGCCTACCGGTTGTGTCAGTCAGTGGGAGCTAGTACATTTGCAAGTGTAAATGTGGATCTCAAATGGCTAGTCAATGACAATGGGCTATTCCCAAAGAGAAATATCATATTCTCGCTGTCGTTGTGCCAAGATTTGTTCGATCCTACTGTCTATCAGAACTTACATAAATTAGATTGCATGTAGTATGATTGTCAAGATAGCTTTCTATTAATGGGAGTTTTGAGGAAATCATCTACATGGAACATCCTAATGGGTATGTAATAGAGGGCAAGAAACACATGATTGGAAGCTAATGAAGACCTTTATGGTCTTAGGCATGCATCTAAATAAGAGTATATGTTTTAGCGAGATTGTCAAATGTTTGAAATTTGACATGTGCCCTTAAGCGTGTTGTAAGCACAAGGAAGTTGAAAGTGCATTGAATATGGTATTATTGGTACTCTACGATGATGAAATCTATAAAAGTTGCAAACAACTAAGATTGGCATCTAGCGTAGGAAACTGGTTGTCTACCCAATTTAAGATAAAGGATTTAAGAGAAACTAATTACATTCTAAGCATCTAATTCTTTAAGATTACTAGTAAGAATGTTGAGATTCTCTTAGGAATCTTATATCTATACATAGCTTGGAACATTTTAGCATTGGAAATTCCATGAAAAGGTTGTTACCATTCAAGATGGAATTGTCTTGTCTCTAGTCAAGTTTCGTTTGACACTTAGTGAGAACAAGAATTATGAGACTAGTTCTGCTGATAGATGTCTCATGTATGCTATGATGTGTACTAAGTTTGATATTAGTTGTGCTTTTGCATAGCAAGTATATATCATTTTAACCATGGCAAAGGACTTTGATTAAGGTAATGAATATACCATAGTACTTGAGAAAGACTAATCGCTATATTCTAGTTTACCAGTCATTCATGTAATGTCCTTGGGGATACACTGACTAAGTCTTATGACTAATCAGTGATCGAGTAAGTCATCCTCATTATATGTGTTTACCTTAGGAGTATACTCCTAGTAGCTTTGATTGTAAGTTTAAGTATGCCTATGAGTATTTTACTCTAGCAAAGGCTAACTCAAGAGGAACACGAGATCATAAGCTAAGCAATCACATAGTGGTGGAAAAGATATTATCAGAGAACAACCAAGCAGATTTTTCACATAAATTGACTTTGTGGCAACATGTTTCAAACATGATGTGAAATGAATGGTAGTTCGATATATCTAGCTCCAAGACATGCTTTGTGTATAAGTGGGAGAGTTTTTGATAGTGGGTATACTCGAAAGCATGTTTTGAGTATAAGTGGGCGATTGTAAGGGTTAGTATACTGAAAAGCATGTTTTCAGCGACTTCGCTCGAATAAAATCTTGCTTGTATACGGAAAAACTCTACAATCCACTTTTGACCCGATTCAATATGATTCGAGCAGTTTGCACGAATAGAATCAATATATTATTACATTGTGTTTGCTTGTGCGTTTATAAGATGTTTTATAAACATTTAAATGCATAAGAAGTAAACAAAGCCTAAGTCTTTTGCTTAGTAGTCTGGTTGTGGGCGTCGTCTACAGTCGGTTCTATGCAATGCTTTGCAAAAGAAAAAGAAGAATTTCACAGCCTAGATAGGCGTTGGCTACCTATCGTGAAAGGTTGCAATGTCAGTCCGATTATTTCTAAGCCTTATTGAAATAAGATGACGTTGGTGTGGTATAGCACTGAATGGATCTAACAGAAAGACGAGTCTTTATGCTATATACTGAAAGACGAGGTCTTGATAATTAATTTCTTAATTTACATACGTTAGCATTGAGCATACGACATTGAGTATCTACTACTTTGACTTACCAAAGGTGCGGGTTTTTCGTCACCCAACGATCCGGATATATTGGTTAGTGGTGATCATCATCTAGCGGTGCTAGGATTGCTATTATGTTGAATTGTGCGCGAGGTGAGTCTCGTTTGATAATGTCCTCAAGAGGAGCTTGAACAAGGTTTTATTATTCACAAACTGGCTAGTTGGAGTCTTATTACTCTATGAATAATAAATAAGTGTTTCTTGCTAAGTCCACTCTTGGAATTAATAAGATGTTAATTAATTAAGTCCATAGTAGACTTTAATTAATTAATGGACATTTATATCTTAAGCGCGAGAAATAAATAATAAAAAAAAATAGAAACCCAGATTACTTGTAATTTCGGATTTGGATGGGGAGGTCAATATTACGTCTGTAGTGGCTGCTCGTAATATTCCAATATAAGCTTGTATTAAATTGTGGATTCAATTTAATTAGTAAAAAGCTAATTGGGGGAGCCCATAAATAGGAGAATAAAGGAGACAGAAAATCAATTGATTTACACAATGAAATTTTCGTCCCCCTCTATTTTGAGAGGAGCTCGAAAATTTCTCAGCTCTCCTCCGTGAGTTTTTCAGCTCCTCCTCCGTGAGAAAGTTCTGTCTTCTTTATTCGAGTCCTAGTGTTTCGATAAGATCAGTCCACCCTGATGTCGGAATACAGTTCGGGACACTAGTCTGAAGATCTGTGGTCTAGTATTGAAGATCATTGTGGAGATGGCGCGAGCAATCGACGATTCTTTGGAGAATCAAATCGGTAACTCTAAACTGTAGAATACATGTTTAGGATTTATATTCTATGAGCATGAATTATTTGCGTTCTAGCATGTAATTCTGTGTTAACATGTGAATTGATTAATCACATAATCGCTCAAATAGATCCCATGTCTGATTTATTTGTTTTGTACAAGTCTTCCGTTGTGCAAGGGGCTCTAAACCCCAACAGGTGCGGCGGTCCGCCACAAAAGAGCGGCGAGCAGATTTACCCTAATTTCCTCTCCAAGATTTATCATATTTTGCAACCCTTTTCCTTATTTGAGAAGGGCGATTTTTCCTCTATAAATACCCCCTCAAGCTTCATTATTAGTATCCTCTTTTTGCAACATATTTTCTAGAGATTAAAAGTTAGAGTGCTTCATTGTGCAACGAGTTGAAGAAGGATTCAAGAGCATCAAAGCTACAAGGATTCAACCTTTTGGTGTTATTTGCTTTAGTTTTATGTTCCAATTGTTTTCCCTTCAATCTATGTCTTTAGATTATTACATCATGTGTAACAAATTCATAGGATTCTAGGGATATGTTCGTAACCACTTTGGTTAAACAATTCCTTTTCTCTTTAATATCCGTTTTGTTTTTACTTTGTTTTTTCTCTAAGTGAATACTGATGCTTCATGATTGAGTGATACAATCTTGGATGATTTAATATAACTTGCTACATAAGCGTGAGAGGAGGTTGGAGAGTTAGATCCACTTGTAGACACTACAATTAGCTTCCTTTAAAACGACACTGTTAATTGAGAGTGAGAACTTTTCAAGGGTCTTAGGAGCTTTTAGGAGTTAAATATTTAGGATTGACAACCCTAAAGTTAGTAATCAACGTTTGTATCACATGAGCATAAACTAGGTGGCTCGTCATATCAAATTAAGAACTGTGCTAGGGTATTGTAGTTAGAACTTGTATAACCATAATTGTGAACGCATATCCATGGAATTCCTTATCTCTATACTTTTATCTTCGTGATTTATTTGCATCTAGTTGTTTATTGCTTTCAAATTATTCTTTGTTTTCAAAATTCTCAAAATCTTTCGGTTTTTCAAATAGTAATTGAGTTTTAGTAGGAGGTATCCAATTTGTGACTGTTTTCCTCGTGATCAATATCCGGTACTGACCTTTAGCTATACTATTCATACTCTGTATACTTGCAGGTATTTATTGTGCTAATAAAAAGTGCATCACTTACCCTAGGGATTTGGGCCCAACATCATCCTATAAATATGGAGAGAGTGCGCACAAGAAGAGAGTTCGGCACCATCATCACCTTCAGTCACCTCATTTTCACCCTATTTTCATATCATGGACTAAGAAGTTAGCAGTCGGAGTCGTCGCTTCCACCTCTACTATCATCTCTTCTTCCTCATCAAGGAAGGAGGGACCTGGATCTGCCTAGAAGTCTTTGTAATTTGAGTTTTTCTTACACCTCGAGGGGTCAAAACAATTTCCATTATGTTTTCAGTTCATCGCTTCCGTAGCTTAGTTGTTTTTAATGTTATTCTTCTAGTTGCTACTCTAGTTACCTTACCATCGGTGATCGCTCTTTAAATCCATGTTCGGAATTCTGTTTTAGTTAAGCTTATTGAAGATCTTTTATGAAATGGAGTTTTTGATGCAAGTTGTGTTGGATCTGATGTTCTTTTTTTTGATTGCTTTCGTTAGTTTTAGTTCTGCTTTGTTTATGTTTACTCGTAGGTAGATTTACATTTTAGTTCGTTAACTTGCATGACAATAGGTTAGATACTTTAGATCCGCTTTTCTTTACGTCGATTTCATATGAATCTGTGTTTAATTTGTCTGATTTCTATTTTTATGTTTGTTGCTATATTTAGATCTGCTTTTGTTGTTTTTATTTAGTTACTTAGCGAAAAAGAAGGTAGGAGTTTGTTAGAATTGCAGTCTCTGTCACCTTTTCGTTGTTTACAGCTTTTTAGCAGTGCGTGTGATGAGGCTCGTTTCACGCATGTGTTCTAGCATAAAACTAGATCAAATTCTGGAAACTAACGTCCAATTTTGAGCCAAATATGTGTAAAAATCCGCCATATTCAGTGGACGAACAAATCAGTTGGGCAGATGAATGGATCAAGGAAAGAAGCCAAGAAACTATAGCATTGAGTTGATCAAGTCCAGAATTGAGTGGAGTTAGCAGAAGTCCTCCGCATGGGAGATAGAGTTGAAGACCCCACCACAAAGTGAAGGGCATGAATGATATTTCAGAGAGGATGGTACCCTAGGGATCATAGCCCTACGCATCTCTATATAAAGGAAGCCCAACACAAGAAGAAGGGTAGTCCTAGCCAGAGGTGACAAGGGGGGGGGGTCTCACATGCATTCTTAGAATATACTTAGGAATTCAGCTCTCTTCTAGGGCTGAAATCAAAGCCCTTTTACTTCATCTTCTTGATTTCCATCACACACACTTGATCCTGTTTTAGTTTAGTTTAGTTTAGTTTAGTTGGCATTTGGTAGTAGTTTCCTGTACTGTTAGCTTTCGGTTCTATTATTCCGCTTCGAGAAGAAGCGATGAAACAATTTCCTATTTTCCTTGTTTGTTTTTAGTTTACTTTTGATGTTATCGACTTTTGTTGTTTTTAATTTAGTAGATTTGAAGTTATGTTTTCATTTCTAGTTGATGTGTTTTGTTTTTATGCATGATACTTCTGATCTGTTTTGATTTCCATTTTACGATGCACATCTTAGCTCAAGTGTCTTGTTTCATGTCGATTTGGTCAGATCCGAGTTTTCAATTCACGTTTATGTTTAGATCTGGATGTCTATGTTTCATTTCTGCATGAGTATGAGTTAGTTTCTAGTTTACGTAGTCGTAGCTTAGATCTTAGGAATAGATTTAATTTTATGAGTTGTTATGATGTTTCATCTTACGTAGCTTTTCAGATTTGTTATTTGCTTTGTCTTTCATGTTATTTTGGTAAAGAAGATGAAGTTGTTAAAAAGTTCTTACTTTATCGTACACTTTGCAGGGGACTGACAGTCTCCCCTTTATGTTGTTTGTTCATTTATGGAAAGTTCAGTTAAGTTGATCAAGTAGATTTAGTTAAGCTTAGCAAGTTGATCAGTTTAGAACCCTAGTTAAGTTTATTTTCTCAAGTCAAGTAGTTAACTTAACCCACCCCTAGAAAGTGTGGTCACAGTCATTCCCAAGTCATGTCATGCAAACAAATGTCAAACACATCATCTGCATGAGATCGATCCTTACTTCCCTATACTAGTTAATAGTATTGTGGGTTAAGGTTTTGAGAGCACTTTTGAGTTCTTCCCTTCTTCTCACTCGAGTCGGAGTATGTCAAGTTGATCAGCCTGAATTTCCACTGGATCCACTCACCGGCATTTTGCAGGTAGCAGGCATATATAGGCCGTTGTTGGGGATGATAGTGTTTATCCTACATTTGTTGTGAGACTCCTTGGGTGTAAATATTGTTAATATTTTCTGTTTCTTTCTTTTGATTTCAGTTTAGAGACAACTCAAGGGAACAACAATGAAGAATCAATATTCTTATCTATGTGGGTTAAGCGTTTTCCATGCTGGTGTGAACCAAGGGAGGTACTGGAGCAAGAGAACACATAGATGGGTGGAGCGTCTCAGACTTTACTTAAGAAATTTAGTTTAAATTTTGTAAATAAGCTCTTTGTTGTTTTTTGTTTTCCCGGTTCGAAGGCACTGAGTCCAGGAGACAAATAGAAGAAGAAGAGGGAGTGGAGCCGCAGACTGCTCAAGACAAATCACCTCCCACTCCACCAACTAACTCCGATGCCAACTCTGAAGAAAGTGAGAACATCACTGTTGTGAGTCCACTTGAATCGATAGCCACCCTAAACAAGGAGGAAACCCAAGAGGAATCCACCATGGTTTGTGATCAGAAAGATGATCTGGAGATAAGTTCACTCTATGCCCACTCGGTGAATGAGCCGACATATGCCATATCTATCACTCAGGAGCAGGAAGCAGTGCATGTAAAACTAGAAGTACTTGCTATCTTACCTACTTTTTCAGGAGCTAGTGCTGAGAGCCCGATTAAATTCCTTCGTTAGTTTGATAAAATCTGCCGAGTGCAGAAAAGGCCAAAGAGGTCAAGTAAGGAGGATTTGAAGCTAAGGGTCATTTCCCTCTCTCTGAAGGGCGAAGCAGATACTTGGAACCCAACAGCATCAAGACGTGGTCAGATTTCAAAATGGAGTTCCTAAACTAACTCATTCCAGCAGCAAAAACAAATGCACTGCGAAGGGAAATCATAGAGGCTACCCAAGAGTATGGTGAGGGCCTATGCAAATATTGGAATAGATACAGAGGTCTCCTGGATGCATGCCCAAATTAGAACATGATGGAAGTGGAGGTCTACTCAAAGTTCTACGATGGAATGGATGGAAAGAGCAAAGACCTAGTGAACTCATCAAGCGGAAGAAGTTTCTACAAGCTAAGGCTGAGTAAGGCCAAGATTGTCCTGGAAAAGCTTCTAAACACAAAGAGAGAGTACGACGATACATTAGTGACTCCATTGCAAGAGAAAGTGAAGAGTACTTCCACAGAAGCCAATGACAATCTGCTAAAGAGCCGGATTGACAAGATAAAGAAAACTCTCCAGTCAGTGATTGAGTCAAGCCAACCTTAATTCCGTCCAATCCAAACCCACTTCTAGACTGATCAAGTGATCCTTCGCCAGAATACAGGGGAGATTTGGAGTTCAAATATGAGTTGGAACCATAGAGGTCAAGGAGAGGTGTACCAAAAGAAATACCCACACTGTGGAGAATGGAGCTGGGCAGAAGAATACCCACCTTTCCCATACCATACAGGGCCCTATCCTATCTCTATCCAAACACCCTCTTGGCCAATGAGATATCCAAACTATCAACCTCACCCTAAATATCAAAGCCATGAGTTTAGCCCACCGACATACCCACCTGACTATTCCAGTCATCACCCTTCATTCCTAAGTTATCCTCATCAGACCTACCATTCCAGGGCAGGGGATCACATTCCGACATGGTCAAATGAGGACTGGCAAACTCAAGATACTCATCATTACCAAGACCAAACTTATCCTGATCAACATCAATACCAAGACCAAACTTATCCTGATCAACATCAATACCAACCTCAACCTCAACAGAGTTTTGAATCGTCCTTGAACGAAAATCATTATGCAAACTCTACAGAAGGGGAGATTGAAGGATTGATCGTATCCCAGCAAAACATGCAGCACTGTTTGAAATCAAATGATGAGTTGACTTTGTAAATGCAGCGAACTCATGACGAACACAAATCCAGCATGAACGAAATGATCAAGCAGGTCTCTCTATTAACTGAGATGATGACGAGGATACAAGAGGACAGAGAAAGGCTTGGTGTGAATGAGAAAAGGACAGATGAAGAAGATGTAAGGAAAGCCGAGAAAAAGGAGCCATCAGAAGCTGAGGAAAAGTCATGGCCACTACCGGAGAAGCAAGAAGAAGTAGAGACTGCTGAGACAGAATTAGCTGAGAAAGAGATGCTAGCCGAAGAAGAGTCGATTACCACACCTACTGGTGATAAAACATCGCAGGAAATTCTAGAGGAGGAAATGATGAACCTCAAAAGAAAGGAGAAGAGATCATCAAGCGTGATGTGGAATTCAACAATACACTACTCTATCTCCGGTCAAGAAAAGTGCATGTGCTTGGTGAGAAAGTGAAGGGCTCTACAACTGAAGTGGAAGGAGAGAATGCACCGACAGAGAGACCACCTCCAGTGATCGACAAGTCTTATGGGTGTGGTTACGAAAAAAGTGAACCAGAGCTGAAGAAGGGGAGACCCAAAAGGAGAGCAGCAAGATCTATCTACTAGGTGCTGCTGCAACCATGGTCGGAACCGCTTAAGGTTGATAAGCCCCCGAACCCCGGATTATTTCCCAAGGAAAAGAAAAAGATTCAAGGGACGTACAAGAATCACAAGAAAAAGCGGGAAGCCATGATTTCCAAGTGGATAGAATAGAGAAAAGTTAATCCAGGATCTCCAAGTGATGACCATTCCCATAGAAGTTTGCCAACATACGAACTGATTAATTTGAAAAGAAACTTAGATCCACTTGATCCAGTCAACTGTAAAAGGGGCAACGAGAACCAGAGGATGGATGATTACGAGGAGAAAAAGAAGCTGCCAACTCAGAAGTACAGAGGTATAGGGATGATTAAAATGGCAGAAAGTACTACTCCTCATGTTTTGGTGGGAATCAAAGCAAGCCAAATTCAGAAGAGCAATTGCCCACTTGCAGCTCAACCGATCCACCGCATCTTGAGGATTACAAATTTCAGGGAATATCCGGCCTTATAACTTTGTATTTGACAATCTACCTAAAAAGAAAAGAAGAAAATAATAATTCAGCAGTGTGTGTAGTGGGGAAATCATACCACGACTTTGAAATAAATATTTTTATTTTCACTTTTTTATTTTTAGAAATTTTCCAAAACAAAAAGATTACTTCTTAGAAAACAGTAAAATTATTTACAAAATTCTGGGACGTACCTGGTAGGGATTCAAATGAAACTGTATCTTGAATATTTTCTACCAGTTGTTTCACAAAACTTTTCAAATTTACCTTATTTTTTAGCACGGTTTTAGCAATTAAGTGAAAAAGAAAGTTAATGTGCAACTTTTGCCTTTTAACCGGGAGAAAGCTAAAAAAGGAAAAAATAAAAGGAATATTATAAATCCTCAAATTTTGAATTTTGGCGTAGGAAGGCGAACAGGCGCTCACGTCACGGAGATCATTTCACCTTCCTTTGTTGATATCTAAACGTACTTCCTCCCGTCTTTTCATATCTCAGCCAAAATTTACACAGCCTATTCTCAAAGAAAAAAATAAATCTCGAACCCTAATCCCCTCACTCTCAACTTTCCGCAGAGTACCTTTTCAGCTAAAAATGGACAAACCCTCTTCCTCCGGTCTACCACAGAAACCCTCAGCCGGATATCGAGTTCGGTTGATCCCTGCAACTCCCCGACCAGAGGGCACAGCGCCTCCAACTGCACAACCAGTGACGATTCCGAATGTGGATACATCTCAGCCACCGGAGACAAGTCCGCCGGCAACCTTTACTCCGATATCATCAAAGAGGCAATGGCCAAACTAAAGCGTTTCGCAATCACTGCAGAAGAGACAAGCTCTAGTGAAATTTCGAGTGAGGCTGCAACCCAATCGGGCACCAAGACTAGCCCAACATCGTCGTCCTCACTCAGAATCAGTACAGACGACGAAGGAGAGGCGGAGGAAAGCCTGGAGAGGAAGAGAATCGGTCGGACGTTTGAAGAAATTGCGTCCGAAGTGATTACGGAGATGCGCGAAGCTGAAGAGATGGAGGTTGAAAAATCAAAAGAAAAACAAGGAGCTAGGGAGCCACTGCAAATACCTGCAGAAGCGGCCAACAGGGAACACCAAGAGAATTCCATTAGAAAGATTCACGACCTGACAGAGACATATGATGCGGGGGTAGCTGCGTCTGACAACTGGAAGCGTCAAATGGAGGACACGATGAATTTAGTGATAGTAGAGAATGCAGAGCAAAATGCTATGTTGAAGGCTCAAAGGGAGCAAATGATCAAGATGGATAGAGTTATCTCCTCTTCACGGTAAACATTGCTTGGTCTAAATGTGAGAAGTATTTTGTTAAGATATGTTTGTGAAGTTTGGGTTTTCTGTCTGTTCTTCTTACATTTAGTCCACTTCTTGGTCTAAGTGTGAGAAGTTTGTTTCTCTGCTTTTGACACCAACTACCTTGTTTTCCACTTCATCAAGTCACTTGAGGACAGCATGTAATGAAGTGAGAGAGGAAACAGTTGGTGTAGTTAGTGTCAAGGTTATGTGTTTTTTTTAGCTAGGAATCTTCTGTTAAGTGTTTTGCTTTATGTGTTTTTAGATAAGAACTGATTTAAGAAAATAAAGGCAAGATTCCTTTAATAAGAGTAATTGAAGAGATGATACATGTTGGTTTGTTAGTTTCCCTTCTCTAATAAACCAAAATCTGCTTCGAAGATGTGAGAAAGATAGAAGTAGCTTTAATCTAATCCCTATGTGAAGCCCTCTAAAATGTGAGTTAAAAGCCAGAGTATAACACTTTCTACTGAAATAAAAAAATTAGAGAGATTGCCATTGATGCTTAGAGGAAAATGACATAGGCTAGTAAAGACTAAAGAAAATAAGATACCCCAGTTGAACCTACTTCATTGTAAAGGCACCCGCTAGATACACCTTTTGAGCCTTAACTATGATCATCCCTTCTTTGAAAACCCTAAGCCTTCATGCCATGTGAACAAGAGGATAGGCTAGGGCAACTCACCATTCGGGATAAGAGATAGGTTGTGAAATAGGGGGGTATATAAACAAAGAGTTAGAAAGAAAACGGGCAGGAAACATTGTAACCTGACCCACAAAAAAAAGAGAGAAAGGTAGAAAAAGAAAAGTTCGAAAATGGGCAAGAAGAATGTATAACCTGACCCACAAAATGAAAAGGAAATAGGAAAAAAGAGAGAACATGAAATGATGTAACCCGACCATTAGAAAAGTTAGATAAATAAGGCCAAAATGGCCAAAGGTAGTTCCATAGTTTCAGATTGAATATAGGGAGGTTGTTATAGTTTTGTCCCTAAGTTCACATGTCCTTCACATTTCTATATAAATTATGAACTTAGAACCCATAGGACTCTTACCTGTATACACTACAACCCTTGTCCCATTACAACCTAAATAAAGACCTTAAGGAGTTAGATTCTGTCAATAGAACTCTAGTATCAATAGTATGGCAAAACGAACAAGAGAATGGTCCTAACAATTCTAGTGAGGATTGAGTGACCGAGTGAATCCAACAGTTGGGAAGATAGAAGCTATCTTGACAAACGGACAAGCATGATCAGGTAGAAGAGGGGAGGGAAAGGAATCTGAGACTGTAGACGATTGGATTGACCTTAAGCTTGTGGGGACGATTGCCGAACAACATAAACCAGTTCTGTCCTTTCGATCTTTTCTTTTTACTTGTCGAAGTGTTTAGTTACTTGTGTGTTTTACTTTTTAGGTCTTTTACATATTTGTGTTATTCCTAAGTTGTTTTAAATAAGATCCATGCTTTGAAACTTGCCTCTTTTCTTTTTCTTTTCTTTCATACTTGAGGACAAGTATGGGTTAAGTGTGAGCAGTTTGATGAGGCTCGTTTCACGCATGTGTTCTGGCATAAAACTAGATCAAATTCTGTAAAATAACGTCCAATTTTGAGCCAGGTGTGTGTAAAAATCCGCCATATTCAGTGAATGAACAGATCATTTGGGCAGATGAACGGATCAAGGAAAGAAGCCAAGAAACTGCAGCATTGAGTTGATTATGTCAAGAACTGAGTGGAGCTAACAGAAGTCTTCCGCATGGGAAATAGAGCTGAAGACCCCACCACAGAGTGAAGGGCATGAATGACATTTCAGAGAGGATGGTACCCTAGGGATCAGAGCCCAACGCATCTCTATATAATGGAAGCCCAACACAAGAAGAAGGGGAGTCCCAGCCAGAGGTGAAAGGGGGGGGGTCTCACATGCATTCTTAGAATATCCTTAGGAATTCAGCTCTCTTCTAGGACTGAAATCGGGGCCGTTTTACTTCATCTTCCTGATTTTCGTAACACACACTTTGTCCTATTTTAGTTTAATTTAGTTTAGTTGGTGTTTGGTAGTAGTTTCCTGCACTATTAGCTTTCAGTTCTGTTATTCCGCTCGAGAAGAAGCGATGAAACAATTTCCTATTTTCCTTGTTTGTTTTTAGTTTACTTTTGATGTTATCGACTTTTGTTGTTTTTAATTTAGTAGATTTGAAGTTATGTTTTCATTTCTAGTTGATGTGTTCTGTTTTCATGCATGATACTTCTGATCTGTTTTGATTTCCATTTTACGATGCACATCTTAGCTCAAGTGTCTTGTTTCATGTCGATTTGGTCAGATCCGAGTTTTCAATTCAAGTTTATGTTTAGATCTGGATGTCTATGTTTCATTTCTGCATGAGTATGAGTTAGTTTCTAGTTTACGTAGTCGTAGCTTAGATCTTAGGAATATATTTAATTTTATGAGTTGTTATGATGTTTCATCTTCCGTAGCTTTTCAGATCTGTTATTTGCTCTGTCTTTCATGTTGATTTGGTAAAGAAGATGAAGTTGTTAAAAGTTCTTACTTTATCGTACAATTTGCAGAGGACTGATAGTCCCCCGTTTATACTGTTTGTCAATTTATGGAAAGTTAAGTTAAGTTGATCAAGTAGATTTAGTTAAGCTTAGCAAGTTGATTCAGTTTAGAACCCTAGTTAAGTTTATTTTCGCAAGTCAAGTAGTTACCTTAACCCACCCCTAGAAAGCGTGGTCGCAGTCATTTCCAAGTCGTGTCAAGCAAACAAATGTCATACATATCATCTCCGTGGGATTGATCCTTACTTCCCTATACTAGTTAATAGTATTGTGGGTTAAGGTTTTGAAAGCACTTTTGAGTTCTTCCATTCTTCTAACTCGAGTCGGAGTATGTCAAGTTGATCAGCCTGAGTTTCCACTGGATCCACTCACCGGCATTTTGGAGGTAGCAGGCATATATAGGCTTGCAGGATCAATTTAATGATTTGATTTGAGCAATCCACAACGATACAACAAAGAGAAGAAGAGAACAAGAAAGATAGATTTCAGCTTCTCGGCGTCTATTTTGTGTCAGTGGTCCTAAGTTACTTTTACCATTCCATTCTTAGCTTAGTTGATCAAGTCACCCGTTCCCTAGTTATGAGTCTGTCTATTCTAGCTTGATCAGTTTAGTTTAGTTAGTCGATCAGTTCCCCAATCCTTAGTTTAAACTTAACTACTTAAAAGCATGGCCGCTAGCCAACCTCCCAAATGTCTCAAACCCAACTCCACTCGCATCTGTCCTTGAGGGATTCGACCCTTACTTCCCTTTACTAGTCAAATAGTATTGTTGGTTAAGGTTTTGAAGGTCCCGAGTCTCTCTGTTTGCATACCAATGACCGGCCAGCTTGATCTATTGCCTTACTAGCTTGATAAAGTGCGTGAACTCTATGTGCTTTTCATCTGTATTGTAAACTCTGAGTGCTTAGTTGCAACGAAAATGACTCTTCAGGGACAAGAGATAGAAACAACCTCCTTATTTAAAAATTTAACTTCCCAAAATTTGGAGTAGTTCCCTGACCATTTTGGCGATATTCCTTCATTATCCTCTACAGGGACAGGTTGCAAATTTTTCATGCCCACCTTCTCTAACTTCCTTTTTTTCTAATTTTTTTTTTCATATTTTCTCCTGGGTCAACTACACACTTTTCCTGCCCACTTTTTTTTAATTCCGGGTTAGATTACAACTTTTTCTGCCCTCTTTTTTTCTATTTTTCTTGGGTCAGGTTACAGATTTTCCTAACCGTTTTATTTTCTAACTTTCTACTTCATAACTTCCATATTTCACAACCTATCTCTACCCTGAATGGTGAGTTGCCCCCGCTCTGCCCCCTTGTTCACACGACATGTGTAGCACCTCAGAAAATTGTGGTTTTTTTATTATTATTTGTATTTGGCGGCTTTTTTTTTAATTAATATGGATGTTTAATGGGAATTTCTTTTGTGGAAATTGAGTCTATATGTGTTTGAGTTAATTATGTGAAATTAGTTGTTGTGAGTTATGTGAGTTAATTTGATTAAGCTTTCAATGTATGAATTAACTTAAATGGGATAATGCATAATCATTCTAGCCATTTTATTTGAAATTTTCGGTCCTCCTATTTATTGGAAATAATACTTTCTTTCTTGGATTTAATTAATTGCTTTGGGATATTTATCCAAATTAAATCCAAACCAAATTATCCCTATGCCATTCTACATGATTTTTGACCCCATGGCCATCCCTTGAAATTTTCAAAATCTCCTATTAATTAGGAGAGAGAATTATTTTTGTAGATTTAATTGGTATCTTGTTCATCTCTTTCCTTGAATTAAAGTCCAATTAAATCTTACCATATCTTGCCAAATCTCTCCATATTCTATGTTAATTAGGATTTGATTCTTTCTTTCCCTAAAACCTCATATTTTTCGCCCATGTGCCTTTCAATTACTTGTGGGATTAATTTATTTGTTACCTATTCTGTGGGAGTCTTTTCCTACAAGGAATTACCAAATTTAAATCCTATTCCTATTTGATTTGAGGATTTAAGTATTTTTCCTTGAGTTTTCCCATTATACACGCCCCTTTTGTGAGTATCTTTCTCTCCAAGTAAATACCAAATAAATATCTATGCTAATTAAATAGCAATTTTTGAAAATTACTCCCCCACATACTACACGCCTATTTTCCTTTTAATGGTGGGATTTATTCATTGACCTTTATTTTATTCTTCCACAATTTTAATTGCTTTATTGTGGGATTTATCCTAGACTATAAATTAAAAGAACCCTAACCCTAGCCCTCATATTTTCGCCTCCCTCTTCTCCCCATACCACACGTCACTCTCTTCCCCTCCTTCTCCACCAATCCTTCACCAATTCCTTGTTCTTGCATCATTTTGGAGTTGAAATTTCTAGATTCATCGAAGAATCGCATCATTCGTCATTCCTACCGATTGTTTTTCAAGAGAAAGGTATACTTTAATTCATCTTTCTCCTTCTTACCATTGAATCCATGTTTCTTGATCTCCTCATTCATATAGTGAATGTAGAAATCGTAGATTAAAACATTAATCGGTCGGGAAGGATGTTTGCATGAGAAAGTATGTGTATGTGCGTGTATGTATGTGTGTGTGTGAGTTTGTTGATGATTCATTGGTGAATGCTATGTGTAAATAGGAGAACATGGTTGTGATGTCGTTTTTGAAGCGGGAATATGTGTTGAAAGCATGAATATGTATGTGTGGATGAATGATAGACAAACCCTAGTTTGTAAATGTTGAGCATGAAAACTGTGGTGTTCGGACAGTAGGTTCCGATGAGTGTTTGGCCAACCAAACGATCATATTTTGGCATGAATTTTTAACTGAGTGAAATTTTAAGCGTCTTCTGTGTTGTGTCAAAATTTCAGCCTCTTTTGACGAAAGATGAATTTTTAACAAATTTTTCAATTGAACTGCGCAGTCCTGTCAGAATTTGTATTCTCATCCACTGAGTTTTGTTTTTATTTTTGACCAACCTAAAGATGTGATTTTCGTGTGGAATTTTAACTGGATTAACCTTGATGTGTCTACTGTGTGGTGACAAAATTTTAGCTTCAAATGATATCGGATGGATGTTTAATGATTTTTACAAAACGATTGCGCTGTTATGCCAGATTCATGTTTTGATTGAAATAGTCTTGTTGGCAAGTTTTAAATGAAATACATGATACATGTGTGAGTAAGAACTTATCCTATGATGTGATTATGCGTTGCACGTTGATGTATGCCAAAGGGTTCGTATCGTTTATGATGGTGAACGTTGGGATGGGCAATATGAGAAAATGATGAAAGGAACGATAGGGCATGCAAGAGTAATGTGTTGATAGAAAACTGATTGTGTTGTACTATGTGGTTATGATGTTGATAAGAGTTGTTGTGCGTACGTGGGTACGAAGAGCAAGGATTTCAATATAGTTGTGAACCGTGTTTGTAAGCAATCGAGGTGGGCTTTCTTTACTAAAACTCTTTTACTTTTCAAAAATGATTGTGGAGTTCGTTTGAGGTTTAAAGTGTTATATCATGCCATGATTGTTTTGATGTTGAGATTGTTGCCTGATGCGAAGTTCGTTTGAGGTTGCTCCATTAGGCTATAAGGCTGTGTGTGAAATGAATTCGGGTCTGAGTAGGGCCGCAAACCCTATCAGGCTGTGTACACTGGTGGGGTCGGGAGCCGTCCTTGCTAGTCGGCCGGTCTCGTGGGCGAATAGTGTGGCCACACTTTCGTCGCACTATGGTAAGAGGATGTGATTGATTGGTTGTGGAGAAAGTGGGGAGATTGTTTTCACTGGCCAGTCTACAGAAATGTTTTGTGATACTCGATGATATTCTTTTCTAAAATGTTAAAACTCGAGTTCACTATGGTGTGGATGACATAACTTTTATCAAATATTTTGGCGTGTGTCCACTGAGTATGTCAAGCACTCAGCCCTGCATATGTTTTCTATATGTGCAGGTTGAGCGGTGATGTTGTGGCGGATGTTGAGTTGAGCCTTAAGAAATTTCGGATGCGTCGTGTCTTCATACATAGGTGTCTCCCTATGACTCTCTAGACACCTTTATTCCACTGCCTTTTTCGAATCGTTCTTGATAAAGTCTTTCATTTTGCTCTACACTACTTTATGACATTAATTACCTTGATATATTAACCCGCTGCTTAATGGTATAATCAATTAAAACTTTTCTTTTGAAGCTTTCTTTAAGATGTTGTCTTTCATTGATTTCCCCTTCTTCTTCCCCGCTCCTTAGTCCCTTCCCTAGTCACGATTTCCCCGTCTTTACTATCCTTAGTAAGGGCGGTCATGACAACATGAAAGCTGAGGTGCCAAAAGAAAGGACAATTCTGAATAGGCTCAACAACAGTGCTAACTAGGGGTTACCCTAAAAATGAGGCTGGTCCAGTAGATTCGAAATAATTAAGCTCAACTGGTTTTTTCTATTGTCTTTAGTCCTTACTCCCCTATGTCATTTCCCCTAAGCATCAAGTGGCAGTCTCTCTGTTTTTTTCTGTTTAGTAGAAAGTGCTCTACTCTAGCCTTTTAACCCACTTTTAGGAGGCTTCACAAGTAGATCAAAACAAGGTTTTTCTATCGTTCTTACTTCCTCCAATCTGATTTTGATTTATTAAGGAAAGAGGTCTAAAAAATGGACATGCATTCTGTGTTCAATCACTCTCACTAAGGGAATCTTGCTTTCTATTTCGCCAGTTTATACTTAAACACCAAAGTCCTAAAAAAACTGACAATCTACTGACTCAAAACCAACATATACATGCTTTAACCTAACTGCACTAACTCCTCCCCCCTCCCGCTTCATTCCTGCTTGTCCCCATACTTAGACAGGGCAGTTAATGCACACACATTAACAGACAGAAACAACACAAGAAAAACACAAACTTCTCATACTTAGACCAAGAATTGGGCGAGGTAGGAGAAGACACAAAACATCAAACTAACTGAACATATATACAAAACAAACTTCTCACACTGAGGCAAACAATGGACTAAGTGGGAGAAGACACAATCATAGAAACTGCAGAAACCAAAAACATGCTAAATTAACAAAAACTTCTCACACTTAGACCAAGAATTGGGCTAAGTGGGAGAAGACACAATCACAGACATATACAAATACAACAAAACATGCACAAAAATAGGGACAAAACATGCATAACAGATACCTAACACAAAGGAAATTAAAAAAAAATGAAATGTAAAATTACATCTACACTGGGGTATTCAATTCTGTTTCTGGCTCCCTTAGGAGCCAGAGTTCTGGGGCACTTGCTTCGGGTGGTCGGCTTTCACTTTCTTTGGAACCGATGGGGCAGGTTCCTCTATCTCCTTCAAAGATGGCTTGGGTACGGTTTTCTTCACTGACACAGTGGTGGTGGGTTTGGTCATCACTTCCTTTCTCTTCTTGGACAGTGTACTGGCTGGATCACCTATAGCTTTCTTTAGAAAGGAGGCTTCTGGGGCTAGCAGATCAGGCTCTCTGCTGGGTGGGAGGTGCAAGCTGTTGGATTGGGGGAAATCTCTTCTCCATTGAGGTGACCATCCTCATCATCTGTAACGCCGGTACTTTTTAAAGTACTAATTTAATGTATATCACGAAATAATTAATAAAATTATTTCGAATTATGATGCTTCTCGATAAATGTGCTCTAGGAGAATTATGGTTACTGTGGTTAATATGAAAAGAAGCGTGCATGTTTATATTTAATTATGAACGTTGGAGACACGTTTAAGGTCTCGTTGAAAGATCGACAATGAAATTGTTGATTTATAGCAAGATGAAAAAAATATAAGTGGGAAGGAATATATGTTTTTATGGATAACGACGCGCATAAATCGAGGAATGGTCAAAGGGATATTATATTTGGGACAACACCAAATATAAAATGATGCCGTTAAACGTACTTTGATGTTTGGTTATGAAGAACGCGATAACAAAATAAAATAAAGACCCGTGAATTTTAATTAACGAAGGAAAATACGAAAAATATAAAAATGTATGAATTTATGTTGGACTTTCCAAAATAAATTTGAAGTCCAATTAAATATAAAATAACTTGAATTTTAATTACTCTTTAAATCCATCAAGTAGTAGTTTTTTTTAACTTGGACTTGTAACTTCATTATTTATTGAGCCCAATTGAAATTAAATCATGGAAGCCCAAGTATGGTTTTTAATTTAGTGGACCAAGCCCAAGTTTCTTTTTCTTTTTCTTTCTTTCTTCTTCTCCTTTTTTTCCTTCATGGCCGACGGCCTTCAACCCAAGGAGGAGACTCTCTACTTCTCACCCCTTCCATCTTCCACCATTACTTCCACCACCCCAAGAGTCACCACTACCTTCCATAACTCCACCTATAACTCCTCTCATCATTCACACTTAGCAAAAAAAAAAAAAAGAAAGTGAGAGAGAGCCGAGAGGAAGTCGACGGGAAGAAGGGAGGAAGTTTTGGGCCACCATCCTTTGTTTTTCCTCTACCATTTTCACCCATTTTGGAGGTATAATCCATTTCTATCTTAAAGCATGAGTTGTTTATTAGCTTTGCATGCATAATATATGTCTTTGTACCATATTTCTTCCATAACCACTTCAAGTAAGAAACCAACTAAGAAACAACCAAACGATCGCCGTATGTAATCGAAAGACTCAAAGAACGTAACTTTGTAATGAAAACGTACCATGCGGGTTGTTTTGGGGTGGTTTCGGGTTTGTTCGGAGTAAATCGGGGAAAGCGGCGGCCGGCAGCGGCTTTTGGTGGACGGCAGAGACGCCGCTGGTTCCCGGTGGCGACGGCGGCAGCTCCTCTTCTCCGTGGCAGCAGCGGCAGCGTCGTGGCGACCCAGCAGCGGCGTCGCGGCAGCAGCGGTGTCACGGCGAGGCAGCAGCGGCGGTAACTCCACGACGGACAGCAACTTTCCGACGGCACAACAGCTTCGATGACGGTGCAGTGGCGACGACCCCGACGGTGGCGTCGAGCCGGAGAGAGGGCGACGGCGGCGGGGCTTCGTCGTAGGGCAGATGGCCGAGAGAGAGGGAGTCGGGGAGAGAGAAATAAGATAAGAGGAGAGAGAGAGAAGTGGGGAAGGAGATAGAGTTTTGGGCCATGTGTTTTTTTTTAAGTTGGGCCTTGTTTTAAATCTTTTAGTTGGGCCTCATAAGTGATTGAATATGAATTTTATCGTCGTTACAGAGATTTAATATGAATTTTATGTGTTTTCCCGAAAAGGTGGTTCGCACACACGTTAACAGTCGGAACGAAGAAGTTTTATGGAAATCCGAAGCATTTGAGGTGGGCTTTACTACTTAAATTCTTTTATTTTGAAATGATATGTTTATGGTGAAATAAGGGTGGTTTAAAATAGTATGTCATGCCGTTTTTATGTTTTGAAGTGCTTATCTGATTGTCTACTAGAATAAAACTCTACTAGACTTTGATAGTTAACGAATTCGGGTCTAACTAGGGTCTACGCCCTACTTAGGCTAGTGCACTGATAGGGATCGTGAGCCGTCCCCTAGGTCGGCCGGTCCAGTGATCGAGATTGTGGCCACATTCTCGTTTCACATGATAGTTCAAATATGGTATATGATGGAGGATGATGTTAGTCAGCGCGGACACTTTTTAAAGGAATGATTTTTGTGCTTCTCGGTCTCTTTTAAAGTAAAACCCGGGATTCACACGATGATGGCTTGTCATATTTTAACGATAAATGTATTTCGGGCATGAGTTCACTGGGTGCATCAAGTACTCAGCCCCTGCATATGTTTTCCCTATGTGCAGGTTGAGCGAGGTCGGGAGGCGGAGGAATGTTGAGCGACGAATCAAGATCTATATTCAATAACTGTTCCAGTTACTATTATGTCTTCATACATTGTAGTAGCTAAACTCTCAATTGTTTCCGCTACTCAATGTTTTAAGAATTTCTGTTATTTTTCTTGAATTGTTGAACTCTGTCATTTTCGTTATGTACTTTCGGGTTTGACCTTTGGTTTGAATAAATGGAATTTCATCGTTGATTGTTAAGTTGCAACGCCTTGAATTGTATTCCCCCCCTTCCTCCCCGCTTCTTATTTCCCCCTCGAGTCACGATTTCCCGTGCCTCCTATCCTTAGGAAGTGTGGTCGTGACAGAATGGTATCAGAGACATTTTTCCTTCCGCTCTGGACCGACAGTCGTTTATTCAATCTAGTCTAGACTCGTTTCGCTAGACTAAAAGACTATCCGTTTAAAGCTCAACACTTCGTCTCACCGCGAAAGAAGGCAAAAGTTGAAACGAAGTATATTAGAAGTGATAGAACGAATGGGGCGCAGAAGGGCGCGATTTCCAAAGGATGATGAGGTGACGCGGCAAGGATAACCTTGTGAAACGCGATTGTGATAGATTGAAGGATAGACGAAGTTGCAAAAGTACCACGTTTATAAAATATGAAACATCTATCCTTAGATGATAATCTAAAAAGAAAAGAAGTGTTACGACTTTTCCTTATGGAAATCGACAGGTATATGCACGGTAGTACGCATGACGTTCTTTACGCGTTTTATCTTTTTCTACCTTGCTTTGTTCTTTTCTGCGACTGGTTGCTAAGGGGACTCACTTTTTGTAGATGGCGATCATGATCCACGCACCGCTAAGGGGAAGGTACGTCAAGAATGGATTGCGGGCGGTGGAGATGTATCGCGAGTTCGAGAGGGGCGAGAGGACCCCTTTGATATCTTATGTCACCGATTACTTGACTTTATGGCGGGATGCTCATGGTTGTGGAGTGAGGCACTATGAGGGAATCAAGAGATTGATTGATGGACTACCGGCACCTTGGAATAGGTGGGCCGACGAGGCTTCACGGTCATACGTCTGGCATAAGCTTCCCGACTATAGCATGCAAGGGGACATGCATGGTTTTGTGAAGGTTCTCTTGGAAGCACTGGTTGATGCTCGTGATGGACCGCCACCCTATGCTCCTCCTAGGAAGGAGGCATCCTCATCGAGTCGCAGCCCCTACAGCGGGGTCGGTACGAGAGTGAGACTCCGCAACCAAACTTCCCCAAGAGGAGGGGGCTTGGGATGCGCACCTCCGCACCTCCCGCGACGGAAGTTCTTGTAGTCGATATGCATATCGACGTGGCTACTTATGTTCGGGAAAACGACGAGGAAGAGGAGGAAGATCCTCTCGAAGATGAAGAGGAACCTCTTGAAGACGAGGAGGATCCCATGGAGGACGAAGAAGACCCTGAAGAAGAGCCCCTTGCGAGAGAGGTTGAGGTTGACAGCGAGGAAGGGGCGAATTATGAGAGAGCTCCCGAGGAGTAGTGTTTCGTTTGATGTTTGTTAGCTTTTGAATGTTTTGTTTTGACGAACTATGTAATAGTTTCTTTTGACGTTTGTTTTTCCTTCCTTGTTTTAAAGACCTTGTGGAAACACGTACCGTTTTGCTCTAAGTTAATAAAGTTTCCCGTTGTTTTATCGTTGTGTTCGTTTTACCACGTTTTGTATGGAAAGTTGTGTTATCATATTAGAAAGGTGTGTGGTATGATGTGGTGATGGTAAAAATTTGGACTTTGATACTAACGCATATGTTGAACAGAATGCCTCCCCGACGTGCAGCCGTTCACCACGAGAATGAGGCAAGCAACGAGACCCAAAGCAGTGTGGGTCCTGAAGGACAACCACCACCACCACCAACACCGCCACAGCCGGAACGTAACATCGAGAAGGAGTTCCGAAAGGAACGTCCTCCCATGTTCGATGGAATGGGAGATCCAACCAAAGCTGAGACCTGGATTCGGGCCATAGAACGCATCTTTAAGTTCTTAAGGTGCACCGACCTGGAGCGCCTATCATGCGTGACTTACCAGCTCACCGGGTCCGCAGAATTTTGGTGGGAGACTAAGCAGCGGACAATGACGCAAGAGCAATTAGACACCCTGACGTGGGAAGACTTTAAGGAGGAACTGTACGACAAATACATTCCAAGGAGCTACCGTAAGGCAAAGGAGGCCGAGTTCTACAACTTAAAACAGGGGCGGATGACTGTGACAGAATATGACCGTGCCCTATGTGACATGTCTCGATATGCACCGGAGCAGGTAAATACTGACGAGAAGATGGCGGAAAAGTTTTGTGCCGGTCTGAGGCACGAAATCAGGATGGCTTTGGCGTGCCGTGGAAGGCTCTCGTATGCCGAGTCATTGTCTCGTGCATTGGACGTGGAGGAAGTAATGCCACGGGAAAGGACAGTTACACCTACTACTCCAACACCGCCGACCCCACAGCAGAATTTCCGAGACAAGAGAAAGTGGGACGGGGACCGCGAACCCTTTGACAACAAGAGGTTCCAGGGTACCCCAAACTCTTCTCGGGGAAAAGGAAAGCAAGCTGCTCCATTCCAAAGTGGAGATTTCTGCCAGAGAGCACCCCTTTGTGCCAAATGTCAGAGGAACCACATGGGGGAATGCAGAGTTGGGACCAACGTGTGTTACAAGTGTGGTGGGGTCGGACACATCGCCAAAGAGTGCCCGAGCAACAACAATACTGGAGGTGGAGGAATGCCGAACGGACCTCGAGGGAATCCTACACCACCCCAGCATCAGCAGCAGCGTCACCAACCATACCCGACTCAAGCTAGGGCCTATGCCTTGGGACGCAATCAAGCAAAAGCCCCACAGGGAGAGCCAAAACAAGATAATCTGGCAGGTATGGGAACATTATTTGACATGCCTGTTGCTGTTCTGTTTGATACGGGTGCGTCGCACTCCTTTATATCGCACTCATGCGTGACTGCTTTAAGACTGCCTGTTGTTGAACTTGAACATAAGATGAATGTGAACTCACCGGTAGGAGGCCTTATAGACCTTTCACAATCTTGCTCGAACATAGAATTCATGGTGGGGGAACTTAGTTTAACGGCTCACAACTTGCATGTTATGCCGATGGATAACGTCGACATTATTCTGGGGATGGACTGGCTAGCCGAAAACTATGCCACTATCCGATGCCAAGAGAGGCAAATTTCAATACAAACCCCGGGGCAGGAGCCCTCTACCTTCCACGGGTTTTCGATGAATCAGCGAACTTGTGTGATATCGGCACTTCAAGCAACTACGATGATTAGAAAGGGGCGTCCTGCCTATCTCGTTTATCTACAAGGACATGACAAGAAAGAGAAGAAAGTTGAAGATGTGGCAGTAGTACGTGAGTTTCCCGACATATTTCCCGATGCTTTGCCAGGCCCTCCGCCTGACCGACAGTTGGAGTTTACTATCGATCTGGAACCAGGAGCCGCACCAGTGTCGAAAGCACCCTATAGGATGGCACCGAAGGAGTTGGAAGAACTCAAAATCCAGCTACAAGAACTACTGGACTTGGGTTTTATCCGACCGAGCGTATCGCCATGGGGAGCACCTGTGCTGTTTGTGAAGAAGAAAGACGGGACACTGAGAATGTGCATAGACTATCGGGAATTGAACAAGTTGACTCTCAAGAATAAGTACCCGCTGCCGAGAATAGATGATCAAGAATAAGTACCCGCTGCAGGAGTATTTTCGAAAATGGATTTAAGGTCAGGATATCACCAGTTGAGGGTACGAAGGGAAGACATACCTAAGACGGCATTCCGAACAAGGTATGGGCATTATGAGTTTGTAGTAATGCCGTTTGGACTGACAAATGCACCGGCAGTATTTATGGATTTAATGAATCGAGTATTCCATCCGTACTTGGACAAGTTCGTTCTAGTATTCATAGATGATGTGCTGGTTTATTCGAAGGATGAAAAGGAACATGAGGAGCACCTAAGTATCACGTTGGAAACACTACGAACGGAGAAGTTGTACGCCAAGTTCAGTAAGTGTGACTTCTGGCTAAAGGAAGTAAATTTTCTGGGGCATATTGTGACGGCCGAAGAGATTTGAGTCGACCCTGCAAAGGTGGAGGCCGTACAACAGTGGAAGGCGCCAAAGACCCCAAACGAGATTCGGAGTTTCCTTGGACTAGCAGAATACTACCGGAGATTTATTGAAGGATTTTCTAAAATCGCAAGGCCAATGACTCAACAACTGAAGAAGGGGACCAAGGTCAATTGGACACCGGAGTGTGAGGCTAGCTTCCAATTGTTGAAGGAAAAGTTGACCACCGCACCTACTCTAGCCTTGCCGGAACCGGGAGTAGACTATGTGGTTTACACTGATGCGTCGAAGGTTGGACTGGGATGTGTTTTTATGCAGAATGGTAAGGTGATTGCCTATGCTTCGCGACAGTTGAGACCACACGAGTTGAACTACCCTACTCATGACTTAGAACTAGCGGCCGTTGTGCACGCGTTGAAGATTTGGAGGCACCATCTCTATGGAGTTCGGTGTGAGATTTTTACCGACCACAAGAGTCTGAAATACTTCTTTGAACAGAAAGACTTGAACATGAGGCAACGCAGATGGCTCGAGCTAGTCAAGGATTATGACTATGGCATTAACTATCATCCGGGCAAAGCAAACGTAGTTGCAGATGCTTTAAGCCGGAAAGCCCAACCGCTGTTGGCTACCTTTCTCACTTAGGAAGCAGAATTGATTCGTGAATTTAGCAAGATGCGATTGAAGGTAGTGAGAGCTCCGGAGACCGTGAGGGGAAAGATTGCCACATTGGTAATTGTATCTGATCTGCGGACAAGGATAATAGAAGGGCAACGAAATGATGAAAACTTGGAGAAAATCCGACTGAAGGTGAGGAAGGGCGAGCAAGAGAAGTTTAGAGAGGAGGCTGATAATGCTCTCACCTACGAGGGGAGACTATGCGTGCCGAGCGACGAAGGACTTCGAAATGAAATTCTGACCGAGGCACACGAGACCCCATACACCGCTCATCCTGGAAGTACAAAGATGTACCAGGACTTGAAGGGATCATTTTGGTGGGATGGAATGAAGAGGGACATAGCTTTGTTTGTGGAAAGATGTTTGGCATGTCAACAAGTAAAAGCTTTACATCAACGACCCTATGGGAAGTTGCAACCGTTGGAGATTCCGGAGTGGAAATGGGAACATATCGCTATGGATTTTGTGACAGGTTTACCAAAGACCCGACAAGGGAATACAGCCATTTGGGTAATCATAGATCGCCTCACCAAGAGTGCGCATTTTATACCTATCCCTATAACTCATGGATCCGACAAACTAGCCCGGATTTATGTGAAGGAAATCATTCGACTACATGGGGTGCCAGTGACAATCACGTCAGACAGAGACACCCGATTTACTTCAAGGTTTTGGATAAGTTTGCAACGAGAGCTTGGTACGCGACTGAATTTTAGTACTGCTTTCCATCCACAAACCGATGGACAGTCCGAGAGAACGATTCAAACTCTCGAGGACATGTTGAGAGCCGTGGTCCTTGACAGAGGAGAGAATTGGGAAGTTGTGCTACCATTGATTGAGTTAGCCTACAATAACAGTTTCTAGGCGACAATAAATATGGCCCCATATGAAGCATTGTATGGGAGGAAGTGTAGATCACCACTCTACTGGGATGAGGTGGGTGAAAGAAGAATACTCGGGCCAGATTCGGTCGAAGAGATGATAGAGATCGTACGACAAATTCGACAAAGGATAAAAGAAGCTCAAGACCGACAGAAGTCGTATGCTGATGTCCGGCGTACGGAATTACAGTTCAATACGGGAGATAAGGTGTTTTTGAAAGTATCTCCGTCGAAGGGAATAACGAGGTTCGGTGTAAAGGGAAAGTTGAAGCCACGATACGTAGGGCCTTATGAAATTCTTGAGAAGGTGGGACCCGTAGCGTATAGGTTGGCATTACCACCGAGTTTTGGGACTATGCATAACTCGGAGATGATATTGAATCCCGACTTGAATGATGAGGAGAAACCCGAAGCTATTCTGGACAGGAAAGTGCAAGAGTTGAGGAATAAATCGATCGTGTCCGTGAAAGTACTTTGGAAACACCATGGCCATGAGGAGGCTACTTGGGAACTCGAGGATAAAATGAAAGAGAAATACCCAGAGCTTTTCGTTAGAAATGAGTAAATCTCGGGATGAAATTTCTGTTAAGGTGGGTAGAATGTAACGCCCGTACTTTTTAAAGTACTAATTTAATGTATATCACGAAATAATTAATAAAATTATTTCGAATTATGATGCTTCTCGATAAATGTGCTCTAGGAGAATTATGGTTATTGTGGTTAATATGAAAAGAAGCGTGCATGTTTATATTTAATTATGAACGTTGGAGACACGTTTAAGGTCTCGTTGAAAGATCGACAATGAAATTGTTGATTTATAGCAAGACGAAAAAAATATAAGTGGGAAGGAATATATGTTTTTATGGATAACGACGCGCATAAATCGAGGAATGGTCAAAGGGATATTATATTTGGGACAACACCAAATATAAAATGATGCCGTTAAACGTACTTTGATGTTTGGTTATGAAGAACGCGATAACAAAATAAAATAAAGACCCGTGAATTTTAATTAACGAAGGAAAATACGAAAAATATAAAAATGTATGAATTTATTTTGGACTTTCCAAAATAAATTTGAAGTCCAATTAAATATAAAATAACTTGAATTTTAATTACTCTTTAAATCAATCAAGTAGTAGTTTTTTTTAACTTGGGCTTGTAACTTCTTTATTTATTGAGCCCAATTGAAATTAAATCATGGAAGCCCAAGTATGGTTTTTAATTTAGTGGACCAAGCCCAAGTTTCTTTTTCTTTTTCTTTCTTTCTTCTTCTCCTTTTTTTCCTTCATGGCCGACGGCCTTCAACCCAAGGAGGAGACTCTCCACTTCTCACCCCTTCCATCTTCCACCATTACTTCCACCACCCCAAGAGTCACCACTACCTTCCATAACTCCACCTATAACTCCTCTCATCATTCACACTTAGCAAAAAAAAAAAAAAAAAAAGAAAGTGAGAGAGAGCCGAGAGGAAGTCGACGGGAAGAAGGGAGGAAGTTTTGGGCCACCATCCTTTGTTTTTCCTCTACCATTTTCACCCATTTTGGAGGTATAATCCATTTCTATCTTAAAGCATGAGTTGTTTATTAGCTTTGCATGCATAATATATGTCTTTGTACCATATTTCTTCCATAACCACTTCAAGTAAGAAACCAACTAAGAAACAACCAAACGATCGCCGTATGTAATCGAAAGACTCAAAGAACGTAACTTTGTAATGAAAACGTACCATGCGGGTTGTTTTGGGGTGGTTTCGGGTTTGTTCGGAGTAAATCGGGGAAAGCGGCGGCCGGCAGCGGCTTTTGGTGGACGGCAGAGACGCCGCTGGTTCCCGGTGGCGACGGCGGCAGCTCCTCTTCCCCGTGGCAGCAGCGGCAGCGTCGTGGCGACCCAGCAGCGGCGTCGCGGCAGCAGCGGTGTCACAGCGAGGCAGCAGCAGCGGTAACTCCACGACGGACAGCAACTTTCCGACGGCACAGCAGCTTCGATGACGGTGCAGTGGGGACGACCCCGACGGTGGCGTCGAGCCAGAGAGAGGGCGACGGCGGCGGGGCTTCGTCGTAGGGCAGATGGCCGAGAGAGAGGGAGTCGGGGAGAGAGAAAAAATAAGATAAGAGGAAAGAGAGAGAAGTGGGGAAGGAGATAGAGTTTTGGGCCATGTGTTTTTTTTTAAGTTGGGCCTTGTTTTAAATCTTTTAGTTGGGCCTCATAAGTGATTGAAAAATTTATTTGATTTTGGGCTCTTCTTTTAAATTGTTGGGGCTCACTAATTTAATTTGGAGATATAAGGTGGCTAAGGAATTAAATCTTTTGGGCCGGAAATTAAAATTTAATCGGGGGAAAATATTTAAATAGTTCCGTAAGTTCTTGTTTTAAGAGTGAATAATTTACCTTAGTATGAAATAATACTTTTTCAACGGTAAATAATTACAGAAATTAAAGTATGCGCTTAAATAATTTTTTAGAAATTATTTTCGACGTTATGGAAAATACAAGGAGCCAACGAAGGAAAGAACGAGCGTAAGCGGCCGACCGGCGTCGCACGCGACGCCTTGGGCGGCCGTCGAATAACTGAAAATGCACGAAAATCGAGAAAGAGAATTAAAAGATTTTAATTAGAGTGCATGCATTCTAATTATCGTCGTTACAGAGATTTGATATGAATTTTATGTGTTTTCCCGAAAAGGTGGTTCGCACGCACGTTAACTGTCGGAACGAAGAAGTTTTACGGAAATCTGAAGCGTTTGCATTGGGCTTTACTACTTAAATTCTTTTATTTTGAAATGATATGTTTATGGTGAAATAAGGGTGGTTTAAAATAGTATGTCATGCCGTTTTTATGTTTTGAAGTGCTTATCTGATTGTCTACTAGAATAAAACTCTACTAGACTTTGATAGTTAACGAATTCGGGTCTAACTAGGGTCTACGCCCTACTTAGGCTAGTGCACTGATAGGGATCGTGAGCCGTCCCCTAGGTCGGCCGGTCCAGTGATCGAGATTGTGGCCACATTCTCGTTTCACATGATAGTTCAGATATAGTAGTAGCTAAACTCTCAATTGTTTCCGCTACTCAATGTTTTAAGAATTTCTGTTATTTTTCTTGAATTGTTGAACTCTGTCATTTTCGTTATGTACTTTCGGGTTTGACCTTTGGTTTGAATAAATGGAATTTCATCGTTGATTGTTAAGTTGCAACGCCTTGAATTGTATTCCCCCCCTTCTTCCCCGCTTCTTATTTCCCCCACGAGTCAAGATTTCCAGTGCCTCCTATCCTTAGGAAGTGCGGTCGTGACATCATCATATTGATGGCCTCAGCCATCTGTCCATTTTGAATCTATAAGGCCCCCTTGAGTCCCACGGCAGTTGTACTCATCGTGCTCATTGTACTCCTTATTTTGCCCATGTCCCGCCTCCATCCATCTCTATCAGCACCAGTCGGCCCCTCAGCATCCTCCAGCTCTCTCTTCACAGTCTCTACCTCAGCATCCCTACTTCGTAAAACTAGATTTCTCCATTTTTCATATACAACAGCCCTTTGTTGAAGAAAAACGTTATGTTGAATAGCTATGGGCATCACACATAGGAAGTTGGGTAACTTACCTTGCTACCTTCATTATTACATTACTACGCAGATAAGCACCAAGGAGGTGGCAGGTATAGAGGTGGCGGACGGTGTGGGTAGTCATCAGATTGTAAGCTTGGGCCAACCAATATCCGAGATGGACCTTCACACCTTTTAGCATGCAGCAGGTAAAGTAAACTTCGGGTGTGGTAAGGGCAGAGCTTGTCTGACCCAGGAGATTGTACCTGAGGAAGACTTGCGCAAAGCGCAGGACCGGGTTGACGATGTGGATCCCTTTAGAGGAACTAGTCTTGAACACCTCTCCACGCGTGTGGGTGATAAATCCTATGGCCTTTTGCATGTTGAAGCTAGCAGTTTCTTTGGGGGGCTTATCTCCCTCTCGTTCGAAATCCCTTCTTCATCTTTCTCCAGGTTAAACAACCCCATCCGCAAAGACCATTCTCTTATACTCAGCGTTATCTCTTCGTTGAACAAGCGGAAGCTGTAGAACTCCTTGGCCAGGGCAATTGGCACCTCTGTCATTCTATGATCCAGCAGCCACTCGAATCCTATGGCGCTGATGTATGATAGGGATTCTTCCTCCGACTCTATCTCACGGAGAGATGGGGGGTGTAAGCGCTTTCCTGACTTCATGAGCTTCCCCTTCTAAGTATGCCCTTCACACGTCAAGGCCT
Organism: Salvia splendens; assembly: GCF_004379255.2. Taxonomy (NCBI): domain Eukaryota; kingdom Viridiplantae; phylum Streptophyta; class Magnoliopsida; order Lamiales; family Lamiaceae; genus Salvia; species Salvia splendens. Next base: position 23,291,239 of record NC_056036.1, on the reverse strand, counting down.
GTTTAGGGTCCTCAAAGTGGACCATGGCCTCCAGTAGCCTCTTTGTCACCAGCACCACCATCACCTCAAAGATGGGCTCCTTCTCCTAGTGGGTCTTTGCTTCTTCTTCCTCCTCATCGACATCCTCGATCTCCTCTGTTGTCTGGGAAAATGGTACTCGGATTGGTTCTGGAGAGGCTTCTTTAATCACCAGGGTCGAGGAAGCCTACCTATGCTTCTGCTTTAGGGGTTTAGCCTCCTGCTTCCCTTTGCATTTCCGTTCCGCGGCATAGCGCTTCTCCACGGCTTTAGGAGAGACCTTCTCTATCTCTACTAGGGTCTCCTGGGACTCAGGAACATCTTCCCCTATCTTATCCTCGCCATCTGAGTCCACTAATTTCAATCGCCTAGCCCTCGTAGTAGTCCTAATGTAACACCCATAAAAAAATAAAAGAGGAAAAAAAATTCATTTATTTATTTCAATTTTGTAGTCAAATCTTGGTCAAATATATCTCTCCAAACCCCATCACCAAACGATTTCCCCATATCTCCACTCCCTAAAATCTCTCCAACAAACCATATCTCCACAGAATTATTATACTACTCCATATCAGTTTCAAATCTACAATTTATATGTGAATATATATACCCAAACCGTCCCACAAAATTTTCATCACGTCTGGAGTAGGGCAGCCGTGAGTTTCATCAAGTTTTCTTCATGCACATTGAAGTCCATTCCTTGAACGAACAGGTATAGCCTTTTCCCCTCAATTTTCTTGGCATAATTCATGATTCACGGTAGTTCCTCCACCAGAATTTAATTCACCCTTGAAAATTGTTGAATGATTTATTAAAGCCTCGATCTTTAATGCGTAGATGTTGCCTTTTTGTTTCTTCCAACCTCAATTCTTGATGCCCATTAATATCTGAAATCAAACAATTAGAAAACTTAATAAATGGTTTAGAATGGGGAAAAGGGAGAGGAGCGTACCTGTTTGTGCTTGGCGGCGGCGGTTGGTGAACGGAGCTGAGAGCTGGAGCTCGGCGGTGACGGAGAGGCAGTGACAGCGGCAACGGTGGTTGCTGGTGCAGCAAAGGCCGAGAGAGGGAGAGAGTTGGAGCCACATTTTGTACTTCTAATTTGGGTTTTGCAGTTTCTGTTTTGAGACTTTAAATTGTGAGATGAGAATTGGGATTGATGTTTTGCAAAATTGAGAATATGGAAAGGAGAGTAAGATGAGAGGAAGAGATGAGAAATTGAGAGTGAGCTTTGTGTTCATTTGTGACAGTTGTAGAAGAATGTCAGAGAGAGCGTGAGATTTAGAGAGGGAGAGAGAGAGAGGGGGAGATGCTGGTTTGAGTTGTGTCTTTGGGAAGCAGTCGTGTGGTGGCAGGGAGTATATAATGCTACTGTTTCCTTTTCTTGCTTTAGCTTTTAAATGTTGGGCTACTTTAATACTTCTAGTTGGGCCTTGTAAATTAAATAAACGGGTTGGAGAGTTTCTGTTTAATTGCTATGTAGTTTGCGTTTAGTATCTTCTGCTTGGCTAATTAAATAATTTTGAGTAGGCGTTGGACTGATTGTGCGAGAATATGTATGTTCATCTATGTGAAAGAACGATGAATAATTTGAGCACACGCACGTAGGATGCATGCATTGTTTTAAATTAATTTATTTTGCAAAGTCTGATTTTAGCATATCATATTATTTTAAAAAGGGTGAACTTTGCACGTCGTTTGTGGTTGAAGCAGAAGGTGATTGAGGAGTTAAACATTTGAGGTGGGCTTTCTAACTAAGTATTTTGTGGGCTTTCTTTTTAAATAAGGGCAATGCCCTAAGTATATTTTTATGTGAAATATATTGTGTCATGCCATATTTTGTTTTTAAGGATGTGCCTATCTGATCGCCCTAGTGGGGAGTGAGTCCCTACTAGAAGTTATGAGGTTAATCGAATTCGGGTTTGTCTAGGGAGTGAGTCCCTATTCAAGCTAGTGTACACAGAGGGGATCGTGCGCTAGCTTTCGAGTTGGCCGGTCCGGTGATCGAGAATGTGGCCACGTTCTCGTTTCACATAGGAGGTTCAGATATGGTACGAGGAGAGAGAAAAGTGGGTTGCAACCATACTTTTGAGCGAGAAAATGTTTTGGGTGACTTGGTCTTTTATAAAACCCCGAGTTCACTTTTAAATGCTGAAACAATATTTTATAAAATATTTTCGGCATAAGTCCACTGAGTGCATCAAGTACTCAGCCCTGCATTTTCTTTTTAAAAATTTGCAGGTTGAGCGTGACGGGCGCGGTGGGTGTTGAGCAAGGTCGTTGAAGAAATCTAAGTGTCTATAGTGTGTCATGTCTTCACACGTGGCATATTCCTTCTCTCAAATGCTTCCGCTAAGTAGTTGTCATTCTTTTAAGTTCTTGTATCGTTGAGATAATATTCCTTTTTGAGTTGTTGATTGTTGATACACTCTAATTTTATTCGAGCTATTTCCATTTGTTTCGAGCTATGGTCGAGTTGTGTTGTTTTCCCCCTTTCTTCCCCGCTTCTTTAACCCTCCCCTAGTCGCGATCAACCGGGTTTTCTATCCTTAGAAAATGCGGGCGTGACACCTAATCTCTTCCAATTTCTTACTTCTCCGGGTATTCCTCCTTGCTGTTCTCTAATCGGTCGGCGTGTCTTCTGACTCCGGCCCATCCTCTAGTACCAAAATATCCTTCAACCCTTCAGCAACTTCGGGTTTGTCTACTTCCATATCGACCTCTCTCTCGGTCTCGACATCATCACAATCGTCCTCATCGACGACTTCCTCCTTCTCTACAGCAGTTACTTCCACAGGAGTCTCTTCCTCAACCCTCCGTCCATCCTCTTCGTTCTCAGCTTCACTCACATTACCCTCGTCAGTCCTAACACCATTATCCTCAATATCTTTGTCATCCACTCCTACCTCAACCTCTCTACCCTCGCCCTAGTTATCTCTCCCTCATCATCCTCAGCATTCCCCTCACCCTCAGACTCATTCCCAACAGCTTCATCATCACCCTCATCCCCTTGGACTTTCTCCTCTTCATCCCCTGCCTCACTACCCTGTTCATCCTCCCATGCTTCTTCCTCAACCTCCCTTGTCTCCACTACCTTGTCGTCGGGGGTGCACTCAGCGGTACCTGCATGTGGTATGGTAGGAGAAGGAATAGATGTTACGGGTTAGGTTTCGGTTTGGGTAACCGATGATGGAGGATTTTTCACTGGGGCTAGGGTTTCAGATAAAATTTGGGGGTTTTCTTTGTGAGATGATGGGGTTTGTGATGTGGTCGTTTATGTTAAAGTTGTAGGTCTGGGTGGAATTTCAAGTGGGGTTAGGTTGGAGACGGTTCTTCCTCCTGAAAAGCGGACGGTGGTTTCTTCGCTGGTGGATTTTTCGTCGGCAGCTTTATTGATGACTCGTCGGCCGTAGATTTGACAGACTGGGGGTTCTTTCTCCTGGCAGTATGCCTTGGTGGTTGGTTCTCCATGGTGGTTCGGCTGGAAATCGGTGGTAATCGGTGGCCGTTTCGCCAGAAACTAACACATATGATGTTTGGAATTGGGAGAAAAGGATTTTAAAAATAAGATGTGTGTGTTATGAGAGAAAATAATTGTGAGAGAAAAGTTAAACGATATAGGGAAGTTATTTTAGGAAAAATAAAGAAAAGGGTAAGAAAAAAGAGAATAAGGAAAATCAAAATAAAAATAAAAGAAAAAGGAAGGGAGAGGGGCGGTTGCATGCTGATGCAAGCAACCGTACGCCTCTCCTTAAAATTTGAATTTTGAATTTTGAAAACTTCCCCCTATTTTGTCCGAAAATTCCTCCCCCTCTTTTTTTCTGAAAATTCAACACTTACTCTCACATTACAACACTTAGAAAAATATTTCCTACAAACGTGAAATACCTGAGCAACTGGTCAAGGGGAATTAAATCCAAATATTTCCAATTGCAAATTTCTCTCCGATATGCTGATTTTTTTTGTATTATGAAAACATGTTCACATTATATACAAATTGAGCGTAAGTATTCTTGGGAGTATGCTCGTTCAGTCCTCAGATTTTGAAAACTCCTTTCCTATCTACCTAACCTAGCAATTCCTGAAGAATACTTAGCAACATGACCAATTAGGTATTAGTGGAGAGCCTGCGTAGTGGAATTTCCTCCACCACGCACATCTGTGAACTATCCCTAAACACCATTAACAAGAACTGGAATAGAGTTAGGTGTGCTTCCCTGAATTTCAACGGCTCCATTCGCTTAGAGGCTCGTGTAGGGTCCTATCCATTAGGACTTTAGCTTCTTGGGAATCAGTTTGAGCCTTGATTGGAATAAGAGCACCTTCTGACCGACTTGCAATTCCTTGACCCAAAGGTTTTTGTCATGCCACAATTTGGTTTTCTCCTTGTACCACATCGCAGTGTCATATACGATTCAAGCCTAAGTACCTCCAGCTCTTGCAGTTGGAGCTTCCTCTTCTCTTCACAAGCCCGGGGCTTCATATTCATTTCTTTAACTGCACAATAAGCTTTATGTTCAACACTGATAGGGAGGTGGCAGATCTTGCCAAACAATAGCCTGTAGGGCGACATTCCAATGGGAGTTTTGAACACCGTTCGATAAACCCATAAAGCATCGTCGAGTCTTTTACACCAATCCATTCATGATAGGTTCACTGTTTCTCTAGAATAGCCTTGATTTACCTGTTTGAGACTTCAGCTTGCCCATTTGACAGTGGGTGGTACGGAGTAGGTAGCATGTGGTGGACTCCATATTTTCTCATTTACGCTTCAATAGTCTGATTGTAGAAATGGGTTCCCTGATCAGAAATAATAGCCCTAGGAACTCCACATCTACTGAATATGTTAGCTTTCAAAAACTTGGCCACCTCCTTGGAATCACACGAGCTTGTAGCCTTTACTTCAATCCAATTGGACACATAGTCCATTGCTACCAGAATGTAAGTATTTCCATGGGAACGGGCCCATGATATCCATTCCCCATACATCGAAAATCTCACATACTAGCAAGGAAACCTCCATCATTTCATCCCTCGCAGAGATCCCCCCGGTCTTTGGCAGTGATTACAATTCTGACAAAATTCATAAGTGTCTTTATTCAGCGTAGGCCAGTAAAATTCGCTATCTAGAACCTTCCGGACTATTTTTCTTGGCCCAAAGTGACCACCACATGCCAGTGCATGGCAATGATTTAAAACATCTTTTTGCTCCCACTCAGGGATACATCTTCTGATCACGTGATCTGAACCCATCCTCCAGAGGTAAGGATCGCCCCAGAAATAATACTTGGTTTCACTCTTGATTTTCATCCTCTGGGCCCGGGAAATGTCTGGTTTATTAAGCAACTCTTCTGTGACTAAGTAATTTTCTAGGCCCGCAAACCAAGGTTCTGCATTCAGCGTATACTACCCTTTGTCTGAATCTCCAGGGCCGGTTAACGCTAACACTGCCGCCCAACTAATAGGTCTAGGAGATTCCACCACATAGTACAAATGTTCCTCTGGGAACGCATTTGGTATATCTTCTTCATTGTCACCCTAATGTATCCTACTTAGGTGATCAGCCACCTTGTTTTCAGTGCCTTTCTTGTCTCTAAACTCCCAGTCAAATTCTTGAAGTAACAAGACCCAGCGGATCAATCTCGGCTTAGACTCCTTCTTACCTAACCGATATTTGATAGCTGCATGATCCGTGAACACAATTACCCTTGACCCTAACAGATATGGTCGGAACTTCTCGAACGAGTAGACTACAACTAGCATTTCTTTTTCTATGGTGTCGTAATTCAGTTTCCTTTGTGGATCCCGATATGTCTTTGCGTCTTCTTCTAAGCGGATGTGATGCATGCAGAGATTGGGGCTAATACCCACCAGGTCTGACAAAGTCCACCCTATGGCTTTCTTGTTCCACCTGAGCACTTCCAGTAATTTCGCCTCTTAAACCTGGGTTAGGTTACTGTTGACGATCACAGTGAATGTTTCATTCTCTTCCAGGTAAGCATACTTCAGGCTTGGTGGAAGTGTCTTCAATTCCTTCTTTGGTGAACTTGCCTCCTGGGGCAGTGGATTCTTTTTCATTTCCTTCGTGGTCATATCCTAGGGTCTGACACTTTTTCCAAACTGGCCTAATGGGTAGATCCCCATGACCTGGTCAATTCTTGAGTATTCATTACCTCGCACCATCCTCCTACCTCTTTATCAATGGAATGGCTCAGGTCTGAATTATCAATTTGTTCCTGCATGAGTTCAAGATATTCCTGAACCAAGGGGTTAATAATATCCACGGCATGATGGTTTTCCACATCCAAAGGTTTTTTCATAGCCTCATCAATGTTAAAATTGAATTTCTCCCCATTATAGTCCCGACAAATTATCCCATCAAAAACATCAATTATAGTCTTAGTTGTGCGTAGGAATGGTCTACCTAACAACACTCTGCTAGACTCAGCAGATTTATTTTCACTCATCTTAATCACATGGAAATCAGTAGGGTACAAGAAGTCATGTACCTTAACTATCACATTCTCTAACACACCTTATGGACTTATGCATGACCTATCAGCCAGTTGGATCACTACCTTCGTATCAACCATTCTTACTCCTACCGGTTTCTTATAGATCGAAATTGGTAAAACATTAATAGATGCTCCTAAGTCGCACATTGCTTGCTCAACTCTAATGTCCCCAATCGATATAGGCAAAGTGAACATACCTGGATCAGTTCATTTCGAAGGCATCCTCCTTTTCTAGATCATCGCTAAAACACTCTCTCCGATCACTATCTTTCCATTGGATTTGGTCTTCCCAACGATGAATTCCTTGATAAACTTGCTGAAGTGAGGCAATTTCAGAGCCTGTAGGAATGGCAGGTTGATTTCCAGTTTGCCAAAAAATTTCATGAAATCCACAGATTCATCTTTCTTCTTCTTGACTTCCCTGCGGCAGGGGAATGGTTTATCTTGCTTGACCGTGTTGCTGGAGTCTCCCATGGAAAACTCTCCAGTTTCTATCCTTACTCTTTCACTTTCCACTTCGGTTTCTGGGCTAAGGAGGAATGGGTCAGCCATTCAAGGTAGTGGTTTCCTCAAGTCACCGATCTGGATATCATCTCCTATTTTGGCTTTCCCTATTTTGGTGTCTTCTTTTTGCTTGGCCAGGTCATCATTTTCTTCATTCACCATGGTCGACACTCCTTCGTCAATCTTCATTGTTGGCCCTCTGTACTCGTGTCCTGATCTCAGGGTGATTTGACTGATGTTTGCTCTGTCTGGTGGCTTGACTGTGAGAAGAATTCTTCCTTCGTTCCCACGCATCTCACTTAACAAAGTGGCAATTTGAGACATCTATTTAGCTAGCATATCCATAACCACTTTCTGTTCTTACCGGGCGTCTTGCAACTTGTGGACTACTGTTGCTCTGGAGATGTTGTTGCGAGCTAAGTAGATCGCCAACCATGTCGTCTATATGCTTTGGTTGGCTAGGGTATGACTGGTTTGAGCTTGACCCTTGGTTAGAAGCGAATTTCCTCTGTTGCCCTTGGTTCGAGTTCTGGTGGGCACTTGGTCCTTGGTTTGCTTGGTAATTGGCTGGAGGATTTGCATTATTGCCCTCGTAGTTTCTCTGGTGTAGTGGAACATAGTTACTTGATGGTTGGTTTTGGTTCCTGTTAACCCACCCAATTGGACTGGTTTCCTTGATTCCCATTCCCCCAATTGTTTTGCCCCTCTCGATTCCTGCTGGACCAATTCGGCTGAAAATTTTGTCCTTCTTGATTCATGCTAGACCAATTAGATTGAAAATTATGACCCTCCTGATTTTTGTTAGGCTAGTTTGATTGGCCTTTAGGTGGGTTTGTATTCTGCGGTTGAGGAGGCAGATTCAGGTTGTCATCAACCCATCTAAAATTAGGATGATCTCTCCACAGAGCGTCCTTGATCTTCCAAGGGTTCCAGTTACTATTCTGGTTCCAGTTTCCCACTGCATTCACTTGAGCTTGGCAATTGATCGCTCGTATTTGTTACACTTTATTTTGTATCATTTTGAGCTTAAATTGGATTTAATATACACTTTTTGTATGTTTTGGTGTAGAAAATTGAAGAAATAAAAGTGGAGGCATGGGGGAGCAATGACAGCTAAATGTCGAGCAAAAAACCATAAAAAAGGATAATCCGGAGGACTAATCTACAATTTCCAAAGAAAGGAAAGATTGAAGACTCATTTCACTAGAGTTTTGTGACCTAGCTCCAGAGAGGATTCAAGGGGGATCCAACGCAGAATCACATCATCTCACACCACAATGGAGAGGATTTTCTTAGACAATGGTTGAAGATTCATTTCACGCTGCTACTATTTACAAAGGATTTTTGCTGCTATTCAGAAACTATGGGATAGAAGTCACTCATTTTATTGCTTTATTTTACTTCATTGTTCGACTCCAGCAGTTATTTCTGGGAATTTCAGCTCTTATTTAAGCTTAGTGCAGATTTAGTTTTCCCTTTAGCTTTGTTTCCTGCCATTTTCCAACTCTTCTCTAGATTGCATAAAGATGTTTAGATAATTGATAGCTACTGTTCCATAAGTTCAGTTTATTTTCAAATTTGAGTAGTCCCATCTTATTTCCATGGTTTTCTTCCAATTAATGAGTTTTGTTTGAGTTCTTGTTGTCATTTGGCTATTTCATTGTCTCATTCCAGTTGCAGGTTGATTAATAGCATTTCATTTGTAAGAAGGTTTATTTAATTTCATGAATGAGTTAGTTTGTTTTAAAACTCAAGTCTAGTGAATCTAGACTTGGGTAGTCGAGATTTTGTTCAACAGGATATGATGGGGTTTACTTTAGTTTAGTGTTTATTTAATTTCTAGTTAAGGTGCTCTTTAGAAGGGGGTGTAGTTATTTAGTCCTCTCTAGTCTAGTAGATTAAAATTCATTTTCTTAATCTTGTTTAAGGCCTAGTTTGCGTAAGAATTGTTGATCTAATTTAGAGTAGTCTATTAGTTAACGTAAGCAAAACCGATTTCATTCCCTTTTCGAGCTCAAACAACCTCTGCAAATTTTTAGGCTACACTCATGTAATCATGTTTTCATATGGTTTTCAAGCTCTCTGTTTCAAAGTGCTATTCAGTTCTCGTGCAATCATGCTCACTAGGTTAGATTTAGTTTAAGCACTCAAACTCAGTTTTTTCGTGTTTAAAGTTAAGTTTCCCATTTTAGTGTTTAGGTCCATGTTCAAGTGCTTAAGGACTGGTGGCTAACACCAACCCCGTGTCATAGAAACGATCTCGAGTAAATCCCTAGTCTCTGTGGTTCGACCATGCTCTTGTCACTATACTTCGTAATATTAGTTGCAAAAGTGGGAAACTATAAATCTTGTTGAAGTAGGGACACATGCTCACGACACACGTGCAAAAACCTTGTCTTCAGCTATCCATCTCCCCCTGCGTTCCATAGTATTGGTACCCTTCCTCTGGATCAGGTATATGCTTGGCTTTTTCTACTAGGGTCGGTGGATTATTCTTTTCTAGAGCATTCAGAATCGCCTTCTCCAGCTTGTCCATCCTACCGTCCATTCTATCCTCATCTTGCACCATTATTACGTCTACATTTCGCCTTCTAAGAATAATGGTCCAAGGAGTGCCATACGCCTTCTTGGCATCAATAAGCCTCCCCAGGATTTCCTTGGCTTCGCTTACACGCTTCCTCAAAAAATCTCCTCCACTCGATGAATTTATGAGATCCTTGCACTCTGGAGTCATTCCCCCATAAAAATTGTTGTAGATCTCTGCCTCAGCCATGCGGTTATTTGGGCATGAGTCTAATAGTCTCATCGTAATCCTGTCTAGCCCCTTGGATCTCCTTCTTGATTGCATTGGTCTTGGTGGAAGGGAAGAAATAGTCTAGGAATACCAATCGGAAGTCTGCCCAAGTACGGATAGAGTTGGATGGAAGCCTTAGTAGCCATGTGTTCGCCTCCCCCTTGAGAGCGAAAGGGAGAGTACGCAACCTGTAGTCCTCTTCACTTGACCCAGCGGGTCTCTTCTGGATTCCGCAGAGTTTGCAAAATTCATGCAGAAACTCCTACGGACATTTAATTTTCCGTCCATAGTAGTGTGGCATCACCGATAATACATTTGTCTTGACGTCAATAACAAGTTGTGCTGGTGTAACCACTATCGCCTGGGCTGGCTCACCATTGAGGTGGTCGTTCAGCGACCCTATCTCAGGAACATTATCAACTATTTCTGCCATAACTTCTGGCTTCTCTTCTTCCAACTCCAGAGGTAAATCCGGTTCTAACTTCACAGGTGAGGCTGGCTATGCCTCACTTTCTGAACTCGAAGGTGTTGGGTTTGCTGTGATTAACCCAGACCTGGTAGTAACAAGGGTTGTTTCCTTGGCCCGCCAACTAGTCTGGGTATCCCTCTAATTAGATGTATCATTCCAGTACCCGTACCTCGAGCTTCTGCTCATATACTAAAAAAGAAAAAGAAGAAAATTAAAACAGATCAAAAACTATATACACCAAATCACTCTACACACAAACTTAAATAACTCCAGCCATCTCCGGCAACAGCGCCATTTGGTGGGTGAGAGAGTGGGTGTGTGTTGCAGGTGCGTGTCAATCAAACAGGTCCAGAGAATTCACCAAACCGCAAGGTCTAGCAAATCATCAAACTATCTGAATTGGACATTGGGTGCACTCTCAATCACTACCAAAACCATAATCCATCGTATTATTGGCTAGTATATGGAAGTAAGGATCGATCGCATAGAGACAGAGGGGTTTATCAAGTGTTCAGAGGATTTGGAAAGGGTTGGTTGCTGCCACGCAACTCATGGGTTAAGTTTTTAACTACTAGACTCAGAGGAAATGAAAGACAGCGAATCTATCTACTAGATCTAGGAAATCAAAAAAAGTAGGTAAGCATGCATGACTCAAGGAAATGAAGTTTAACTAAAGAGATTGATGCACTTTTTATTAGCACTAAAAACACCTTCAAGTAAACAGGGTAGATCTAGTATAGCTAAAGTTCAGTACCGGGATATCGAACACGGGGAATATAATTGCAACTGACTATCACGTACTTAGCGTCATATACTATCTAGAGAAACAAGAGATTTGGTTTAACTAAGCAAAAACAAATAAAATAAAGGAAATAAATTAGGCAAAGAGTGGAATTCCAAGAATAGTGGTTTCACAATTATGATTATACAAATTCCAACTATAACACCCTAGCACAGTTCATACTTCAATAGAACGAGTCACCTAAGTTTTGCCCATGCGGCACAAGCGTAGATTACTAACATTAGGGTTGTCAATCCTAGATCCGTAAGTCCTAAAAGCTCCTAAGATCCTTGAAAAATCCTCACTCTCAATTAACAGTGTCGTTTTAAAGGAAGCTAATTGTAGTGTCTAATAAGTGGACCTAACTCGCCAACCTCCTCTCACGATTATGTAGCAAGTTATATTAAATCATCACATAATGTATCACTCAAACGTGAAGCATTATCCAACAAGTTAAGTTTCCTCCAATTAATAGTAATTAAGGAATTTTCGTACCCCATAGGTTAAAGAAAAGATTTGGCTTCACAAGGTAATGTCTTTTTTACTTCCTTGAATTTCTACCTAAAATTATGCACTTGACAGCTTTGCGCGACTTTGGTAGAACGGCCATAACTTTTTTCCTAAGAACTCCGATCAAGGTACTAGTGCCAAGCTCTTTCAAAGATGAAGAGAATGGTATGTAGCACGCCCTGATCGGACTTTAGAATCATCGGAAAATTGAGTTTAAATAGAGACTGTCGTGCACGATTATACCCAGCGGGCGCTGGCATGAGCCCAGCGGGAGCTGGAGAGAATCAGAACGTTCTGGAGTGATTTTCAGTGACTGTTGGGTTGCCTTTTGCTCCAGCTTCTGAACTTTGACGTTTTTATGCCCTTTTTACCTCTATTTTGCACATTTCTCACAAAACACGTCAAAATACCAAAATAGATAAAATATGCAAATAATGGACATGTAATGCAACTTTGACACTCAAAACGGACCACAAAATGGTCTTAAAATAGTGCAAAATCTGAGCGTATTGAATATTTGTTTGTCCTTAAACAAAACAAGAAAGAAACATAAATAGACGCATGGATTGCATAAAGACTAGACGTCATAATTGCATCAATTTATGGAAAAGATAGATTAAGAATGAATTAACGTAATCAAATCAGGCAAGACATATAAGTGCACTTTCAGTACTAACTCGTGGAACACCTTGAACTTATGCACTCACATGTGGCAAACTTCCAAAGATGGGAAGTGTATTTATCTCTCACTCTCAAAGTGTATAAAGGTAATGTGTATAAGCATTCAAATCATGCATCATGCAAAGTTTACCATAGGCTTGCTCAAAGTCTAATCCCTCCTCTACTAGATGTGATTAAGCATCAAAAGTCCTAAAGGTCTATATTTTGGTTGTAATGTAGGCATTTTGGTAGGTGAGGAATATTTGGCTTAAAAGTGACTGAAAAGTAAAAATATCCCAAGTAGAGTTAAAATGACTCCACTTTTCTAATAACCCAAGACACTTTTGACACTTATTTTTCTCTATCAACTCACTTTCAAAACCTTTGATTTTTTTTCTCTCTTCACAACCTTTATTTCTTTTTTTCTTTTTCTTTTCTTTTTCTTTTCTTTTCTTTTTCATAAGCATCCTTTCTAGATTCTTTTCTTCATAACCCAAGCACACATTTTGAATTTTTTACTATATCTCACAACATGCATTTTTCTATATTAAACACACTACTTTTTATAACTTTCCTCCTTAGTTCTCCAATTCTTTTACAAAAGATAATAAAAACTATACAAACCCAAGGAATTACCCCCATTTATTTGGCTTTCAAAGAATAGGCTTAAAGGCTCAAAATTGGCTTCAAAGGGAAAATTTTTTAGAGGGTCGAAAATTTTAGGTATAAAAGTCGCTAAGAAAGGATGGCCTAACATCCTCCTTCGTCAACTTAAACACTATGTAAACTTAGGCAGACTAGGAGCAAGTTCTAGAAACATATACATGCATGCAGATATATCACACAAGAAATAAATTAGGCTGAAATCTCACAAGATAAAGCATGAATCAATGCGAACAATTAATTCACTAATTATGCACCATTTTACCAAACCGTCATATCAAAACGTCAAGCCATACTTAATCTAATGTATCCTTATACATGCGTGTTTCTAAAATTCTCCATGTTATGTTCATGACACAATTCACCTCGGGTTTTGTCACGACCTCCCTTTACTAAGGATAGTAAAGACGGGGAACTTGTGACTATGGGGAAACGATAAAGAACAACATTTAATATAAAAACTCAATTAACTTCAAGAGAAAGTGTTTTAGTCTACAAAATGGTTAAGCAGCGGATAAATGTCTCAAAGTACTTAGTGGCATAAAACTATATAGAGTAATGCGGAAGACTGAAAAATAAAATAGTTTCGAATAAGGCAGCGGAAAACAAGTATCAAAGGAGAGTCATAGGATGACGCCCATGTATGAAGACACGACGCATCCGGGAATTCCTAAAGCTCGACTCAACATCCGCCGCAACATCCCGCTCAACCTGCACATAGGGAAAACATATATAGGGATGAGTACTTGGTATTCTCAGTGGGCTCATGCCGAAAATATTTTATAACATTTATGTCATCCATACCATAGCGAACTTGAATTTTACATTTAAATAAGAAATATCATCGAGTATCACAAAAATAGTTTCATAGTCTGGCCAGACAATCAATCTCCCCACTTTCACAACAAACCAACAATCACATCATCTTTCCACAGTGCGACGAACGTGTGGCCACACTATTCGCCCATGAGACCGGCCGACTAGCAAGGACGGCTCCCGATCCCACCGGTGTACACAGCCTGATAGGGTTTGCAGCTCTGCTCAGACTCGAATTCGTTTCACACATAGCCCTATAGCCTAAAGGAGCAAGCTCAAACGAACTAGGCATAAGACAACAATCTCAACATCAAAACAATCATGGCATAACACTTTAAACCACCCTTATAACTCCGTAATCATACTTTTGAAAAAGTAAAAGAGATTTGTAAAAGAAAGTCCACCACGCTTGCTTATACACAATTCACAACTTTATTTCAACCCTTGCTCTTTGTACCCACGTACGCACCACAATCCTTGTCAACACCATAACACGATCAGTCTTTCCATCAATACATTTTGTCATGCATGCCCTATCGTTCCTTCCATCGTTTTCTTATATTGCCCATCCCAACGTTCATCAATTTAAACGAAACGAACACTTAAGCATACCTCAATGTGAAACACATCATAGGATACATTCCTTTTTCACATATGTATCATGTAATTCACTCAAACTTGTCAACAAAGTTCATTTCAACAAAACCCGAATTTGGCAGAATAGCGCAGTCTTTTTGTAAAAATCATTAAAAATCCATCCGACCTCATATGACCCTAAATTTGGTCACCACATAGTAGACACGTCAATGTTTATCCAGTTAAAATTTCACACCAAAATCACATCGTTAGGTCGGTCAAATCAAAAACGAAACTCACTAGACGAGAAAACAGATTCTGTTAGGACTGCACAGTTCAATTGAAAAATTCGTTAAAAAATCATCTTTCATCAATTAAGGCTGAAATTTTGACACAACATAGAAGACACCTAATACTTCACTCAGTTAAAAATTTATACCAAATAAGATCGTTTGGTCGGTCAAACACTCGTCAGAACCTACTGTCCGAACACCACAGTTTTCATGCTCAACATTTACAAACTAGGGTTTGTCTATCATTCATCCACACATACCTATTCATACTTTCAACACATATTCATGCTTCAAAAAATGACCTCACAACCATGACCTCATATTTACACATAGCATTAACCAATGAATCATCCACAAACTCACACACACATCATACACACACATACACATATTTTCTCATGCAAACATCCTTCCCAACCGATAAAGTTTTAGGTCTACGATTTCTACACTCACTATATGCATGAGGGGATCAAGACACATGGATTCAATGGTAAGAATGAGAAAGATGATTCAAGTATACCTTTCTCTTGCAAAAACAATCGGTAGGAATGACGAATGATGCAATTCTTCGATGAATCTTGAGTTTCCAACTCCAAAATGATGCAAGAACAAGGAATTGGTGAAAGATTTGTGGAGAGGGTGAAGAGAGGGATGGAGGCATGTGGGAGAGAGGGAGAGGGAAGAAAAACGTGTGAATGTGGGCTAGGGTTAGGGTTCCTCCCTTTTTATATTCTAGGATTAATCTCACACTTAAATAAAATAATTATAATTGTGGGGGAATAAAATAGAGGTCAATTAATAAATCCCACAATTAAAAGAAAATAGGCGTGTAGAAAAGGGGGAGGGGTTCTCGAATTTTGCTATTTAATTAGCAAGGGAATTGATTTGATATTTACTTGGAGAGAAATATATTCACAAATTAGCTAAAAAGATAATGGGTATTTCATAAATAAGGTAACGAGATAATTTAAAAATCTCCAAGTATGGAAAAAGGGGGGGGGGCGTGTACTTTAGGGAGTAGCAAGGAAATTATTTAAATCCTCCAATAAAATAGGAATAGGATTTAAATTTGGTAATTTTTTGTAGAAAAAAACTCCCACAAAATAGGTAACAAATAAGTTAATTCCCCAAGGAAATTTATCGGTATATGGGGCGAAAATTATATGCCTTAAAGAAGGGAAGAGTCAAATTCTAATTAAAATCGGATATGGAGTGATTTGACAAAATATGGTTAGATTTAACTAGATTTTAAATTCAAGAGGAAATTAAACAAGGTACCAATTAAATCTACAAAAATAATTCATCATCCTAATTAATAGGGGATTTTTGAAAATCTCCAAGGAATAGGCTAAGGGTGGAAAATCATGTAGACTAAATTAGGGATAATTTGGTTTGGATTTAATTTGGATAAATATCCTAAGACAAATAATTAAATCCAAAAAAAGAAAATATTAATTCCAATAATTTGAAGGGGCCGAAAATTCCAAATAAAATGGCTAGAACAAAATGCATGATCCCATTTAATTAATTTCCCACATTGGAAAATATAGTACATTATTCCACATAACTCACAACTATTAAAACTCACACCGTTAACTCAAACACAGAGAAATTAAATTCCATGAATGAAATTCCAAATCGACAACCACATTAAAGGAAACAAAAGTTGCACTTTTCGGGATGCTACATCCTTCCCTTCTTAACAGAAATTTCGTCCCGAAATTTGTTCGTCTCACATAAACAATTCGGGGTACTTCTCTTTCATCCTATCTTCTAACTCCCACGTGGCTTCCTCAGGACTATGGTGTTTCCACAACACTTTCACGGATGCTATTGACTTGTTTCGCAACTCTTGCACTGTCACGGCCGCACTTCCTAAGGATAGGAAGCACGGGAAATCGTGACTAGTGGGGGAACTAAGGAGCGGGGAAGAAGGGGGAAACAATCAAACAGTTCAAGGCAATACAATTTAACAGTCAAAGGCGAAATGCCATTCAAGTTAACTAACGTTTCAATCCCAAAGTTTACAAAATGAAAGATAACAGAGTTCGATAATAAGGAAAATAACAGAGTTCAACAGTTCAAAGGAAATAACAGAAATTCTGAAACCATTGAGTAGCGGAAGCAATTTTGAGAGTTTAGCTACTACTATGTATGGAGACATAATAGTAACCGGAGCAGTGACCTAATACGTTCTTGGATCATCGCTCAACATCCTCCGCCTCCCGACCTCGCTCAACCTGCACATAGGGAAGACATATGCAGGGGCTGAGTACTTGATGCACCCAGTGAACTCACGCCCAAAAACATTCATCATTAAGATATGTCAAGCCATCATCGTGTGAATCCCGGGTTTTACTTGGAAAAGAACCGAGAAGCACAAAAAATTCATTTCCATAAAACAGTGTCCGCGCGGACTAACATCATCCTCCGTCATATACCATATCTGAACCATCATGTGAAACGAGACTGTGGCCACAATCTCGATCACTGGACCGGCCGACCTAGGGGACGGCTCACGATCCCCATCAGTGCACTAGTCTAAGTAGGGCGTAGACCCTAGTTAGACCCGAATTCGTTAACCATCAAAGTCTAGTAGAATTTTATTCTAGTAGACAAATAGATAGGCAGTTTCAAAACATAAACACGGCATGACATACTTATAGAAACATCCTTATAACACCGGAAACATATTGATTTAAAATAAACGTTAAAGAATAAAGCCCACCTCAACAGCTTAGAAATTTCCTTTTATAACTTCTCGATCCGACTTTAACGAGCGTGCGAACCACCTTTTCGAAAAAACAATTAAAGTACACATCAATCTCAACAACTAAAACATTTAGAATGCATGCACTCTAATTAAAGTCTTTTATTCCCTTTTTCTCGGTTTTCATGCATTTTCAATTATTCGGCGGCCGCCCAAGGCGTCGCGTGCGACGCCGGTCAGCCGCTTACGCTCATTCTTTCCTCCGTTGGCTCCTCGTATTTTCCATAACGTCGAAAATAATTTCTAAAATTATTTAAGCGCATACTTAAATTTCCGTAATTATTTACCGTTGAACAACAAAAAGAAAGTATTATTTCATACTTAGGTAAATTATTCATTCTTCCAAAAGTCTTCCGGGATTTAATTAAATATTTCCTCAGATTAAACTCTCAATTACCGACCCGGGGTTAAATTTCTTAGCCACTTTATCCTCAAAATTAATTAGAAAGCCCCAACAAATTTCCAACAAAAAGAAATTAAAAGCCCAAACTAAAAGATTTAAAACAAGGCCCAAAACTCTATCTCCTTCCCCACTTCTCTCTCTCTCCTCACATCTTCTTTCTCTCTCCCCGTTTTCTTTTTTTTTTATTCCTGTCGTCCGCCACCGCACGACGAAGGCACACTGCCGTCGTCTTCTCTCCGGCTCGACGCCGTCGACGGGTCGTCGCCTCTGCGCTGTCGTCGAGGAGTTGACGTCCTCGGTCGTCGCCATCGCTGGTTCGCCATCAACCTAGTTTCGCCGTCACGCTACCGCCGCCGCGTTGCCGCTGCTGCTTCACCGGGCCGCTGCCACGGCGGGGACGGGGAAAAGCTACTGCCGTCGGAAGCCGTCGCCCGCCCCGGAGCGTCGAGCACGGCTGTCCGCCGCTGCCCATCGCCGGCGACGGTTTTTCCTCCCCCGAAACCATTCCGAACCCGCCCGGAAACACTCCGCAAAGACTCGCAACACGTGATATTAACATAAAGCTAAGTTCTTTCTAAGCTTCGGCTACGTACGGCGATCGTTCAGTTGGTTCTACGTCGGTTTCTACTTAATTTGATTATGGAAGAAAAGCTATGGAACAAGGATATATATCATGTACGCAAAGCTAGTAAACGTCTCATGCTTTGAGGGTGGAAAATAATTATACCTCCAAGATGGTTGAAAATGGTAGAAGAACACAAGGTGGTGGCTCAAGCTTCCTCTTTCTCTCTCGGCACTTCTCGCCGCTTCTCCTTATTCTCTCTTCTCTCTTCTTTTTTTTTTTGCCAAGTGAAAGTGGTGAGTGGGTTAGAGGGGTTTGAGGAGGGTGTAGGTATTGATGAGGGAAGTGGAGAGGTGGAATAGAGACGAGTCTCCCCCTTGAAGAGGAAGAAACCGCCGAGAATGGGGGTGAAGAGGGGAAACCGTCGACGTGGGGGGGGAAGAATTAATTTGGGCTCAGCTAATTAAAAATCCATACCTGGTCTTCCATGATTTAATTTCAATTGGGCCAAAATCATCAAATAAATTACAAGCCCAAGTAAAAAAAAACCACTTGATGGATTTAAAGAGTGATTAGATTTAAATTATCTTGTATTTAGTCTTCAAATTTATTTTGGAAAAACCAAAATAAATTCATACATTTTTATATTTTTCGTATTTTCCTTCGTTAATAAAAATTCACGGGCCTTAATTAAATTTTGTTATCTCGTTCTTCATAACCAAAAATTAAAGTACGAGAAATCGTACATAATTTATATTTGGTGTTGTTCCAAATATAATATCCATTCAACCGTTCCTCGCTTTACGCACGTCGTTATCCATAAAACATATATTTCTTTCCATTTAATTCATTCGTCTTGCTAAAGAGTAGCAATTTCATCATCGACCTTTCAACGAGACCTTAAACGTGTCTCCCATACCTCACAACAAGAAAACACCTAAACACATTCCTCTTCACACCACACACAAACCATAATTTTTCCCATATCACATTTATCAAGAAGCATAGCATTTCGAAATAATTTTATCAATTATTACGTTACATAAGATTAATTTCAAACTTAAGGTACGGGTGTTACATGCACCTTTCGATCTAGGATCGCTTTGGGTCTCTCCTCGTAGCTCATGTCGGGAGTCAGGACCACTTCTTCTTGATGAATCACATGCTTGGGATCAAATACGTACTTGCGTAACTGTGACACATGGAACACGTTGTGCACATTCCCAAAACTAGGAGGTAACGCCAAGCGGTACGCTACAGGACCTACTTTATCAACGATCTCGTACGTTCCTACAAAATGCGGTTTCAATTTTCCCTTCACTCCAAACCTCACAACTCCTCTGGTCGGGGATACTTTCAAGAAGACTTTGTCACCAACACCGAATTTTATTTCCATTCGGCGCACGTCGGCATACCACTTCTGTCTATCTTGACCTTCTTTGATCCTCGCACGGATTTGATGCACAATTTCAGTGATAGCGTCGGGTCCTAACATCCTTCTTTCACCAACCTCATCCCAGTAGAGTGGGGATCGACACTTTCTGCCACACAGGGCTTCATACAGCGCCATATGGATAGTCACTTGATAGCTATTCTTGTAGGAGAATTCTACTAATGGCAGAACAATTTCCCAACTTTCTCTGCGGTCTAGGACAACGGCTCGCAGCATATCTTCAAGTGTTCGAATCGTTCAGTGCTAAAGTTCAATTTCGTGCCTAGCTTCCGTTGCAAACTCATCCAAAATTTTGACGTGAACTTCGTATCGCGATTAGATACAATGGTCTTTGGCACACCATGCAAATGTGCAATCTCACTCACGTAGAGCTTAGCTAACTTGTCCGATCCATAGGTGATTCTAACCGGTAAGAAGTGCACGCTTTTAGTGAGTCGATCAATAATCACCCAAATCATAGTGTTCCCCTTTTGTGACTTTGGTAAACCCGTCACGAAGTCCATGGCTAAATGCTCCCACTTCCATTTGAGAATTTCGAGCGGTTGCAATTTCCCATATGGTCATTGGTGTAAGGCCTTCACTTGTTGACATGCTAGACATCGTTCCACAAACGATGCTACATCACCTTTCATTCCATTCCACCAAAAATGTTGCTTCAGGTCTCGATACATCTTCGTGCTTCCAGGGTGAGCAGTGTAAGGCGTGTCGTGTGCCTCACTCAAAATCTCATCTTTAAGCGCCTCATCATTCGGCACACACAATCGCCCAACGAATGTCAGAGCATTATCCGCCTCCTCACGAAAGTGGTCATGCTACTCGGTTCTCACCTTCGCACGTGTCTCTTCCAACTTCTCATCACGTCGTTGAGCTTCTATGATCTTGGTTCTTAAGTCTGGCTCAATTACTTGCGTCGCTATTCTTCCCCCTACTGTCTCGGGTGCTTTCACTATCTCTAATTGCATCCTATCGAACTCACGGATCAATGCTTTCTCTTGAGTTAGAAAAGAAGCCAGTTGCGGTTGGTTCTTCCTACTCAAAGCATCGGCTACCACGTTCGTCCTACCCGAGTGATAGTAAATACCGCAATCATAATCCTTCACGATCTCTAGCCAACATCGGTGTCGCATGTTCAACTCTTTATGCTCGAAGAAGTACTTGAGACTCTTATGGTCCGTAAAAATCTCACTCGCACTCCATAGAGATGATGTCTCTAAATCTTTAGTGCGTGCACTACTTTTGCTAGCTCTAAATCATGAGTCGGAAAGTTCAGCTTATTCAGCCTCAATTGTCGGGAAGCATATGCTATCACCTTCCCATCTTGCATCAACACGCATCCTAGTCCCACTTTCGACGCGTCAGTATACACGGCGATGTCCTTGTCGGGTTCTGGTACTGCTAGGACAGGTGATGTAGTCAATTTCTCTTTCAACAGTTGGAAACTCACCTCGCATTCCTGCGTCCAAACTACCTTGATTCCTTCCTTAAACAGTTGCGTCATCGGTCTCGCGATCTTAGAGAATCCCTCGATGAAACGTCGGTAGTATCCCTCCAATCCCAAGAAACTGTGGATTTCACTCGGCGTTTTCGGCGACTTCTAATTTTGCACAGCCTCGACCTTTGCTGGGTCCACTTGAATTCCATTTGCCGTCACGATATGACCAAGAAAGTTCACTCTATTCAACCAGAACTCACACTTACTAAACTTGGCATATAACTTTTCCTTCCGCAACGTTTCCAACACTGTTCGCAGGTGCCATCCATGCTCCTCCTCGTTCTTCGAGTATACCAACACATCGTCGATGAAAACTAACACAAACTTATCGAGATACTCGTGGAAAACTCGGTTCATCAAGTCCATGAAAACTGCCGGGGCGTTAGTCAGTCCAAATGGCATCACGACAAACTCATAATGGCAATAACGAATGCGAAAAGCAGTCTTAGGCACATCCTCTCATCGGATATTTAGTTGATGGTATCCCGACCTCAAGTCCATCTTTGAAAATACGCCAGCTCCTCGAAGTTGGTCAAATAAGTCATAGATTCTTGGCAGTGGGTACTTATTCTTCAAGGTCAACTTGTTGAGCTCACGATAGTCGATGCACATCCTTATCGTACCATCCTTCGTCTTAACGAACAACACAGGCGCTCCCCGCGGTGACACACTAGGTAAATGAATCCCAAATCTAGCAGTTCTTGCAACTGAATCTTCAATTCAGCTAACTCCTTAGGGGCCATTTGGTAAGGTGCTTTCGATACTGGCACAGATCTAGGTTCCAAATCGATGGTAAACTCCACTTGCCTGTCAGGCGGCGGTCCAGGCAAAGTTTCAGGAAATTCATCGGGGAAAGTCACGTACTATGGCCACGTCTTCCACCTTCAAGTCCTTCTTCTCTTTTCCATTTAAGTACACAAGATACGCCGGATGCCCTTTTCTGATCATCGTGGTTTGCCTGTAAAGCAGAGATTATGGAGGTTCGTCGGTTCAAAGAAATCCCATACAAGATAGTCGGCTCGTTGCCAGGGGCTTGGAAAGAAATCTGTCTCTCTTTGCAGTGGATCGTCGCGTGATTCTCGGAAAGCCAATCCATTCCCAAAGTTATATCAACGTTCTCCAAAGGCATAACGTGCAAAAGTCGAGCTACTACTCCTAACTCTCCTAAAACAAACTCTACGTTTGAGCAAGTTTGCGAAATATCAATCAGACCTCCAACAGGTGAAGACACACTCAAACCCAAATCACGTTTAGCAGTAGAGAGTTCTAAGGCATTCACACATGACATCGAAATAAAAGAGTGCGAAGCACCCGTATCAAATAGCACGATAATAGCTAGTTGCTGGAGCTTGCCCATACCTGCCAAGTTATCTTTGCCCTTGTTGGCTTGCTGCTCCTGCCCTTGATTTCCTCCCAAAGCATATGTCCTTGCCTGTTGTAGGGCCACTTGTCGGATCGGTTGTGGTTGTTGCGGTTGCCTCTGTCCTTGTCCATTCCTCATTCCTCCATTATTGTTCGGACACTCTCGAGACATGTGTCCGTTTCCACCACAAGCGAAGCATCAAATTCCTCCGACTCTGTACTCCCCAACATGAAACTTGGAGCACCGGTTGCAGTAAGGTGCCCTCTGTTGATTTCCTCTCTGTTGTGGCACGACTTGTCGGCCATAGTTCTGTGGGTGGCGGAGAGTGGAATGGTGTCGCTTGTTGTCAAAAGGGGCTCGGTTGCCTTCCCACTTCCTCTTGTCTATATAGTTCGATTGTGGTGCGGGTAGTGTAGGATTTGCCACCCTCTCGTTCTTAGGCAGTGCCTCTTCCTCATCTAAGGCGCACCTCAAAATCTCGGAGTAAGAAATTCCTTGGCAGTTAGCCACGGCTACTCTTATCTTGGTTCTAAGGCCAGAGTAAAACTTCGCGGCCATCTTCTTATCCGTGTCCACAAACTCGGGTGCATAGCGGGTCATCTTACAAAGTGCACGGTCATACTCTGTCACCGTCATGTTTCCCTGTTTCAAGGTATGGAACTCTACTGTCTTAGCTCGTCTGTAGCTCATGGGGACGTACTTATTATACACCTCCTCCTTGAACTCGTCCCATGTCAATGCCTCTCGGTGGGCGGGGTCCATTGTCCTTCGCCTAGTTTCCCACCAATGATCAGCAGGCCCAGTCAATTGATAAGTCACGCATGCCAGACGCTCCTTATCAGTGCACACCATATACTCAAAAATACGCTTGATGTCGCGTATCCAGGCCTCTGCCTTTTGTGGCTCTCCCAACCCATCAAACTTTGGGGGGTTTTCCTTTCGGAAGGTCTTGATGTATTCCTTATCTTGAGGTTGCGGTAGGGGTGGTGGTGGAGGCGGGGGTTGATTCCCAACACTTCCCTCAGACCATTCCTCTTCATTTCCCCCTACTCGTGGGCCACGTCTACGTCACGGTGGCATCTTGATCTAAAACACAAGTTAGCATCGTTTTTAGTATTCGTTGTTATCTAAACAATGCTTCCTTGCATTCATTCACGTGTACGAAACGATAAACCACAAGTGCGCGAAGTCAAACAAAACGTGGAACTTTTATAGAAGCTTGGAAAGGGAAACAAAACATTCGTTCAAGATCAAAAGCAAAAGGGGTACTACTTCTACTTGTTTCTAACAACTTAAGACAGAAACAACCATCGAACTATCTATCGTTATTTTCTTCCTCTTCGGGGTCCTCTTCTTCTTCCGAGTCCTCTTCTTCTTCCGAATCCTCCTCTTCGTGATACTCGTTAAGCAAACGGAGGTCTTCGTCATCCTCCATGGAATCCCACACATAATCGTCCTCGAAGCCCGGAACCATTCCTACTGGTGCTCCGGCTTCACCTCCTGTCACGGGTCCAACCTCGACCATATGTTTGTCCTTCCATACTATCTTGTCTTCCTCCTCTTCCGCCGACGGTGGTAGCTCAAAATGGGAATCGACTAGAGCACACTTCACGGCCTTCAGGAAACCATTCATGTCACCGTCCATCTCGTTACTTCACTGTTCGTACCAAGTGAAACGACTGGCTTTCGCTTCCATCCATTCCTTCCAACTCTCGGGCATTAACCCAACTAGCCTTCGTATGCCACCATAAGTCGTCTCATAGTGCCCTTGGATCTCTTTCCACAGGGTTTCGAAACGGGCGAAAAACTCTCCCAGGGCTTTTCCTTCCTCTCTGTGGTAGCGGCGGTACTCGTTCCATGCTTGTCGCATGCTGACATTATATTGAACGCTCTTGCGTGCGGTTGCTTTGTTCGTACCATCTATGCGAAGACGATGATTTTCCTTAGTAAACGAAGATTCCTCAAACTATATTTTAACTCGCTGTTTGTGATAGGTCTAAAGCTTGCCACGTATCACTAAATTTGAGATCATCTTAAGGCTTTCTATGTTCACATGCTTACGTCGCAACACTTTCACGCACATAACACATACTTAGGATATAGTGTCATTCCTGCTCATGTTCCACATAATCATACCATCACATTATCATATTCACACATAAAATTCATACACATGCATACTCTTGCAAAAACATCCTTATCATCACATCATCGATTTCACATTCTTTCAACAATTTAAAACATGCCTCACTTTCTTTTGGTTGAGCGTGATGCTTCAGATGTTGAGCCTTCGTGACAGTTCTAGTCTAGGGGTACTAATCTAGACTTAAGTTGAAAGAAGACTCTCGGACCAGAGCGAAAGAACGAAGCTTTGATACCACTCTGTCATGACCGCCCTTTACTAAGGATAGTAAAGACGGGGAACTCGTGACTATGGGGAAACGATAAAGAACAACATTTAATATGAAAACTCGATTAACTTCAAGAGAAAGTGTTTTAGTCTACAAAATGGTTACGCAACGGATAAATGTCTCAAAGTACTTAGTGGCATTAAACTGTATAGAGTAATTCGGAAGACTGAAAAAAATATAGTTTCAAATAAGGCAGCGGAAAACAAGTATTAAAGGAGAGTCATAGGATGACGCCCATGTATGAAGACACGACGCATCCGGGAATTCCTAAAGCTCGACTCAACATCCGCAGCAACATCCCGCTTAACCTGCACATAGGGAAAACATATGCAGGGCTGAGCACTTGGTATACTCAGTGGGCTCATGCCGAAAATATTTTATAATAGTTATGTCATCCATACCACAGTGAACTCGAGTTTTACATTTAAATAAGAAATATCATCGAGTATAACAAAAACAGTTTTATAGTCTGGCCAGACAATCAATCTCCCCACTTTCTCAACAAACCAACAATCACATCATCTTTCCACAGTGCGACGAAAGTATGGCCACACTATTCTCCCACGAGATCGGCCGACTAGCAAGGATGGCTCCCAATCCCACCGTGTACACAGTCTGATAGGGTTTGCGGCCATACTCAGACCTGAATTCGTTTCACACATAGCCCTATAGCCTAACGGAGCAAGCTCAAACGAACTAGGCATCATGCAAAAATCTCAACATCAAAACAATCATGGCATGACATAACACTTTAAACCACCCTTATAACTCTGTAATCATACTTTTGAAAAAGTAAAAGAGTTTAGTAAAAGAAAGCCCACCTCGCTTGCTTATACACAATTCACAACTCTATTTCAACCCTTGCTCTTTGTACCCTTGTACGCACCACAATCCTTGTCAACACCATAACACAATCAGTCTTCCCATCAATACATTTTGTCATGCATGCCCTATCGTTCCTTCCATCATTTTTTTATATTTCCCATCCCAACGTTTATCAATTTAAACGAAACGAACACTCAAGCATACCTCAACGTGCAACACATAACCACATCATAGGATACGTTCCTTATTCACATATGTATCATGTAATTCACTCAAACTTGTCAACAAAGTTCATTTCAACAAAACCAGAATCTGGCAGAACAACATAGTCTTTTCGTAAAAATCATTAAAAATCCATTCGACCTCATATGACCCTAAATATGGTCATGACACAGTATACACATCAAGGTTTATCCTGTTAAAATTTCACACTAAAATCACATCTTTAGGTCGGTCAAATCAAAAATGAAACTCATTGGACGAGAACACAAATTCTGTTAGGACTGCGCAGTTCAATTGAAAAATTCGTTAAACAATCATCTTTCATCAATTGAGGCTGAAATTTTGACATAACACAGAAGACACCTAAAACTGCACTCAGTTAAAAATTTGTGCCAAAATACCTACTGTCCGAACACCACAGTTTTCATGCTCAATATTTACAAACTAGGGTTTGTCTATCATTCATCCACACATACCTATTCATACTTTCAACACAAATTCATACTTCAAAAAATGACCTCACAACCATGACCTCATATTTACACAGAGCATTCACCAATGAATCATCCACAAACTCACACACACACATACATACACGCACATACACATACTTTCTCATGCAAACATCATTCCCAACCGATAAATTTTTAGGTCTACGATTTCTACACTCACTATATGCATGAGGGGATCAAGACACATGGATTCAATGGTAAGAATGAGAAAGATGATTCAAGTATACCTTTCTCTTGCAAAAACAATCGGTAGGAATGACGAATGATGCGATTCTTCGATGAATCTTGAGTTTCCAACTCCAAAATGATGCAAGAATAAGGAATTTGTGAAGGATTTGTGGAGAGGGTAAAGAGAGGGAGAGAGGCGTGTAGGAGAGAGGGAGAGGGAAGAAAAACGTGTGAATGGGGTCTAGGGTTAGGGTTCCTCCCTATTTATATTCTAGGATTAATCTCACACTTAAATAAAATAAGTATAATTGTGGGGGAATAAAATAGAGGTCAATGAATAAATCCCACAATTAAAAGAAAATAGGCGTATAGAAAAGGGGGAGGGGTTCTCGAATTTTTCCATTTAATTAGCTAGGGAATTGATTTGGTATTTACTTGGAGAGAAATATATTCACAAATTAGGTAAAAAGATATTGAGTATTTCATAAATAAGGTAACGAGATAATTTAAAAATCTCCAAGTATGGAAAAGGGGGGGCGTGTACTTTAGGGAGTAGCAAGGAAATTATTTAAATCCTCCAATAAAATAGGAATATGATTTAAATTTGGTAATTTTTTGTAGAAAAAAACTCCCACAAAATAGGTAACAAATAAATTAATCCCCCAAGGAAATTTATAGGTATATGGGGCAAAAATTATAGGCCTTAAAGAAGGAAAGAGTCAAATCCTAATTAAAATAGGATATGGAGGGATTTGACAAAATATGGTTAGATTTAATAGGATTTTAAATTCAAAAAGGAAATTAAATAAGGTACCAATTAAATCTACAAAAATAATTCATCCTCCTACTTAATAGGGATTTTCGAAAATCTTCAAGGAATAGGCTAAGGGTCGAAAATCATGTAGACTAAATTAGGGATAATTTGGTTTGGATTTAATTTGGATAAATATCCCAAAATAAATAATTAAATCCAAAAAAATAAAATATTAATTCCAATAATTTGAAGGGGCCGAAAATTCCAAATAAAATGGTTAGAACAAAATGCATGATCCCATTTATTTAATTTCTCACATTGCAAAATATAGTACATTATTCCACATAACTCACAACAATTCAAAACTCACATCGTTAACTCAAACACATAGAAATTAAATTCCTTGAATGAAATTTCAAATCGACAACCACATTAAAGAAAACAAAAG
The DNA here is from genome assembly GCF_004379255.2 of Salvia splendens. Classification (NCBI taxonomy): domain Eukaryota; kingdom Viridiplantae; phylum Streptophyta; class Magnoliopsida; order Lamiales; family Lamiaceae; genus Salvia; species Salvia splendens. The sequence goes on along the minus strand of NC_056036.1, from coordinate 23,263,257 downwards.
TTGCAATTTTCAGGGTGCTACAGGTTTGAAAAACAAAAGAAAAACAAAACAAAAACCTAAACTCACGGTTCACCACTTCATCCCCCCAAACTTATTTACCATAAAGTGTAAAATAAGTTTGTAAAGTCGGTAGGGACGTGAGTAAACTACTAAAACAGAAAACATGCCTTGAAATTTATCACGTAGTGGCTGGACGGGGCAAAAATTTGAAAAATTCGAGAAAATTGTGGCTGGAAAACTGTATTTGGGCAGCGGTCGTTAGGGGCCCTCCAGCGATCGCTAGCGACGAGTCAGAATGTTCCAGTGGGTGCCCAGCGGGCCGTTGCGAGCTCTGCAGCGGTCGCTGGGAAGAGTCCAGAACCTGTGAAAAATTTCAATCAACATGAAAACAAAATTGAACACAAAAAGTACTTTAAAAACTAGAAATAAATGGTTAGGTTGCCTCCCAACAAGCGCTTATTTTTCATCTTCAGCTTGACGTTCTTTGAAGCTCATGAGTTATCCCGCATCGTGGGAATTCCGTTGGGATGCCTTTGTACCTAAAAATTCGCAATGAGAGCATAGAATGAAGAAAATTATAGTAGGATACAACACATAATATTTGACAATCCCCAAAACTTGAACCAAATCATGGTGTAAAAAATAATCACATGCAAGACCAAGTAATCTACCTTGACTCAAAAATCATCCCCCACCCCCATCATGATCTCTATCTAAAGGGATTGGCAGCGGAAGCGTACATCAGATTGATCACATAATATCTTGATCTATTTAGCAGATTATTTAAACAAAATCTATTCGCGTAATTCTCACATGTATCATGCTCATAACTTGAATTTAATCATGCTTTAGCGTAATTGAAACCTATAACATGCTTACTGCGGAGTTAGCCAATTTATCTCGTTGATTCTCCAAAGAATCGAAGTTGGCTAGCGCCTTCTCCTCGTGAAGATCTTGATTACTAAACCACGGATCTTCTGACTGGTTCCCGGACTGTAAACTAATATCTGTGTGAGCTGATCTCACCAGAATACTAGGACATGAATAGAGAAGATGGAAACTGCTCACGGAGGGAGCTGAAAATCGTCCATCTCCAGAAAGAGAAGGGGACGAAAATTATGATGATAATTAAGTCATTTTTTCTGTCTCCTTTATTCTTCTATTTATATTAAGTCACATATTGGGCCCAGTCAGGGATCTATGGAATTATTTAGATATGGCCTCCCCCAATTAGCTTCTCACTAATATAAGCTTATATTGGAATATTACGAGCAACTACTACAGAAGTAATATTGCACTGCCCATCCAAATTCGAAATTACAAGTATTCCGAGTTTCCATTTGTTTGTCGTTCATTTCCCGTGCTTAAGATAGAAACATCCATTAATTAATTAATGTCTACTATGAACTTAATTAATTAAAATATTATTAACTCCAGGAGTGGACTTAGCAAGAAACACTTATTTATTATTCATAGAGTAATCACACGAGACTCACCTCGCGCACGATTCAATATAATAGCAATCCTAGCATCGCTAGATATTAATCACCACTACCCAATATACCAGGATTCTTGGGTTGTGAAGAACCCGCACCATTTGGTAAGTTAAAGTAGTGCAAAATCAATACCGTATGCTCAATGCTAACGTACAATGATTAAGAAATTAATTATCAAGATCTCATCTTTCAGTAGATAGCATAAAGACTCGTCTTGCTGTTAGATCCAATTCAGTGTTATACCACACCAATGTCATCTTATTTCAGTAAGGCTTAGAAATATTCGGACTGACATTGCAACGTTTCACGATAGGTAGTATAGGCCTATCTAGGTTGTAAAATTTTTATTTTTCTTTGTTTAGAACTGACCGTGTTACATTAAAGTGGACGACGCCCACAACCGGTCTACTAAAACAATGACTTAGACTTTGTTGCGTTGCTTATACATCTAAATATGCAATAAACATTCATTAAATGTAAAACATAACAACATTATGGCAAAAATAATCTGTTGCATCCATTGGAAATAAAATATAGTGTTTTACAGTATTCAATCACTCGAAAGGTGATTTCTAGTGTACAAACTCTAAAATCTCCCACTTATACTCAAAACAACTTTCGAGTATACAAAAAAATGTGCACTACGTCTAATTCTCCCACTTATACTGAAAGCGAGTTGAGGTCTTGAATGAGTCGAACTCCCATCCCTTCAACATGGCGTTCGAACGGTTTCACCGCCAATGCCTTTGAAAAAGGATCTGCTAGGTTGTTCTCTGACGCAATCTTGACCAATTGTATGTCGCTTCTCTACACTATATCTCTAATGATATGATACTTCATCTCTATATGTTTGCTCGCTTTGTGAGCCCGTGGTTCTTTCGAGTTTGCCACAACACCAGAATTGTAACAATAAATGGTGATGCTCTTAGGCAGATTCGTAACCACACCTAACTCCATAAGGAAGTTCTTGAACCATACAACCTCTTTTGCAGCCTCCGAAGCGGATACATATTTGGCTTCCATGGTAGAGTCTGCGATGCATTTTTGCATCACACTCTTCCAAATTACGGCTCCACCTTATAAGATGAACACATATCCACAAGTAGATTTTCTCGAGTCCTGATCAGCTTGAAAATATGTGTCAGTATATCCCAAAGGACAGAGCTCGGCTGCATTTTAAACTACAGCATAGTCCTTAGTCCGTTTAAGGTACTTGAGTATGTTCTTTACGGCAGTCCAATGTCCTTGGCCTGGATTCGACTGATATCTTGCTACCATGCCAACAGCGAAGCAAATAACAGGCCTTGTACTAAGCATAGCATACATGAGGCCATCCACTACGTTGTCCCTTAACCGTCGCTTAAACTACTATTTGAGGGCCCCACTGTACTTTTTTACTCCATCCCTTAACTAAGGGACGGAACCTGCAACGCTCCGTCCCTTAACCGTCCCTTAACCGTCCCCTAAATTACTATTCATTCAATTTCATTTTTTTATTTTTTTCTCCAAAAAATTTAATTAATAAAAACCACACTTCATTAAAAATAAAATAACTTTATAACTTAAAATTCAAAAAAATAGAAAAAGACATAATTAAAATCCTAAAATATAAAAATGGCATAATTTAAAATACAATTTTATAGAGACAACCAAGAATGAGCTTGTCTCACATCAAGAGTGGAACATAAAACATTCAAGGATGTCTCTATAAAAGAGAGACAACCAAGAATGAGTATATCCCACATCGAAAGTGGAAAATAAAACATTCAAGGATGTCTCTATAAAACAGAGACAACCAAGAATGAGTTTGTCCCACATCGAAAGTGGAACATAAAACATTCAAGGATGTCTCTATAAACGAGAGACAACCAAGACTGAGTATGTCCCACATCGAAAGTGGAAAATAAAACATTTAAGGATGTCTCTATAAAATAGAGACAACCAAGAATGAGTTTGTCCCATATCGAAAGTGGAACATGAAACATTCAAGGATGTCTCTATAAAAGAGATACAACCAAGAATGAGTTTGTCCCACATCGAAAGTGGAACATAAAACATTCAAGGATGTCTCTATAAAACAGAGACAACCAAGAATGAGTTTGTCCCACATCGAAAGTGGAAAATAAAACATTCAAGGATGTCTCTATAAAAGAGAGACAACCAAGAATGAGTTTGTCCCACATCGAAAGTGGAACATAAAACATTCAAGGATGTCTCTATAAAAGAGAGACAACCAAGAATGAGTTTCATAAATTCACAAGCCCATCAAATATATATGGGTTAATACGAATTTATTGTATTCATTTATTTGTAAAAATTGTTTTTAAATATAAAAAATAATTTTTATAAATAAAAAATATTTTTAAAAAATTCATTTTTAAAAAAAAAAGAATTATTGCGTCAGCGTGACGATGCCCACTCGCGGGCCGGCGAGTGGGCGTCACGCATGCTCTGGGAGCTCGCCATGTCACCTCGGCGCGTGGCGAGACGTCGTGTCCCGCGTCGCGTGGTCGCGGGCTACGGGACGGCATGGAGACGGGCTGGGGACGGAACGCCTCGCTGCAACGCGTCCCGCGGCGGTTCCGTCCCTCCGGAACGAAATGCGGGACAGTCGCGGGACGCGTAGTGGATGCTCTGAGACTTCCAACTGTCGAAGCATATGGTATCCTTCTCATCTCTTCTATCTCGGATGGCGTTTTGGGGCACATCTCTTGAGATAGATGGATGTCATATCTAAAAGGTAAGAAACCTTTCTTGGCATCTTACATGCTAAAGCGACTAAGTACAGTGTCGATGTAAGGTTCTTGAGATAAGCACAACGTCCTCTTCTCACGATTCCGAAGAACCTTGATTCCGAGGATGTGTCCCGCGTCTCCCATATCCTTCATCTCGAATTGGTTTGGCAACCAAGTTTGTACTGATGACAACATCTTGTTATTGTTTTCAATTAGAAGAATGTCATCTACATATAAAACAAAGAACACAACATTCCCCTTTTCAACCTTCTTGTAAACACAGCTTTCATTTTGGTACTTTTCGAATCCAAACTTATGAACAGTCTGATCGAAACATTGGTTCCATGGTCTAGATGCTTTCTTGAGGCCATAAATGGCCTTCTTAAGATTACAAACCATGTGTTCCTTGCCCTTCACGGCATATTCAGGTTGTTCCATGTAATTGGTCTCCTCAAGACTCTTGTTCAAGAATGCAGTCTTAACGTCCATCTGCCACACATCCCAATCCATGTAAGATGCTATAGACAAAAGTATCCGGATCGATTTGAGCATGGCCACCGGGGAGAAGGTCTCATCGTAATCGACACCTTCCCTTTAGGTATACCCCTTGGCCACTAGTCTTGCCTTAAAAACTTTAACTCGTCCATAGGGTCCTCGTTTACGCTTGTATATCCACTTGCTCCCAATGGCAGTACAACCTTCGGGTAGGACGGACAAATCGTAGACGTCTTTGTCTATCATAGATTGTAGTTCCGAATCCATTGCTTTCACCCATTCGCAATGATCGACATCCGCTTGCGCCTCTGCAAAGTTCCAGGGATCTAATACATTGCTGTCCGAGGACTGATCCATAGATTCCCCAAACCAATGTATCTATCGAGCTCATGAGAGACCCTCCCACTGAGGCGCATCACTACAATACTTGGGGTAGAAGTTGAAATTTCGAGAATTGTTTGTGATACGGGGTTCTTGGTTAATGGAACTTGTGACAGAAGTTAGCTCGTCAAGAGCCACTTCACTGTTGGGTTTATGATTCATTACAAAGTCTTCCTCTAAGAATGCCGCGTGAGTACTCACAATGACTTTCTTGTTCTGGAGACTATAGAATTCATAAACTTTAGATCCTCTAGAGTACCTGATAAGGCTAATTTCATGCAACGGTTAGGGGGTTAAATTCAACAATTTACGGGGTCTAACGCATCTTTTAAGCCAGGTGTGTAGAAGAAATCGCCAGGTCCAAGAATGAAGGTAGATAATCGCATGGCGAAGGATTTGGCGAGAAAGTGAGCATAGTGAAGGAAAAATTGCCAGACGGAGGAGATCGCTAGCCGGAGGGCAGAATAGTGATTTCAAGAGAAGGCTTCTAGAAGATCGCCTCCACATCTATAAAAGAGAGAGCATGCAACATAAAAAAAAGTGGGGGGGAGAGCAAGAAAGAAAGGACTTTTTGGCTCTAAGCTCACTTTCACACACTTCTACACACACTTGGGGTAATCGGAAGTCTAGGGGTGTTTTGGGGGGTCATTTTCGGTTTGATGTTGTGTACCACCGTCCTTACGTAGGGCGAAGAAACAATTTACTGCTTTTATTTTAGTTTTCTGCTCGGATTTCTACCGAGTCTTCGATGTTCGAAGCTCGGCTTTCGTATTGGCTGAAATATTAATGATCTATCTATGGAACTTCTATATTATGTCATGATGATGCTGATGTTGAGTTTTGATTATATTTGATTCTGAGTTTTGTGGTTGTTTACTTGAATGGATGCTTTTCGCACTTGATCTGGTGAATCGAAGTTGAATCGAGGTTGGATTGTCGTTGATTGGGGTGGATCTGTTGAATCGGAGCTCATGGAGTTGTTTTTGGTTGTAGTTTGGTTTGGATTACTTGGATCCGGAGTGGATTGAGTGTCTGACGTGTGGATCTGAAGCTGAGTTGGTTGATTGTGCATGAATTTGATGACTCGTTACTGTGTTTCTGTTTGCTTAGTCTAATAGGTGTAGATCTGTTCAGTTTCTGATTAATCGCAACGTTTTCGACGACTGAATTATGTTGTTCTGTTTGAATCTGGGTTGTTACTCTGTTTTCTTCATGATTCGAGCTTGAATTAGGTGATAAGATGCAGATCGTTGTTTGTTAAATTCAGAGTTAGTTATTTGCAGCTTTTCATTCGTACTTTACCTTTTCTGGAAATGGTCCCCACTGCATGTTTGATCTCTGTTTAGTTACTTTAGGAAGTCATTTACTAGGTCGAGGAAGTTTGTTTGAGATATTGTAGTTAAGATGATGTTCCATGCCTGCATGATGTTTTCAGTTTCCTAGGTCTAGTGTCTGTTTTCTTTTCCGCAGCCTAGTTATAATTTTCTCAACCCAAATTTGCATGGCAACAGCCAAACCCGTTTCCAGAATCTCTTGAATGCCTTCTTATGCATCCATCTTTGTGGGATCGATCCCTACTTCCCTATACTAATTCATAGTATACCGGGTTGAGGGTTTTGAACGCGGAATTTGTGTGTCCGACGACCGAGACTCCCAGGATCCTCTGAGTTCCTAGACCTTGTGATCTAGCGGATTCTCTGGACTTGAGAGGCTTGACCTATCACAAAAGCACACACAATATTCTACCACGCAAGCTTTCAGTACCCTATAAACACACATACCTCCGTCCTTGATCCCAGCTTAGTTGGATCATTTTCCAATACATGAGCCAGGCAATCCCAAATCTTGAGATGTGCTACATTGGGCTTGTGCCCAGTTCAAAACTCATAAGGAGTAGTAGACACGGATTTTGACGGTAAGTTGTCTAAAATATGACTTGCATAAAGCATGGCATGTCCCCAAAATGAAATAGGTAGTCGTGCATAACTCATCATCGATCGGACCATGTTTAACAAGGTCCTATTCCTTCTTTCAGGCACGCCGTTCTGCTGGGGCGTGCCCGGCGCGGTCAGTTGGGATTCAATTCCCGCCTCCGATAAGTAATAAAAAAACTCGGCACTGAGGTACTCGCCTCCACGATCAGATCGCAGGCTTTCGATACTCTTTCCATGATACGTCTCCACATATGCCTTAAACTCTTTGAACTTGTCAAAAGATTTAGACTTGTGGCACATCAAATAGACATATCCAATTTTCGAGAAGTCATCAATAAAGGTGATGAAGTATCGAAAACCGCCTCTTGCCTCGGTTGACATTGGTCCACACACATCGGTATGAACGAGCTCAAGTACTTCCTTGGCCCTATTGCCCTTGGCCTTAAACGGCCTCTTGGTCATTTTGCCTTCCAAGCAGGATTCGCACGCATGGCAAAGTATAAGGTGCCATAAGTACGTTTCGTTCATTGAACTTGAAGGTTCTTTTCTTTTCCTTGAAATTTTTGATGTTGTATTAAGTTCTTATTTGCGATTATTAAACTGTGTAAATGTGATTGTGTACAGATTGTTTTCCATGTTACCACGACAGATATAAGAACTATCTTTCTTAACAACGCAATTGTCATTAAAAGAAATCGAATATCCATCAAAAAACAATTTAGAAACTGAAATTAAATTTCTTCTAAAAGAAGGTATCAACAAAACATTCTTCAAAATAAAAAATCTATCACGACTAAAACGCAAATAAACGTCTCCCACTGCAACGACCGCCACTTTACTAGCGTCGCCCAGCTTGACCTCGATCTCACTATCATATAGCCATCTTGTTACCTGCATTAAGTCAGGATCAAAACAAATATGATTAGTAGCTCCAGTGTCAATAACCCAAGTATGAGTAGATGTCAAAGTCAAACATGATTCGACAACTACAGCTTGGTGCATACCTGTAGCCTTGCCCTTTTTAGGACAGTCTGGCTTTCAATGCCCCTTCTCTCCACACTTGAAACACTTCCCCGAAGGCTTCTTGTTAGCCTTCTTCTTCTTTCCCTTAGCATTCTTAGCCGCAACTGGGTTCGTTGCCCTCTTCTTTCCTACTCTCGGCTTAGAGACAGAGGAATGATGCGCCAAACTCAGCATAGCTACCTTAGCTTGAACCATAAGGTCCTCCACCTACTGAAGTTTAGTGAACAATCTGCCAAGGTGTAATTCCTTTTGTTCATCTCGAAGTTGAGCTTGAACTGATGGAAGCTAGGGGGAAGACTCTAAAGGATAATAGTCACTCGGGACTCAAGATCGATCGTCCCTCCCAAAACCTCAATTTGGTTGAGGTGGCTCATCATCTCGAGGACATGGTCCCGCATAGACGTGCCTTCCTTCATTGTCTTCGTTACGATACTCCGAAAGGTATAAGACTTAGTTGTTCGATTCTGAGTACCAAAAAGATTAGTGAGATTTTGCATAATCTCGGTGGCAGTCGCCATGGCAGAATGCTGATGCTTAAGCACTGAAGACATAGAAGCCAACATATAGCACTTAGTCATCTCATTCGCCTTATGCCACTGTTTATGCGCATCTCTAACTCCTGCCACGGCATTTGCCGCCGGCACTGGAGGCCGTGGAGTAGTGAGCACAAACTTGTACTCTTCAGCTGTGAGAACGATGTCCAAACTTTGTTTCCATTCTATGTAATTTTTGTCCTCGAGTTTGTTTTCTTTAAGAATTGCAGAAAGAGGATTGAATTACATTTTTACGATTTAGTTTGCACTACAAAACAGAAGATTTACTATTTGTCATAAACTTATGTAAGAAATTTAAGTAGATTAACCATAAAACTTTTCAAAATCTTACAACTGTAAAATTAAAATTTTGTACCCTCCATAAGAGGTCAATACACATTAAAATTTTAGCATTTTGCTGGTCACAACACTGATGAATAGCCCAGAGACCACATAATGGCATGGCCGCCTAATGTTACCTAAACAAGACCACCAGATTTAGCATTACAGAATCACATTTCTATAATACACTCGCATAACAATGCTCATGTGCTGCTAATAAAATCAAGCTATCTCATAAATTCCGTGTGAACTCCTGAATCTCATAGTTTCTTGGGATTATTGTCCCCACATAATGAGTGGCGATAATATTAGAAACCACATTCTAGTTCATACTATTTATATTTGAGAAGTCCGCCCTCATGAAACTATTTCTTAGAATTATTGTCCCCACATAATGGTTGGCGATAATATTAGAAATTAGCTTCACTAATTGCAGACCAATCGATAGAGATCATATACAAACATTAAGTTCGTAATTATAGCTTAGATATTTTTGTTATGGTTTTTTTTAATTATCCTTAGCCTTAAGGCTGAAAAAGGTTTAATTAAATTCTGTTGGCATTTAATTGATTGGAAAATTAAATCTTTTATTATCTTTTAGTATCTTACTTTAGGAAATTAATGATTCTAGAATTTAATTCTTATTCACGCCTACTATGAGATGTTTCTAAAATAAACAAATTATTTAAATCTTAATTAGACATGAAAAAATAAATTCAAATTATTTCCATGTTCAAGATTAGGACGAGAAATTATATTAATGAATGTATTCCTACATATTTATCCTTATTAGGATTCTAGATATAATAATTAGGAAACTATTAAATTATTCTTGTCCATATCATCTAGGAATCAAAATAATATTATTTATTTCCATAGATATAGTCAATAATTTAATTATTCATAAATTCAAGGGAAATCTTCCTAAAATATTTTATTTCCATTAAATAATAATACTTTAGTGATATCTTTTAATTAAAGAATTAAATAATCATTAAAATAATCCATCATCGATATCGCATCGCACGAGGTTTGCATGAACGATGAACGACGAAAATCCGACGAGTTCTTCGTCGGAACCCAAGGCTCACAGCCGCACGCGCGTCTCGGCCAGTGGCGTGCGCACAGGGTGCCGCTGCTCTTGGCCACGCATCATGCCTGCCTGGTTCGTCGGGTGGCGCCTGCGTCTCAGCCAGCAGCGTGCTCGCTGCACCGCTCCTCTCGACCGGTGATCATCGCCCTTTACGGCATTGCATGACCCGAAAGTTCCATTGCCTTGGCCAGCGTCACGCGCGAAGGTGCATCGCTCTCGGCCACCGGCTGGAGCCTCGTCTCGGGGACCTTCCGCCTAGGGTACGGGGCTGGGCGGCTCACGGTGTTTCAGCAGGTTCTTGGATGAACCGTCGCACCGCACGTGCCCCTTTCGTCTAAGCGATTCCAGAATGCGCGTGGGCTGTGCGGTCTCAGATAGCGGCACGCACGAGCCCTTGCTCGTCTTGCGCGTCGCACCGTGATCACCGCCCGTTGCTCCCACTGTTTCGACATCCCCGCTTTGGGTGCATGTCACGCGATCCGTCTAGGCGCAAGCGCCGACGGATCGCACGACTCGTGTGCTCAAATAATTCACGTTTTTTGATTCGATAGTTCATGAGTTCATCATGCATAAAATATAAACAAAAACACTAAGAACATGGTTCGCAATCTAATAACACATGCATACATGAATTTCACGAAATTTAAATCCAAATAATCAGAGCCAAAGACTGGCTCTGATACCAATTGAAGGGGTTGGCAATGGAAGCGTGCATCAGATTGATCACATAATATCTCGATCTATTTAGCAGATTATTTAGAGAAAATCTATTCGCGTAATTCTCACATATATCATGCTCATGACTTGAATTTAATTATACTTTAGCGTAATTGAAACCTAAAACATGCTTACTGCGGAGTTAGCCAATTTACCTCGTTGATTCTCCAAAGAATCAAAGTTGGCTAGCGCCTTCTCCTCGTGAAAATCTTGAGTAATAAACCACGGATCTTCTGACTTGTTCCCGGACTGTAAACTGATATCAGTGTGGGCTGATCTCACCAGAATACTAGGACTTGAATAAAGAAGACGGAAACTGCTCACGGAGGGAGTTGAAAATCGGCCCTCTTCCAGAAAGAGAGGGGACGAAAATTAAGATGATAATTGTCTTTTTTCTGTCTCATTTATTCTCCTATTTATATTAAGTCACATATTGGGCTGAGTCAGGGATCTATGGAAGAATTTAGATATGGCCTCCCCTAATTAACTTCTACTAATTAAATTGAACCCACAATTTAATATAAGCTTATATTGGAATATTACGGGCAGCCACTACAGAAGTACCATTGCCCTGCCCATCCAATTCCAAAATTACAAGTATTTCGGGTTTCCATTTGTTTGTCGTTCACTTCCCCCGCTTAAGATAGAAACGTCCATTAATTAATTAATGTCTACTATGAACTTAATTAATTAACATATTATTAACTTCAAGAGTAGACTTAGCAAGAACCGCTTATTTAATATTCATAGAGTAATCAAACTCCAACTAGCTAGGTTCCAAATAATATAACCTTGTTTCGAGCTCCTCTTATGGACGTTATCACACGAGACTCATCTCATGCACGATTCAATATAATAGCAATCCTAGCACTGCTAGATATTAATCACCACTACCCAATATACCAAGATTCTTGGGTTGCGAAAAACCCGCACCATTTGGTAAGTCAAAGTAGTTCATAATCAATACCGTATGCTCAATGTTAACGTACATTGATTAAGAAATTAATTATCAAGACCTCGTCTTTCAGTAAATAGCATAAAGACTCGTCTTGCTGTTAGATCCAATTCAGTGCTATACCACACCAATGTCATCTTATTTCAGTAAGGCTTAGAAATATTCAGACTGACATTGCAACCTTTCACTATAGGTAGTCTAGGCCTATCTAGGTTGTGAAATTCTTATTTTTCTTTGTTTATGTCACGACCTCCCATACTAGGGTACTACAAACGCGGCGATCGTGATACAACATGCAAGGATAGCCTTTGAAAACATAATTAACTTAAAGAGTGAAAAACTTTTTTTTTTGGTTTAAAGAAGCTTAAAGATATAATTTTACTATTAAATAAAAGCGACTTATGATAAACACTTTTAAAAGAAGCAGCGGAGAAACAATAAATGTTAAAACTCAATCAACTCTTAAGAAAACATTTAGTTTAAAGAGCGGGATATATCATTTTCAAGTAACATTGTAAATACTCGTTTCAAGCCTGACACAACCAAAACATACACAAACATAGTACGGAAAAGATTAAAGTAGTGAAACATAGTTCAAAAAAAAAACATAGCAGCGGAAATAAGGTTTAAAGAGAGTCAAGGATAACGCCTATGTATCATATCCTAAGGCCAACTCAACATCCTCCGCAACATCCCGCTTAACCTGCACATAAGAAAAATAATATGCAGGGCTGAGTACTTGTTGTACTCAATGGGCTCATGCCGAAAACATTTTATATTAGTTATGTCATCCATACCAGTGATCTCGAATTTTACATGTAGTAAGAAATATCACGAGAACACAAAAACATTTCAAGTCTGGCCAGACAATTTATCTCCCCACTTTTCACATTATTCCTTCAATCACAATCATCATAACACAGTGCGACGAAAGTGTGGCCACACTATTCACCCACGAGACCGGCCGACTAGCAAGGACGGCTCACGATCCCACCAGTGTACACAGCCTGATAGGATTTGCGGCCCTACTCAGACCCGAATTCGTTTCACAACACAGCCTTATAGCCTAACGGAGCAAACTTAGACGAACTAGGCATCAGGCAACAATCTCACAAACAAAAACATGGCATGACATAACAGTTAAACCACCCTTATAACACCACGTAATATTTTCTGAAAATAAAGAGATTTGAAAAGAAAGTCCACCTCGATTGCTTAACAACACAATTCCAACTTATGCAACTCTCGTTCCTCGAGCTCACGTATACTCAATCACCCTTGGCAACGATAACACAATCAACTTTCCATAAACTTATGTTATCATGCATGTCCAGTTCCTTTTCATCGTTTCCCTTAAATTACCCATCCCATCATTCATCGACATAAGGAAAAACATGCCATAATATTTCTCAACGTGTCACACATAATCACGTCATAGGATACTTTCCCAAATCATACATGCATCATATAGTTCATCAAACTTAGCAACAAGTGCTATTTTCACATAACAACAAAACTGGCAGAACTGCGCGGTTGGTTTGTAAAAATCACCAAATATTCATCCGACCTCATATTAAGCTAAACTTTAGTCACAACACAGTAGACACATTCAAGTTCATTCAGTTAAAGTTTCACACTCAAATCATGGCATTTGGTCAGTCAAAATATTTATACAACTCTCTGGTCGGAACATAAAAATTCTGGCAGCATTGCGCAGTTCATTTTAAAAATTCACCATAAATTCATCCGATGTCCAATGAGGCTGAACATTTTACACGACTCAGACGAAACTTCAAATGTTCATTTAGTCCAAGAATCACATCAAACGGAGGTCATTTGGTCGGTCAAATAGAATACGAAACCTTCTGGGCGAGAACACAAGTTTCTGGCAGAATTGCGCAGTCAACTTCAAACATTTATTAAAAATCCATTTTTCGACAAAAAGGGCTGAAATTTACACGAGACACAGAAAATACCTTGAAATTTACTCAGTAAAATTTTCACATCAAAATTCGATCGTTTGATAGGTCAATTACACATCCGAAACTGCTGTTCGAACGTCACAGATTTCAGGCTCACAAATTCGAAATTATGGTTTCTTCCTCAATCATCCAAATACAATTTTTCATGCTTATAACACAAAATCATGCTCAAAAAGGTTCTCATAATCATGTTTGCACATAAACTCACATCATTCACCGAAGATTCAAATCAAACTTCACATAAACTCATTCAAAATCGCATAATTATCAAAGTTCTCATGCGAACACACTTTCCCACCGATTAATTTTGCGATCTATCATTCCTACAGTCACTATATGCATGTAGGGTTCAAGAACAAGGATTATATGAAAAGATTGTGGGAAAGTGAATCAAATATACCTTTCTTGAAGAAAACGAATCGGTAGAAACAAGAATTGATGCGATTCGTCGGAGACTTTTAAAAATTAACTTCAACGGATGCAAGAACAAGGATTGAAGGGATGATTTTTTGGAGAGAATTTGTGTGGGAGAGGAGAGGCGTGTGAGAGAGAGAGGGAGACAGGAGAGTGGCGAAAATTTTGAGGGAATGGGTGCTAGGGTTTAGTTTAGGTGATTATATAGTCCTAGTTTTAATCCGACAAAATTAATTAATTGTGGAGGAATAAAATAGAGGCCAATAATTAAAATCCCACAATTAAAAAGGAGGCATAACTTTTTAAATTTATGGTTGGGAATTAACAAGGAATTATTTGGTATTTACTTGAAGAGAAATAGATCCACAATTTAGGAAATAAAACAATGAATATTCCATAAACAATGGAACAAAATAAATTAAATCTTCAAGTAGGAAAAATAATGAGGGGGCCGAAAATTCAAGGAGTGTGCACAAGAAAATTATTTAAATCCTCAATTAAATAGAATATGATTTAAATTTGGTAGTTTCTTTATAGGAAAAGACTCTCATAAATTAGGTAACAATTATAATCTCCTCTACAAAATAGAGGGGGGCCAAAAATTGGCTTAATTAGCCACAAGGAATAATTCAACTCTTAATTTAATTTGGGTGAAGAAATAAAATGTGACATGATTTAATTGGATTTAATTAAAAAGAAGGGAGTCAATAAGGCACCAATTAAATCAAGGAAAAATAATTCATCGTCCTATTAAATAGGGGATTTTTTGAAAACTCCAAAAGAATAGGTTAGAGTTCGGATTCCATGTTGTACAAATTAGGGATAATTTAGTTTGGATTTAATTTGGATAAATATCCCAAAACAATTAATTAAATCCAAGAAATGTAATAATATTTCCAAAAATTAGGAAGGGCAAGAAATTCTAATGAATTGGCTCGGAAAAATATATGCATGATCCTATTAAATTATTTCCCCACATTGGAAAATATAAAAATATCAACCACTTCATTCCACATCACACACGACAATTATTTCACATAATTCACTTAATCGCATAGAAACAAAAGTTTCATAATTGAAATTTCAAATCAACTTATTAAATAAACATCACAAATTTTTGGGATGTTACATCCGTCCCCTCTTAACAGAAATTTCGTCCCGAAATTTGATCGTCTCACATAAACAACTCGGGGAACTTTTCTTTCAATTTATCTTCTAACTCCCACCTGGCTTCCTCGGGACCATGGTGTTTCCACAACACACCATGGTGTTTCCACAACACCTTCACGGACGCTATTGACTTGTTTCGCAACTCTTGTATCTTCCGATCTAGGATTGCCTCGGGCCTTTCCTCGTAGCTCATGTCGGGGGTTATGATCACTTGCTCTTGATGAATCACATGCTTGGGGTCGAACACGTACTTGCGTAACTGTGACACATGGAACACGTTGTGCACGTTCCCAAAGCTGGGAGGTAACGTCAAGCGGTAAGCTACAGGACCTACTTCATCGATAATCTCGTACAGTCCTACAAAACGCGGTTCCAGCTTGCCTTTCACTCCAAACCTCACAACTCCTCTCGTCGGGGATACTTTCAAGAACACTTTGTCACCAACGTCGAATTTGATTTCCGTTCGATGCACGTCAGCATACGACTTCTGCCTATCTTGAGCTTCCTTGATCCTTGTGCGGATTTGATGCACAATTTCAGTCATCTCCTTTATAGCGTCGAGGCCTAACATCTTCTCTCGCCAACTTCATCCCAATAGAGTGGGGATTGACACTTCCTGCCATACAAGGCTTCATACGGAGCCATATCGATCGTCGCTTGGTAGCTATTGTTGTAGGCGAATTCAACCAACGGTAGAACAGTTTCATAACTTTCCCCTCGATCTAAGACAACGGCTTGCAGCATATCCTCAAGCATTTGAATCGTCCTCTCTGACTGTCCGTCCGATTGCGGGTGATAAGCAGTGCTGAAGTTCAGTTGTGTGCCCAATTCACGTTGCAAACTCATTCAAAACTTTGATGTGAACTCCGTATCGCGGTCGGACACAATGGTCTTTGGCACTCCATGCAAACGCACAATCTCATTCACGTAGAGTTTTGCTAATTTGTCCGCGCCATAAGTAATTCGAATTGGTAAAAAGTGCGCGCTTTTAGTTAGTCGATCGATGATCACCCAAATCGCAGTGTTGCCCTTCTGTGACTTTGGCAAACCCGTCACAAAATCCATAGCTAGATGCTCCCACTTCCATTCGGGGATTTCGAGTGGTTGCAACTTCCCATATGGTCGTTGGTGTAAGGCCTTCACTTGTTGGCATGCTAGACATCGTTCCACATATGACGCTACATCTCCTTTCATTCCATTCCACCAAAAACGTTGCTTCAAATCTCGATACATCTTCGTGCTTCTGGGGTGTGCAGTGTAAGGTGTGTCGTGCGCTTCACTCAAAATCTCATCTTTTAGCGTCTCATCGCTCGGCACACACAATCGCCCATCATACGTCAAAGCATTATCTGTCTTATCACGGTAATGATCAAGCTTCTCGGCTCTCACCTTCACACGTAATTCTTCCAACTTCTCATCACGTCGTTGGGCTTCTATGAGCTTGGTTCTCAAATCTGGCTCAATCACTTGCGTCGTTATTCGTCCTTCTACTGGCTCGGCACATTTACTATTTCCAATCTCATTCTGTCGAATTCACGAATCAACGCTTCCTCTTGCGTTAGGAAATAAGCCAATTGAGGTTGGTTCTTCCTACTCAAAGCATCTACTACGTTTGCCTTGCCCGGATGATAGTGAATACCACAGTCATAATCTTTCACGATCTCCAACCAACGTCGCTGTCGCATGTTCAGCTCCTTCTACTCGAAGAAGTACTTGAGACTCTTGTTATCCGTATAGATCTCGCATCTCACTCCATAGAGATGGTGTCTCCAAATTTTCAGTGCATGCACCACTGCTGCTAACTCCAAATCATGAGTCGAAAAATTCAATTCATTCGATCTCAACTGTCGGGAAGCGTATGCTATCACTTTTCCATCTTGCAAACATCCTAGTCCTACTTTCGACGCATCTGTATAGACGGAGAAGTCCTTGTCGGCTTCGGGTACCGCTAGGACTGGTGTTGTAGTCAATTTCTCTTTCAACAGTTGGAAACTCGCCTCGCACTCCGGCGTCCAAACCACTTTAATTCCTTTCTTCAACAGTTGTGTCATGGGTCTCGCGATTTTAGAGAATCCTTCAATGAAACGTCGATAGTATCCCGCCAATCCCAAGAAACTATGGATTTCACTCGGCGTTTTCGGCGATTTCCAATTCTGCACGGCCTCGACCTTTGCTGGGTCTACTTAGATTCCATTTTCCGTCACAATATGACAAAGAAAGTTCACTCGAGTCAACCAAAACTCGCACTTACTAAACTTGGCATAAAGCTTCTCCTTTCGCAACGTTTCTAACACTGTTTGTAGATGCCATCCATGTTCCTCCTCGTTCTTCGAGTACACTAAAACATCGTCGATGAAGACTAACATGACCTTGTCGAGATACTCATGGAAAACTCGGTTCATCAAGTCCATGAAGACAGCCGGGGCGTTGGTCAACCCAAATGGCATCACGACGAATTCATAATGGCCATAACGAGTGCGAAAAGCAGTCTTAGGCACATCCTCTCGTCGGACTTGTAGTTGATGATATCTCGACCTCAAATCCATTTTTGAAAATACGCCCGCTCCTCGAAGTTGGTCAAACAACACCGGTGCTCCCCATGGTGACACACTGGGTCGAATAAAACCCAAGTCTAACAGTTCTTGCAACTGTATCTTCAACTCGGCCAATTCGTTAGGAGCCATTCGGTATGGCGCTTTCGATACTGGCGCAGACCCTGGTTCCAAAACAATAGTGAAGTCTAATTGTCTGTCGGGTGGCGGTCCAGATAAAGCTTCGGGAAACACATCGGGAAAATCTCGTACTACTGCCACGTCTTCCACTCTCAAATCCTTCTTTTCCTCTATATTCAAGTACACAAGATACGTCGGACGCCCTTTTCTTATCATCGTGGTTGCTTGTAAAGCAGAGATTATGGGGGGGTTTCGTCGGTTCATGAAAATTCCATACAAGATAGTCGGCTCTTTGCTAGAGGCTCAAAAAGAAATTTGAAATATAACAATTGGTTATGATCATCCCCACGGAGCATGAAAGAACATAAGATAGGTCATGAATATGGGATGAAATCAAATAAAAGTCAATTCTCATAGTTGGCTACCAAAAAGATAATTCAGTTGTCCGACCAAAGTTGAAAAGTCCACACATCAATGGATAATGATTTAAAGGGATGAGGGAAAAGAAATGATCAGTTGCATGAGGATTGAGAAATGTAGGCATTTGTCACAAGGCGGTACTGATCATGGTTCAACGAAAATCATAATATGGATTGATAGAATAACATCAATGGGTTCATAAGTTTATGAAGGCAACCAAAGTCAAAGGGGCTTTTTGAAAAAAAATCAAGTGGATTAAGTTTGTTAAGGCAAGGTATAAAATGTAGGCCTTAACTTCGTTTTGTAGAAAGGAAGGTTCTATTATGAAAATGATACATATAGTGGAACTGAACCAAAATGAATTTCACTCTATAAGAAAGAACTTGACACAGACATGGTTACAAAATGAAAAGCTGAACAAAAGTTCAAGGAAGAATATCCCATAGAAAAAAAATGTCTGCGAAACGTGATTATATTGAAGGACATAATTGCAAGCAGCTTTAGGAATGAAGTTCAATAGCAAAGGCTCACAAAGTCAAAATATTGTGCGTATAAATAATAAGTCATAGAAGACTACAATCAATCCAACTGTCCAAAGTTATGAAAGCAACACCACTTTCCAAGAACTGAAAGTGAGTTAAGACTTAATGGAGGAAAAGAAATAATATGCATCACTTGCAAGGGGTGAACGAAACAAGCTGTCAAGTAGACAAGGGTCCACGGTTATTTGAAAGGTCCTGAAAAATAACTTCTTAGAATCCAGGTAAGAGCTGTTGATTAAAGTAGTTTGTTCTAGCTATTAAAGTCGCACTCCGTCGTTCATCTTTCGCAATCCAAGACTGGTAACATCACTCTAAGAACCGTGGATTCCACGCTGGGATTCTTTGTGTCATCGCCACTAATAATGATAGTCGGAATCCACATCTTCATAAAATTCTTTGCATGTCATAATGACTATCCCTGTAGGACATTGTTATCATCCTCGTGCTCCGTAGCAGGGTATGAAGATCATCTCCATCGTGTTGTCACTTACGTAAGATTACACTATACTAATTTAATCGCGAGTATGATCGCTCGCCGTTGCATGAAAATATCACTTAGCTTCAGCTCTTCTTGTCTCGCACCTTGACTTAAGGGTTTGCCTCAACTTTCATATTCTCGTACGTTTCATTGCTCAGAGAAGCAATAGTTAAGTTTTCAACTTAGAACTACGATTCGCGCGGTCAACTAGGCTTATATTTTAGGTACTCTAAGTTCACAATACAATTCATCATCTCATAGATCATCATCTACCACAATTTACGTAATTCATACCTCAAGATAAACACACCACACTTTCACATCTCATAGCAAAACACTTTCGAACTTTACAACTATATTCAAAACTTTTGAAACAAAATTTCTTTACACTTTCACACTTTCCAACAAAATTCCACATCTCACTTTTAAAATAAAAGTTTTGACTCAACTAAAACGTACTTTCGCATCAACTTTCATCATTCGTATAAAACACTCCATAGAATAATGTATCATACTTCGCACCTCATAACATACATAACATCACACTTCCATAGCTCAATTTTCCAAACGAAAAAGTCATTTCTCTTTTTTTTAAAACTTTTATTTTTTTTTTGTCGAAACTCAAAATTTTTTTTCTTTTGGACAATTCATACTCACCACATTTTCCATTGATCAATTAATTTTCCTGAAAGAAAGAACTAACATGTTTTCATTTAAAGTTCAAAGAATTTTTTTTTCAAAAATTCCAACAACTTTCCACAACATAAATATTTTTCCTCAATCATACTCCACTAGAACAATTAGTCATTAATATTGCAAAACAATCAACCTCAAAATCATTTTTCCATTTTTTTTTTCTACATGTCAAACACCATGCAAATCTTTCAAAACTCATAACGCATTTGTATTCCAGACAAAACACTCATGCACTTCGCATATATGTTTGAA
Source organism: Salvia splendens (assembly GCF_004379255.2). Classification (NCBI taxonomy): domain Eukaryota; kingdom Viridiplantae; phylum Streptophyta; class Magnoliopsida; order Lamiales; family Lamiaceae; genus Salvia; species Salvia splendens. Next base: position 23,242,927 of record NC_056036.1, on the reverse strand, counting down.
ACAATATTTTTAGTTACTCATCTTTTCTCATAAATTTCAACATTCTCAAAACAACTCATCAATTTCCATTTTTGATGTAAAACACTCCATCTTCCTATGTTCGCATGCTTACATCGTAGAACTTTTCACACATAACACATATTTACGACATTACTCATGCTCATGTTTCACATAAGCATACAAGAACAATATCACATTCTTACGTACAACACGTGTTTAGATCATCTTGAAAATCATGCTCATACTCAACAAAATCATACTATCACAACATCGTACTCATATATATATAGGAAAATGATCAATACAAAATTTGATCTCAATACAAAATCCAGACCAAATCCTGACCATGAGATTTGACAATCCAATGGTCAATAATTAAACAAAAACACGGAGGGTCATTGTAAAGCAGTTTTAGGTCATATTATAAACTTTGGATTTGAGATCATGTTAAGACCATTTCATGTCATCCTTACTATAATGACGTAAAAATAAGCTTACAATGACCTAAAAATGACTTTTGTATGTCCTATATAGGGTTTTGAACCATGCAAAAGCATTCTTAATACAAAAATGCAGAACCAAGCATACAAAAGTCATTTTTAGGTTATTGTAAGCTTATTTTTACGTCATTATAGTAAGGATGACATGAAATGGTCTTAACATGACCTCAAATCCAAAGTTTATAATATGACCTAAAACTGCTTTACAATGACCCTCCGTGTTTTTGTTTAATTATTGACCATTGGATTGTCAAATCTCATGGTCAGGATTTGGTCTGGATTTTGTATTGAGATCAAGTTTTGTATTGATCATTTTCCTATATATATATATATATATATATATCACGCACTTAGATTATCATGGCAATCATGCTCGTATTCCACATAATCATGTCATTACAATTCATCTTCATGCATAACGTTCATTCACATGCATACACTTGCCAAACACCCTCATCATATCATCATCAATTACATGCATCGATCTCACAAGGTTTCAACAACTTAAAACATACCTCACTTTCTTTGGTTGAGCGCGATGCTTTGGATGTTGAGCCTTCGTTACACTTCTAGTCAATAAGGATTCACTAATCAAGACTTAAGACAAAAGAAGACTCTCGGACCAGAGGGAAACACTAAGCTCTGATGCCACTCTGTCACGACCGCCCATACTAGGGGTACTACAAACGCGGCGATCGTGATACAACATGCAAGGATAGCCTTTTATGAAAACTTAATTAACTTAAAGGATGAAAAACTTTTTTTTTCGTTTTAAAGAAGCTTAAAGATATAATTTTACTATTAAATAAAAATGACTTATGATAAACACTTTTAAAAGAAGCAGCGGAAAACAATAAATATTAAGACTCAATCAACTCCTAAGAAAACATTTAGTTTAAAGAGCGGGAGACATCATTTTCAAGTAACATTGTAAATACTCGTTTCAAGCCTGACACAACCAAAACATACTCCAACATAGTACGGAAAAGATTAAAGTAGTGAAACATAGTTCAAAAAAAAACATAGCAGCGGAAATAAGGTTTAAAGAGAGTCAAGGATAACGCCTATGTATGAAGACACAACGTATCCTAAGGCCAACTCAACATCCTCCGCAATATCCCGCTCAACCTGCACATAAGAAAAATAATATGCAGGGCTAAGTACTTGTTGTACTCAATGGGCTCATGCCGAAAACATTTTATATTAGTTATGTCATCCATACCAGTGATCTCGAGTTTTATATGTAGTAAGAAATATCACGAGAACACAAAAACATATCAAGTCTGACCAGACAATTTATCTCCCCACTTTTCACATCATTCCATCAATCACAATCGTCATAACACAGTGCGACGAAAGTGTGGCCACACTATTCGCCCACGAGACCGGCAAACTAGCAAGGACGGCCCACGATCCCACCAGTGTACACAGCCTGATAGGGTTTGCGGCCCTACTCAGACCCGAATTCGTTTCACAACACAGCCCTATAGCCTAACGGAGCAAGCTCAGACGAACTAGGCATCAGGCAACAATCTCACTAACAAAAACATGGCATGACATAACAGTTAAACCACCCTTATAACACCCCGTAATATTTTCGGAAAATAAAGAGGTTTGAAAAGAAAGCCCACCTCGATTGCTTAACAACACAATTCCAACTTATGCAACTCTCGTTCCTCGAGCTCACGTATACTCAATCACCCTTGCCAACGACAACACAATCAACTTTCCATAAAGTTATGTTATCATGCATGTCCTATTGTTCCTTTTTATCGTTTCCCTTAAATTACCCATCCCATCATTCATCGACATAAGGAAAAACATGCCATAATATTTCTCAATGTGTCACACATAATCACGTCATAGGATACTTTCTCAAATCATACATGCATCATATAGTTCATCAAACTTAGCAACAAGTGCTATTTTCACATAACAACAAAACTGGCAGAACTGCGCGGTTGGTTTGTAAAAATCACAAAATATTCATACTACCTCATATGAAGCTAAACTTTAGTCACAACACAGTAGACACATTCAAGTTCATTCAGTAAAAGTTTCACACTCAAATCATGGCATTTGGTCAGTCAAAACATTTATACAACTCTCTGGTCGGAACATAAAAATTCTGGCAGCATTGCGTAGTTCATTTGAAAAATTCACCATAAATTCATCCGATGTCCAATGAGGCTGAACTTTTTACACGACTCAGAAGACACTTCAAATGTTCATTTAGTTTAAGAATCACATCAAACGGAGGTCATTTGATTGGTAAAACAGAATACGAAACTTTCTGGGAGAGAACACAAGTTTCTGGTAGAATTGCGCAGTCAACTTCAAACATTTATTAAAAATCCATTTTTCGACAAAAAGGGCTGAAATTCACACGAGACACAGAAAACACCTTGAAATTATGGTTTCTTCCTCAATCATCCAAATACAATTTTTCATGCTTATAACACAAAATCATGCTCAAAAAGGTTCTCATAATCGTGTTTGCACATAAACTCACATCATTCACCGAAGATTCAAATCAAACTTCACATAAACTCAATCAAAATCAAATAATTATCAAAGTTCTCATGCAAACACACTTTCCCACCGATTAATTTTGCGATCTATCATTCCTACACTCACTATATGCATGTAGGGTTCAAGAACAAGGATTATATGAAAAGATTGAGGGAAAGTGAATCAAATATACCTTTCTTGATGAAAACGAATGGGTAGAAACAAGAATTGATGCGATTCGTCGGAAACTTTTGAAAATTAACTTCAACGGATGCAAGAACAAGGATTGAATGGATGATTTTTGGAGAGAATGTGTGTGGGAGAGGAGAGGCGTGTGAGAGAGAGAGGGAGAGAGGAGAGTGGCGAAAATTTTGAGGGAATGGGGGCTAGGGTTTAGTTTAGATGATTATATAGTCCTAGGTTTAATCCCACAAAATTAATTAATTGTTGAGGTATAAAATAGAGGCCAATAATTAAAATCCCACAATTGAAAAGAAGGCATAACTTTCGAAATTTATGGCTGGGAATTAACAAGGAATTATTTGGTATTTACTTGGAGAAAAATAGATCCACAATTTAGGAAATAAAACAATGAATATTCCATAAACAAGGGAACAAAATAAATTAAATCTCCAAGTAGGAAAAATAATGAGGGGGCCGAAAATTCAAGGAGTGTGCACAAGAAAATTATTTAAATCCTCAATTAAATAGAATAGAATTTAAATTTGGTAGTTTCTTTATAGGAAAAGACTCCCATAAATTAGGTAACAATTATTATCTCCTCTACAAAATAGAGGGGGCCGAAAATTGGCTTAATTAGCCACAAGGAATAATTCAACTCTTAATTTAATTTGGGTGAAGAAATAAAATGTGACATGATTTAATTGGATTTAATTAAAAAGAAGGGAATCAATAAGACACCAATTAAAGCAAGGAAAAATAATTCATCCTCCTATTAAATAGGGGATTTTTCGAAAACTCCAAAAGAATAGGTTAGAGTTCGGATTCCATGTTGTACAAATTAGGGATAATTTGGTTTGGATTTAATTTGGATAAATATCCCAAAACAATTAATTAAATCCAAGAAATGTAATACTATTTCCAAAAATTAGGAAGGGCCAAAAATTCCAATGAATTGGCTCAGAAAAATATATGCATGATCCTATTAAATTATTTCCTCACATTGGAAAATATAATAATATCAACCACTTCATTCCACATCACCCACGACAGTTATTTCACATAATTCACTTAATCGCATAGAAACAAAAGTTTCATAATTGAAATTTCAAATCAACTTATTAAATAAACATCACAAATTTTTGGGATGTTACAGTTTAGAACTGACCGTGTTACCTTAATGCGGACGACGCCCACAACCGGTCTACTAAAACAAAGACATAGACTTTGTTACGTTGCTTATACATTTAAATATGCAATAAGCTTCCATTAAATGTAAAACATAACAACATTATGACAAAAATAATCTGTTGCATCCATTGGAAAATTAAATATAGAGTTTTACAGTATTCAATCACTCGAAAAGTGATTTCTAGTATACAAACTCTAACACTATCCCCCAATAATTTTCAAGAATTTCCAATAATAGACTAAGATCATGCAAAACAATATAAGCGCCAAAATATACACAAGTCGTGCAAGATAAAATAGTCTCACAATGCTATAAACATGAACTATGCGTATCAACAATCAAGTCAACGGGGTATTCAAATTTCATCTACAAAAAGAGGCTAATTCAAGCACACCCAACAATGATACACAACAATGATTAATTCCAACAAATCCAACTCAACAACTTATCATAAGTATATATGATGAGGCTCGTTTCACGCATGTGTTCTATCATAAAACTGCACTCAAATCTGTGATCTAAGAGCATCCACAATGGGGCGGACGATAGCGCGCCTGATGTATCGGGCGTGCTATCGTCCGCTACTGTGGGTGCGCAGACGACGGACGATGCGTCGTCCGCGCCCTAAGCTTAGTCTGCGGATAAAGCGCGGATGATAGGGCATCGTCCGCGCCATCGTCCGCCCACTGTGGGCGACGTGGACGATGCAACGCGTTTTAGTTTTTTTTTTTAATTCGAAAAATTTGTTTATATAAATACCCCATCCTCAGATTTCATTTGTAACTTTTCGATTCACTTTTCAACTCTCAAATTAGGCTATAAAATGGATTTCTATGGATACTTAAGTCCAGGTAGCCTGATATTTGGAGATGGCGCACGGTGGCCGGGTACACAACCTGGCGAATATCGGTCGTTCGACGACGACACGCAGTACGACCCTGACTTCGGTACGGATTCGTACGGTCTCTCTGACATGAAGCCGTCTCCAACTTGCTCTGCCGTCACTTCCCGTCGCGCCACCGCCGCCGCCCCCTCCGCCGCTGCCGCCCCCGCCAGAAAGAAGCTGACCAAGCACCGCGCGTACAAGTTGCCACCTCCGGCAACGAATGAAGAGTACGCCCCCGGCCGTAAGAACTACCAGCCGGATGAAACCCTCATCTTGGCGAGGTTTTGGGTGGATATATCGGAGGACCCAATATTCGCGAACAACCAAAAGCAGCTCACGTACTGGGAGCGCATCGCTGAGCGCGTACAAGCGCCAAAGGGAGCAGCTCCGCAAGCACTGGGATCAGGTGAAGAAGCAAGTCAACCTGTTCGCGGCGGAGTACGAGAAGTGCTCGAGTGATCAGGGAAGCGGCGAGAGCTTGAGTGACGTGTGCGATAGAGCGTTGTTGTCGTACCAGTCCATGTATGGCGACTTCAAGCATTTCAGCATCTAGGCGCTCTTGAGGGACAATCAGAAGTTCCAAAGCGGGATTCTGCACACTGGTGCGACAAAGAGGACGAAGACTACCGACACTGGTGGTTACATGACCAGCGAAAGCAGAACTCGTCCGGTGGACCTCAACCGGACGTGCACGGAGGAAGAGAGTTCCAGCACACCGATGTCCTCCCGGCGGCGTCCCATAAGCATCAAGGCTGTGAAGAACAAGGAGAAGGCGAAGGCGACATCCTCCTCGGTCGCCGCCCCCCGACCCCTACCCCGACCCCGGCGACAATTGCCTACTCGGATTTGGCAACGGCCTCGATGGTGCGGACGTTGTTGGATACGCACAACGCCCTTATTAAGTGTACAGATCCGACCAGAGCCGAATACCTCCAGGGGTTGATCGATGAGTTGTGCCGGAAGTTGGGGCTTTTGTATAATAGTCATTTTTTTTTATTTATAACCATTGTAACTTTTTTTTAATCAATGTATTATTTACCGTTTCTATTTAATCGTTGTGTTTTTTATTTAGTTTGCATTTATATATTTGAAAACATTTAAATTAATTAACAAAACAATATTAAAACCTATAGGGCACCCCTTAGGGCGCCCCACTGCAGGTGGAAGGGTAGGAGGATAAAATGCTGAAGTGGCGGTGCATAGGGCGGGCTTTAGGGCGCCCCACTGTGGATGCCCTAACATCCAATTTTAAGCTAGGTGTGTGTGAAAATCCGTCATGTACAGGAAATGAACAGATCAGTTGGGCGTATGAACGGATCAAGAAATGAAGTAAAAAAAAACTGCAAAGCTGAGTTGATCAAGTAAGAATCAAACGGAGCTAGCAGGAGTTTTCCGCATGGGAGATAGAGCTGAAGACCCCACCACAAAAGTGAAGGGCAGGAATGACATTTCGGAGAGGATGGTACCCTAGGGATCAGAGCCCTACGCCTCTCTATATAAAGAAAGCCCAACACGAGTAGAGGGGGGACACACCTGGATATACATGGAGAAACATCTTAGGAATTCAGTTCTCTTCTAGGGATGAAATCGGAGCTCATTTTACTTCATTTTTTCCTGAATTCCTTCACACACACACTTGGTTCCCAATCTAGTTTAGTTTAGTAATAGTTTGGTGCTGGTTTTATCACTTAAATCGTTTTGGTTCTGTAATACCGCTTCGAGAAGGAGCGATGAAACAATTTTTGCTTTCGTTTGTTTATTTTCAGTTTACTTTTGATGTTATCGACTCTTAATGTTTTTGATTTAGTAAATTAAGAGTTATGCCTTCAATTCTAGTTGATATGCCATGTTTACCATGCATGCTATTTCTGGTCTGCTTTTGATTTTCGGTCTATGATGCAATATTTCATGACTATGGATTAGTTTCTTGTTTACGTAAGTGTGGTTTAGATCTTAGGAGTAGATTTAAGTCTACAAGTTGTTATGCTGTTTTATCGTTCAGATCTGCTTTTACTATGCTTTTCATGTTGATTCTAGAAAGGAGATGAAGTTGTTAGAAATTTTTTACTTTACAGTACGTTTTGCCGGAGACTGATAGTCATCCACTTTATTTTGTTTGTCCATTTTAGGAAAGTTTTAGTGTGAGTTGATCAAGTAAATTTTAGTTAAGTCTTAGCAAGCAAATCAGTTTAGTTAGTTAGTTTCCTAAGTCAAGTAGTTTAACTTAACCCACCCCTAGAAAGCGTGGCAGCAGCCATTCCCATTCGTGTCCACAACAAATGTAAAACATATCGTCACTGTGGGATCGATCCTTACTTCACTAAACTAATTAATAGTACTTTGGGTTAAGGTTTTGAAAACGCTTTTGAGTTCCTCCATTCATCTCACTCGAGTCGGACTAAGCCAAGTTGATCAGCCTGAGCTTCCACTAGATCCACTCACCGGCATTTTGCAGGTAGAAGACACCCGCCTGGCCAGCTGGATCAATTCGACCATCCAACTTGAGTAATACACAATGATAAACAAAAAGATGAGAACGAAGGAGAGCGAAATTGTGGACTTTCAATATCATCCCCCATCAAACTCCAATTCAAACTACCAAAATTTATACCAACAACAAAGTCATTCAATGGAAGAATTCAAGATCAATACTCAGAATTTACAAGAAGAACGTACCTTCCATTGGTTGATAGTTGAGCACAAGAACAATTTGATATAATCCAAAGAATTTGAGTAGGTGAGCAAATTTGAAGTGTGGGTGTGTGAATAATGTGGAGATATAGAATTTAAAGAAAGAGGAGAAGTGGATGCTAGGGTTAGAAAGAAAAAGAAAGAAACAATGAAAAGAGGAAACATACCTTAAGTAAAATGCCGTGTCTGACTCGCCTCAGCGATCACGGACTGTTGTTCAGCTGTTCGCTATGGATGGTCTGTCCTCATCGTTCTTCTCTCGGAGGGCCGTTAAAAATAACTCAGCGGACCGCTGACCCTGCTCCAGTAAATATATATATATATATATATATATATATATATATATATATATATATATATATAGGGTTGTGATCAATTGAGATTTTTTAGCCTAATTGAGAATTGAGATGCATTATAAGCCACTCATTTTTATTAAATGAGTGGTCCAGAATTTGTCACATGGAAAATATTTTTACATTAATTAATTGTGAAAGGGCATATTTGTAATTTCATCATATATTTTATTTAATAAATATTTTTTTTATTTTTTTTAAAAAAATTATTTTTTTTTTCGATTTTTTATTTTTTTATTTATTTTTTTATTTATTTTTTTTTTGTCAACTACATATACAATTCATGTCAACTACACACATGTAATGTCAACTACATATACAATTCATGTCAACTACACACATATAATGTCAACTACATATACAATTCATGTCAACTACACATATATAATGTCAATTATAAGCTGTTGACATTTGATGTGCAGAGCTATTGACATTTGATGTGCAGACTACACATCGTAGTTGACATAATGTCTCAGTAGTTGACATCGCGCGAAAATTTAAAAAAAATTTAAAAAAAATTAAAAAAAATTAAAAAAAATTAAAAAAATTAAATTTTTTTTAGTTGTTGACATTTTAATACGAGTTGTTGACATTTGATATTCTGGCTATTGAAATGAAATGACGATAATACCCCTTAGTTGACATAATCTACTTGCAGTTGACATTTCAAAATGAGTGGCTGAAAATGCATCTCAATTCTCAATTAAGCTAAAAAATCTCAACCTAACAAGACCCTATATATATATATATATATTTAAAAGAAAAATGAAAATAAATAAAATAGAAAAAATTATATTTTTTATTTTTTTAAAGAAAAACGAAAATAATCTAAATAGAAAAATACTTAATTTTTTTATTTTTTAGCAAACCAAAAACAAAAATTAAAACCTAAAAAAAAGAAAGAAAATTAAAGTAATATTGGAACACATCCATTGTTGCGCTCCTTGCTCTCCTCAAGTACCTCAAACAAAATCTAAAGAAAGAAAACTAAAATTAAATAATATTACACTCTAAATTAGTATTATCAACCTTTCTACAACATCAGCTTAAAGCAAGAATATTCCCAGGCAACGGCGCTAAAAACTTGATGCACTTTTTATTAGCACTAAAAATACCTGCAAGTATACAGGGTAGATCTAGTATAGCTAGAGCTCAGTATCGGGATATCGAACACGAGGAATATAATTGCAACTAGCTATCATGTACTAAGCGTCATATACTATCTAGAGAAACAAGCGATTTGGTTTAACTAAGCAAAAACAAATAAAATAAAGCAAATAAATTAGGCAAATAGTGGAATTCCAAGAATAGTGGTTTCACAATTATGATTATACAAATTCCAACTACAACACCCAGGCATAGTTCATACTTCGATAGAACGAGTCACCTAAGTTTTGCCCATGCGGCACAAGCGTAGATTACTAACACTGGGGTTGTCAATCCTAGATCCGTAACTCCTAAAAGCTCCTAAGACCGTTGAAGAGTCTTCACTCTCAATTATTATTGTCGTTTTAATGGAAGCTAATTGTAGTGTCTACTAAGTGGACCTAACTCGCCAACCTCCTCTCACAATTATGTAGCAAGTTATATTAAATCATCACAGAATGTGTCACTTAAACGTGAAGCATTATCCAACAACTTAGGGAAGAAACGAAGTAAGAACAAAACGGATATTATATAGCAAAATGGAATTGTATAAACCAATAAAAGTTACCAACACATCAAAGAAGTCTATAGTTTAGCTACTTGTAGACAAATAGCAAAAACTACAAATTAAAGTGCAAAACATAAAGATAAATCAAACAAAACCCAAGGATGAATTGTTGCGCAATCTTTAGTCGTCTATTGCCTTGCTCCAATCTCCAAGAATGGTGACGGAATGATGGATGAAGGAATTAGGGTTGGAGAATGGAGGGGGGAACCATGAAGGCTCCCCTTTTGGGGGTTAAGTTTTTACCTACTAGACTCAGAGGAAATGAAAGACAACGAATCTATCTACTAAACCTAGGAAACCGAAAAAAGTACGTAAGCATGCATGACTCAAGGAAATGAAGTTTAACTAAAGAGATTCAAACAACTAAACTACTGGGTCAGGTTGATGATTTCTCGAAAACAACTAAACAACACGTAAACAACAATGGGGACCAATTTCCCGATTTAGCTACGGTAACAGTAAAAGCTGCAAAAAGTAACCAAACAACCGACAACAGATCAGACTCTAACTAACTTCCGACTTCATCTTCTTCAGTAAACTAAATAAACACAGAGGAAACAGAGCATAAACAGAGCAATCTCAGATCCGACTTCAAACATGACGATTAAGCGTAAAACTACCAAATCTAAACCATTAGGTCGAGCAGAATAAGAAAACAACAGTAAATATCCATAACCATGCAGAATCAGAACTCCACGTCTCAGATCCACAACTCCGAATAACAATTCAACTTAGATCAAAACAATCCCAACCCTTCTACGTTCAGATCCATAACTCCTCAATTCAAATCCAACAAATCCATCAACAATTCAACTCCGATCAACCCGATCTCAACTCCAATTCAGCAAATCAGTAAAAACGAACATCAACCATAAAAAACAGATAAAAAATAAATCAAAACTTGCATAACATCAGAAATATAGAGTTAACAAAATATCCAGCGTCGAGCTTCTAAAACAATGAAGTTCACGGCACAAAAACAACGAAAATGTAAATAGATTGTTTTTTCACCCTGCTTGAGGACAGTGTTGCACTACTGAATGAAACTAAACCACCCAAAAGCCCCCCAGATTATTAACTCATTATGCTTAGTGCACAGAGAATTATGAAGTGTGAAGAAGAGAAGTGAGCTAAGAGCAAAAACACTAAGATGGAGCTGCCTCTCTTTATGATAGTGGTCTCTATTTATAGTTGAGGCTAGGATTTCTAGGGCACTCTTTCTTGCTGATTTGTCATTTTTTCCCTTCCTAAAATGTCCTTTAAAAGATGATTTTTTGCTTCACAGCTGCTCCCGCCATCGCTCATGTAATCTCCCAGGTCAGGTTGCGAGTTGGCGTTCTTCACTTCAATTTCCTTTGATTCCCTCTGCCTGGTAAAATTTTGCATCCGCTTCTTGGGTCTGCCAGATTCTCTGCGCACCTAAACTTATAAACGCGTGTTAGTTCATGGAAATCACAGAAATTTACCTCATAACCGATGCATGAAATAAGCCTTATCACCTTAGCATTTCTCGTGCTAACTTATTGTTTCGACAACCTTTACTCTAACAGTTCACAAATCTAAGCGATTATTAAAATCAATCACACATAGGTGTGTGAAATATGCAAAACTCAATCTTATTGCAGAACACATAACCGTATTACGAAGGTCATTTTTAGAAAATATGGAGGTCATTCTTTGTCCGTTTTTAGGACATGATAGTAAGTAGGACCTAAAATGATTTAACAATGACATCCGTATTTTTCAAATCCGGATTTTATAAAATGACCTAAAACAAACTAACAATGTTCTAAAATAACCTAAAACAAACTAACAATAACGGGTTCGAGAGTTCGGCCCTAGAAATTAGTTCGACAATCCCATATCATCCAAAAGGACATCTTGGTCGATCACATTTCATTACATCTAAAAATCACTCACAAGCACAAAATGCAATCTTCACATTCTAAAGCTGATCCGTATATAAAAAGATGAAGATAAAAAAGATTACTCCATCTGCAATCATTTTCCATTTTTAATAAAAAACAACACATTTATTATGTCCGGTACTTATTCTCATTTCAAAGAAAAAAATTACTTTATTCTCGTTTCATTTTTCTACTTCATTCTCTGCCATTAATTCTCCAAACAACATGGTATTCAATTACGTGATTAAAAGAAACGTTTCACGGGACGGCGAAAGTGTATAACTATCAGACTAGCTAGGACTAAATCTAGGCCTAACCTAATCAACCAATGATTTTATTATTTTCTCCGAATTAATCATCAATCACTAAAACACTTGATAATTCGTGACATCTATGAAAAACTATTCCAAATCACACACAAACATGAAAAGCATAAAACTAACATTTTGCGGCAAAACAAGCAACCCATTGGAGAAGTGAAGTCCCAATTCCAAGCTCGATCGCACTACCAACATCCTTGAGATCAGAGTTGCTGCTCCGAAATCATAATCAGTCATCATTTTCAAATTAAATAACCTGTGTTCCCACGCACCATTCTCTCCATCTCTTTCCATCACAAATTAATTATCGATTAGTTCGGCTTTTATAAAAGGATTATTAGTTGCACAATGTGCGGAAACAACCAAGTCACTAGTGTAGTGAGCTCCTATTTCGTTATTGGGAAATTGCTGACTCACACCACAAAATATGCATCATCAACGAATTTCAGCTTTAGCGTATGATAGAAATACGTACATTTTAACTTATTCGACATTGCACTAATATTACTTATGGTCATTAAAAATATCCTCAAACTTCTCTTGAAGTTGAACCTTTGCACTTTAAAATTTTTTTGGACCAAAATAACTCAAAAGCTATAAGAGTTTGTATTTTCTTAGAGAAAGAGAATTGCCGCTTAAGCTATACTTAGTTCATTCATTTTTATTGTATTCCCTCAAGAGAAGCCGTTAAAGTAGATGGCAAATAATTGCTTGCTATGACACATACTTAAATGAAAATGAATGAACCAAACTGACGGATTTTTATATCATGAATAAGATATAATTATAAATTATCCCCCCTATAGCTTAGAGAGTATTTTGATCCAAAAAACGTCAAACTCCTTACAGCGGTACTATATCAATGTACATGAATGTTTGATAAAAGCATACATGGCGACAAAGCATGGTCGTTGGATGACCACACAACATGGTCGTCGGATGAGTAACAACGGAAGCACCAAGGATATCAGTTGGTATCGGGAGAGACAACTAACGCAAGGGAGAGATGACGAACACATGTGCTAGACGGAAGAGGCTTCGTAATATCTTGAAGAGTGTAGGGTGAGGGTTTTGTGGAAGGAAAAAACAGTAAAGAGCATGAAGAATGTGGCGGCAATCATCAACCAGCTCAAGGTGGTGTAGGCTTGACACGGAGGAATCAAGGTGCGACTATGCTGACATGGAGGTAGCATTTACTAGATAGAGGGCTTCAGTCTTGAGAGTTAGGGAGCTAGCTTCAAATTGTAGGGAGGGTATTCCGACATTAGAGGTTAATCCACATGCTAGGTGCACACGAGAGAGGGACTAGCCTATTATAGCGACTTTCCTAGTCATATTTGAGGTGCACATAGATAAGCAGGTTCGCTTGGTGATATCCCACAATTCATTGTAATCGTATCCAAAGCACTATCCTCCCAATCTTGTGTGAACTCGTTTGTTACTCGCTTTGTTCATCACCATTGTTTACTTCTTTGCATTTAGATCTTTGATAAAAACCAAAACCACCTCTACTTTAGTCTAGATAGTATTTAACATCATGTCATGGTCCTCAAGTTGACCAATTAGTCTTTAGGGATCGATAATTTTAACTTGCCACGCACTATAAATGTAACGCCCCACTTTTTGAACCCTAATTTTCGAACCCTAAAATTTTGCATTAAATGTTTTAATGCCGTGAAGTATGTGGATTAATTGACGAGTGAATTAATTGCTTGATTTCTATGTGACCTAATTGTGCTTTGGAGTTGAGACTTTGTTTGAATAGTCAACATTGTTAGAGAAATGACGTGGTCATTGAATGGTCAATATCGTTGAAGACGTGACGAGAATGTGGAATAGTCAATCTTGTTGAATTATGACGTGACTGTTTGAATAATCGATGTGGGTGAAATATATTGTGGTGAATTATTTTCTAAGGGTGAGTGAGAATAAATAGGATCATCAATAATTACCTTGCCCTCTTTATTTGAAATTTTCGACCACTATTATTTAATGGAGAGGAATTTTTTTTTTCTGGATTTAATTATTTGTTGGGATAATTATCCTAATTAAATCCAAAACCCGATTATTCTTTATTTCTCCATTAGGAATTCGACCCCTACCTTATTCCTAGGGAGATTTCGAAATTCCCCTTATTTAAGGGAAGAAGGAATTGTTTATTATATATTTTGATCCCTTATTTATTCCCTTCCATGAATAAATATAAATATCCTAGCAAATCTTACCATACCTAAGGAGATCTTGCCATATCCAATTTTTATTAGGATTTGAGTTTAATTCCTTGTGGGAGAAGGAATAAAATCGCTTACTCCATATATTATTGGGAATATTATTATTTTTATTCTGCTCCGTATTATTTTATTCTACTACGTGAAATAGCAAATTAAATCATAGGCTAATTAAATAGCCTAGATTTCGAATTCCTCCTAATTTTCTCTCCTAATTCACACCAACCTCCACTCTTCCATATCTTTTCAAATCTTTAATTTATTTAATTGAATATTATATCTTGCACTCTATAAATAATAGAGAAACCCTAAACCTAAATAAAAAACTACACACCTCTCTCTCCCAAATTCACGCCTCTCACTTCTCCCACTCCCTCTCAATTTTTCTTCTATTTTTCTCCATGAATTCTTCATCTTTTGAGAAGAATTTAAGTTGAAGCCTCAAGAATTTTTGAAGAATCGAGCCACTTTTCGCTTCTACCGATTGTTTTCTCAAGAGAAATGTATACTTGAATCATCTTTCTCACCCTTACCTTTGAATCCATGTTTCTTGATTCCCTCATGCATATAATGAGTGTAGGAATCATAGATCTAAGAATTTAATCGGGTGGGAAGAATGATTTCATGAGAAAAGTGTGGATACGCGTTTAGGTATGTGTATGTGTAAGATGGTGGATGACTTGTTGGTGAATGATATGTGAATGTATGAGAACATGGTTTTGAGATCCTTTTGAAGCATGAATATATGTGTTTGGGTTAATTATAGATAAACCCTAATTTGAAATTGTGAAGCATGAAAACTGTGGTGTATGGATAGTAGATTCCGATGTGTGTTTGACCGACCAAACGATCTTATTTTGGCACAAATTTTTAACTGAGTAAAATTTGAGATGTCCTCTGTGTTGTGTATAAGTTTCAGCCGCTTTTGAGGAAAGATGAATTTTTAATGAAATTTTGAAGTCAACTGCGCAGTTCTGTCAGAATTTATATTCTCGACCAGTGAGTTTCGTTTTTTATTTGACCGACCTAAACATGTGATTTTGATGTGAAATTGTAACTGGATGACCTTTGATGTGTATATTGGGTTGTGGTAAAATTTCAGCCCCAACGGAGGTCAGATGGATTTTTAATGACATTTACAAAACGACTGCGCAGTTCTGCAGATTTCTATTATGTTTAAATAATACTTGTTGTCAAGTTTGAATGAAATACTTGATGCATGTGTGTCCAAGGAACGTATCTTATGGCGAGGTTATGTGTTATACGAGGAGGTATACTATGGTGTGTTTCCTTATGTTGGTAAACGTTTGGGATGGGTGATTTAAGAAAACGATGAAAGGAACGATAGGACATGCATATTTTGAGTCAATGATTGAGACTGAATTTGTGTTACACATAATTTAAAGGTGATAACTCGCGCTCTCAGCGTGATAGCAAAGGGAAGGAAGTACTTGAGATCTAAGCAGACGAGGTGGGCTATCTTTTAAATAAGGACGAGGTCCTAAATATTTTTTTATCGATGGGAATGAAATTGTGTTTATCATGCCTTATTTGATTTTTAACGTGCCTATCTGGAACGTATCTTATGGCGAGGTTATGTGTTATACGAGGAGGTATACTATGGTGTGTTTCCTTATGTTGGTAAACGTTTGGGATGGGTGATTTAAGAAAACGATGAAAGGAACGATAGGACATGCATATTTTGAGTCAATGATTGAGACTGAATTTGTGTTACACATAATTTAAAGGTGATAACTCGCGCTCTCAGCGTGATTGCAAAGGGAAGGAAGTACTTGAGATCTAAGCAGACGAGGTGGGCTATCTTTTAAATAAGGACGAGGTCCTAAATATTTTTTTATCGATGGGAATAAAATTGTGTTTATCATGCCTTATTTGATTTTTAACGTGCCTATCTGATATGGCTTTATGCCATTATTATCTAAATCGAATTCGGGTCCTCGTAAGGCCGCAAACCCTACTTGGACTAGTGTACACCTATGGTAGACCGTGTGCTAGCGTATGGGCTGGCCGGTCTAGTGACTTGGTTTGTGGCCACATTCCATGTCATGTATTGGCAGATATGACTAACGTCTATGGGAAAATGACTGATCAGTCGACTTTTACAATGGGAAATGATTTTGGTACCTCGGGCCTTTCTAAAGATAAAACCCCGATGGATACTTGAAAAAGGCATGATAAATAAATATTCTTTTGATGAACTGTTTTCGGCGTTAAGTCCACTGAGTATTATTATAGTACTCAGCTCTGCATGTCTTTTCCTTATGAGCAGGTTGAGCGGCGACGAGCGGTTGGCGGTGTTGAGCAAATTAATTAAATTGATATGATTGACTTGAAACTCCTAGTGTCGTCGTGTCTTCACACATGACTTTACTTTTTTCTTGGATGCTTCTCCTAAAACATGATTTTTTTATCTTTTGGTTGATACTGAAACTATTGGATTACTGTTTTGGATTATTTTGAACCTTGCCATTTTGACCAAAATTATGATAGTCACTCTTCATTGGTTTTTTCTTTATTGCTAAAGCGTGACCTTCTTTTCTTATACTTAATTGTTCATTAAATACTTTGGTCAAACCTCTTGATGAAACCCTAGCCTATTGTCCTTGTTGCATTTAAGTCCGTTTAAGTCGCGATCGCCGCATTTATTCTACCCTAGAAGGGCGGTCGTGACAATAAAACTCCGTACACTTGCGGGTGACAATTGAACCAAAAAAGTAGTTCGAGCCAGGGTATCTTCATAGCATTTGAATTCGAATCTCATATGCTGTTCTTGTTGGCTGTCCTTAATAGAATGAAGATTTTAATCTAATTCACATTCTTTTTAAATTATTATAAGAACTTTCCGAAATGAAAAAATGACTCAACTATAAGGGAACGAAGGAAGTAATTGCTAAATATCTCTAAACATTATCTTCGTAGCGCCTCGGACTCTTGGCCGAGGTCGTGTGCCACGCGGTCGAGTGTCAGCCTCAGTGGTCTGTGTGGGCTCGGTATGGTAATTGCTGGGTCTGTATCATCTGCAATGTTTAAACTTTAAAATCCATGACTGGCTTTAAAATATAACCTAATTGGACCTCGTTTCATTTTACTACTGGGTCTAGGTGTGAGACAGCGAAACCCACTTGTCTAATCACGAGCTTATTCGAACTAGTCAAATTAAACCAGGCTTTATGGCATTGTGGTACGTACTGGTAGGTGGAAATCATATGCACCAACACAATCAATGTACATTTGTTTGTGTGCCTAATAAGTACTCCCTCCATCCCATTGGTAACCTCCATCCCATCCCATTGGTAATGAAGCATTATTTTATATAAAATTTTATGTAGTGTTATTTTATAAGTTAATAAATAAGAGAATAAAGTAGGGGAGATGAAAAAATAAAAATATTTTTTTTTATTTTACAAAATATTTTATTTTTAATGAATAATCCAAAAAGGAAAATATTTCAATTTTTAATGGTATATCATTCATGGTATGAAGTCGAGAATCTCGATATATAGTTATTTCATATTTTTATAGTATATGGGCATTGGGCCATATGTATTCACTTGCATGTGATTGTCGGCTATTTTGTTTTTGCTGGATATACTTCTTTTATCAATCCTGTCAGTTCCAGCTTCTAACTTTTCCTTATTTAGTGTATATTTACTGCTGGAAATTAAGCATATAATATGTGCTCCCATTCAACTGCATGTATTTTGCTAAACTTCAAAACTTAATGTTCAAACTGTCTAAACATTTTGTATAATACTCTTACACGCTATATCAAAAAAAATCCCGAAATAGATTTTGAAATCAAAATCATTGCCGTTCAGTGGTCACCACCACCTACCATATGTTTCAACGTGACACATTGAATTTTTATTTTTGTACACCTTAAATGTATGTTTCAGGATATACCCCATATATATTTATGACACTTTAATTTCTAAATCCTATTGAAGAAATTAAAATGAGCAAATTAAAGAGATTTTCATGTGTTCGAGTTGAGCAAAATTTCTCTTAGACCAGTATTGCACACACATCAAATTATTTTATAATAAAAGAAATTAATATTTTAACATTAAAATTTGGAAATAAAATAATATATTGAGTAGCATCCTCTACTATAATATCCGCCATAGCAGGGGATCCAAACTCATTTCTTTGACCCTCTCTCATACACTATATTATTTTAATTAAGACTGGTCAAATAATCTTTATTCTTTTATACTCATTTCATCGCTGAAAATTTGCCACATTTCAAATTTGTCGCATTTCACTTTTTTACCATTTTTTGCAGTGAATTTCATATTACATCAACTCATTCTTATTCACATTTGATTATAAAATTAATAATTGAAAATAGGACTCAAATTCCACTAACTTTTTCAACTCAATTTCCATTACATTTCTTAAAATCCGTACCGAGTAAATGTGACAATATTTAAGAGATGGAGGAAGTAATAATTATTTTAGAGACAAAGGTTATTATCTTTTTTCTGGGAGCTAGTACTTTGGGAGTAGGTCAGAATATAGAGCTCAATTATTGACAAAATCAAAAAGCTTAAAAATGGTCGTATTCTTCATTTTCCACATCCAAATTATATTCGAGGGGATAATTTAACGGAAAGTTGAGTTTTTGACTTGCAAGATATCTTTATAATCATTACCAACACAATAAATCATTGCAATCTTAATCTTTATATGAGTTTCATGCATGCTCGGCAGCACAAGTGCACATAGACCTAATTACATATATTAAGTGCATATCAAGACTCAAATTTAATGATCTAACCAACTAACTAATCTTATATTGGTACTCTATGTGACGAGGTAAGAACCACAATAACGTTGAAATGATCAATCTTATACCGTCAAAAAAAAGTGGCTAAGTTTATTATTTTAGGCCGTTCATCAAAGTAAATATGAAAAGTTTTAAATAAAATACTCCATCCGTCCCATTAAATATAAAATATTTGATTTCAGCACGAGATTATATGTAGTGTTGTTTTGTAAGTTAATGAAGAAAGAGTAAAATAAGTTAGGGGAAAAGGTAGAGAGAGTGTTTTTAAATTTTTAGAAATGTGTCATTTTTAATGGGACAACCCAAGAAGGAAAATATTGCATTTCTAATAGGATGAGGGAGTACTAATCTTATACATCATTCTAGGCTTCTAGCTAAAGGTGGACCCTACAATTCACTAACACTAATCCCATCATCTTTTTCCTATTTCTCTCTTATTTTTCCAATTGCGTGCTAAAATCCGCGTCATTTATAATTTTGTCTATTTTTTTTATGAACGAGAGTAGTATTTTGTACAATAGATATATCACTCGTTTATTAATTATGAGACAATTCAATGTCAACTGATGTTTGTCAACCATAATTTACCTTCTATGATATGCTGATCAATTAATTTAAGTTATGCAATGATATCATTTAACCGACCCCAACTAGACATGATTCACGAGGCTCTTTAATACAAGTAACAATAATCATTTAATATTTTTATTTAACAAGTGGCGGAGAAATACTAATTAGCTACTACTATAATTTATCAAATTAGTCATATTCCATTTTTTTAATCGAAGCTAGACTTAGAGTTTCACAAAGTATGGTTTTGCCATAAATAAGAGGTATAAGGGTGGCAGATGGACATTGTTTTTCTTTATTTATTTGAAAAAAAAATTTTGTGGCTGATGTTGAGATCGTGATTAATAATCCACTCCATGTTGTTAAAAAAATAAATAAATAAAAAGAAAGGAAATGTCAATGCTTAATTGGTCTTGCATTAATTACGGCCATGCGTCGTCATGTTTCGGATGAATTTATTCATTTATGGGTAATATATTAATCCCCACATGAAGTAGTCATGTACAGCACTGTTGTGATAAAAATGAACAGAGGGGCTGGTCTGTTCAATTATTTGTATCTATCCACCTAAAACTCTAATGATTTATGTCACTAATATATACTTTCTCCTCCATTTCCTCATAATTAGGCTGTTGAATGGCTTAGAAAGAGAGTTTTTTGGTGTAATAAGTTAATGATTTCATTGTTTTCATATGAGTCCTTTAAATAGGATGAATAAATCATGTACATGGTAGCAGAGTAAATCTTTCTATATAAAATATTCTATCAATCTCCTAATTTAGAAAATTGGTGATTTCCTCTCTTAATTGATCCTTTCCTACCTTAACACTTCCCTCAAATTAAGTAGTGGGATCACTGATACTTAATTTGTTGAGAACTTCTTCGAAATTCTTTGAAGTAACTGCTTTTGTCAATATATCCGCCAACTGATCTTCAGAGCGCACAAACGGGAACTCAACAATGCCAGTTTCGATCTTTTCCTTGATAAAGTGTCGATCTACCTCCACATGCTTTGTTCTGTCATGCTGGACTAGGTTTTTTGAGATACTTATTGCAGCCTTGTTATCACAATATTGTGGCCATATTCCGGGAGCAAAATCGATCTCAGTCAACAATTTTCTTAACCACAAAATCTCGGTCAGGCCACTTCTGATTCCTCTGAACTCTGCTTCTGCACTTGACAATGCGACCACTTTCTCTTCTTGCTTTTCCACGTCACCAAATTCCCACTTGTCAAAGTATGATTTGAGTTACTTTGTCTATAACCATAGCTCTTCATTGCATCAGAAAATCTCCCAAACCAGACTCTTGGGGACTGCTTAAGTCCGTACAGAGTCTTCTTCAATCTACATCCTTTGCCTGTCTTGAAATCACTCGAGAATCTGGGCGATGCTTCATTATATATCTCATTTTTTAATTTACCATGAAGAAATGCATTTGTGACGTCGAACTGATATAGTAGTCAGTCCCGGTTGGCTGCAATTGATAGAAGTACTCGAAGAATATCCATCTTCGCTACTGGTGAAAAAGTCTCTTAGTAGTCAACTCCATATGTCTTAGTATATCCTTTTGCCACAAGCCGAGCTTTGTATCGCTCAATCGATCCATCGGGTCTCCTTTTGATAGTGAAGACCCATCTGCACCCAATTGGTTTCTTCCCTTCAGGTAGCACACATTTTTCCCATGTCTGGTTTCAGAGTAGAGCATCAATATCCTTTTTTCATAGCATCTCTCCAATGCTTGTGTTTTATGGCCACATCTGCCGAGTGTGGAATTTCTTCCTCATTATAGAGTGCTTCCTCAAATGCCCGTGCCATTTCTGTTAGATGTCCTTTCACCAAATTTGCTAAGGAATATCTGGCTTTTCGATTGATTCTCTCCGGAGTATACTTCTTTGGTGGAACTCCTTTGTTAGTCCTTGGAGGTAATTTATAACCTCCAGTGTCTGGGTCTATCCCTTCTACGTCAATTGTAGGTGTAGTAAGGGAATGTTCATCACCTGTTTCCTGACTTTCACTTTTTGGATTAGGATTCGTAACAACATTCACGGGGGAATAAGGACTTACATTAGATATTAGAAGCGGAGAGGTATCAGGAGATATGTCACTGCCAGCGTCAGTTTGCACTACATCAGAGACTTGCTCAGTGGGACTGCATATTGCTTCCTCTGGTAGGTTCGCCTCTAGTGTACTTGACAGTGACACCCAACTTAGTGGGTCGCTAACATTACTTCTAATATTATTCTCACTCTCCCCCTGACCGCTAAGGTGGGCATAGAAATATTCTGACTCAAGGAAATCACAATTCATCATGGTGTACATACGATTTGATTTAGGATCAAAGCACCTATATCCCTTCCGATTCACCCCATAACCCACAAAGACACATTTAATAGCACAAGGGGACAATTTTGTTCTTTCATGTTTGGGTATATGAACAAAGACAGAACAACCAAAAACACGAGGTTCTAAGGAAAGATGTTGTGGAATATTGGTATGTAAGGCTAAGGCAACGAGAGGGGTTTGGAATTTCAGTATGTGAGTAGGTAATCGGTTTAGAAGATAAGCGGAAGTGGCAAGAGCATCGGGCCAGAATCTTTTTGGTACTTGTGACTCAATGAGGAGGGCACGGGTCATTTCAAGCAGAATTCAGTTTTTTCTTTCGGCTACTCCGTTCTGTTCAGGGGTATGGGCACAAGTTGTTTAGTGTATCATTCCCTTTTCTCGAACAAACTGTTTCATATTGGAGTTGACAAATTCTCCCCTGTTATCGGAACGAAGGATTCGAATAGGCTTTTCGAATTGGGTTTGGACAAGGTTATAAAAATGGACAAAGTGTTCAAAGACTTCAGACTTATTTTTCATAAAGTACACCCAAGTCATACGAGAGAAATCATCAATAAAAATAAGAAAATATCTAAAACCTTGCCCCCCAGTTACTGGTGCGGCCCCAACACATCAGCATGTACTAAGGAAAATAAAGTTTTAGTACGAGAATTACTCAAATGATAAGAGTTTCGATGGCTTTTAGCAAAAACACAAATCTCTCAGTACATGCTAGATGTAGGAATAATATTAGGAAATAACATTTGTAAATAACCCAGAGATGGATGTCCTAAACGTCGGTGCCAAAGCAAAGCTTCCCGGTCAGCAGTCCCGTGAGTTAGCATGGCAGCCTCTTTTTGAGCTATCTCATCCAAGTAGTATAACCCGTCGTTTTCAGTGCCACGCCCAATAATCTCTTCGGTCCTGATATCCTGTAATAGACAAAAATTTGACTGCATTAGCAATGTACAATTCAACTCCCGGGTCACATGACTGATTGACAGTAATTTATGGGAAAGTGAGGGAACATGCAAACAATTTGACAAGTCTAGTGTAGGAGAAATTTTCACAGTCCCCGCCCCCTTAACAGCGGTAAATTCTCCACTTGCCGTTTGGATATGTGACAAGTGAGGTTTATGGGGTTTGGTTATATCTGACTCGTCATATGTCATGGTATCAGTTGCCCTGCAAAAAAAAATCCACCTATTATTTTTTTCAGACCCTGCAGATACGACACAGGCTGTCCCGACATCTTCCAGGACTTGGAAACGATTTCTACACTCAATTCGGGGGTTTTTTGAATTTTCCAAAAACTTTCGGGTCCTAACATAATTTTCTGAAATCTGTGGGGCAAATTCCTGGATAATATCAAAGTGGGGTTGAAAATTTAATTTAGTAGAATTGGGAGGGCTAGGTATAAAATGGGTAAAATTTAACCTTAGCCCCCATTTACCTCCCGTCGCCTCTTCAATTCGGTCTCCTTCATCAGGTCTGACGGCGCTGGCGGCGAATTGCGCTGCTTTGACTGTTTTGGGTGGTGCGCCGGCCAGCTGCTCGTTGTCCTGAGTGTATGCGGCCAATTCACGGTTGCCCTCGATGGCGACGACAGTCGCTGGTCCTCCATCAGTTCCGACGGCTGCCGCGGCGTGGCCTTTGCTCCACGGTGGACGGTTTGTGCTTAGACTCCCACCATTCCGGATATCCAACCAATTCAAAGCACCGCTCTCTCGTGTGCCTCCTTTTTCCACAGTTTGTGCACACCAATTTTGGAGTGGTTCGGCCTCCCCTTGTCTCTCGCAGTGAACAGCCCTGCTCCGATCCCATCTCCTGGGGATTTTCCATCTGTAGTGCGCAGGATTCATGATCGAATATCCTTCTGTTTCACTATGTTGTATGTCTGCTCTGTTGTGGGAAGTGGCTCTATCTTTAACACCTCTTTCTTTACATGTTCATACTCATCGTTTAGTGCAGTAAGGAATTCATAGAGTTTGTTTTGTTGTGTTTCCTCATTGTATATCTGGATATCTTCAGGATATTTCATCCGATTTGGCCTCTTCTGATCTATGGCCGTCATGATTTCATTGAGATCTGTCCATATATCCTCTAGCGTGCTGCTCCTCTGCTTCAATGTGCTCGCCCTACGATGGAGATCATATATTTGTAACGTATCTCCGCCGCTCGGATAAGTCACCGCCAGGCTGTCCCATATGTGCTGAGCGGTAGGCTGTTGAGCAACCCGACTAACCAGCTTGGTTTCGATGTTTAGAACTAGCCATGTAAACACACAATGATCGGCTTCCTGCCACTGTGAAAACAATGGATATGTTCTTGGCGGTGGGGTTAGGACTCCGGTGATGTGAGATATCATCCCATGTCCGCTGATTGCGTTGTGGATAACTATGGACCACAACGGATAATTATCTCCGTTGAGCTTGAACCCTATCGTCAAGGGTTGAGAATCAGTTTTGTATGAGGTTTTTTCTGGCTTGGTTTCGGTGATTTGGTTGTTTGATGGCTGATTACGCGCAAAACTATTACGCATAAAGTTTGAAAAGAGGCGTGCAAACTCATCCGCTTCAGATGTGTTATGGCCGCCGGTGATTTCTTTTTTTGGATCTGACATGGTTTATTTTTACAGGTTTTGGCTGAAAGGTTCGGGAAAGGGTTTATGAGCGATGATGACTTGGTTTCTGAGCTCTCAGAATCGTTGGCTCTGATACCATGTTGAATGGCTTAGAAAGAGAGTTTTTTGGTGTAATACATTAATGATTTCATTGCTTTCATATGAGTCCTTTAAATAGGATGAATAAATCATGTACATGGTAAAAGAATAAATCTTCCTACACAAAATATTCTATCAATCTCCTAATTTAGGGAATTGGTGATTTCCTCTCTGAATTGATCCTTTCCTACTTTAACAGAGGCGGAAATTTTTGGCATAGGATTTGAGAAATAGATATTTAGTTTGTTATATGGATACCTGTAAGAAAGAGAAAAAAACAGAGAATATAGTAGAAAGTATATGAATTGCAGAGAATAATATAAGAAAAAGTAAAATAAAAGTGAGAAAAAAGTGTTAATTAGTAATCCGTATTATATATGAAAATGACTCAATTATATATGGAAGAATTTTTCAAAATAGAAAAATAATTCGACTATAAAGGATAGGATGAGTAGTTAACTAATCATAGTAAATTCGGGAACTTAGATTGTTATCATTGCCGCGCCCTCATTTATGAGTATATAAATGATAGTAAAACAAAAACGAGGATAATGAATTAATGGCTAACATTTTTTAAGTTCTATCTTTGATTTCAATAGTAATATTTCAAATCAATTCTTCAGAAAATTATTAGGGACATATAAACACCTCCACTGGCACATTTTAGAGTTGTGAAAAACATCACAGTCAGTTTAGAAAAATCAAATTATACTATTACTGAAAAAAAAAAATGGAACTGAGTCTACAACACGACCATTAGATTCAATTTCGCGCATCCGTCATAAACTCAAGCAGTGTTCTCAATCTTACACGTGAATTAATAATTAATAAAAAAGATATGGTTGTCACACAAAATCAAATAATTAAATAGCAACAAATTTAAGAATTTTTTTACCAATTCATCAATTATGAAAGCATTTAGCCCGTTAATAATAAAATAAACGTTTAATTGAATTATAAATCCCAATAATGGACCACTGCATGCATCACCATCTCCTCCAACTACTTATTTATACACATCAGTCCCAATGTAAATTTTTCAAATTTCTCCCAATCAAACAATCGGCAACAATGTCTACGGAGGAGCTTCCGCGGCGAGAGATTCCGGGATCGGTCGGGCTCCCCTTCTTCGGGGCCATAGCCGACCGCCTAAGCTACTTCTACAGCCAAGGCGAGCTCAAATTCTTCACATCTCGCATGGAGAAATACAAATCCACCGTGTTCCGTTGCAACATGCCGCCCGGCCCCTTCATTGCCCGCGATCCCCGCGTAATCTGCCTCCTCGACGCCCTCAGCTTCCAAACCCTCTTCGACACGTCCAAAGTCGAAAAGAGGGACGTCCTGGATGGCACCTTCGTCCCCTCCACCGCCTTCACGGGGGGCTACCGCACCTGCGCCTACCTCGACCCGTCCGAGCCCAACCACGCCCTCCTCAAGCGCTTCTTCCTCTCCCTCCTCGCCAAAAGGCACGACCACTTCATCCCCTTGTTCCGCCGCGGCATGTCGGACCTTCTCTCCACCCTCGAAGACGAGATCGCCGCGAATGGATCATCTTCCTTCAACGACCTAAACGATGCGATGTCGTTTGAGTTCGTTTTCCGCTTGCTCTGCGGGGTGGGCCCGGCCGAGACGAGTCTGGGCCGGGACGGCCCAAAATCAATGGACTTATGGCTCTTCGGCCAGCTCTCGCCCTTGATGACGCTTGGACTCAAATTCGTACCTTCCTTTATTGAAGACATGTTTCTCCATAATTTCCAAATTCCGTTCTTTTTAGTGAAGTCTTACTACGACAGGATCTACTCTGCCTTCGAAGCGAATCTCGGGAAGCTTCTCGAAGAAGCGGCCGAGCTCGGGCTGGAACGGGACGAGGCGTGCCATAACCTCGTGTTCCTGGCCGGGTTCAACGCATACGGGGGGATGAAGGCCGTGTTCCCCGCGCTGATCAAGTGGGTCGGCGCGGGGGGCCCGGGCCTCCACGCACGCCTCGCGGCGGAGATCAGGGCGGTGGTGAAGGAAAACGGGGTGATAACTCCGGCGGCGTTGGAAGAGATGAGTTTGACGAAATCGGCGGTGTATGAAGCGATGCGGATCGAGCCGTCGGTGCCGTATCAATACGGGAAGGCGAAGGAGGATTTCAAGATTCGGAACCATGAGAATTCGTTTTTGGTGAAGAAAGGGGAGATGCTGTTTGGGTACCAGGCGTTGGCGACGAGGGATCCGAGGATATTCGAGAATCCGGATGATTACGTGGCGGAGAGGTTTGTGGGGGAAGAAGGGGAGAAGCTGTTGAGGTATGTGTACTGGTCGAATGGGAGGGAGACGGAGGATCCAACGGTGGAGAATAAGCAGTGCCCGGGGAAGGATTTGGTGGTGATGATGTGCAGGTTGATGTTGGTGGAGTTCTTTTTGAGGTATGATACGTTTGAGGTTGAATCTGGGAAGCTTCTCTTGGGCTCCTCAGTCACGTTCAAGTCGCTCACTAAGTATGATCATTAATTATTATTCAGATTATACATTTTTCTTTTTCACTGCTTTATATTGTTAGTCTTATTGTGAAAAATAATACTCCTTCGTCCCGGCTAAGATGACATACTTCTTAGTCGGCACGGGTTTCTAAGAGTTGTTGGTTAATGTAATTAGTTGGAAAGAGAAATAATGAGTGTACGTATTAAATGGAGAGAGAACGAAAGTTGAATATTTAATTGGATTGAGCAAAAGTGGTTGGTATATTAATTAGAGAGAGAGAAAATTACTAAAAATAGAAATGTGTCATATTAGTTGGACAAAATAAAAATAAATACTCCCCTGGTCCGCGAATAGGAGTCCCATTTTTCCATTTTGGTCCGCCCACAAATAGAAGTCTCGGTTCATAATTATCATAAATGGTAAAAAGACCTCACATTCCACAACTCATTCCACTCACATATCATTTAAAACTAATATATACAAGTGGGACATATATTCCACTAACTTTCTTCCCCCACTTTTCTTAACATTTGTTAAAACGCGTGCCAAAAACGAATGGGACTCCTATTCGCGGACGGAGTGAGTATATATATATCTTAGTTGTGATGGAGGAAATAGTGTAATAAATAGGAACGAAATAATGAACAAAACGGATATTAAATAAATAAGAACTGTATAAATCAAAGTCGTTACTAACACATCCACAAAATTCTATGAGTTTAGTTACACATGATGGAATAAGCTAAACACATAGTTTGTAGGGAAAACAAAGAAAACATAAGAACTAAAATGATAGAACCCAAAGGGTGAATCTTGTAGTCTTGATCTTCTCTTGATTCCACACATCAAACTCCTTTGATCTTGATGAACAGTGGAAGGAACTCTCAAATATTATGCTTAGTTAGGTTGAGATTTTTTAGCTTAATTGAGAATTGAGATGCATTTTCAGCCACTTATCAACAACATTTTCGAAATGTCAACTGCAAGTAGATTATGTCAACTCGGGGGTATTATCGTCAATAACCTGTACATCAAATGTCAAAAACTTATAGTTGACATGAATTGTATATGTATTTGACATTATGTTTGTGTAGTTGACATGAATTGTACACATAGTTGACATTATATGTGTGTAGTTGACATCAATTGTATATGTCGTTGACATTATATGTGTGTAGTTGACATGAATTGTATATATATTTGACATTATGTGTGTGTAGTTGACATGAATTGTACACATAGTTGACATTATATGTGTGTAGTTGACATCAATTGTATATGTCGTTGACATTATATGAGTGTAGTTGACATGAATTGTATATGTAGTTGACAAAAAAAAAATTAAAAAATTTTTTTTTAAAAAAATTAAAAAAAATTAAAAACAATTTAAAAAAAATTAAAAAGTATTCATTGAATAAGATGTACCATGAAATTACCATTCTGCCCTTTCATAATTAATTAATCTAAAAATATTTTCCATGTGGCGATTTCTGGACCACTCTTTTAATAAAAATGAGTCGTTGATAATGCATCTCAATTCTCAATTAGACTAAAAAATCTCAATCGATCACAACCCTATATATATATATATAGGGTAGCGTTAGTGTGCTAACTAATTTACAGTAATAACTAATAATTTCAATATTACGTATTAAAATTATTAACACAAAGACATAATTATATCAATACAACATGTAAATTTAAATATCAACACAAAGACATAATTTATCAACACAAGAAAGATTGATAAATTTATGTCTTTGTGTTGATATTTTTAACATACAAAATTGATATTTAGTTATTAGTTATTACTATAAAAAGTTAGTATTTGATCACACACGTATAAATATATATATATATATATATATATATATATATATATATATATATATATATATATATATATATATATATTGTTAAAATGACAACACCTCTTAAAATGACACTGTGACACCACGTATCCTGCAATAGTATAAACGCTACACTGCAATCTAGAGATTGCAGTCTAGCGTGTTGGATATTGCAGACGGGAAAAAATTGCAGTCTAGCGTATTGGATATTGCAGGCTGAGAAAATTTACCCTTGAGCATTTTTTATGATTGCCACATGGCAGCTGATTATTCGTCCATGTGTACAAATGATTGGTTAGTAAAGGTGGTATGGTGTAACTTTAAGAGGTGTTGTCATTTTAACACTAACATATATATATATATAGGGATGCATTCATTTTCTTTTTGTATCTTTTGTTCTATTGTTCTTTTTAATCTCAGCCCCACGATTTTGTCATCCGACGGTTAGATTGATGCCACGTGTCATTTAATAATGCAGATTTTTAGTTGAATAATGCACACCGACTAATAATGCACCATTATAGTGTAATAATGCAGATTTTCAGTTGAATAATGCACACCGACTAATAATGCAAATTTTTCGTCAAATAATGCAGATCATCACAACCATCCAATTCAAGGATCCAAGGGCTGTGATTAAAAAGAACATTGGACTGAAAAGATGCGAATGACTTTAACACACCCCTATATATATATATATAGAGAGAGAGAGATTTGCATTAAGCTCCTATTGCCGAAAATTAAGCTTTATATTCCCTTCCACACTCTCCCTCTCTCTCATTCCAAACCTCTACCCCATTCCAATTTCGATCAAAACCCTTTCCCCTAATTCCACTCATAGTCAAAACCCTAGCAGTCGAGAAGAGACCACCAAAGCGGTTTTCCACGCTGTTCTATCTCCGTGAAAACCTTTCGGCCAAGTGAACTCTACGTTTCTCAGTCGTTTCAGCCTTCTTCGTCGTTGTACGGTTGCTATGGCAGTGCAGATCTGGTGGAATATGAACCAAAGCCGGCGATTATGGGTAAGTGATGAAGCTTCGACGTTTTTAGCAAAGTTATTATGGTCGGTTTTTCTGTAAATCAGCACTTTTGTCAATTTACAACTTTTAGTTTTGTGATGGATTTCGATTTTGGTTTGCTACATTATTTAATTGATGCTCATACATCACTGCTCTATATACATTGTTCACACAAATTGATACATTATTTCACTGTTAAATCATTTAGATAGATCAGTACATTAACTGATTCAGCTTTTATGTATCATGTTCTGTTACATTATGTAGCTAGATATGTACATCATGTTTTATTACTTTATTTAGTCAAAGATGAACATTAGTTGGTAACGCTGCGGTACATTAGATGTTGCTGTCATGAGACATGTTTTTTTGTACATTATTTTGATAGATAGGCTACATTATGACGATCCATTTGTACATTACTTCATATGATATTCTATCCATTTCCTAAGGGGCAGAAGTTATATCCATTCCCCAAGAGTTAAACAGTCCATGGGGCTAGGATGCAGTACCAACCCAGTAGTACAACGTTCAATAAGGGCAGAGAGTCAGCGTCATTCCCATTATATTTATTGTAATTGTAATGTACGACTATAGTTATTATTTGTATATTTCTCTTACTAAATAATATACAAGGATGGTATTTTAATGTATGCTTTTCTGATTTTGTTTGTGATCACATTGGGACACCATGATTTGAGAAACTCTCCAATGCTGAAAGATATAGAGAATGACAAGGAGAAGCATAGATAAGAGGAAATATTGACATTTTTTAGTTTGTTTTCCAGATGTATTGTTTTTTATACTTGCTTTAAGACATACATGATTAGTAGTTAAGTATTACATTGTTTTGGAGTTATCCTACTTTATAATTTTATCCCTACTATTTTTATGTTATAAATTTACATTACTATATACTTTTGACCCATGGATTGCTAAACCCAAAGGGCATGAATTCAAGTTCCTTTCAACATTATTCTCTACAATCTGTACATTATTCACTGACCCGAATGTACATTATTAGATACTATTAGTACATTATTTGCTATACTAAATCTTAAACACATTAAAAATGAAATTTAATTTATGTGGTGGTGCTATACTCTAGCCCCATGGATTGCTAAACCCTAGGGGAATGGATCAAACTTCCTGCGCTTAGTGATGGTTTCGTTTGTGAGTGGGTACTACAACCTAGCCACATGGATTGCTAAACTCAAAAGACATGAATTCAAGTTCCATTCAATATTATTCTCTTCAATCTATACATTACTCACTGATCCGTGCACATTATTAGATACTATTGGTACATTATTTACTGTACCAAATTTTAAACATATAAAAAAATAAAATTTAATTCATGTGGTGGTGCTATAACCTAGCCCCATGGATTGCTAAACCCAAGGGGAATTATTCAAACTCTCTGCGCTTGGTGATGGTTTCGTTTGTGTGTGGGTACTACAACCTAGCCCCATGGATTGCTGAACGGGTATGGATTCAACTCTCGCCAAACATTAAATACTTACACATGTACATCATTTAGTATTACCCATGTATTTAAAGGCCACTTGGCGTACATTATTTAGTTCTACTTAGACTAAACATTATTCCATGAAACACATACATAATTCAAAAATGAATTTTGATGTATGGGTTAGTAATATGCCCTAGCCCTATGGATTGCTAAACCCTATGAGAATGACTCTAACTCCCTTCCCGTAGTCAATGTTTTGTTAGTGAGTTGGTACTATACCCTAGCCCCATGGATTGCTAAATCCTTTGGGGAATGGATTTAACTTTTGTCACACATTAAACCTATTGTAATCTACATTATTCAAAGCCGGCATATACATTATACAACTATAATCGTACATTAATACAATCTACATTATACACTAAATATAGTACATTACTTGTCGAAAATTTACAAACTGTAACTTACGAAAAGAAAACATGAAAATCTGTAAATAAATGAATGAATAAATTAAATTACTTTCTTATTGTTGAAAAAACGAAAGCAATCAAGGAATACTTCCAGAATTCGGGTTTAGGCGAGAAACTACATCACCAGACGTGTTCAACGTAGAAAATCGAGTCAGTTATATGAAAGAAGAAAGAGAAATTATTATGTAATCATGAACACAAAATTAGAATCAATAATATTGTATTAAAGGAAAGAAAGAGAAGAAAGATATATTATGCGTGAGATTTGAGTCAGTTACGTGAGAGAAGAAAGAGAAATTATGGGTGAGATTTGAGGGAGAAATTAAAGGAAACTTCCATAACTGACTAAAATGTGCCTTCCTCAAAGGCCCTTTTCGGTTTCTTTAAATATTTTATTTAAGAAAATGTGGCATTATGAAAGGGCAGAATGGTATTTATGTCAACAACAACATTTTATGTGTATAGTTGACAATGTGCCTTCCATAATTGTCATTTTCACGCTATGTCAACTATAGAGACTTTATGTCAACTACGATATCAACAACAAACGTTATTTATGTCAACAACAACATTTTACAAATAATTAATGTCAACAACAAATATTTTCATGTCAACGCCCTATATTATTTATGTCAACAACAACGTTTTACATATAATATATGTAGATATATGTAGTTGATATTATATGTATGTAGTTAACATAAATTATATATGTAATTGACATGGATTGTACACATAGTTAACATTATATGTGTATAGTTGACATGAATTCTATATGTAGTTGACATTATATGTGTGTAGTTGACATGAATTGTATATGTAGTTAAAATGGACTGTACACATAGTTGACATTATATGTGTGTAGTTGACATGAAATGTATATGTAGTTGGCATCATATGTGTGTAGTTGACATGAATTGTATATATAGTTGACATAGATTATATATGTAGTTGACATTTTATGCGCGTAGTTGACATTAAAAAAGGGAGATAACTAAATCTTGAATCTAACTATTAGCAAGTAATTTCCAACTGGGGAATATCACCAGACACCTAGAGTGCAAAATATTTCATGCTTAAATTTGGGGAAATAAAAGAGAGAGACACGTAACATTTGCCTCAAAAATAGAATTCTTTACGTCTTTTCCGATCCTTTTTATACTTAATAAATCATCCAACAATAAAAAAGAAACAGAAATTTGTGGAAGAAAAAAAAACACATGAAAATAGGAGGCCGAGTCCCAGCTCGACCCGGATCCTAGCGAAGGACTGGTTCGGGCTGGCCCGGTTCCGAACCGGACAAAACAAAGAGGTGAATTTGACCGAGAAATGTCAGATACTGCGGCAGATCCTTACGCTTTACGTATCCCCTCGTCGCCTTCTCCGTGTAGCAGTTATACGCCTCCTCCTCCCCCTCTTCTCCTCCGCCGCCGCTCCTCCGCCACATCATCTCCGCGTAGCTTCGGTGCGCGTAGTACGCCTCTGCCTCCACGATCGCCGTCTCCGCGTCGTCATCGGTCTGGATCTGGATCTAGATCGGGCGGCGCTCGTAGTGGCCGCGCGAGATCCCCTCGAGGTCGTCCATCCTAGCGAGCGCGGCGGTGGAGACGGAGTAGAGTTCGCGGAGATGCGGTAGCCACGGTCGGGGTGGTCGAGGAGGAAGGGGACGCGGAAGGGGCCACATATGAGGGGGAGGCGGAGGGCGGTGAGGTCCTGAAGGAGGTTGTGGTTGGAGAAGCCCTACTTCCTAACATAGATTATAATGAAAACATAAAATTACCATTCTGGCCTAACATCTTCCCTAATCAGCTTAAACACTATGTAAACTTAGGCGGACGAGAAGCAAGTTCTAGAAACATATACCTGAATGAAGATAAATCACACAAGAAAAATTAAGGCTCAAATCTCACAAGTTATAAGCATGATTCATGGTGAACAAGCAATTCACTAATTATGCACATTTTCACCAAACCATCAAATCAAAATGTCAAGTCATACTTAATCAAAGATGAAAAGAGCTTAATATCATTGGCAACTCGGTCTAATGTGTCCCTATATATGCGTGTTTCTAAGTTCTTCATGCTATGTTCATGACTTATTTTCATCTTCGGGTTCTTTTAAAAACCAAACAAAATAAAAAACAAACCTAAGCTCATGGTCCACCACGTCGTCCCTCCAAACTTATTCACAACTAAGTGTAGAATAAGTTTGTAGTAGTCGTTTGGGACGTGAGTAATCTATAAAAACAGTAAAGGTACCTTGAAAGTTTTACGCTGAGGATGGACGAGGTAAAAATTCAAAATCTGCGGCTGGAGTGCGATAAAGGGCTAGCGGGCCGCTCAGATGATCTAGGTGTCGCTGGCGAAGAAACAGAATGCATCTAGTAAGTCACCAGCGGACCGCTGCGCAAGCTTCAATTGTTGCTTGGAAAGTTCTAGTAGCTGCAAAAATTCCAAACAACACAGAAACCAAATACTGCAAAAAATTAAAGAAAAATCATGCAAACACAAAACATTGT
Source organism: Salvia splendens (assembly GCF_004379255.2). Taxonomy (NCBI): domain Eukaryota; kingdom Viridiplantae; phylum Streptophyta; class Magnoliopsida; order Lamiales; family Lamiaceae; genus Salvia; species Salvia splendens. The sequence continues at coordinate 23,208,225 of NC_056036.1, read as the reverse complement.
CTTCAAACAAAACAAAATAAAATGATACATTGCTTATTTATAATCATGAGCTTGACTCTTCAATATTCATTCTTGAGGAGGAGAGAAACGGGTGCTAAGCACGTCGAAGGCACCAATAAAAAAGGCGATGTTGCCACTCATGATTTGGTTCTTCTTTTATGCCTCGACGACCATTCTTTGGAGCTCGGAAATTTATTGGCTTTGGCGCACGTCTTGAAGCCGCCCAACCTTGATGGTTGAAGGCATTCCCTTGTTGTTGCTCCTCCCAACGATTGTCCCAAGTTTGAGACGTGTTTTGCATGTAGGAGAACATCTCTCCTAGACGGGCAGAGGTGTCGGCTTTGAATTCCTCATTGAGGTTGGCCCTCCCACGACAGTGGCTGGCCCTATTACTGCGGCGATGGCCCTCAACTTCATCTTCCTCATCTTCTTCATGAATCCCTCATCCTTGAACATTGGATAGCTCATCTCCTTCTTGATAATTGTCAATTGCATCAAAGGTGGGATCTTCTTCGGGGTAAAAGGTGGTGGTGCGCGATGGGATGTTCCTTTTCCTAAACTCCCCTTGAATAGGATTTGCTTCAATGGCACACGATGGGCTCAATTGTCTAGCTTCCACGTTGTTTGGTTATCCCACGTGTCCACTTTGGTCAAGTATGGAATGGGAATGGGAAAGTGATCCGGCTCCACTTGGAGGAGGAATGCTTGACCACTAGAGTGGGTCATCAAAAGCCCCACCTCAAACAACACCTCATAGGTGATGAACATCTCTCCCATGTCGGGGGTGAAATCCATGATCAGGATCCTATATGTTCGGCAATTGCCGTGATCAAACCTCCACAATAAATAGTGCTCCCATCCTTCTTGGAGATGCGGTCGAGATAGATGGTGACCAAAACCCCCAAATTAAACCTTGTCTTGCTTAAAAGATACCGCATAACATCTAACTCAGTTAGAGACACTCCACTGCCATTTACTCGGGCAAAGGTCAATTGGGTCATGGCTCGGAGGAGGTATCGAAGGAAGGGGTTGCGGATGGCAGACGACTTGGCGTACCCCGACTCAAACTCCTCACCATCTGTGGTGAAACCCCTCCAAATATAGGAGTATTCATAATCTACCTCCTCGTCAGGGTTGGGGTCGTAGCACTGGAAGACCTTACACAAATCGGCCATGGAAAATGAATGGTTCATGTTGTCGAGACGAAAGTTGTTCCTCTCGGGATTGCTGGAACGGCGGTTGCGGTGCACCTTCATTGTGCTGAGGAACTCGAGGGAGAGTTTCCTTTAGGATGGCCATCGCCCTTGAAACAAATGGATGAGGCCGTTCCCCTCTCCGACGTTGCAGAGTGTCCAAAAGTCCTCCAAAATGCCCAATGTGGTCAAGGGAAACTCGTGTGGGTACCTAGATGGCACCGTGTCAATAGCCGAGACTCTCTTCCACATGGCCTTTTGGTCTTCAGTGACGAGGTTGACTTCGCAACTCCTTGCACTCTCTTGATGTCCTTTTGTTGCCATTTTCCTACACGAAAATTAACTCTCTTAGAAGAGTGCATATAATGTAGACAACAAAGGCTCCTCCCAAACTTGTGTTTAACCAGGAATATTGAGGAGAGGTCTTTTTCACCAAGATTTATAATTTTCCCACTAATTCAACAAATATTACTAAGTATAAGTGGGAAGAGTAGGGTCTAACCACAGAGACTATGTACATACTCGAGATTGTTTCTACGACACAATCGGAAAAGGGGTTGGCTGCTGCCACGCATTCATTGAGTGGGTTAAGTTTCAATCTACTTGACTTGGCGGAAAAGACAGTACTCTATCTAACTGGTCAACTAGTCAGGCTACGTTTAAATCTACTTGACTAAGCAGAAATGACATGACTCTATCTAACTGACTTAGGAGACGGGAGAAGTACGGAGGCATGCATGACATTGAACATGAAACAACACTTCAAATTTGAAACTCAACAACAAGAACACATGCAACTACATGATAAGGCTTGGAACTTTCCTAAATTAGGCAGACAAAGCAAGAAAAGTAAAGGGGAACCATATTTCTCAAACTGGAAGGGCTGCCACAAAAAACTATGAAAAGCAAAAGGCAAAAGCAAAGAGCAGATCTGATTTTCTAACAACCCACTACTTCATCTTCTTCAAGTATCTAAGCTAAAATAGAGCATAAATAGAACATGGAACAATCATCAACGCAGAAAAATAGAGCAAACCTCAAATGAGATACGAACAAGAAATTTGACCTAAGAACTACTGGATCTATGCTACTGGACTCAGTGGAAGTCGAAATGAACACAGATTAACCTTGCTTACATCACCTAAACTAGCAGATCTCAGAAATCAAGCACGTGAACAACTAGATCTCAACATCTAAACTACTAGAAAGCATGTAAACAACATGGATCTAAACATCTAATCTACCAATTGCGAAAAGGATCCAAGAAATATGAGTAAATAGCATCATTAACATGAAAATAAACCAAAGCTTTATAAAACCGGAAATAAACGAGATCCTATGGCGTAGTGGTCAATTCCACTGATGAAACTCGAGATCTAACTATAGCGTCTCAAAAGTGGTAAAGAAAGCAAGGATCCAACGTCAGACTCGTCAATTCCTAAGCTGAAACCATTAAAACTAACTAGAAAGCGAGGTGTGAAGGAGCTTCTAAGATGGAGGCGTCAATTCCACCGTAGAAACGATCAACACAATGTAAATCTACACTAAAGTCTTGAAAACATGAAATAAAACGTAATCACAATGTCGGACTTGTCAATTCCTCCGTCGAAACCACATAACTAAGCTAAGAAATCGGTAAACTATCTAACTAAACTAAACTAAGCTAAGAGAGCGGTGGCGTTAAGCGCACTTTCTTCAATGGTGAGACCTTTTATTATAGGGCGGCTCCACCTTCAACCCTGGAGCAACTTCTCGTCCAATTGACCATTTTACCCTTATAGTAATTGTGGGTCTTGTGATTTGATCTTTCTTCGTACAGCTTGTCATATTAGCACGCCATTTTGTTTCCTTGACCAGTTAGGTGACTTTTTTCTGCACGTTTGCTCCAATTTGCCGCGTTTTCATCTGCTTGGTCAAGTTGCACCATCTACTTAACCCAACAACAATTCTTACACATTTAACTCGAAATTCGTGCATTATCTCTCCAAATATGTGTAAAATCACCCTAAAGCCAATGCATGAAATGAGCCTCATCATATATCAATGTAGAAACAAGAAATACAAGTTTACATTAACAACACCCTAAATTGTAGCATATAAACCTGTAGTCCACCTTCAATAATTCGGGGTGGTCAAAATCCATCCCCCATCATATATTTATCCCCATGCAGAGACGTATCAACATATTCAACACAAACCAACAATCTCTAAAAATTAATTAAAGTATCACACTTCATGGAAGTAATAATAGCCTCACATTGCTATGAACATGATTGTGATATCAAATAATACTAAACAATAGGGGAAATCACCAACAAGAATCTAACTATTCATCACCTTCATAAAATACAAAAATTCAACAATAAAAAACACATACTCATAATCAAACTCATCCCCCAAACTAAAGCATTCTTTATAACCGAACAATCCATCAAAATAAAGCAAGTTCCATAGAAGAAATTAAACAAAAGCTCCGAAATTTGAACTGGGAACCTACCTTGAGTTGGAGAGAAATTGAACTACGAAAGCTTGAAATAATGATGAGAATGGAGGAATGAGAGTTTGTATGTGTAAATTTGTAAGAGAATTGGTGATTTTAAAAAGTGGGGGTCGTGTACAAGGAGAAGTTTCTTGAATGTGGTAGATAAAATGGGAGAAAAACTACGCCTACGTAAACAAGAAAGTAACCCATAGTCATGCAGAATTGAAAACGCATCTTTCAGATCCAAACATCCCGAGGTAACTTGTCCACAATTTCTTCACAACTAGACAAAAACATAAATCAAAAACTCAGATCTGACCAAACCAAAACGAAACAAAACATTTGAGCTAAGATATTACAACACAGACCGAAAATCAAAAGCAGATCAGAAACATTTGACAAACTCATAGTTTAGGATATTTAGATGGGTGATTAACACATGTTGTTGAATCTTTTGAGGTATAAAGTCTAGGTTTCATCCACTTATTTGCTATTTTTATAGTTAACGAGTTTGTCGGAGTTTTGATGCAAAAAAATGGTCTAAAACCGGCAAAACAGAGCGATTGGGCTGATTCCAGAGAGTTTGCCCGGCCGGGCGTTTTCCATATACAAAATGCCCGGTAGGACGTTTAAAGAAGAGAAACAGAAAGTTCGCCCGGCCAGGCATTTTTCCACTTACAAATCACCCGGCCGGGCGATACCTACTTATGCCCACTTTTGCCCCTTTCTTACTCCGGATATAAAAGTGTTCTCACTCATTTTCAAACCTGAAGCTCCCACACTGCAAAATCAAGAGAGAAATCGAGAGATTGAAGGCAAGGAGGCTTCCATCTTCAAGAGATTGAAGAAGAAGACTCTCCCCAACATCAATTCCACCTATAGGGAGTTTTAGTTTCCATTTCCATTATGTTTTCATTTGTTTCTTTTGTATTTCCCTTTATTTTATCTTTGAGCATGAGTAGCTAGATTTTTATTAGGGATTTGGTGAAGTTTGAATGGATTGTATGGATTGAATCCATGGTTTAATGCTTATCTATCTCAATTTGTTGGTTTTGTTGATTCTTGAGCTTTTAATGTCTAATTGCATAGCTACCAATTAGATACATGTGTAATCAACAACTCCGTGCATCACATGTGATCGAGAGATGCATGAGCTAGAGAGGGCTTGGGTCCGTTGTTCTAGGGAGTCAATCTCGAATTGTATGGAGGAGACTCCTGCTCTAGTGATTGATCCACGTGTTAGATGCACCTGAGAGGGGGTCTAACCAAACTTCCCGACTTTCCTCACCACAATTAAGGCCCAATAGATGAGCATGACCCTTAGATGACATCCTTGATCCATTCTAACGGATCCATATCCCTACCTTTCCCAATTTGTGTGAAAATCATCTTTTACTTGTTGTGCTTAGTTAATTGTCTTAATTAGCTTACTTGTTCTTTGCTATTAGTTAAGAAAAATCAAAAACCCCCTTTTATTAGTCTAGATAGTGTTTGACATTGCATCACAGTACTCAAACCGGCTTTTAGTCTTCGTGGATCGATAATTTTTAGCTTGCCACGTACTACTTATCCCATACACTCGTGGGTGACATTTTGATTACAAAAATAGCATGAGTCAAGTTTTTGGCGACGTTGCCGGGGACTAAATTTGCTTTTCTGTTTGATATTGTGATAAGATAGAGAATACTAGTTTAGACATTTTACTTGCTTTACTTAGTCTAGTTTTCTATTTCAGCTCTAATTTGCCTTTTTTTCCTCTCTTGTGTTGAATAGGTGTTTATTATGCTCACGTGTTCAAGGCGTCTACCCATTGAGCCGATTGATTTAGAGATAGAAGCAGCCAATAGAAGAAGAGCACGAGCTCAACATCTAGTTAAGCCAATGGAAGGTCCAAATGGGAACAACAAGGGAGTAACTCCACCTCTCCCTCCCCTTAATCAAGACCAAATCATCCTCCAATTACAACAACAAATGGCGTAGATGAGGAGGGAAAGAGAGGAGGAAAGCAGACGAGATGCACCAGTCCGAGATGCATTTGGGGACATCAATATCCTAATGCTACCCATTGATACAAGAGTGAATGCCAACAATTTTGAGTTGAAGACGACATTGATTCAATTTGTGGAGCAACGTGTTTTCTCGGGGAGACCAACGGAGGATCCTAATAGGCACTTAGCCAAATTTTTGGAGATTGCCAACACGACTAAGCTTAATGGGGTTCCTGATGATATAATCAAGCTTAGGCTATTCCCTTTCTCACTATCGGGATATGGTAGAGATTGGTTTGATAACTTTGAGTCGGGCTTGGTTACAAGTTGGTACGACTTAGCCCAAAAGTTCTTGGAGAGGTTCTTCCCTCTTAGCTCTACTCTCAATTTACAAGCGGAGATCTCCCATGTTTGAAGCATGGGAGAGATTCAACGCTTTGTTGAAAAAGTGTCCCAACCATGGGCTATCTCCGGGCCATCAAGTGAGCCTCTTCTATAATGGATGCTCGGAATTCATCAAAAGTCAACTAAACTTTGGCTCCGGGGGATTATTCTTGGACAAGGGGATGGATGTGTGGAAAAAGATGCTTCAAAGGCTTGCATACACTAGCAAGGGTTGGAGCTCGATTCGAGATGGTTCAATGCCGGTAGCGTCGGTCATTGATTCGGATGCCTTCAATCTTCTCAACCAACAAATGATGATTCTCAATCAAAAGGTGGATAGCATTAGCTTGGGGGTGGCACCCATTGGAGAGCCTCACCTGGCCATTGAAGATGTCAATTATATACATCAAGGAGGAAACCAACGGGGTAATCTAAGGAATTTCAACAATTATCGCCCTAATAATGTGGGTGGTAATTATCAAGACTACCGTCCACCCTTCAATGTGCATCCAAACCTCTCATAGGGGAATCCGAGTAATGCTATCCAACCAGCTCCACCTCCCGGATTTGGAGCACCAAGTGGGGCCACCAATGTACCTAGCACCTTAAAATTTTCGAGTGATGCCACGAATGAGCTTCTAAGAGCTCTCATGGAGAAGACCGATGGGATCATGACACACTCCACTATAAAGATTGATAAAGTGGAGACGGCGGTACAGGAGGTCACCACAAGATTGGGGGCCTTAGAGCACCAAGTGAGTCAAATTGCTCAACCGTTGGGCAAATACATCCACCGGGGCAATTCCCAAGTACCATAATTCCAAATCCGAAAGATTGCAAGGCAATCTACTTGAGGAGTTTGACAAGCTATGAGAGCCCTCCTATGCCCGAGGTGGAAGCTAAGAAAGTGTCGGAAGAACAGAAAGAAGAAGAGGAGATAGAGGTGGAGCCACCTAATATGCCATCCGAGGTTCAACCCGAGGCAATTGTTCTACCCAAGCCAAAGGAAGTAAAAATTCCTTTCCCTCAAGTGGTGCAAAAGAAGAAGTTAGATGAGAAGTTTGCAAAGTTCCTTGAGATCTTCAAGAGGGTGCACCTCAACATACCTCTTATTGAGGCACTCCAACAAATGCCTGGCTATCTCAAGTTTTTGAAGGAGATTATGTCCAAAAAGAAGAAGTTGGTTGATTATGAAACTGTGAGCTTGACCGAGAATTGTAGTGCAATCATCCAACAAAAGATGCTCGCAAAGCTGAAGGATCCGGGAAGCTTCAATATCTCTTGTGTGATAGGGAATGATAGGCAAACCAAGGCCTTATGTGATTTGGGGGCAAGCATAAATCTTATGCCCCTAAGCTTCTTCCGGAAGTTAAAGTTTGGTGTTTTGAAGCCCACCACCATCACCCTACAAATGGCGGACAAATCCGCCAGGTTCCCCAATGGAGTCCTTGAGAATGTCTTAGTAAGGGTGAATGATTTTATCTTCCCCGTGGACTTTGTTATCTTGGATATGAAGGAGGATCCAAATGTCCATCTCATCATTGGAAAGCCATTCCATGCAACCGGGAAAGCGCTAATAGATGTCACCAAGGGAGAACTCACCCTTAGGCATGGAAACAAGACGACCATCCTCTCTATGTTGGACAAGATGAAATGCCGTGAAATGGAAGAATCTAAGAGAGTGGAAGAGGTGCCTTTGGAAGTTGAAGAGTACAACGTGATACAAGTGGCACATGTGAAAGCTAAGTATGATGAGGTCGAGAAGCCTTTGGGGGAGATTTTGGTCCCTAATTGATTATTCAAGCTTGGGAAAGCAAAAGAAGGAGGTGTCAAAATTGGCAAATGGTGAATCTCATGGAGTTGACCATGGAGAAAATGACAAGCCTATTTGGTGGAAAAAGCGGCTAAACAAGCTCTATTTGGCCGCAAAAGCTAGGACGGGGCCGGATGAGGTGATCCGAGTGAGGTTGGATCATTAGGTGAAAGCTTGAAGACCGTCGGGCAAACGACATTAAACAATTGTGCTATGGGGGAGGCAACCCCTAGTAGGTACAATTTTTAAATTTAATTTTGTTTGAGTTATTGTGTTTTTCTCTCATTTTTAGGAGTTTCATAGTGTTTAGCGTGTTTTATCGTTTTAGGTGTGTTTAATGCCCCCAATTACTTTCAAGTAGAGTTTGTTTCTGCTTTAGTGTGTTGGAACAGGAAAATGAGAACAAAGGGGTGAAAAACGGAAGGAGTAAAAAATGGGCCGCAATACAGAGAGTTCGCCCGGCCCGGCGTTTTGAGAAACCAAAATTGCCCAATCGAGCGTTTTTAAGAATGCATCGGGACTCCAATTTTCAAATCGCCCGGTCGGGCGTTTCGTCGCCTATATAGGGCAGTCGCGTGATATCGCCTCATTTTCACCCGGTGAGACGCGAACCCTAGCCCCAAATCCGATTCCCGTTGATTTTCTCCAAATTCCTCCCTTCCAATCTCACTTCTACACTCTAATCTCTCATCTACTCTCTCTTTTACACAAGTTTAACCGTTTAATTGGTGAAATCTTTGCAAAAACAAGGCAAGAGCTTAAATTTTCGAGTTCCACCTAAATTTAACCCATAAGGTATGATTTTCTCCCTCTATTCTTCATTACCCATGGTTTATTGTGGCTATTTGTTTGATTGATGGATGAATTTGAAGAATCTTGTGGATATTTGTGTTTTATTGTGGTTTAAAGTAAATTTGTTAGTTGAATTGGTGTTGATGCATGTTTACATTGTATAGGGTGGACTTGAATGAGTTGTTCGTTGCCTTTGTTGGATTTTGTTGCGTGAATCTCTTCTCGTTAGGATAGAATTGAGATTGCGAGGAATTGTTTTGTTGAAAAGAGGTAGAGTTGTGATGTTTGGAGGTTTTAAATTGTTGATAATTGTGATTGATTAGATTTTGATGGAGGATTTGGTTACAAGCATGTGGATTAATGATGAATATATTGATTTGTGGAGTGAAATTGTTGATCTTTACATGTTATAACAAGTGTAGGATAGGTTTGTGCATCTCTCGAGCTTCAATTGAGACTTTGTGCTTAGGTTTTTTTATATATGATTTGACTGTTGATATATAAGCACATATTGGGGGGTGATGCCTACATTTGTGTTGCAAGTTATTAGTTTGTATGCTAGACTTTGAGTTAAGTTTGGAGGAGTACTTTTACTTTGTTTGGTTAATAGATTTTCTAGGATTTGGTTATATTGCTATCTAATGCTCCCTATTTGTAGGTACAAAAGTGGTTCTTGTTGCACGGAAATACGGATCAACCTTAGAAGCGATGAAGAGATTGACAAATGGAAGTCCTTGGCCAAGCTAGACGACAAGGTTGCTAAGCAACCATGCCGAGACCTGCTTCAAAGGCTAGGTCTCCTTCAATGCTTTGACGAATTGTGTGAGGTGGGGGAGCTTACCGCGATATTCAATAAGGAGATCGTCTCATTTCATCGCCTAACATTAGAGTTCTTGACTACATTGGAGGTGGTGATGAATAGAAGAGCGATTACATCTATCAAGTTCTGACTGAGGAACGAGGAACATGAGCTACCCATGGGTAAGTTGAAGGAGATATATGGGATCACCACTGATGAGTTCGAAATGCCTTGGGAGTTCCGGAATAGCACATTTTGGAACGGGATCACCCTTGTGACCAAGGCGTTCAAGGCCAACAAGGCTAAGAGCTCAATGATCTGTAACCCTGTCCTCCGCATGATCCAAAAGGCATGCAATAGTCATCCTTTAGCCCGAACTGAAACGGGTAGTGTGCAAAAAAGATAATTTGTTCCTACTTTGGTGCCTCGTCCATGGGAGACCGATGAACATAGTCCATTTCATGATGAAGAATGTGGAGCGAGCCTCTAAGAGGACGGTGGGCACCATTTGTTGTGGAGCAATAGTGGGAGCAATTGCAAGATATCTAGGGGTCAACACTAGGGGGTTTCCAACAAGATCAAGTGGCCACCTTGCTTGACATCGAGTTCCTCCGGCTATCTCACGACATTGGAGTAGAGTGGGGTCGTCGTGCCTTCTTCCTACAACGGGCCAGTGATCACTTTCCTCTTCCGGACCCCATAAACACATATATCAATGGAGCGGGTGATAAGAGGAATTGGAAGATGAACTCTCCCGTCCACCAAGCCATTGTGGCAGCCCACCCGGCCGAGAGATTCCACGACTTTAGCCCAGACCCAAATGTTCACATTTAGCACGCGGAGTTTGCCGAGCATTTGATGCTGGAGCAACCGGATGACGGAGCGGGAGATGAGGAAGTGCATGAAGAGGAGGCCGATAAATAAATCCCACATCATGGTGACGATGAAGAAGGGATAAGCACCCGAAGGACACAGAGTCGGCAAGAGCGCGAAGAGGAGGACTATAGCTCCCTCAACGAGAGGATGGCGAGGATGGAGGTCCGCCAAGAGGAGTACTGGGCCCAGAATGAAGTATCGTGGAACCAATTCACCGAGTTCAACAATGCACATTGGGCCAACCGGCTAGATGAGTTCAGAGGCTACTGGCAACAATCTGCCACCTCCTCCGCAGTGAAGGTCCATGGGATATCCACTCTCTTTCAAACTTATACTAACTTTGCTTGGAATAAGTTTGGGGGATGTCTAGTTGATTTCCTTTTACTTCTCTCTCTTGTTGATTTGATTTGATGATACCCCGGCCTGTACCCCTATTCTTTTGGCTATACTTGATGATGATATTTGGGCATGTAACCTTAACTATGTTTTTCTTTGTTTTTGGATTTGGGGAATATTTTCCTTGTTTTTAGGAATGTTTTTTCTTGTGTTCTTTGTGTTTTGAATAATCTCCCTTGGGTAGGATGACAATAGGGTGAAAAATTGAAGTTTGAACAAGTGTGAGACATGTTGGAGGAGTTGTCGATGATGATTTTGAGCAAAACTTTTCGAAAATCTTGTTCATATGGCTAAGTAAAGTGTAATTATTCATTTTAAATTGCATAAAGTAAATTGCATGGTGCCTTGCCTTTTGCCAAAAATACCTTGTGAGAATTGAGCCTACATTGTTCTTAAATGTGTGTTTTATCTCAAGCATGTCATATATTTCTAGAACTTGCTCATGATCTCCATGGGTCTACATAGTGGTTATAGAGATAAGGGAGGATGTTAGGCCAACCTTGTTAGCCAAATCCCTTTCATACCCGTTATTCTGTTAATAATCCTTGTTAGCCTACTTTGAGCCTATAAGTCTTTTCTTTGACAAACCAAGGGATTGGATTTCTTATGTGTTACTTTTGAAAAATCAAAGGGAAATGAAAGTTTGGAAGTGGTGTTAGCAAATGGTATAGAAGATTATTGAACTAGAAAAGCAAAAGGAAAAGAAAAAAAAGAATAGTGATGATACCATGCAAAGCATGGAGAAAAAGAAAAAAAAGGGGGAAAAGAAAAGAAAAAAAAAATGAAAGTGAAAAATAGTGAATAATTGGCATTAGGTGAAAAGGGTATCTTGAAGGTTGAAAAAGAGGTGAAGAACAAAAGTGGAATGTTGAATGATGGGAAGAGTCTAGGCAAAGCGTAGAACTAGCTATGATTGGGGAAGAAAGTTGGTGAAGTTGAATAAGTTAGATTTTGGGGATTAAAGTCACTTTAGCCAAAAATTACCTAACCTATCCAAAGAGCCTACATTACAACCTATAGAGAAGACTTTTCGGACCGTAGATCTTTAATCACACCGTAGTAGATGAGAGTGTAGATTTCAAGCCAGCCTATGGTAAACTATGCATGCCTTTGATGATTTGAGAGTTATGTCATGAGCTTATACACTTTGAGAGTGAGTGAAATTTCTAAAATGCACATTGCATTTTCTCCTTGTGAGGGCAAATTGGCAAGGTTGATTACATGATAGTAGCTTGAAGCAATACTTTATAATATTTTACTTGTCTACGAGGCCATTGATACTTGTTGATTACTTTATTTCTACTGAGGCAATGATGACACTCCACATCCTTACATGAGTTTGTAAGTCTTGCTTCTTTCTTCTTGTTCGAGGACAAACAAGTGTTTAAGTTTGGGGGAGTTGACAAACTCATAGTTTAGGATGTTTAGATGGGTGATTAACAAATGTTGTTGAATCTTTTGATGTATAAAGTCTAGGTTTCATCAACTTATTTGCTATTTTTAGACTTAACGAGTTTATCGGACTTTTGATTCAAAAACAGGTCTAAAACGGGCAAAACGGAGCGAACGGAGTGATTCCAGAGAGTTCACCCGGTCGGGCGTTTTCCATTCTAAGCATAACTCTTTAAGATTTTCAGCTCCTCCTCCGTGTGGAATTTTTCCGTCTTCTTTATTCAAGTCCTGGTATTTTGATAAGATCAGCCCACCCTGATATCGAGATAAAGTTTGGGAACCAGTCAGAAGATCTGTGGTCTAGTATTGAAGATCATCGTGGAGAAGGAGCGAGCAATCGACAATTCTTTAGAGAATCAAATCGGTAACTCTAAACCCTAGAATTCATGTTTTAGGATTATATTCTTTAAGCATGAATTATTTGCGTTCTAGCATGCAATTCTGTGTTAATATGTGAATAGATTAATCCCATAATCTGTCAAATAGATCTTACGTCTGATTTATTTGTTTTTATACAAGTCTTCCGCTGTGCAAGGGGCTCCAAACCCCAACAATTGGTATCAGAGCCAATTTTTGGCTCTGATTTTGTGGATTAATTTCATGTTATATGAATTGCTTGAATGCATGTTTTTCTTCGTTGCGTGGTTGTTATTTTTCGGATGAATGATAACATATGAACGAAGAACTTGCTAGCTACTTGAACTTGTGTTATGCACAATTGAACAATTTGGGAGAATTAATTCTCCATAATGCCATCCTTTGTAATCATTACATGGAGTTGTTGCAATTTATAAATAATTGTTCATGATTCCCGAAACGTGAATTTGGAATATGACAAAATTTGGTTGTTTATGCTATTTTTGGCATTAATTCGCGGCTGGCCATGAGTCGTGTGGCCGAGGACGGTGGTTTGCACGGAAGCAGCACCGGCGGCTGCAGATACGGCGGGAATGGCAGCAGCGATCAGCGGTGATCCGGCGCGGGGGCAATGACGCAGCAGCGATGGAGATCGCCCCACAGCAGCCGCTGCGAAGCCGGCGTCGCAGCAGCCATGGACACAGAGGTTTTCCCAGGCTCGAAAGTCGACGGAGATGGCTGCGTTGTGCACGAATCTGTGACAGTAGCGACGTCTCCGAGCAACGACACTTTTTGTTCGAGTGGGATCCAAATGGTGGGGTGCGTGCAACGGTGACGAGGACGACGCAGCAGCGACGTCGTCACGGAAGCAGCAGCAGCGAAGTTTCAGTGGGAGTACGATGACGCAAGATTAGGGTTTCCCTATGCGTGACGTACTTTTGTCTCCTTTCGTGTCTTTGCTTTCCAAATTTAAATTAGGGTTTCCTAACCCTTAGAATTATTTTTGGAAAGTATTCAAGATTAATTTAGAAATAAGATTTGAATACATTTTTTGTGGATTTTTTAATTATGAATTAAATCATGGATTAATTGGATTTTTTTCCTTGTTTATGGATTTATATGGATTTAATTCCTAGATGAATCCTAGTTATATTTGGAAAATGACAATCTAATTTTTTATCTATATCCTATGGATTAATGTGGATTTATCCCTAGACAAATCCTAGTTGGATTTAGATAAATATAATATTATTTTATTGTTATTTTATGAGTTTATATGAATTTATTCATAGATAAATTCTTGATGAATTTGGATAGTAATAATATAATATTTTATTCTTATCTTACGAATTTATATGAATTTATTCATATATGAGTTCTAGATGGATTTGAAGAATGGTAATATAATATTATATAATTCTTTGGATTTATATGGATTTGCTTCAAGAATAAATCCTAAACGGATTAGGATTAATATTAATATTAATTTATTTTTATCCTATGGATTTGAATAGATTTAATTCTATTAAGACAAATCCTAGATGCATTAGAATACACATTAATCCAAGTTATCCTTATCTTTTGGATTTATATCCTAGATAGATTAGGATAAAGATAATATATAAGAAGATCTTTATTTAATTGGATTTAGATAAATTAATTTATCGATGAAATCCTAAGTAATGTTTGATATATTCTGGATGTCTATTCTAAATAGAATTAAGATTTGTATAAATCTTGGTTGATAGGATTTTATTTTATCTTATGGATTATGATGGAATTGTTTCTATCTCGTAATATCCTAGTACGATTTAAATAATGATAATCCTAGAGCAACGTTATCTTGAATCGAAGGATTTGATTTTATCGAAATAAAATCTAGAATAATCCTAAATGGATTTAGATAGTTAACACTATCTTGATAAATCCTAAATGAATTTGGATAATCATCATCCATTATAAAACTTAATTATTTAATTGATTCTCCCTTGACTAGATTAAATAATTATCGTTAATTATCCAGTGTGTTTAAATGTCATGCTTTAAATGGATTTATCTGTTTATTTGGTGTATCTTTTTAAGTGGATTATCTGCCTTATCTGCTTATGTGATAATTATGCAAAAACCATATAAAATATCTAAACGATAATTAAAACAAGTGCGTTGTTTATGGTCTCCATTAATTGGTTTGCAAATTTTATGAAGCCAGTTTCTAATATTATCGCCACCCATTATGTGGGGACAATAATCCTACGAATTAACACGTTCATAAGGGCAGACTTCTCAAATATAAATAGTGGAACTAGAAAGTAGTTTCTAATATTATCGCCACCCATTATGTGGGGAGAATAATCCTAAGAAATTACAAGTTTCAGAAGTTCATACAGAATTTATGAGATAGTTTGATTTTGTTATCAGCACATAAGCATTGTTATGGGAATGTGTTGTAGAAACAAAATTCTGTAATGCTAAATCTGATGGCCGTGCTTAGGAAACATTAGGCGGCCATGCCATTATGTGGTCTCTGGACAATTCGCCGGTGTTGTGACCAGTAAAAATGTTAAAGTTGTGAATGAGTATTGACCTCTTATGGAGGGTACCTGTTTTCGATTTTATAGTTGCAAGATACATAATTGTTTTGTGGTTATTTGCGATTATGTATTGAGCATAAGTATGTGATAATAAGTTAATTTGCCAAATCTTCATTATGTCATTCAATATTTTGTCTGCGATCCTTAAAAAACACTCGAATGCCAAAATTATGTAGATTGGAAACATGAATGGATAAGATTCTCATCGCTAAAACTTGGAGTTTATACTCAATGATTCATGTCCTCCATATCCTCGACATAATTCCATGAAGAATGTTCGATAATGCTTTTTGCATGTACTTGACAAGTTCTTTGAGGAATAAGGTCAAGATATTTTCTTTTAAGTAGCATGACAAGTCTTGGTTAGTGACGATGAAAGATGGATATCAATAGAATCTGTCAAGATTATTCGATTGGAATATCCTAGAGGGACAGAATGTTTTGAGGAATCTTTTGATCATTCAAATAGTTTCTGACTCAAGACATCACCTGAAGTAATAAGAAATGACTAAAAGAACGTTTAACCGAAAAGTAGAAAACCATCAGAATATTAGTCGTTACTGTTAGAGGAAAGTAACATGATAAATGACAAATTCATCAAGGCTGCAGTTTTCCTAAGTCCTAGTTCATTGAACAAAAGATTAGATATGGAAATCGGAGAGCCTGAATTGTCATCAAAGTTTGTTTATAGCGAGAAGAGATTCTTTGAGAGTTGGATTGACCTTTTAAAGAAGGACAATGACTTACATGAAAATGCAACTTCTAAGTAAGAGATCTTGATCCATTTAGGCATTTGTTGCAGTGGGAGCTATTTATGCTCAATTATTGTTTCAAGATTGATGTTTATGACATCATATTATTGAAACAATATAAATTCAACAAGATTGAGTATGAAACAACACATCAACTTCTTAAACAATGAATGATAAAGTATTTATGGTTCTTAGTCTTAAGGCGAAGAAAATACTTAGCTATTGTTCAAAACTGATCTAGACTATCAAGATTTTAGCAATTTGTTTGTTAAATAGCTTGAAAGTCGAGAATGTATGTTTGATGCACTATGAGTTAGAATCATTTGATTCAGAATACTTATAGAAGTGTGACATAGAAAGACTAACAAGTCTTAATGGTTTACACCAAAAGAAGACGAGGAATGAGTTATGATCAGTAGTGGGAGTCTAATCTCCATTGACGAATCCAAGCATTCTTATATAGAATGGGATAGTTATGTGAGAAGGAATCGAAGTCTTTCTAAGACAAGTTTGATTAAGTGATGAGTTGTACTCATGAAAATCTTATCATTGATGTGATAAGCGTTAAATACAACGAGTTCCACATTAAAGAAACTACCAACATCAGTACCTTCTACAAAACACGAGTTGTGGACTAGAGAGACTCTAGTCTAGCACATCTCAAGGTGTAATTGTAGCACCCCGAAAAATTTGCGACTTTTATTTTTATTAATGTGGATGTTGAATGAGAATTTTTTTTATGGAAATTGATTTTCTATGTGATTGAGTTAATTATGTGGAATTAGTTGTTGTGAGTTATGTGGAATAATACGAAGTATGTTCCAATGTGTGAATTAAATTAAATGGGATCATGCATATTTTTCTAGCCATTTTATTTGATATTTTTCAGCCCTCCTAATTATTTGAAATAGTATTTTCTTTCTGGGATTTAATTAATTGTTTTGGAATAATTATCCAAATTAAATCCAAACCAAATTATCCCTATGTTATTCTACATAATTTCTGACCCCTTGCCCATTTCTTGGTTTTTTTCGAAATCTCCTATTAATTAGGAGGATAAATTATTTTGTAGATTTAATTGGTACCTTACTTATTTCCTTCCTTGAATTAAAAATCCAATTAACTCTCTCCATATCCGATTTTAATTAGGATTTGACTCTTTCCTTCTTTAAGACCTCATAATTTTTCGCCCCTTATGCCTTTCAATTACCTTGTGGAATTAATTTAATTGATACCTATTTTATGGGAGCTTTTTCCACAAGAAATTATCAAATTTAAATCCTATTCCTATTTAATTTGGAGATTTAAATATTTCCTTTGACTACTCCATATTTTACACCCCCTTTTCCTACTTGGAGAATTCTTGAATTATTTTGTTACCTTATTTATGGGATGCTCAATATCTTTTTACCCATTTTTGTGAGTATATTTCTCTCCAAGTAATACCATAATTTTCAAAAAATTCCCCCACACTACACGCCTATTTCTTTTAATTGTGGAGCTTATTCATTGACCTCTATTTTACTCTTCCATAATTTTAATTGTTTAATTAAGTGTGGGAATAATTATTGAATATAAATTAAGAAAACCCTAACCCTAATCGTCACTCCACACGCCTCCCTCTCTTCCTCTCCTCTCCCACACGTTTTTCTCCTCCCCTCCCCTCTCTCTCAAGTGCTCCAAATCAATCCTTCATTGTTGCTTCGATTTGGAGTTGGAAACTCAAGATCCGTTGAGGAATCGCACCAATTGTCTTTTCTACCGATTGTTTTCAAGAGAAAGGTATAATTTTTGATCCACCTTTCCCCTTCTTATCATTGAATCCATGATTCTTGAACCCCTCATGCATATAGTGACTGGAGAATCGTAAATCTAAGAATTTATTAGTTGGGAAGGATGGTTGCACATGAATGGTTGTGTCTGTGTGTGCGTGTATGTACGTGTGTGTGAGTATGTGGATGAATCGTTGTGAATGTTATGTGCGAATAGGAAAGCATGGTTGTAATCTCGTTTTTGAAGCATGACTATGTGTTGGAAGCATGAATATGTATGTGTGAATATATGATAGACAAACTAGGGTTTGTGAATGTTGAGCATGAAAACTGTTGTGTTCAGACAGTAGGTTCGGACGAGTTTTAGACCAATCAAACGATGTTATTTCGACATGAATTTTTAACTGGATGAAGTTTCCGATGTCTTCTGTGTTGTGTCAAAATTTCAGCTTCAATTGATTGCTGACAAATTCATAACGTTTCAATTTAACTGCGTAGTCCTACCAAAAATTGTGTTTCGTCCAGTGAGTTTCGTTTTTGTTTTGACCAATCAAAAGATATGATTTTGATGTGGAATATTAACTGGACAAACCTTTATGTGACTACTGTGTGGTGACCAAATTTTAGCTCCATATGAGATCGGATGGAATTTTAATGATTTTTACAAAAATACTGCGCTGTTCTGCCAGATTCTGGTTTTGTTGAAATAAGCTTTGTTGACAAGCTTTGAATCCATTACATGATACATGTGTGAATAAAGAACGTATCCTATGATGTGGTTATGTGTTGCACGTTGATGTATGCTAGAGTGTTCGTTTCGTTTATGTTGGTGAACGTTTGGGATGGGCAATATAAGAAAACGATGAAACGAACGATGGGGCATGCATGATAAATGTGTTGATAGAAAAACAGATTGTGTTATTGTGTTGACAAGGGTTGTTGTGCGTACGTGGGTACAAAGAGCAAGGGTTTCCTTAAAGTTGTGAATTGTGTTGTATAAGCAAGCGAGATGGGCTCTCTTTTACTAAACTCTTTTACGCTTTCAAAAGTATGATACGATGTTATAAGGGTGGTTTAAAGTGTTATGTCATGCCATGATTGTTTTGATGTTGAGATTGTTGTCTGATGCCTAGTTCGTTTGACCTTGCTCCGTTAGGCTATAGGGCTGTGTTAAACGAATTCGTGTCTGAATAGGGTCGCAAACCCTATCAGGTTGTGTACACTGGTGGGATCGTGAGCCGTCCTTGCTAGTCGGCCGGTCTCGTTGGCGAATAGTGTGGCCACACTTTCGTCGCACTATGGTATGAGGATGTGAATGATTGATTGTTGATAAAGTGGGAAGATTGTTTTGTCTGGCCAGACTATGAAACTGTTTTTGTGATACTCGATGATATTTCTCTTCTAAATGTAAAACTTAAGTTCACTACGGTATGGATGACATAACTTTTATCAAATGTTTTCGGCATGAGCCCATTGAGTATATTAAGTACTCAGCCCTACATATGTTTTCCCTATGTGCAGGTTGAGCGATGATGTTGTGGCGGATGTTGAGTCGAGCCTTAAGATTTCCCGGATGCGTCGTGTCTTCATACATGGGCGTCATCCTATGACTCTCTCTAGATACTTGATTTCCGTTGCCTTGTTTGAAATTGCTTTCTTTCTAAAAGTCTTCCGTTTTTTTCCCCATACTATGTTATGACATTAATTACCTTGAGACTTTAATCCGCTGCTTAGCTATTCGATAGACTAAAATATTTCTTTTGGAAGTTAATTGAGTTTTCATATTAAATGTTGTCCTTTATTGCTTCCCCATTTCTTCCCCGCTTCTTAGTTCCTCCCCTAGTCGCGAGTTCCCCGTCTTTACTATCCTTAGTAAGGGCGGTCGTGACAGAGTGGTATCAGAGCTTTGTTCTTTCGCTCTGGTCCGAGAGTCTTCTTTCAGATTAAGTCTAGATTAGTACCACTAGACTAAAATTGTCACGAAAGCTCAACATCCGAAGCATCACGCTCAACCAAAAGAAAATGAGGTATGTTTTAAGTTGTTGAGAGAATATGAAATCGATGATGAGGTTGGTGAAAGAAGGTTGTTAGGACCCGACGCTATCAAGGAGATGACCGAAATTGTGCATCAAATCCGTGCAAGGATCAAAGAAGCTAAAGATAGGCATAAGTCGTACGCTGACGTGTGCCGAATGGAAATCAAATTCGATGTCGGTGACAAATTGAAAGGAGTTGTGAGGTTTGGAGTGAAAGGCAAATTGAAACCGCATTTTGTAGGGTCGTACGAGATTATTGATGAAGTAGGTCCTGTAGCGTATCTCCTGGCATTACCTCCTAGTTTTGGGAATGTGCACAACGTGTTCCATGTGTCGCAGTTGCGCAAGTACGTGTTTGATCCCAAGCATGTGATTCATCAAGAAGAGGTTGTCCTGACCCCCGATATGAGCTGCGAGGAGAGGCCCGAAGCAATCCTAGATCGAAAGGTGCGAGAGTTGCGAAACAAGTCAATAGCATCCGTGAAGGTGTTTTGGAAACACGTCCCGAGGAAGCCACGTGGGACTTAGAAGATAGGATGAAAGAAAAGTACCCCGAATTGTTTATGTGAGACGACCAAATTTCGGGATGAAATTTCTGTTAAGAGGGGAAGGATGTAGCACCCCGAATTTTTACGACTTATTTTGTTTTATTAATGGGGATGCTGATTAGAAAAAAATTAATTTATGGAATTTGTTTTCTATGTGATTGAGTTAACGGTGTGAAATTAGTTGTTGTGAATTATGTGGAATAATGTGATTTATTTTACAATGTGTGAATTAAATTAAATGGGATCATGCATATATGTTCTAGCCATCTTATTGAAATTTTCGGTCCTCCTATTTATTGGAAATAATATTTTCTCTCTTGGATTTAATTAATTGTTTTGGGATATTTATCCAAATTAAGTCCAAACCAAATTGTCCCTATGTTATTCTGCATGATTTTCAACCTTTGTCCCATTCCTTGAAATTTTCAAAAATGTCCTATTAATTAGGAGAAGAAATTATTTTGTATATTTAATTGGTACTTTGTTTTATTTCCTTCCTTGAATTTAAATCCAATTAAATCTTACCATACCTTTCCTTAGCCTATTTAAATTAGGATTTAAATTATTTCCTTGTGGAAATAATCCCCCAAATTTTCGACCCCTTTCTTGTTTTTAAGGGAATTAATATTTTGTTCCCATTTTGTGGGATCCTTTCTATTTAAATAAATATCAAATTAATTCATATGCCTAATTCATTGGGGATTTGAATATTTTTCTTTTATTTCTTCCCATATAACACGCCCCTTTCCTTTCCTACTTGGAGATTTTTGAATTGTCTTGTTACCTTATTTATGGGATACTCAATATCTTTTTACCTATCTTGTGAGTATATTTCACTCCAAGTAAATGTCAAATCAATTTCTATGCTAATTCCAAATTTTCAAAAATCCCCCCCCCCACACTACACGCATATTTTGTTTAATTGTGGGATTTATTCATTGACCTCTATTTTATTCTCCCATAATTTTAATTGTATTATTAAGTGTGGGATTTAACCTAGACTATAAAAAGAGAAAACCCTAACCCTAGCCCCCATTTTCAACGCCACCCTCCCTCTCTTCCTCTCCTCTCCCACACGTTTTTCTCCTCCCCTCCCCTCTCTCTCAAATGCTCCAAATCAATCATTCATTGTTGCTTCGATTTGGAGTTGGAAACTCAAGATCCGTTGAGGAATCGCACCAATTGTCTTTTCTACCGATTGTTTTCAAGAGAAAGGTATAATTTTTGATCCACCTTTCCCCTTCTTATCATTGAATCCATGATTTTTGAACCCCTCATGCATATGGTGAGTGGAGAATCGTAAATCTAAGAATTTATTGGTTGGGAAGGATGGTTGCACATGAATGGTTGTGTGTGTGTTTGCACATGAATGGTTGCACATGAATGGTTGGTACGTGTTTGATCCCAAGCACGTGATTCATCAAGAAGAGGTTGTCCTGACCCCCGATATGAGATATGAGGAGAGGCCCGAAGCAATCCTAGATCGAAAGGTGCGAGAGTTGCGAAACAAGAAGGAATAAGAAGAACTTAAGATCTAGATACAAGAACTACTAGATCTGCGTTATTAGATTCAGTGTGCGACCATGTGGTACACCTGAATTCTTCGTGAAGAAGGATAGAACGTTAAGAGTTGAGCGAGTTAATACTCAAGAACAAGTACCCTCTACCGAGAGTCGACGACCTCTTCGACCAGCTTCGAGGAGCCGGCGTGTCCTTGAAGATGGACTTGAGATCGGGTTATCGTTAGCTGAGAGTCCGACAGGACGATATACCTAAGACCACGTTTCGCACCAGATATGGCCATTTCGAGTTTACTGTAATGCCTTTTGGGATTACAAATGCCCCAGCTGTGGCATGAACCTAATGAACGGCGTGTTCCACCCATGCTTGGACAAGTTCATCCTAGTCCTTATAGATGACGTACTCATCTACTCAAAGAACGAGAAGGAACACAAGGAACATTTGAGAGTCACCCTAGAAATGTTAAGAGCCGAGAAACTCTATGCTAAGTTTAGCAAGTGCGAGTTCTGGCTTAACAAGGTGAACTTCCTTGGACACATAGTGACAGCAGAAGGGATCCGAGTGGACCCGGCTAAAGTGGAAGCCGTGCAACGTTGGCAGACACCAACGACGCCCAATGAAATTCGGAGTTTCCTAGGACTGGTAGGATACTACCGACGATTCATTGAAGGATTTTCTAAGATAGCGAGGCCAATGACTCAACAACTCAAGAAAGGAGTGAAAGTCAATTGGACCCCAGAATGTGAAGCAAGCTTCCAACTGCTAAAGGAAAAGTTGACCACGGCACCAGTTCTAGCCGTGCCGGAAGCGGGAGTCGACTATGTGGTATATACAGATGCATCGAAGGTCGGACTTGGGTGCGTGCTTATGCAGAAGGGCAAGGTGATTGCATATGCATCACGCCAGCTAAGACCGCACGAGTTGAACTACCCGACGCACGACTTAGAATTAGCAGCAGTGGTAAACGCTTTGAAGATTTGGAGACATCATCTCTGTGGAGTTCGATGTGAGATCTTCACAGATCATAAGAGTCTCAAATACTTCTTTGAGCATAAGGATCTGAATATGAGACAGCGGAGATGGCTGGAATTAATCAAGGACTACGACTGCGGTATAAATTACCACATAGGCAAGGCCAACGTGGTAGCAGATGCTTTGAGTAGAAAGGCCGCACCTCAAGTGGCTACTTTCCTCACACAAGAGGAAGAGCTTATCCGGGAATTCGCTAAGATGCGACTGGAGATAGTCAGAGCCCCAGAGACGGAGGACAGTAGAATTTCCACCTTGGCCATAGAACCAGACTTAACAGCCAGAATCATCGACGCCTAGAGACGCGATGAGGCGTTAGAAAAGATTCGCCTCAAAGTGAGGACCAGAAAAGGGGGCAGTTACCGCGAAGAGGCGGATAACGCCCTCACGTTCGAAGGAAGACTATGCGTACCCAACGATGAGGCACTCAGGAACGAGATCATGAGTGAAGCTCATGAGACGCCCTATACTGCCCATCCTGGAAGTACGAAGATGTATCAGGACTTGAAGAAGCAATTTTGGTGGGATGGCATGAAGAGAAGCATAGCTTCGTTTGTAGAAAGATGCCTGGCTTGCCAACAAGTGAAGGCTTTACACCAACGGCCCTATGGGAAGTTGCAGCCTCTCGAGATTCCAAAATGGAAATGGGAGCATATAGCAATGGATTTTGTGACAGGATTGCCAAAATCTCAGCGAGGAAACACTGCCATCTGGGTGATGATAGATCGCCTCACCAAAAGTGCTCACTTCATACCTATTCATATCACATACGGATCGGACAAGTTGGCACAGATTTATGTTCAAGAGATCGTGCGCCTGCATGGTGTACCAGTAACGATCACCTCAGATCGAGATTCAAAATTTACTTCTGGATTTTGGATAAGCCTACAGCGAGAGTTAGGCACTCAGCTGAATTTCAGCACAGCATTCCATCCACAGACGGACGGACAGTCCGAAAGGATGATTCAGACATTAGAGGATATGTTGAGAGACATAATGCTCGACCGTGGAGTAAGCTGGGAGCTAGTACTTCCACTTATAGAGTTTGCCTACAACAACAATTACCAGGCAACCATAAATATGGCCTCATATGAGGCACTCTATTGGAAGAAGTGTAGATCACCGCTTTACTGGGATGAAGTTGGTAAGAGAAGGATTCTCGGACCAGACTCAGTAAAGGAAATGATAGAAATTGTCCGACAGATCCGAGAGAGAATCAAGGAAGCTCAAGATAGATAGAAATCCTATGCAGATGCTCGCAGAACGGATTTACAGTTCAAAGTAGGAGACAAGATCTTTCTGAAATTATTCCCATCGAAAGGGATAACCAGATTTGGCGTCAAGGGCAAGCTGAAACCTCGTTTTATCGGACCTTACGAGATCCTAGAAACAGTCGGCCATGTGGCGTAAAGATTAGCACTCCCACCAAGCTTCGGGAATGTTCACAACGTATTCCATGTATCACAGTGGAGGAAATATGTGTTTGACCCCAAACACATAGTACACCAAGAAAAGATGCTGTTAGAACCAGATTTGACCTATGAAGAAAAGCCAGAAGCAATTCTGGATAGAAAAGTTAAAAAGTTGAGAAATAAAAATATTGTAACAGTGAAAGTCCTATGGAAGCATCACGGCCGCGAGGAGGCGACGTCGGAGCTCGAGGACCAAATGAAAGAGAAGTACCCACAGCTTTTTGCCTAACCGAGACAAAATTTCGGGATGAAATTTTCGTTAAAGGAGGTAGAATGTAATAGCCGAGACTTAAATTCTCGAGAGTTATGAAATAAAATGCTAGAATTTTGTTAAAGAACAAAGGAGTATTTCTATGTCTTGACTAAGAGTGTTAATACAAATTTCAGAAATTCCAAAGCTAACAAATTTCAATGTTTGAAATTAAATGCACACCAACTATAAGAGCTACTACATTCTTGTTGAGACAAACAAAAGAGAGTTCACATCGAGCTACAACAACCGAGAGTTCCTAGTGAACTTCCTCGACCTTTAACGCGAGCCGTCTCGGCCCCGAAAGTGCAGACGAACCCGAGAGGACGAGACCACGAGGGAGATGTGGTCGTGACAAAATGAGTAATAATAATAATAATATTTTGAGTTAGATTCATCTTCTTCACATAGACCGCAGACATTGTTCTTTATATTTTTCTATTAATTTTTATTTTTAGTTTTAGAAAATTATATTAAATACAGTGTAAAGCACATTAAATTTTTGTGTTTTCTAAATTTTTATTGGTTTACTCATATTGTTTCGTATTCATTTCTTAGTGTAATGAGAATATTTTTTTCTTTAAATTTTTACTAATTTATTTACATATATTGTTTTGTATTTTTATTTTTAGTTAAAATAAATTTTATTGACATTTTAAATATATATTTATCTTGGTTATTTACCGTTAAATATATATGTATATTGTATTATGTGAAATCTATTTATATATTATAGTGTTAACTAAATCGTTACATCATTATTATGTTGATTTAATCAAACATTAAAATTGATATTATATTATTTTATTACTATAAACTCCCTCTGTCCAACAATAAGAGTCATGTTTTGCTATTTTGGTCCGTCCCATAATAAGAGTTTTATTTCAATTTTATCATAAATGGTAAGTAGATTTCACATTCTACCAACTTATTCAACTCACATTTCGTTATAAAACTAATGTATATAAGTGAGACTCAAACTAATGTATATAAGTGAGACTCATATTCCAGTAACATATTCAACTCACTTTTCTTTACATTTTTTAAAACCAGTGTCATAACCAAATAGGACTTCTATTCCTGGACAGATGGAGTAATTGAATTTTACTGTTACTAATTATGGTCTGCTTACTATTTCCTCCCTTTAATGGTAAGTGAGGCACTTTTTTAAAATTGAGTTTTTTAAATATGATACTATTAAATTAGTTTTTACTAATTTATTACTCCATTTCTCTTACTTTACACTCTATTTAATATAATTTTCTAAAACTCTCACTTATTGAAGAATGGAAAAGGTACTAATTTACTTATTATTCATACATTATCTTAGAAAATAATTACTGATAAACCTTGTTGTTAAATTCGACTTTAATAATATGATGACAGATAAAATTTATTATGTCGTACACACTAAAAAAACTCGCTATTTAGTGACGGATTATTCCGTCACTAAACATGGAAATACGTCACTGAACAGGATTAGTGTCAAATAGTGCCGGATAGGCCGTAATTATAAAAATTGTCATTAAAAAATCTTAGTAACGGTAACATCTGTCATTAAAATTACTAACCCACTCAATAACAGAAAACATAGGGCACTTGCTTTGGTACGTTCGTATTAGTGGCAGATTAATCCATTACGTATGTTCTTTAGGTTAATCTTAATTGGTAAAATGCACGTGGTTTAAATAAAATCTGTTATAGTCAATAAACATAGCCTCCCTAATCTTCCTGATTTTCTTTAGAATACGCTTTAAACGCTACAATTTCATGCCAATCTCCATATACTCTTTCGGAAGAGGAAAACGGGAAATGAAGTCCTTGGAAAAATTTTAGCATATTTTTTTAAATTATAAATATATCATTCATTTAAGTAAACAAGTTCCATTAATATTTCATTGTTCAAATAGTCTTATGAATACACTATTCGTATTCGAATGGCGATAACTGATGGAACTTTTAATGAGGCCAAAAAAACAAAGCAAAATTTTGTCATGCTACCCATATGCTTCCGAAACTACTGCTGTGCTGATTTAGCCCATGATTTAGATAAGTTTTCTTGAAACTTTCAATGCTATTTTGAATTTTTAAGCCCTTGCTCCATATCATCTGTTTAATCCATTACGATCTCAAGGCTTCATTATATTAATATCACTATAAAATCTTCGAGTTCGTCTCTTCTACAAGTTAATAGTATATCATCTGTTTTTATTTTCGAATTTTATTATTTTGATTTTGGAGTTTATACAATTTTATAATAATTAAACACTACTTCCTTCGTCCCCAAAGAAAATGCACTTTCAAAAATTGGTAAAGTAAGAGAGGTAGAGAGAAAAAGTAATTAAAGTATTTTGGTGCAGAATGAGTCTCACCTCATCAGAGAGAAAACACTTTAAAAAATTAGATTCTTGTGGGACGGATTAAATAGGAAATAGTGCATATTATTGTGGGACGTAGGGAATATAATAATTTTAGATATTTAGATAGGATAAGAAAACAATTAGTAATCCGTTCCACGGTAGTTGAGTCATTTCATTTTTTACACTCATTTCAAAAAAATGATATAGTAAAGTAAGACAGACAATAATGTAGATAAAACTCTTCTTTACATTATTCTCTCTCTTACTTTATTCTTTCTCCACTTTACCTATTCATTATCATTTTTTAAAATCGAGTGCACAAAATGAAATGACTCAACTACCGTTAAACAGATGGATTACTACTCCATCAGTCTCCAAAAAATAGACTAGTTTTACCATTTTGGGTCGTCCCCCAAAATTTAACAAAGTCTAAATATGGAAAGTTTTTCAACAAATAATAATCCTAGAAATAATTTATAATGTGGATCACACAATCCATTAACATTCATTCCACTACTTGTTTCTTGTCTTTCTTACTTTTTCTTAGATTCCACTTACTTTTTCTTAGATCTCTCTTACTTTATCAATTGTATATTTAAAGTCGTTATTTATAAGTTTGTCATTTTTTTTAAGGAAAGTGGAAGTATTATTTAGTGTTGTCAAACGTTTAAATTAATGATTAACGGTTTGGATTCACTATCCTATGGCTAGGCTAGATTTTTCAAGTTTCAATATCTACCAAATAAAATTTAATTATGATTTGTTATAGTAGTTTTTTATTTTGATAATAAATATAAAAAATTATTTAATTAATAATGGGACACGAATATCACACAGGCTGCTGAAGCACATTATTTAGTCTGTGAATGTATCCAAAATCTTATAACATGGATTTGAGAAATTAGGAAATATAAAGCCACAGGGACTATGATATTAAGTACTCCAGGGCTATGATCATTTGCTAACTCACTCCTTAATTGCTAATTACAATTAATTTAATACCATAGCACTCTTTTCCTTATATATTGCTGTGCGTTTTGGGTCTGTGAACTTCCTCATCTTGTCCAGCAGCTCCTTGGTGATCCAGATTTCCGTCGGCTCAAAGTTGAGCTCTTCTTGTTGTTCCTTTTCAGAGTCGCTGGACCCATCAGGGCTTCCGGACTCAGCAGCGTATGGTACCTTAGCAGGCGGAGGGAGAGAGGGTTCAACGAACTTCCCTTTTGCTTTCTTGGTCGAGGAAGGAGCAATCTGTTTTCCTTTCCTCTTCCTCTCGACCGCGTGGCGGCGCTCCTCCTCGTCGCTCTCCCCATCGCTAGGTCTAGGAGAGATTACCTGCTCAGGGGCTGCGGTCTCGAGACCCAGCGACCCTTCTTCTGTCTGCGGGACGTGTTCCTCGATGTCATCACATAAACTTCGACGAGCTTGCCTCCTTGCGTCCCTTGCGTCAACCGGTGAATCGGTCCCGTCAGGGACATCAGTCAGATCCACCATCAAATTCATCCCGTCGCTGACGGGTTCCTGTACATCTCCAGAAACGAGGGCTTCTCCCTCCTCAATCAACAATGGGGTTGCCCCCACGATGTAAATAGGTGTTTCTACCCCAACCGAACCTTCCTCGTCGTGGGTTTTAGCACCCATTGCTTTTACAGGGGTCACCCCTCACTAACATTTTCTAGGGCTTCATTGCCCTTCAAAACAGTCTCACAAATACCAGGGGTTTCCCTCTCTCCAAACTTCTCCAAAACAGGGGTTTCCCCCTCAGTACGACTATCAGCAACAACAGAAAGATCCACACTCACAGATTCAGGTAAGGTTTCTCTCTCAACAAAATCCACAGTGGCAAACACAGGGTTCACCCCCTTAGAGATTCTAACTACTTCATCATTTAAGACAGCGGGTTCCCCCTCAACGACAGAATCAAACTTGGGTTCACTTTCAGCCAATAGTTCCAGCCCTGCCGCCAGATCTGCTTCTTCTTCGTGTTTTTCTGCGGCGGTTGTCTCCGAGACGGCAGTGGTGGGTTCTGCAACGGACTCTGGTTAGGGTGTTGAAACCCCAGACGATTCCGGTGGTGATGGTACGGCAGATGTTGAAACAGTCGGTACGGTTCCCCCCATCGCAGATGCGAACATGGCAAACGCCTCCATTGCTTTTTCCGGCCCCCCAAGTTTTTGTAGTAAGTCAGCCATGAACACCGCTGTGTTAGAATCGGCGGATCTTGAAGTGCTTCCGGTACTTTGTTTGTTGTCCATGAAGAATTCTGCAAAATTTTCAGAGAAACTCAGACGGAATTTTCTTTGATTAGGGTTAGAGAAAGAAAACCTAGAGAGAAATTTGGGGAATTTCGAATGTAGAGAGAGAGTGAGTAATGAAAAATAAAAAGCATCACACGGTTTTTAGCTGATAGGTATGGAAGAGGACGATTTTGCAGGCATGACGCTAGCGACCGTACTCCTCCCCATAAAAGTGGCTTTTGAAATCCGAACCGGTGCCAACTCCCTCCAATATTTACTCCTCAATTCGCTGCCCTAGTAGATACTTCCTGCAAAGTCACACTTAACATAAAACTAAAAAAAATGAAACGCCAGACTCCTCGGGTCTTGGGTATGACAGTATCAAAATTATGCCTAAGGAGTCTGGTTTTCCGAAAATATTTTTGGAAGATTGTTTTTTTTTAATTTGTATGGATTTTTTTTCCTTGAATTAAAGAAGACAATTAAATATTTACAAATTGTGTTCAAGTGTTCTCAAGATTCCCTAGGTCAGGTCATGGTAAAACTTCTTGGATGCTGGACCTAGGAAATCTCTAAGAACACTCACTTCCCAGACCGATTAGACGATATCAGGGAGTGCGCGTAGTGGCATTTCGTCCACTACACACATCTCCGAGTTATCCCTAAATACTTTCACACGATGACCGTTGACAAGAAAAGGAGTCGAGTTTGAAGTACTTCCCTGGATCTCTACTGCTCCATTTGCACGAAGACTCACAATAGTGTATGGTCCAGTCCATTTGGACTTCAGCTTACCAGGAATCAACTTTAGGCGGGATTGGAATAGGAGAACTTTTTGACCTACTCTCAATTCTTTGACCCGTAGGTTCTTGTCATGCCAGAGTCTTGTTTTCTCTTTGTACCACATTGCCGATTCATATGACTCCAGCCTTAACTCCTCCAACTCCTGCAGCTGCAATTTTCTCTCTTCCTCACAGGACTCGGGTCTCATGTTAATCTCCTTGACCGCCCAATATGCTCGGTGTTCTAATCCCACGGGCAAGTGACACATTTTTCCGAACACAAGCCTATAAGGTGACATCCCAATAGGCGTCTTGTACGCTGTCCTGTAAGCCCATAGTGCATCTCCAAGCCTCTTACTCCAGTCCTTCCTAGACGGATTAACCGTCTTCTCCAGTATCGCCTTTATTTCCCTGTTGGAGATCTCTGCTTGCCCATTTGATTGAGGGTGGTATGGTGTGGAAAGGTGATGGTGAACTTCGTACTTTCTCATTAGAGCTTCAATAGTCCGGTTACGGAAATACGTCCCATTGTCAGATATTATAGCTCTGGGCACTCCGTACCTGTTAAAAATGTTAGCCCTAAGGAATTTCGCTACCTCTTTGGCTTCACAAGATGTGGTCGCTTTGGCCTCTATCCACTTTGAACATAATCAACTGCCACAAGTATGTATGCGTTCCCGTATGAAGACGAAAATGGACCCATGAAGTCCATTCCCTAGACATCGAAGATCTCACACACAATCACTGTAACTTGTGGCATTTCGTCCCTCCTGGAGATTCCCTCGGTCTGTTGACACCTCTCACAGTTCTGACAAAACTCGAAAGCATCTTTATGTAATGTAGGCCAGTAAAAACCGCTATCTAACACCTTTCTTGCGGTCTTCCTAGGTCCAAAGTGACCTCCACAAGCTAGGGCATGGCAATTATTTAGTACATCCCTCTGTTCCCACTCCGGGATACATGAAAGATCTCATGTTTGCGTAGGTGTCGCTCAAGCAAGGATCTATCCTACTGATCAGTATAAGAATCCCAGCTAGCCAAGAACCTGCTTTCAAAGAATCCTCAACCCTCTTCTACTGGGTAGTATAGTGAAGGTAGGGGTCGAATCCCACAGAGATGGTGCGCTAAAACTATTGCGGTGATATTCTGGAGGGTTTGGTTAGCTACCACGCTCGGGTTGAGTCTCTATCTAGGCAAGAATTTAAAAGTAGTATCCTACTGACTAGAATGGGGGAGATGTGTAGAGGTGCAGCTGTGTACGTGGAAATGGGTAATCATGGTGTAACAGAAAATATTCGAGAAGTACTGGGTTTCTATTTTGGGCCAAACGAAATATCTGAAGGTAGTGGGAATTGTGTGACTAGGCTAACAGATCTGCAGAGTACAAACTAAAAGTGAAGGACAAAAGGCAAAAAGCATCTAAAAAGTAAGAGTGGTCCCCAACTATTGACATGGACATCATCTTCTTCAACACACTTGATTAAAATTAAATGACAACTCCAGATTCGCCACGTAAAACACAAAATAACAACTCACGAACACAGATCCACAAATAAAAATTCCAAATCTGAAATCAAACACCAACACTGTAACTCCGCATACCGGTCAACATGAAAACGAATCGAAACTCAAACTAGACTTTGCATGCAACGATTTACTTCACAATCAAACAATTCCCGATTGTACTAACTCAGAGAAAATTACGACGAAAACAACAACAACCGATTTAACACTTAAAATAACCAGAAACTCTAGATCTAAGCTAACTAGGCAGAAGGAAAAGAGATCAGCGAGGTAAACTGAACAGAAAACAATTTCATAGCATAAAACAAGTTCGGATCTGCAAACAAAGTAGTTCTAAGCCGTGAAAATCAAAAGCAACACAGATCCATCGTGAAGAAAAAACAAGAAATTTAAACTACGAAAGCGAAATAAAAGTGTTTGCCACTCCGGGCGATGGAACTCCTAAACTATGATCTTGCTGGCTGGAACGAGGATGACTAGAAATTCGGGAGCTTCCGGAACTCAGGTAATCATGGTTGTGTTGAGGAATGAGAAACTGGACTGGGCTGAAGAACTGAACTACCGAGAGAAATCTACCTAAAAGTGATGATGGTGAAAATAGATATCCCTTTTTCTCTCCAAGTGGGTTCCTTTTATAGGGAGGCTTACCCTTGATTTTAGGGTAAATCCTTATTGCAAGATGACTCCTTTGCCCTTAATTGTGGGTAATCAGCCTCAGCTATCCGTCTTCTCCATCTCGAACCGTTTTAGCATGTATACTGATCAGGATAGCAACATCCTGACACCCTTTTCACTTGAGTTATTCCGAAGCTTCCCTACTGGTTAGAACACTCAACCTGCACGCTTAAGCAACTTGTTTTGCAGATAAAGTTCAAATATGCACATCATACTGACCAGTAACCAAGGCCTAGAATACGACTTATCAAACTGCTCACACTTACCACATGCTTGTCCTCAAGCGTGAAGAACAAACAAAAAGAAATAAGTCAAATTCTAGCCTGGTTACTCCCTTGACCGACTCTACCTAAACTAGACTCTATACTACGACGCAAAGAAAAACACTTAAACAAACATAGAAAAACACACAAACAAACATAAAAAGACTAAAACACAAAGATCGGGCTATATTTTCAACCATCCCTCCCCTCGGAATCAGGTGCAATCCGGCCTTAGACAACCTTGAACTTCTGCCGCCCCCCTTTTCTTTCCCAGTCAGTACATCCGCTTGTCAAGATCGCCCACACTCTCGGCCGAACACTAGGTTCACTCAGTCACTCATACCTCACCAGGAGTATTAGGACTGTTCTCTCTAATTGCTGGACCACAAAATGCTTCGGACTTAGATCTCACGTGCAGCAACTGAAGGACTTAAAAGCTTGTAAATGGGCTATTGGCTTGTAGTGTTTTGGGGTGGATGTTCATAAGGCTCTAAGGTTCAAAACATCTTCTTTATTGATGTGGGGGAACTGTGTGTATTAGGCTTCTGATCAGTTGCTTTTCTCAGCTGGCGCTTCTGACTTGTGTATCCAACTGGTCAGTAGCATCTTTGTGGCTTCGCCACCCTTATTCCTTCTTCATCATTTTTTTTAACCATTTTCTTCATTTTCCCCCTGTTCCTTCTCCTTCCTTCCTCTTCTTTGTGGCTTCGCCACCCTTATACCTTCTTCTTCTTTGGACCTGGGATGACTCCCTGGTCGACTTTCTTCTAAGTTCCTTGCCCAACTGGTTTCTGCCTTTTTGTGTATCTTTCTGGCCAGTAAGCTTCATTCGCCTCATGCCTTGCACACACAGTCCCAGTGGCTAGGGGTGTTTATCTGGATATAGAAGGCTAAAAAGAAGGGTTCTAAAGGTGGGGTTTTTTTTTATGGGGGTTTCCTACTGCCTTCAGTGTTTGCTACCCGTGGTCACTTCACCCTAGGCAATTTGTGGCAGCCACTCTTTTCTTTTCAATATGTGTGGAAAGTGGTTCCACTTAAAGCTTATAACTCACATTTTAAGAGGGCTTTTGTGTTTGGCTCTAAGTATAGGCTTTTCTCTCATACTCACATCATCTATCCTGACTAGGAGGTACTAGGGAGGATGGTTTCGGTTTTCCAGCATGTCTTATCTCCCTCAATTCCCCTCACCGTCAGCTCAAGTCAGTTGAGTTTTAAGCCCAATCAACACACAAAATAAAAAACTAGACCTAACAAGACATAAGCATAAACACAGACCATATACATCATACTGACCATTGCGTCCCCCCTCCCACTTCACAAGTGTCTGCCCTCAGATAGGGCTGTGAAGTGGAAAAGGTAATGGTCAGTATGGTGGATATGCAGACAAACAACAAAACAACATACTAGAAACGAAACTTCTCACACTTAGGCCATGCCATGGACTAAGTGCGAGTCAACATGCACACGAAAGAAAACATAAGAAGAAAAACATAGAAAAGCATGCTCAAACGATACAAACCTTTACTTCTCACACTTAGACTATAGAATAGCCTAAGTGTTATGAAGTGGAGTCTGCGCACAAACACAAATTAACTACCTAAACAAACATTAAAAGAAACAAATACGAAAACCTAAAAAAAACAAAAAACTAAAAAGAAAACTAACTTGTCAGTATGGGGGGGTCTATCGACGTCTCCTGCTCCTTCGCGGGGCAGGTGGTGCAGGTTGCTTCTCCAGTTGTTCCTTCTCCGTTCTAGCTTGGTCCTCATCATCCTTCGCCGGCACCTCGGCTTCCTCTCTCACTGTCTCGGGTTCAGTTGGTACACTTGGTCCGGTATCCAGGCTTACATGGCTCCTTACTTCCGCAGCTTCTTCTTTCCTCTGGTGGGTCATTTCCTCTAATATGTTATCGATCATGGATAACATCCTGTTCATCTCTGTCTGCATCCTTCGGTTCTCTTCACCTAAGTCGGTCACTATCACTTCCATAGATGCATGTCTCTGCGTCAGCGTCCCCTGCCCTGCAGACTCTTTCAACATCCGTTCCATGACTGATGCTGAAGTGCGTTGGGCCTGCCTCTCGACTCTAATGTCGAATGACTAGACTCGGGAGTAAGCAAGTGTGCACATATGAGAATTAATGCAAGGCTCGGTCCAGACACAACGCTCCTTAAATCCACTGGATCACTGGGTCCAGGAACTCAAGAGAACTACAGTGTTTTTGTCGTTGGACACACTCGACTCCCCTTCAAAAATAAATCCCTCAACCCAATTACTATGAATTAGTATAGGGAAGTGGGGTCGATCCCACAGAGATGGATTCGCAGGGTAGTGCTAAAAGACTATGGAAACAAACGGCTGCTGCCACGCAAAGGGGTTGAGATTTTAACTACCACTAGATCTAGGCAAGAAATGTAAACGCTAGACCTAGGACACAGAAAACTTACCGGAATCAAACATCAAATCCGAAAGACACAAACACTTCCTTGACTGAGCAAATAACTAACTGATTGAGACTAGGCAGAAAGAATAAAACAGCGGGGAACATTA
Source organism: Salvia splendens (assembly GCF_004379255.2). Classification (NCBI taxonomy): domain Eukaryota; kingdom Viridiplantae; phylum Streptophyta; class Magnoliopsida; order Lamiales; family Lamiaceae; genus Salvia; species Salvia splendens. The sequence goes on along the minus strand of NC_056036.1, from coordinate 23,173,334 downwards.
TTCCAAATATAGCAAGTACGGTAAAAAGCTGCAGATAACAGATCAGCTCCAGCTAGCTTTGCATGCAAAGTTCCTAACAGATTCAGAAACGCAAATGCAGAAAACAGAGCATACTTCCAGATTCGAACAGAATATAGAAATTTGGATGCCGGAAACTTGATACGAATCGGAAATAAACCAGATCTACGTAAACTAGGCGAAATGAAATGAAAACACGTAAGCTAGGCATGAAATTTAAACACTCCTGCTCAGAATCACGTCGGACGCTTAATCCACTCCGGATCCAAGCAATCCAAACTCAACAATCAACCAAATCAACTCCATAACTCCGATTCTAACAGATCTGCTCCGATCACCGCCAAATTCAATCAATCAAGAACAATCTGCAAACAAATCACAAACTCCAGCAAACCCAACCTCCGATTCATCCAAAAACAGAACCATTCTTCAGATCCAAGCAAAAAATATCAGCAAATAATCAGAAACCAACTGCAAAAAAATAAACAACTCCGACAATCCAACTCGAAATCAAGCGAACTCAACCAGCAAACCAGAAATGAACACAATAGACATAAGCGAAAGTAAAATCTAAAATAAAACAGGAAATATTGGTTAACAAAAGAAAACCGAGCTTCAAACAGCGAAGCTCGGCGGAATCAGTGTAAATAGCAACAGAAATGTAAATTGTTTCTTCGCCCTTGAACTAGGACTGTGTTACAACCCTCGAACCACTCTTGGAAAGCTAAAACGTGAACCCCCAGCCAAGTGCTAACTGGAATCTCTCGCGAATTTGGAGTCAAGTGTGTGGAAAAGTGAATCGAGCAAGGGGCTGTTAGTGAGGCCTCCACCGAGAAGGTCCCTCCAGCCTGCATGCTTCTCCCTTTTATAGATGCGGACATAGCCTTCTAGAGTTTTCGTAGAAATCCCTATTCTACCCTTCAACTCCGAGGCTTCCTCCGTCTAGCAATTTTCTTCCAATTGTTCACCCTTTCGCCAGTTTCCTAGGACCATGCAAGCGTCCTCTTATTTTCCTGGATCTGGCGAAAAACTTCACATACTTGACTTAATTCAATGCGTTAGACCTAGTAATTGCATGAAATGAACCCCTAGACTGATGCATGAAATTAGCCTTATCAAACTGCTCACACTTAAACCATGCTTGTCCTCAAGTATGAAAGACAAGAAAATAGGAATAAGGCGAATTTCAATGCATGACTACCAAGTAAAACTTAAAAAAAAGGTGAAAACAAAACAACTCCTAGACCTAAGCAACTACGGACTTAGAAAAGAAAATAACACAGAGAACAGAAACACAACAAAACAAACAAGCATGAACTAGTTTCGAATTTTTAAGCTACTATCCCCACAAGTTTAAGTTCAATCTGATCGATTACAGTCTTCAAATCTTCCCCCTTCCTTCGTCTGCCTAAACGGTCTGTCAGTTAGTCAAGATAGCCTATTGATTTCCCATCTGTTAGGTTCGCTCGATCACTCATTCCTCACCAGGGATGTTAGGATCAAAAACGCTCCAAAGTTAGAGTTATACCACTGATGCGTCGGGTTATGAGAGTTTTCTCCCTATTCTTCCTCCTTTCCTATGAATTTCCCTGGGCCAGGCTACGATATATATATATATATATATATATATTTTACAACCCCTTTCCCCTGGACTTCGTCCAGCTTATACCTCCGGTTTCTGGACTTCGTCCAGCTTATTCCTCCTTAACCCATTTTTTTCTCCTTCATACTCTACTCCCTAAGCATCAAGTGATAGCCCATTGTTTCATGTTAGCTCTAAAAGTGTTTAGGCTTATAACTCTCTTTATAGTAGGGCTGTACAGCTAGGTTATCTAAGGCGTTTTCCATCGTCCTAACTTCATTCAGATCGCATTCGGCTTATTAAGGAAGAAAGTGTCAAAGTTGATCTGCTTTCTCTCTTCAATCACTCTTACTAAGGGGATCTTGCCTTATTATCTAGCTAGCTCATGCAAAGCACATATCCTAAGACACAAAAACGATACTTACTCCCCCCCCCCCCTCCCGCTTCACTCAAGCTTGTCCCCAAGCCATCGTAGTGAAGGGGGGAAAAGGGAAGTACTAACAGCAGACTGATAAAGTAAACAACAACAAACACAAATACAGAGCAAAACTTCTCACACTTAGACCGAGCATCGGGCTAAGTGGGAGAAGGCGCAACAAACAAACTAAGGCATGCAAAAAAAACACCCCCTTCTCACACTTAGACCAAAAGTTGGGCTAAGTGTAAGAAAGGCAACACATATGAACAATTACAGAGCATGCTGGCTTATAAGAACACAAACAAAACGGAAAAGAAAATAAAAAAAAGGGTTATTTGGCTCCGTGGGGGGTTCAATTCGGGGTCTGGCCCCCGCGAGGGCCAGACTTTGGTGGCGCTGTGTAGTGGGTCACCTTAGCTTTCTTTCTGGCTGGCAACTCCGGCTTCTCTTGTCGTTCTTCTGTCGGGCGGGGTACGGCTGTCTTCAATATCACGGGCCGAGAGGGAGATGGAGTAGTCTGGGGCCTCGGGGCATGCGGTGGCATCTGAGCAGTCAGACTTCCTTGACCTGGCGTTGTAGAAACGCCGCTAGGCTTCGGAAGTTCCTTCGGTGTCTCTGGGAACCTTGCTCTAAGCCACTTTGTCATTGCCATCATCAACTCAACACCTTCCGTCATCTTTTCAGTACATCTGGTCGATGTCGCCACAAGATCAGAAATGCGCCCCTTGAGGGCCACCATTTCCTCCCTAACCTTCCGAACTTCTACTCTTATTTCTTCCATCTCCGTTCGTACTCCGGCGACTTCCTTCCTCACTTTCTCAGCCTCACTACTATCCTTCCCTTACCCCGCAGGGACACAATTCCTTCCAGAACCATCTTCATTTCGGACCTCATCCAACCAACCTCCTTTCGCACTTCCTCTACTTCCATCCTGGCTCCTGCTTCCAAATCAGTAGTATTCTTCACTTCCACCACATCGGATTCCTGTTTCACCTGAGTCTCTGACTGCCCAACCTCGTAAAAGCAAATCTCCCTTCCGCGTGCGATCAGCAACCCTTTATTGAAAAAATAATCCATGTTAAAAACCTCAGGGGGCGAACACGTCTTTACCTCTCGGCATGCCTTATGGATCTTTATGATCACATTCCTCTGCAGATAAGCTCCGAGCAAGTGGCACGTGTATAGGTGCCGGGAAGGATTTGCAGTCACTTGATGGCAGGCTTGGGCTATCCAGTAGCCCAAGTGAACTCTTACCCCCGTAGCCATGCACCATGTGAAGTACAGATCGGCGGTAGTCAGAGCGTTGTTGGCTGTGCCCATTAAATTGTAACTTATAAAAGTCTGGGCAAACCTCAGGACCCTACTTTCGATGTGGTGTGCCTTGAAAGGTCCTGGGTGCGTAGGTGTCGTTCAAACAAGGATATATCCTACTGATCAGGATAGAGATCCTAACTAACCTAGACCTTGGTTTCAAAGATTCCTCAACCCACTTCTACTGATCAGTATAGTGGTGGTAAGGGTCGAATCCCACAGAGATGGTGCGTTCTTAAACTACCGCGGTGACAATTGGAAGATTTGGTTAGCTACCACGCTTGGGTTGAGTTTCTACCTAGGCTGGAACTTAAAGGAGGTGTTCTACTGGTCAGACGGTAAGGAAAACATTTGGAATGTAACTGTGTACGTGGAATGGGGAGACAATTTTGTAACAGAAAATATTTGGAAGGTACGGGTTTCTATTTTGGGCTAAACAGAATATTCAGAGTGTAGTGGAAATTTGATGACTAGGCTGACAGGGCTTAACTAAAAGTGAAGGACAAAAGCAAAAGCATCTCGAAAAGTAAGTGGTCCCCTCCAATTGAAATAGACATCATCTTCTTCAACAAACACTTCCAAAATTCAGATAACAATTCCAGATTCAACACGGAAAACTCAGATTAACAACTCACAAACACAGATCCAAAACTAAGAAATCAAATCTGAAATCAAACACTGAAACTGGACTTCTGCATACTGGTCAACATGAAAGAACGATTCAGAAATTAAAAATAAGCTTTGCATGCAACGATCTAAGCTAACTAGGCAAGGGAATAAAGAAACACCACAATAAACGAAACGGAAATCAACTTCATAGCTTAAACACGTTCGGATCTTCAACAAAGTACTTCAAAAGCAGAAAATATCCAAAGGCAAACAAGATCCAACGTAAGGAAAGCGAGAAATTTAAAACTACGAAAGCAATGTAAAAGTGTTTTGCCACTCCGGGCGATGAGACTCTAAACTACGATCTTGCTGGCTGGAATGGACGATGACTGGAATTCTGGGAACATCTGAACGTCAAGTGATCATGGCTACGGCGAGGCAAGAAGCGGGACACGGCTGAAAGACTGAAACTACCGAGAGAACTTTCTACCTAAAGATGGTGGTGAATGAGTGAATGCGTCTATCTCTCTCTCCAATTTGGCTTCCTTTTATATGGAGGCTACCCTTGATTTTAGGGTAAATCCTCATTGCAATTTGACTTCTTTGCCCTTAATTGTGGGTAATCCGTCCCAGCTATCCTTCTTCTCCATCTCAAGCCGTTTTAGCACGAATACTGATCAGTATGAAATCATGCTGGCGCCTCCTTCACCTGAACATTCCGAAACTTCCCTACTGGCTAGAATGCTTAACCTGCACACTTTAAACAACTGTTTTGCAAATATAATCAATTAAGCACATCATACTGACCCGTAACCAAGGCCTAGAATACGACTTATCAAACTGCTCACACTTACCACAGGCTTGTCCTCAAGCGTGAAGAACAAACAAAGAAAAGAATAAGTCGAATTCTAGCCTGGTTACTCCCCTGACCGACTCTACCTAACTTAGACTCTAAACTATGACGCAAAGAAAAACACAAACAAACACAGCGAAACATAAACACTTAAAAGACTGAAAACACATAGATCGGGCTATATTTTCAACCTTCCCTCCCCTCTGGATCAGGTGCAATCCGGCCTTAGACAGCCTTGAACTTCTGCCACCCCCCTTTTCTCTTCCAGTCAGTATATCTGTTTGTCAAGATCGCCCACACTCTCAGCCCAACACTAGGTTCGCTCAGTCACTCATACCTCACCAGGAATGTTAGGACTGCATTCTCTCATTATGCTCACCACAATTGCTTCGGACTTAGATTCCACGAGCGGCTACTGAAGGACTTATAGGCTTGTAACGGGGTTGTTGGCTTGTAATGTTTTCGGTGGATGTTCCTAAGGCTCTAAGGTTCAAAATTTCTATTTTTATTTATGCGGGGGGGAACTGTGTATATTAGGCTTCTGATCAGTTGCTTTCTTTAGTTGGCGCTTCTGGCTTTGGTCTCCACTGGTCAGTAGCATCTTGTGGCTTCGCCACCCTTATTCCTTCATTCATCTCTTTTTTGTGGTCAAATCTTTCTGACCATTTTCTTCATTTTCTCGGTTCCCTCTTTTTTTTTTCTTTTTTTTTTTTCGTTCCTTCGTGGCTTGGCCACCCTTATTCATTCTTCTCTTTTTTGGACTGGGAATGACTCCCTGGTCGATTTTCTTCTAACTTTTTCGCCCAGCTGGTTTCTGCTTTTCCGCACTTCTTCCTGGCCAGTAAGCTCCATTTGTTTCATGCCTTACACAGTCCCAGTCGGCTGGGGTGTTTATCTGGGTATATAAAAGGTTAAGAAGAAAGGGTTCTAAAGGCGTTTTTTTTTTTTTTTAAACGGGGGGGGGGGGGGTTCCTACTGCCTTCAGTATTTGCTACCCGTGATCACTTCACCCTAGGCGAATTGTGGCAGCCTCTCTTTTCTTTCCAATATATGTGGTTCCTAAGTGAGAGAGGTTTTATCACCTATACAGAGATCAACAAAACATAACCACAAACACATATATACAAACTCCTCACACTTAGACCATGCAATGGGCTAAGTGTGAGCTAACATGCATGCGACATAGAAAACAAAACAAACAAAACAAAGAAAACATGCTCCAAAGAAACAAACCCTTAACTTCTCACACTTAGACTATGGAATAGGCTAAGTGTTATGAAGTGGGGTTTGCGCGCAAACACAAATTATACTACCTAAACAAAAACCAACTCATAACAACAATACGAAAAGTTAAAAGAAAAACTGAAACTTAAAAAGAAAAACTAACTTGGTCAGTAGGGGGGGGTCTATCGGAGTCTCCTGCTCCTTCGTGGGGCAGGTGGTGCAGGTCGTTCCATCGGTTGGTCCTCCGGTTGGTCTGTCTCCATTCCAGCTTGGTTCTCATCATCCTTTGCCGGCTCCTCGGCAGTTGCCGGCACCTCGGCTTTCTCTTCCTCTTGCTCCTTCACTACGGTCTCTGGGACTTGTGGTTCAATATCCTGGCCAGCATGGCCGCTTGGTCCGGTATCCTGGGCTACACTGCCCCTTACTCTCATAGCTTCAGCCGCCCTCTGGTGGCTCACCTCCTCTAGGATATTGTCGATCATGGACAACATCCTATTCATCTCCGTCTGTATCTTGTGGTTCTCCTCTCCTAATTTAGTCACGATCACTTCCATAGACGCTTGCCTCTGGGTCAGTATCCTCTGCTCCGCAGATTCCTTCAACACCCGTTCCACTACTGCCGCTAGCTTGACCATCTCTGCTTTCAATTGCTTATTCTCCTCTCTAACCTCATCCATTTCCTTCTCCATTCTGGCTTGACGCTGTTCCTGGTCCGATGCCAATCCGATCATTTCTGCCCTTATCTGGCTGTTCTCCTCCGCCAATTCAGTAATCGTCCTTTCCAATAACGCGACTCTTCCTCCTGCCGTGGCTTCCTCACCCATTGCATAAAATTGCGGTCGTCCCACCCTCATGTAGACCGCATTTGTCCTAACGAAGTAAGGTATGTCGAATAATCCCGGTGGCCGCACCATGGGCAGCGGAGACAAGTCTTCAGCCTCAGTGATAATGAGGTTGTTGCCTACGAAAGCTCCCAAAATGTGGCAAAGAGTGAGGTTTCTGGCAGGGTGCGTAGCGATCAAGTGGCACTGATATGCCGTCCAAAATCCAAGATGCAGCTTGCGTCCCTGTCTTGCGCACCAAAGGAGATACACCTCCGTCATTGAAGTACGGACGGCTGAGTTAGATTGGCCCAGCAGGTTGGCATCAAGGTGGAGCTGTATTAGTCGCAGAACTGGATCATTGAAATGGATGGAACGGGAAACAGTGGACGCGAATTCTCCAGCGCCGGGGTGAGTAAGTTCAGCCCGGGCCTCCTGTTGATCAAAATCCACGTGCCTACGAGGGATACCCCTCTCCCTGTCTCTCCACTCAGAACTGATCGCTTCTTTCAATGTACACATGCCCATCCGACATGTCCACTCTATCAAGTTCATACTAAACTCTGCCGCAAACAATCTAAAACTAATGGACACTTCATCCAGGTCCGTTGTCACCTTAAACCGAAAGGTAGTGAAGAACTCCTTCGCTAATCTCACACTGATACGTGGATCCCCATTTTGCAGTAGCCACTCAAAACCCAAAGCATTTATATAAGCAAGGAATTGGTCACGAATACCTAGTTTATCTAGAGAAGGGTAGTGTATTACCTTGCCGCACTTAATTTCCTTGCTGCCATCGTCCAGACTCTCGAAGGTATCCTTCAGTTTCTGCTTCTCGAAGAGTTTCATCTCCTCGGCGATCTCATTTGTGAAATCCATGGTCCATCTTCTATATCGGAGCCTCTCCACTGGTGGGTGGACAAGCTCTCGGTGATCACCTGGGAGCGATTGTTCCCCATATTCCTCCTCTTCCACGGACTCATCACTATCCGATGCAGACTCCTCACTAATCTCATACTCACTATCACTCTGCTCTTGCCGGCTCCATGGGATCCTCTGAGAAGCTTCGGTAATCACAATTCCTGTGTTTGCTGCCCTGGACCTCTTTGTTACTGCTTCCTTTTGGATTGGAGCCTTCCCTTTCCTCTTTCTGGCTCGCTGATATTGTGCTTCTTCCTCCTGAGCAGTAGGCTATGCAGGTTCACCCCCTGCCTTCGTTGGAGTGGCTTGTTCTTCCTCGCTCTCGATCTCTACTGGGTTCTCAGCCGTGCTTGTCTTGGCCTTGCTGGCTGCTCTTTTACCCAGGCATCGCTGAGATTCCCGCACCTTCAGAACCAATTGCCGCTTCACTGGGTGGGGTTTTAAGACGGGAGGCGCCACAGCTTCCGGTACTTGAGTGTCTACGGTTGGTCTCTCCTCATCTACTTGCATTCGATCATCCCCTGCTTCCACTAGGGTATCAACTGGCTCTGGCCCTTTCTCTTCACTCTGTTCTTCCCTCTCCTCTTCCCCTACTGACCGGGATGCCTTATCCTTCGGTATGGGTTCTGTAAAAGCTTGTTCATCCTCCCCTACTGCCCTCGATGCGAGGTCTAGACCCTCAGCCATTAGAGCAGTATCTTCCCTGCGATTCACCTCTTCCACTATTGATTCAAACTCCGTTTCCGTCATGAGGCCGCGCTTTTGGGCCGACTTATTCAGGTCGATCTCCTCCCTAATTACTTCTTGGCGAACCACTTCCACTTCTGGCGTCTCCTCAATTCCTTCTCCCCCTTCCTGGTCTTGTTGCTCCCTTCTCAACCTTTCCGCTCTTTCTTCTTCATCAGAGGCATAATAAGCCGCAATGGCCTCAAGATCCTCAAGTTCGGCTTCCTGGGTCGTCGGAAAAATTCCTTCCGTCTCTGTCATTTCGGCTTCAGTTGGGGGGTTGCTTTCTTGGGGAATCATCGACGGAATCGGCAATGTAGATGAAATAGGGGTCAAGGGTTGCGTAGTGGTTACTGGCATGGTTGCCGCATGAGTTGCTCCGGCTCCGCTCCCTTGCCCTCTACCTTGGTTAAAATACTCTAACTCCGCTGCCCAATTCCTATTCGGATCTTGCAATCGGAGAAACTCCGCCATTGCATCCAGAGAGACCATCGGCGGGGCTTGTTGTGTTGGCGCGGGACGTTGTGGGTTTAGTGGTGGTGGTATTTCAAGGTTTCCTTCCTCACTGGTTTTCTTTGAGGGCGGTTTGATTTTGGTAGCCAATGCTTTCTTCCCCATGGCTGAAAATTAGGGCTTGTAAAGAGTGGAATTTGGTCTTGATATATGGGAGGAAAAATGGAAGAAAATGAGGGTTTGTGATTTACGCTTTCTTGAGAGAGTATGGGATAATATCTCTTGAAAAAGGGAATTTGAAAATGAGGGTTTGTGAGGGATAAAGTTTGGGACGGTCGTTTAATTTAGGCGAGAGATAGCAGTTGCAGGTGGTTACAACCGGCTATAGGGAGTTGCCGGTCGCGACGCTTGGACGGAAGGCGGTTAGGAATGCTGGCCCCTGATTGGCTATCGCGTCTACTCTCTCTGCTCCACGCCACTCCAGCCGCTGCCACCCTGCAAAAGCTGCATAAGTCTTAATTCAAAATTTCGTCTTTTCTCGAAACCTACCATTACTTGCCTAATAAGGGAAATAATTCAAATGGGCTCTTAAATTAGAATTGAAATAGCACCAAATAGGTAGTCTCTTGGTCAATGTGTACTCCAAATTAAATTTAAGGCCCGAAAATATTTTTGGATTTTCTTAGAAATTATCTGACATGCAAAGACTAATTACGTATTTACAATATTTACACCTTTCTTGGGTAATTTGGAATCCTACTTGGCCAGTATACGCAGAAAATTATCAAAATGGAACTAGCCATGTGGAATTCCAAATTCCTATCTTACTGATCAGTATGAAACCGATGTAAGTGTTTGCAGTGGAATTTCATCCACTACACCCACTTCGCTATTCTCCCTGAATATTTTCAACCTATGTCCATTTACTATGAAAGGTTCCGAGTTAGGAAAACTCCTTGAAATTTCTACTGCTCCATTGGATCTGAGTGCAGTTATGATGTAAGGTCCTGTCCATTTGGACTTGAGTTTCCCTGGCATAAGCTTCAATCTTGACTGGAAGAGTAGTACTTTCTGGCCAACGTGGAGCTCCTTAGTTCTCAGATTTCGATCATGCCACAGTTTGGTTCGCTCCTTGTACCACATGGCTGAGTCTAATGACTCCAATCTAAGTTCCTCAAGCTCCTGTAGCTGCAGCTTCCTTTCCTCTTCGCAGGCTGTAGCATCCATATTCACTTTCTGTACTGCCCAGTATGCTCGATGCTCGATCCCAACCGGTAAATGGCACATCTTCCCAAAAATGATTCGGTAAGGGGACATGCCTATGGGGGTTTTGTAGGCTGTTCGATACGCCTAGAGAGCATCCTCTAACCTCACACTCCAGTCTTTCCTCTAAGTGTTCACAGTCTTCTCCAAAATCTTCTTTATCTCACGGTTAGAGATCTCCGCTTGACCATTGGCTTGCGGATGGTACGGGCTGGAAAGTCTATGGTGCACACCGTATTTCTTCATTAAGGCTTCAATTGTGCGATTACAGAAGTGTGTACCTTGATCTGATATGATCGCCCTTGGAACTCCGAACCGGCTGAAAATATGACTCTTTAAGAACTTGGCCACCTCCTTTGCTTCACACGTACTTGTGGCCTTGGCTTCTACCCATTTGGAGACGTAATCTACCGCGACTAGGATATACAGATTGCCGTAGGACGAAGGAAAAGGCCACATGAAATCCATTCCCCATATGTCGAATAGCTCGCAAACTATTATGGGTACCTGCGGCATTTCGTCCCGGGCGGATATTCCACCGGTCAGTTGGCAACGCTCGCAACTTCTGCAGAACTCGTACGCATCTTTGTTGAGTGTTGGCCAATAAAAGCCGCTATCCATAATCTTCCTTGCCGTCTTCTTGGATCTGAAATGTCCTCCGCATGCTAACGAATGGCAGTGGGTTAGAACATCCCGCTGCTCCCAGTCAGGAATGTACCTTCTTATCACTTGATCGGATCCTATCCTCCATAGGTAGGGGTCGTCCCAAAAGTAGTATTTTGCTTCACTCTTGATCTTCATTCTTTGTGCCTTGGTAACACTTGGTGCTTCTGGAAGTTCTCCAGTTACTAGGTAGTTGGCCAGGTCCGCATACCATGGCTCCTGCCCTACCTTCTCCTTTCCTTTTGCTGTATCATTCTGACCAGTAAGTTTGTACACTTCTTCCCAATCAATTTTCCTGGGCGCAAAAATCACCTCACATAAATGTTCCTCTGGAAACTTATCATGCACTTCGTCACTGTTTCCATCTTGCATTATTCTGCTCAAATGGTCTGCCACCTTGTTCTCGACTCCTCTCTTATCTTCCACCTCCCAATCAAATTCTTGTAATAAGAGTACCCATCGGATCAAGCGTGGTTTGGATTCCTTCTTGGCAACCAGATACTTAATGGCTGCATGGTCAGTATATACTATGACCTTGGATCCCAACAAATATGGCCGGAACTTCTCGAAAGAATACACCACTGCCAGCATCTCCTTTTCAGTGGTATCGTAATTCCGCTGGGCTTGATTCAAAGTCTTGGACGCATAAAAAATTACGTACCTCTTCCCATCGATCTTCTGACCCAGCACGGCCCCTACCGCAAAGTCGCTGGCGTCGCACATTACTTCGAAAGGATGGTCCCAGTCAGGAGCCCGTATGATAGGTGCGGATATCAGCTTTTCCTTGAGAAGATTGAAAGCAGCCTTGCATTGCTCATCAAAAACGAACTCCACGTCATTTTGAAGTAGCCTGGTAAGGGGTTGGGCGATTTTGGAGAAATCCTTAATAAATCATCGATAAAATCCGGCATGCCCCAGAAAACCCCTAATCCCCTTCTGATCAGTAGGGAACGGTAATTTAGATATAACGTCCACCTTTGCTCGATCCACCTGGATTCCCCTTTCCGAGACCACGTGTCCCAGAACAATCCCTTCGGTGACCATAAAATGGCACTTCTCAAAGTTCAAAACCAAATTCTTCGCTTGACATCTCTCAAGAACTATATCCAAATGATGAAGGCAAGAATCGAACGAGTCTCCGTAGACCGTAAAGTCATCCATGAATATCTCTATGCAATCCTCAATCAAATCAGAAAATATGCTCATCATGCAACGTTGAAACGTACCTGGAGCGTTGCATAGGCCGAAAGGCATGCGCCGGTATGCATAAGTTCCGAATGGGCAAGTGAAGGTGGTCTTATCCTGGTCTTCAGGATCCACGTAGATTTGGAAATATCCGCTGTACCCATCTAAGAAGCAAAAGTACTTCTTCCCAGCGAGTCGCTCCAACATCTGGTCGATAAAAGGCAGAGGGAAGTGATCCTTCCTTGTTGCATTGTTCAGCTTGCGGTAATCGATGCACATTCGCCAACCCGTGACTAGCCTCGTTGGAATCAGCTCATTCCTCTCATTTTGGACGACTTGGATTCCCGACTTCTTTGGAACCATGTGGATCGGGCTGACCCACTCACTGTCTGGCACTGAATAGATAATCCCTAGCGACAACAACTTCAAGATTTCCTTCAATATTTCCTCTCGCATGTTAGGGTTTACTTTCCTTTGGGCATCTCGATGTGCCTTTGCTCCCTCTTCTAGCCTAATATGGTGCATGCAGACGTCGGGGCTAATTCCAACTAAATCTGTAAGACTCCATCCAATCGCCTTCTTGTTCTTGCTCAGCACGGTCAGTAGCCTAGCTTCTTGTTCCTTCGTAAGGCTGCTGCTGATGATCACTGGATAGGAGTCCTCACCTCCGAGGAAGGCATACTTCAAATTCGAGGGTAACTTCTTCAGCTCAACTTGGGGTGGAAGTGTGTCTTCGGTTAGGGGGTTTTTCTCGGACTCTTCCCCTTTTTCTAAATCTCCTTCTGATGGTTCTTCTATACTGACTGGTAGCTGAGCCCCTGCGGCTCCTATGAACTCCGACTTTTGACAAAAATCCTTGATTGTTCCTTCAATTTCTTCATCGGTCAACCCCTGGCTACTGATCAGATCACACCATGCAGCAGCTTCTACGTCAGCCTGTTCATAAACATCTAAAGCCTGGAGTTTCTCCTGCAATAGTTCGGTCTCAAGAAAATCTTGGACTAAAGGGTCAATCACATCAACATAGCATAGATTTTCAGAATCAATAGGTTTCTTCATGGCATCATTTATATCAAAGGTAAACTTCTCCCCATGAAAATCAATGCAAATAGTCCCCTCAGCCATATCCACGATCGTCTTGGCCGTTCTCAAAAATGGTCTTCCTAACAAGACTCCACTAGACTCCCTCGCTTCATGCTCACTCATTTTGATCACATAAAAATCAGCAGGGTATGTAAAATCATGCACTCTAACTAATACATCCTCTAAAACTCCCTCCGGACTTATGCACGACCTATCAGCCAGTTGGATCAATACTCTAGTACTTGACAGCCTCACTCCCTTCAACCGGTTATAGATAGACAATGGCATGACATTTATAGACGCCCCCAAATCACACATTGCATGTTCGACCTTCACATTTCCAACAGTTATTGGTAAGGTAAACATACCTGGGTCGGCTCTCTTGGGTGGTAACGTCTCTTGCACTATTGCTGACGCTATCCCTTCCACCATAATCTTGCCATCTTTCTGGGCTCTTCCGGCTATGAAGTCCTTTATGAATTTCCCAAGAGGGGGTAGTTTCACGGCTTGGAGAAATGGTATGGTGACATCCAACTTCCCAAAAATCGACAAATAGTCAACCGGGTTCTCTTTCTTCCTCTTTGTAACAAATCGGAATGGGAATGGTTTCTCCCCTTTTTTCTCATCTACTTGTCCCTTAGCAACCTTCTTGGAGTCTTTCCGGGGTAGTTCCTGAGTCTGGGCTTCCATTCTGGGCTCTTTCTCTCGATGAGGTTCCTTCCTGGTCAGTAGGGTTTCGGGTTCATCTCCTACAATTGGTGTAGCATCCAAGAAGAATGGATCCTGCATCTGAGGCATAGGCTTCCCTAGTTCTTCCGCTGAAACGGTATCGCCTCCTATCTTCGTTCCGTTAGATCCTCCACTAGGTCGTTTGGGTTGAGGCGCGTCATAAGTAGTTCCTGACCTCAACGTAACCTTACTCACATTTGCCTTTTCGGGTATTTGGACTGTAGATGGTAGTTTCCCCGCATTTCCCTTCAAATCACCCACCGAACTGGCCAGTTGGGCTAACTGCCTATTCATCATATCCATGTTCGCCTTATGTTCTTTCTGGGCATTTTGCATCCCCTGCACGACCTCGTTATGGGATTGCAAGTCTCCTTTGATGCTCTGTTGTGACGCTAGCATTTCACTCATCATGTCCTCAACGGACCTCCTTGGCCTGTTCGGATTTTGGAAATGATTCGGCCCTTGGTGTTGATAGTTCTGGAAGTTTTGCTGGCCTTGATTAGGCGGGTATTGGTTATACTGGGCAGGAGGGACGTACTGATCTTCAGGATATTGATTCTGGTGCTGGGCTTGAAACTGATTTTGGTTCTGATGGTGTTGGGGTGCATGATTTGGCTGATTTTGGAAACTGTGGAAGTTTCTCTGGTGGGGTGGTACATAAACAGGATTCGGGTTTTGGCTTTGTGGGCTTTGATTTTGGGTTTGTTGGTTTCTTCCTGACCAGTTGGGCTGGTAGTCTGGGTTTGCTAGTCCACGGTTAGGGTTTTGGTTTGGATTGGGGTTATACTGGTTCTGTCCTTGGTTCTGATTTTGGCCTCCGTCTCCCCATCGAAAGTTTGGATGATCCCTCCATGGTGCATCCCGTTGTCTACCCTGAATCCAATGCCCACTGGAATTGAAGTACCCCGCAGCATTGACCTGTTCCATATTCACGTAGTCACTAGGCTGTTCATAGTTCGGTCCTTGATTTCCCTGTTCTGCACCTTTGTAATTCCCAGCTGGGGGAGGTGGTGGGGTGCTTTTCTCGATCGCACTCAGAAGTGACTTCTTCAGCTCATCCATCTTCAAGTCCATTTTCTGCTCCAGTTTATTTTCCTGATCAGTAGACGAGACAACAGCAGCCCGCTCTCGGTTGTATCCTTCCCTTGAATGGTCATACTCTTTCTTTGCATTCAGTAGCTTCCTTAGGACTCTCTTCGCTTCGCTGACCCGTAATTGTGTGAAGCTTCCTCCTGACGATGAATTTGCTAGATCCTTGGTTACCGCGTTCATACCTTCGTAGAAAGTATGATGCACTTCAATGTCCGCCATGCGATGGTTGGGACATGATTCCAAAAGACCCATGTATCTTGCCCAATAATCGCTCAAGGGTTCATCATACCCTTGCTTCACATTAGTTATTTCCCTTTTCAGCGCGCTTGTCTTTGATGACGGGAAAAACTCGCCTAGGAATGCTGACTTGAAATCGGCCCAAGTCTCAATGGAGTTGGGGGGCAGGCGCATGAACCAGGTGTTGGCTTCCCCCTTGAGCACAAATGGCAAGGCCTTCAACCTATAATCATCCTCATTCGCTCCTGCTGGTCTCCTCTGCGCCCTACAAATTTTACAAAACTCATGCAGAAACTCATACGGCCCTTCATAGCTCTTCCCACAGTATGTAGGCAGAATCGCGATCACATGAGGCTTCACATCGCAGGCGGTTTGCCCTGGAGTGACGACTATGGCTTGCGATGGTTCTCCCTCGGTATGCGCATTAAGGGTACCGATCTCTGGATCCTCATCTCCGTTGGCGGCCATCTGAACTGGAATGCCTTCCAACAGTGGTATCTCCTCTGGTATTGGTCCTTCTATGTTGTATTGCTCTTCGTCGCTACTCGAACCTAAGTCAGATAAAGCCGTCGACAACCCGGATCGAGTGGTTACGAGTATCGATCCTCGCTGAAGTATCTTCGGCCTCCACTGGTCAGGAGCCGATCTGCTTCTCATAAACTGAAAAGAAAAGAAAAAAAAGAAAGGTTATGCACAATATATACACCGAAGTATCACTCACAGTAATTGCAAATAACGCTATCCATCCCTGGCAACGGCGCCATTTGAAAGGTCCTGGGTGCGTAGGTGTCGTTCAAGCAAGGATATATCCTACTGATCAGGATAGAGATACTAACTAACCTAGACCTTGGTTTCAAAGATTCCTCAACCCACTTCTACTGATCAGTATAGTGGTGGTAAGGGTCGAATCCCACAGAGATGGTGCGTTCTTAAACTACCGCGGTGACAATTGGAAGATTTGGTTAGCTACCACGCTTGGGTTGAGTTTCTACCTAGGCTGGAACTTAAAGGAGGTGTTCTACTGGTCAGACGGTAAGGAAAACATTTGGAATGTAACTGTGTACGTGGAATGGGGAGACAATTTTGTAACAGAAAATATTTGGAAGGTACGGGTTTCTATTTTGGGCTAAACAGAATATTCAGAGTGTAGTGGAAATTTGATGACTAGGCTGACAGGGCTTAACTAAAAGTGAAGGACAAAAGCAAAAGCATCTCGAAAAGTAAGTGGTCCCCTCCAATTGAAATAGACATCATCTTCTTCAACAAACACTTCCAAAATTCAGATAACAATTCCAGATTCAACACGGAAAACTCAGATTAACAACTCACAAACACAGATCCAAAACTAAGAAATCAAATCTGAAATCAAACACTGAAACTGGACTTCTGCATACTGGTCAACATGAAAGAACGATTCAGAAATTAAAACTAAGCTTTGCATGCAACGATCTACTTTCCGATCAAACAGTACTTGTTTATCTATCCTAAAGAAATTTGTTACGTAAACGGAATTGAGAGATTCAGCACTTTAAACACCGAGAAACTTTAGATCTAAGCTAACTAGGCAAGGGAATAAACAAACACCACAATAAACGAAACGGAAATCAACTTCATAGCTTAAACAAGTTCGAATCTTCAACAAAGTACTTCAAAAGCAGAAAATATCCAAAGGCAAACAAGATCCAACGTAAGGAAAGCGAGAAATTTAAAACTACGAAAGCAATGTAAAAGTGTTTTGCCACTCCGGGCGATGAGACTCTAAACTACGATCTTGCTGGCTGGAATGGACGATGACTCGAATTCTGGGAACATCTGAACGTCAAGTGAACATGGCTACGGCGAGGCAAGAGGCGGGACACGGCTGAAAGACTGAAACTACCGAGAGAACTTTCTACCTAAAGATGGTGGTGAATGAGTGAATGCGTCTATCTCTCTCTCCAATTTGGCTTCCTTTTATAGGGAGGCTACCCTTGATTTTAGGGTAAATCCTCGTTGCAATTTGACTTCTTTGCCCTTAATTGTGGGTAATCCGTCCCAGCTATCCGTCTTCTCCATCTCAAGCCGTTTTAGCACGAATACTGATCAGTATGAGATCATGCTGGCGCCTCCTTCACCTGAACATTCCGAAACTTCCCTACTGGCTAGAATGCTTAACCTGCACACTTTAAACAACTGTTTTGCAAATATAATCAATTAAGCACATCATACTGACCCGTAATCAAGGCCTAGAATACGACGTATCATGCCTTCGAAAAGCTTGTTTTAAACTGACCCACCCTCGGGTGAGTCAAGAACTCCCATGCGCTTTGCGCTTTAAATCCCGACGTCATTTTCGGAGGACCAATCATCCTCTCGCTCCATAGGCCTTCATCGTCCTCCGTTCGCGTCTGCAAACCCATCCGCAAGGTCCATTCCCGGATGCTCATCGTATGTTCCTCATTGAAAAGTCTGAAATGAATAGAGTCGGCATCCAAATCGGTAGTGGACTTAAATCGGAAAGTGGAAAAGAATTCTCGGGCCAGGTCAATCGGAACCTCGGTAGTACTGTGCTTGAGCAACCAATCGAAGCCTATTGCGTCGATATAAGTCCGGAATTCATCGTTGCAAGCAATCGTTTTGAGCTCCGATGAGCTATACATATTTCCGGACTTAGCGACCTTCCCCTCAGTACTCTTCTCCTTATAAATGGCCGTGCGCTTTGGGTCGTCAAACGTCCTCATTTTATCTAACAAGCTGTTAGTTATCCACACTTCGGTTGGCTCAAAGTTGAATTCCTCTTCTTGTTCCTCTTCCGAGTTGCTGGACTCAGAAGGGCTCTCGGTTTCTGCGGCATATGGCACCTTAGCTGCCGGCAGAAGTATGGATTCAGTAGAGTTCCCTCTTGCCTTCTTGGTCGAGGAAGGAGCAATTTGTTTCCCCTTCCTTTTCTTCTCAGCCGCTTGGCGACGTTTCTCCTCATCACTCTCCCCCCTGTCAGGTCTGGGAGAGTTCACCTGTTCAGAAGCTGCGGTCTCTGGACCCAGCAATTCTTCCTCCGTCGGCTCCCCAGTTTCATCAATCTCATCAATGAGGCTCCGGCGAGCCCGTCTCCTAGCATCTCTGGGGTTGGCCGGCGAGTCGGTCTCCTCTGGGATCTCGGTCAGATCCACAATCAACTTCACCCCGGCGTCAGCGGGTTCCTGGCTAATTTCAGAATCGAGGGCTTCTCCCTCCTTGGACAACAATGAGGTTGCCCCCGAGATGTAAACAGGGGTCTCTACCCCCTCAAATCCTTCTCCGACGTGGGCCTTAGTACCCACCGGTTTCTCAGGGGTATCCCCCTCCACATTTTGTTCAGAATTTAGGGCCTCGTCGCCCCCACCTTCACCAACTATAGGGGCTTCCCCCCCCACAGATTCTTCCAAAACAGGGGTTTCCCCCTCAGTTGCAGAGTCTAATCTTGGTTCGCACATAGCCAACAATTCCAACCCTATGACCAAATCTGAGTCTTCTTCACGATTCCCTGCGGTGGTTGGTTCCGGGCTAGGGGTCGTGGATTCTTGAATGTCCTCCGGTTGTGTGGTGGTCTCCGGAGCAACTGTCTCCTCTGGTACGGCAGTGGGTTCCGGAATGTCGATGGCTTCTTGAACGGTTTCGGGTTCGGCGACGGGTTCTGAGACGGTCTCCAGTTGTGGTACACTAGAAGACGGAGCAGCTTGTACGGATTTTCCCATTACGGTTGCAAACATGGCGAATGCCTCCATCGCCTTCTCCGCACCCCCAAATTTCTGGAATAGCTCGGCCATAAACGCAGCCGCCCCAGAGTCGGCGGACCCTGAGGTGCTTCCGGTTCCTTGTTTGTTTTCCATGGATGTTTTTTTGGGGAATTTTTGTAAAGAATTTGGGGCGGAATTAGCAAATTAGGGTTAAAGAGAGTAAAAGGGGAGAGGAAATTGGGGATTTTTGTGTTTGTGAATATTGGAGAGAGAATAGGTAACGAGAAATAAAAAAGGCAAAACGATTATAGTGTAGGTATAAGAGAGGACGTTTTGGCAGGTGGTTGCAGGTGATGACGCTTGCGACCGTACGCCTCCCCATAAAGTGCCTTTTGAAATCCGAACCGGTGCCAATTTCCTCCAAAATTTTTACTCCACAACTCCTTACCCTTGTGAATTCCTTCTGCAAAATCACACTTAGAGAAAAACATTAAACTAAAAATTGAAACGCCAGACTCCCCGGGTCTAGGGTATGACAGTATCAAAAACATTCCCTAAGGAGTCTGGTATTTCGAAAATATTTTTGGAAGATTATCATTTTTTTCTGATTTGTAAAGAAAGCGATTGAATATTTACAATTTATGTTCAAGTGTTCTCAAGATTCCCTAGGTCAGGTCATGCTAAAACCTCTTGGATGCTGGACCTAGGAAATTTCTAAGAACACTCACTTCTCAGATCTATTAGGCGATATCATGGAGTGCGCGTAGTGGCATTTCGTCCACTACACACATCTCCGAGCTATCCCTAAATACCTTTACCCTATGTCCGTTAACAAGAAAAGGAGTAGAGTTTGAAGAACTTCTCTGGATTTCTACAGCTCCATTTGCACGCAGACTCACAACAGTGTATGGCCCAATCCGTTTGGACTTTAACTTACCAGGCATTAGCTTGAGCCGGGATTGGAATAGAAGAACCTTCTGCCCGACTTGCAATTCCTTGACCCGGAGGTTCTTGTCATGCCAGAGTCTCGTTTTCTCTTTGTACCACATCGCCGATTCATATGACTCCAGCCTTAGCTCCTCCAACTCCTGCAGCTGCAATTTCCTCTCTTCCTCGCAGGATTCGGGTCTCATGTTTATCTCCTTGACCGCCCAATATGCTCGGTGTTCTACTCCCACGGGCAAGTGACACATTTTGTCGAACACAAGCCTATATGGTGACATCCCAATAGGCGTCTTGTATGCCGTCCGGTAAGCCCATAGTGCGTCTCCAAGCCTCTTACTCCAGTCTTTCCTGGACGGATTAACCGTCTTTTCCAGTATCGCCTTTATTTCTCTGTTGGATATTTCCGCCTGGCCGTTGGATTGAGGATGATAAGGTGTAGACAGTCTGTGGTGGACACCATATTTTCTCATCAGAGCTTCAATAGTCCGGTTGCGGAAGTGCGTCCCATTGTCAGATATTATAGCTCTGGGCACTCCGTACCTGTTGAAAATGTTAGCTCTAAGAAACTTTGCTACCTCCTTAGCTTCACACGAGGTGGTTGCTTTTGCCTCTATCCACTTTGACACATAATCCACTGCCACAAGTATGTAAGTGTTCCCGTATGAAGATGGAAATGGACCCATGAAGTCCATCCCCCAAACATCGAAGATCTCACACACAATCACTGGAACTTGCGGCATCTCATCCCTCCTGGATATTCCCCCGGTCTGTTGACACCTCTCACAATTCTGACAAAACTCGAACGCATCCCTATGCAATGTAGGCCAGTAAAAACCACTGTCTAACACTTTCCTTGCGGTCTTCCTAGGTCCAAAGTGACCTCCACAAGCTAGGGTATGGCAATGATTCAGCACATCCCTCTGTTCCCACTCCGGGATACACCTCCGGATTACTTGGTCGGCTCCCATTCGCCACAAGTACGGGTCATCCCAGAAATAGTACTTGGCTTCGCTCTTCAATTTCATCTTCTGGGCCCGGGAGATTACTTGCGAACTGGGCACTTCTCCAGTGACTAAGTAATTCGCCAGGTCTGCGAACCATGGCTCAGCGTTTTGATGGCATTTCCCTTTTTCGACATCCCCTGGACCTGTTAACTCCATAACCTCCTCCCAGCTGATAGGTCGAGGAATTTTTTTCACGTAGTACAAATGTTCCTCAAGGAATGCGTCCGGTATTGCTTCCTCGGTCTCCCCTTGAAATATCCTGCTCAGATGATCGGCTACTTTATTTTCAGTTCCCTTTTTATCTCTAACTTCCCAATCGAATTCTTGCAAAAGCAACACCCAACGGATTAATCTCGGCTTGGATTCTTTCTTCGCCAGTAAGTACTTTATTGCAGCGTGATCAGTGAAGACTATCACCCTCGACCCAAGCAAATATGGTCGGAATTTTTCAAAAGAGTACACGACTGCCAACATTTCCTTCTCCGTGGTGTCATAGTTTTTCTGGGCCGGGTTGAGCGTTTTTGATGCATAGAAAATTACGTAACTTTTTCCGTCAACTTTTTGACCTAGCACCGCCCCTACTGCATAGTCACTCGAGTCGCACATTATTTCACATGGCAAACTCCAATCGGGTGCTCGGATAATGGGAGCCGACACTAGTCTATCTTTCAGTAGTTGAAAAGCCTTTATGCACTCCTCATTGAAAATAAACTCAACATCATTGTGCAGCAAATGAGTGAGTGGCTGAGCAATCTTCGCAAAATCCTTTATGAATCTTCTATAAAATCTTGCGTGCCCTAGGAATCCTCTTACCTCCTTCTGGTTCGTCGGGTAAGGCAGCTTTGATATCACCTCAATCTTTGCCTGGTCTACCTGTATACCTTTTTCCGAGACTACGTGCCCTAGGACAATTCCCTCAGGGACCATAAAGTGGCATTTCTCGAAGTTCAAAACCAAATGTTTTTCCTGGCACCTTCTCAATACTTTATCCAAGCTAGCCAAACATGAGTCAAATGAATTCCCGTACACAGTGAAGTCGTCCATAAAAATCTCGATGCAGTCCTCCAAAAGATCCGAGAAGATACTCATCATACACCGCTGAAAAGTGTCTGGCGCATTGCATAGGCCAAACGGCATCCTCCTGTAAGCATACGTGCCGAAAGGACACGTGAAAGTTGTCTTCTCCTGGTCCTCGGGATCCACATAGATTTGAAAATACCCACTATACCCGTCTAGGAAACAAAAATATTGCTTGCCCGCCAGCCTTTCCAGCATCTGGTCAATGAAAGGTAGAGGGAAATGGTCTTTTTTGGTCGCTTCATTTAACTTCCTATAATCGATGCACATCCTCCACCCAGTGACTAGTCTGGTGGGCACCAATTCATTCTTGTCGTTCTTGACCACCTGTATTCCTGACTTCTTGGGCACCATATGGACTGGACTCACCCATTCACTGTCTGGTATGGAATAAATGATTCCTAGGGAGAGTAGTTTCAATACTTCCTTCAGCACTTCCTCCCTCATGTTAGGATTCAATTTGCGTTGAGGATCTCTGCAGGCTTTTGCCCCTTCCTCCAAACGGATGTGATGCATGCACAAATCTGGACTAATTCCTACCAGGTCAGAGAGTGTCCACCCAATAGCTTTCTTGTTTCTTCGGATTACCTTCAGCAGTTCCTCTTCTTGTCCTTCGGTCAAGCTGCTGTTGATAATAACAGGGAAAGTTTCGTTCTCCTCTATATAAGCATACTTTAGGCCTGGTGGAAGTGTTTTCAGCTCTTTCTTAGGAACATCTTTTTCCTGGGGCAAGGGATTTTTCTCTGTTTCTTCCGTAGTCATTCCCTTCCTTGACCCAGCAGAACCTTCCACACTTGCCACATACGGTGTCTTTCTTGACCTAACTAGTTCCGAATTTGCACAGAATTCCAGAATTGCTTCAGCTAACTCCTCATCAGATAACTCACTTGTGTTCATTGCTTGACACCAACTGGCTACCTCTCTGTCAATGGCATGACTCATCTCGGAGTTCTCAACCTGTTCCTGCATTAATTCCGTCTCAAGGTATTCCTGGACCAAAGGGTTAATAACATCTATAACATGCAGGTTTTCAACGTCAAGAGGTTTCTTCATTGCCTCATCTATACTGAATGTATATTTCTCCCCATTATAATCAAGGCAAATGGTTCCATCAAAAACATCAATGATAGTTTTAGCGGTACGTAGGAAAGGTCTCCCTAAAAGTACTCCGCCCGACTCAGCAGACTCATTATCACTCATCTTAATCACATGGAAATCAGCAGGGTACAAGAAGTCATGTACCCTGACTATCACATTCTCAAGCACCCCTTTAGGACAGATGCATGACCTATCCGCCAATTGAATCACAACTTTCGTATCTACCATGCCTACCCCCAACTAACTTCTTGTATATGGAAAGTGGTAACACGTTTATCGATGCACCTAAATCACACATAGCATGCTCGATTTTCAAGTCACCAATAGAGATGGGTAAGGTGAACATACCTGGGTCATTGCATTTTGAGGGCATCTTCCTCTTCTGAATTACTGCGGAGACATTCTCGCCTATCAGAATTTTCCCACTGGGCCTAGCCTTCCCAGCTATAAATTCCTTGATGAACTTGCTAAAGACTGGCATCTTCAGGGCCTGTAAAAATGGCAGATTGATTTCCAACTTCCCAAAAATGTCCATGAAGTCTACCAGTTCTTCCTTCTGTTTCTTGGCTTCCCCCCGACTTGGAAAAGGTTTCAGTCGCTTCCCTGCTCCGGTAGAACTTTCAGCTGATAACTCTCCAGTTTCTTTTCCCACTACCTCATCTTCCAACTTCGGCTCTGGGTCGAGGAAGAATGGTTCGGTCGGTCTAGGCAATTGTTTCTCCAAATCTTTTTCCTCAAGATCATCCTTGACCAAGGGACTTCCTCCCTCCAAGTGTCTGGGTTTGGGAGTTGTATCCTCTTTCTTCTCGCCTTCCTTAGGATCTGTCCCCTCCTTTGTTCTCACCACCGGTCCCTCATATCCTTTCCCGGACCTCAAGGTAATCTGACTTATATTAGCTCTATCAGGTGGCCTTACTGAGGCCGGAATTTTTCCTTCGTTTCCCCGCATGTCACTCAAAGAAGTGGCTATTTGGGACAGTTGCTTAGCCAACATATCCATGGCTGCTTTCTGTTCTTGCTGAGCGTCTTGAAGCTTGTGCACTACGTCATTGTTCGATTGCAGGTTGTTTTGCATATGTTGCTGAGAACTGACGAGGTCGTGCACCATCTCATCGATACTTTTTGGTGGTTTCGGGGGCTGACTGGGCCCTGGCCCTATACTCAGAGTTGGTCCACTCACTTGATTCTGACGAGCGTTTCCTTGACCGCCCGAAGAGTTATTGTATTGGTTTCCTTGGCCCTGGTAATTGTTCTGAAAATTCCTTTGGTGTGGTGGTACATAAGAGTTCCCCTGATTGCTCTGATTTCTGTTTCCCCAGTTTGGGTGGTCTACTTGGTTACGATTGATCCAGTTGCCCTGCCCCTCTTGATTCCTTCCTGACCAGTTACCTTGTCTTTCGGACTGAGGTGCAAACTGCTGACTTTGTTGTGGTGCCGGCTGATTCTGTTCATTGTCAGTCCATCTGAAATTTGGATGGTTTCTCCAAGGCGCATCTCTCTGTCTCCCTGGATTCCAGCTCCCATCGGGATTCCAACTTCCCATTGCATTGACCTGGGCCTGATAATCTCCTTCCTGGGTCCCGTAATATTGTTGCATTTGATTATCTCCTGGACCAGGAGATTTCTCCTTCCCTTGTGAAGCCAGTGGAATCGTTTTTTCAATCGCGTTCAAAAGAGCCTTCTCGAGCCTATCAATCCTTGCTTCGACTTTGTGATCTTCTTGTTCTCTCACAGCATGCACCGATCCTCTTTTTACTGCATTCCTAGGGTTATCGTATGCCTTCTTAGCGTCAATCAACTTCCCTAGGATCTCTCTTGCCTCACTTCCCCTTTTTCTTGTGAAATTTCCCCCACTCGAGGAGTTCATTAAGTCCTTTGACTCGGGAGTTGCTCCTTCATAAAACAGAGAGTAGGTCTCTGCCTCTATCATTCGGTGATTCGGGCATGCATCCAACAACCCCTTAAATCTCGACCAATACTGACTCAACGATTCATCGTAATCTTGCTTACACTCTAGTATTTCTTTCTTAAGTGCATTCGTCTTGTTGGATGGGAAGAAATAATCTAAGAATTCTAACTTGAAGTCCCTCCACGTGCGGATAGAATCCGGAGGCAACCTCAATAGCCACGTATTAGCTTCCCCCTTCAAGGTAAACGGAATCGCTCGTAGGCGATAATCCTCCTCTGTTGCATCATTCGGCCTCTTCTGAATACCACATAACTTACTGAATTCATTTAAGAACTCATACGGACACTCATTTCTACGCCCAGAGAACGTCGGCAAGATGCCGAGTACGTTTGTCTTGATCTCGATAGTCCTCTGGCGTGGATTCATCACTATAGCTTGAGCTGGTTCTCCATCTAAATGGGCAGTGAGAGAGCCGATTTCTAGATCTGGGTCTACCACCTGCGCCATGACTACTTCCTCTTCTTCCTCTGTTTCTGACTCTGTTTCTGATTCGGGTGGTGATTCTGGATCTTCGCGTCCTGATGACGTCCAAGATTCGTCGCTAGTAAATCCACTCGGAAACGGGCCTCCCGTAGTGAACCCTGATCTGGTGGTCACAGTAGAGACTGTATCCTCAACTTGCCAATCAAACTGACCGTGTTTCCACCCAGATGAGTTGCTCCAGTAGGTAGACCTTGAGCCTCTGCTCATAAACTGCAAACAAAAGAGAAAGAAAACAAATCAAAACTATTTACACCACAGACTTTGAACACTAACACTAAGCACGCCATCCATCCCCGGCAACGGCGCCATTTGAAGTGCGTTGGGCCTGCCTCTCGACTCTAATGTCGAATGACTAGACTCGGGAGTAAGCAAGTGTGCACATATGAGAATTAATGCAAGGCTCGGTCCAGACACAACGCTCCTTAAATCCACTGGATCACTGGGTCCAGGAACTCAAGAGAACTACAGTGTTTTTGTCGTTGGACACACTCGACTCCCCTTCAAAAATAAATCCCTCAACCCGATTACTATGAATTAGTATAGGGAAGTGGGGTCGATCCCACAGAGATGGATTCGCAGGGTAGTGCTAAAAGACTATGGAAACAAACGGCTGCTGCCACGCAAAGGGGTTGAGATTTTAACTACCACTAGATCTAGGCAAGAAATGTAAACGCTAGACCTAGGACACAGAAAACTTACCGGCAGAAAGAACACAAACACTTCCTTGACTGAGCAAATAACTAACTGATTGAGACTAGGCAGAAAGAATAAAACAGCGGGGAACATTATTCCAAATATAGCAAGTACGGTAAAAAGCTGCAGATAACAGATCAGCTCCAGCTAGCTTTGCATGCAAAGTTCCTAACAGATTCAGAAACGCAAATGCAGAAAACAGAGCATACTTCCAGATTCGAACAGAATATAGAAATTTGGATGCCGGAAACTTGATACGAATCGGAAATAAACCAGATCTACGTAAACTAGGCGGAATGAAATGAAAACACGTAAGCTAGGCATGAAATTTAAACAGTCCTGCTCAGAATCACGTCGGACGCTTAATCCACTCCGGATCCAAGCAATCCAAACTCAACAATCAACCAAATCAACTCCATAACTCCGATTCTAACAGATCTGCTCCGATCACCGCCAAATTCAATCAATCAAGAACAATCTGCAAACAAATCACAAACTCCAGCAAACCCAACCTCCGATTCATCCAAAAACAGAACCATTCTTCAGATCCAAGCAAAAAATATCAGCAAATAATCAGAAACCAACTGCAAAAAAATAAACAACTCCGACAATCCAACTCAAAATCAAGCGAACTCAACCAGCAAACCAGAAATGAACACAATAGACATAAGCGAAAGTAAAATCTGAAATAAAAGGAAATATTGGTTAACAAAAGAAAACCGAGCTTCGAACAGCGAAGCTCGGTGGAATCAGTGTAAATAGCAACAGAAATGTAAATTGTTTCTTCGCCCTTGAACTAGGACGGTGTTACAACCCTCGAACCACTCTTGGAAAGCTAAAACGTGAACCCCCAGCCAAGTGCTAACTGGAATCTCTCGCGAATTTGGAGTCAAGTGTGTGGAAAGGTGAATCGAGCAAGGGGCTGTTAGTGAGGCCTCCACCGAGAAGGTCCCTCCAGCCTGCATGCTTCTCCCTTTTATAGATGCGGACATAGCCTTCTAGAGTTTTCGTAGAAATCCCTATTCTACCCTTCAACTCCGAGGCTTCCTCCGTCTAGCAATTTTCTTCCAATTGTTCACCCTTTCGCCAGTTTCCTAGGACCATGCAAGCGTCCTCTTCTTTTCCTGGATCTGGCGAAAAACTTCACATACTTGACTTAATTCAATGCGTTAGACCCAGTAATTGCATGAAATGAACCCCTAGACCGAAGCATGAAATTAGCCTTATCAGATGCCAATCGGACTATCTCCGCTCTCATCTGCCGATTCTCTTCTGCCATTTCAGTAACCGTCCTTTCCAACATAGCAACTCTCCCTCCCGCTGTGGCTTCCTCTCCCATTGCATAAAAATGCGGCCTTCCTACCCTCATATAAACGGCGTTCGTCCTGACGAAGTAGGGTATGTCGAATGACCCCGGTGGGCGTACCATAGGAAGTGGAGATAAGTCCTCAGTTTCCGTAATGATTAGGTTGTTTCCGATGAACGCTCCCAAAATGTGGCACAAGGTGAGGTTCCTGGCAGAGTGAGTAGCTATTAAATGGCATTGATATGCAGTCCAGAATCCAAGATGCAACCTACGGCCTCGTTTCGCGCACCAAAGGAGATATAACTCCGTCATCAAAGTGCGAATGGCTGAATTAGATTGTCCCAGTAGGTTGGCGTCCAGATGAAGCTGTACTAATCGTAGAACCGGATCATTGAAGTGAATGGAACGGGAGATAGTGGACGCGAATTCTCCAGCGTCGGGGTGGGTTAGCTCAGCCCAGGCCTCCTGCGGATTAAAATCCACATGCCTACGGGGGATACCTCTCTCCCTGTTCCTCCAATCAGACCCTATCGCCTCTTCCAGGGTACACATACCCAGCCGGCAAGTCCACTCAATCAAATTCATTCTAAACTCTCCTCCAAACAAATGAAAACTAACAGACAATTCATCAAAATCCGTCGTCACCTTGAACCTAAAGGTAGTAAAGAACTCCTATGCAAGTCTAACACAAATTTGCGGATCCCCGTTTGGCAGTAACCATTCAAAGCCCAAAGCATTCATATAAGCAAGGAATTGTTCACGAACACCTAGCTCATCTAGAGAAGGATAGTGCATTACCTTCCCACATTTAATTTCCTTGCTGCCATCGTCCAAGCTTTCAAAGGTATCCTTCAGCTTCTGTGTTTCGAAGAGTTTCATCTCCTCAGCAATCTCATTGGTGAAGTCTACGGTCCAGTGTTTGTATCGGAGCCTCTTAACTGGTGGATGCACAAGCTCTCAGTGGTCACCCGGGAGCGACTGTTCCCCATACTCCTCACCCTCCAAGGAGATATCGCTATCTGAATCTGACTCTGCACTAGTGGCGTACTCACTATCACTTAACTCCCCTCGGCTGGGTGGAGTTTGTTGAGATGCTTCGGTGATGACGATTCCTGTGTTTGCTACTCTGGACTTCTTGGTGACCGACTTCTTTTGGATTAGAGCCTTCCCTTTCCTCTTCCTGGCTCGCTGGTATTGGGCTTCCTCCTCTTGGGCAGTAAGGGTGGTTTCTCCTGGGGCTTGAGCATCAACATCATCAGCTTCCTCTGTCCTTACTGACCCGGGTGCGAGGTCCGGACCCTCAGCCACCCCTTCAGTTTCCGCGCCTTGCTCGTTCTGTATAGGAGACACCCCAGTATCCTCTTGATCAGTAGCCTGTGTAGGTTCACCCTCTGCCTTCTTGCGAGTGGCCTGTTCTTCCTCGCTTGAGATCTCGACTGGGCTCTTGACTGTGCTCACCTGGGCCTTGCTTGCTGCCCATTTGCCCAGGCATCGCTGCGATACCCTTTGCGGCTTCTGTTGTACCTCCTTCTGGTCTCCCTTCAACACTAACTTCCTCTTAACTGCCTTTGGTTTTATCACGGGTGGTACTACTTGTTCAGATTCCTCTAAACTCTCTGCCGTCTCCTTTTGAGCAGTAACTGTCCCTTTTTCTTGCTGGGGAGTTTCTGACTAGTCTTCCACGATTCCTCCTGCTACCCCAGATTTGAGGTCCGGTCCCTCAACCATCCTGGCAGCGTCTTCTTCCTGCCGATATACCCCTTACAGAATCGCTTGAAATTCTTCATCCGTCATAATGCCCTGCTTCTTGGTCGTCTCATTTAGATCTTATGGTCTCTCTTGCTACTCCTTGAGGAACCGGCTCTGCTATCAGTGTCTTCTCTGTCTCACCGCTCCCTTCTTTGTCTCCCTGTTCCTGACTCGTCCTGGCCTCACGCTCCTCAGGGTTAGAGTCGTAATGGGCAGCGACAGCGTCAAGTTCCGCCGAATTGGGTACTGAGGTTTCCGATGGCGCGGTCGCCGAGGGAGTTCCCTCCTCTAAATGTACTGGTGTATGGCTGACCGGCGCAGGAGGAATTTCACTGGGCGCGGTTCCTACGCCCCCCATTTGGCCGAAACTGGTCAGCTCCGTCGTCCAGTCCCTTGTCGGGTCTTGTTGGCGAAGAAATGCCATCATGGCATCCATGGAAATCATGGATGGCGGCTGAGCGGTCGGTGCCGGTGGTGGTGGATTTGGCTGTGGTTGTGCCTCCAGGGTTTCTTGGCGGCGAGGTTTGATTTTCTTGGCGAACGCTTTCTTCCCCATGATAGGAAATTTACGATTTGGTGGTGGAAAGTAGGGTTTGAACTGGTGGAAATGGGAAAGAAACTTTTGGGAGAGAAAATGTAAATGAGGGTTTGTGAGGGAAAAGGGTTGGGACGGTGAGTTTAATTTGGTTGAGAGAGAGCAGTTGCAGGTGGTTGTAACCGGTTATCAGGGGTTGCCGGTCGCGACGCTTCAGATGGGAGGCGGTTGAGATTGCTGGCCTCTGATTGGTCAGCGTGTCCCTTCTCTCTGCTCACGCGCCACTCCTAGCCGCTGCCACCCTGCAAAAGCTGCACCAACTTTAATTCAAATTTTCGTCCTCTCCATAATCCCCCCTATACTTACCTAATAAGAAAAATAAATCAAATGGGCCCTTAAATAAAATCTGAAATAGCACCAGATAGGCAATTTTTTTTTATCAATACGTACTCCAAATTAAAATTAAGGCCCGAAATTGTTTTTGGATTTTTAGAAATTATCTTGCATGCAGAGATTAACTACGTATTTACAATATTTACATCTTCCTTAGGCAATTTGGAATTCTACTTGGCCAGTATATGCAAACTATTTTCAAAAAGAAACTAGCCACGTGGAACTCCAAATTCCTATCTTACTGATCGGTAGACAACCGTAGTAAGTGGTTGCAGTGTAATTTCATCCACTACACCCACCTCACTATTCTCCCTAAATATTTTTAGCCTATGTCCGTTTACTATGAAAGGTTCAGAGTTAGGAAAACTCCCTGAAATTTCCACTGCTCCATTGGAACGGAGTGAGGTGATGACATAAGGCCATGTCCATTTCGACTTGAGCTTCCCAGGCATGAGCTTCAGCCTCGACTGGAAGAGTAGTACTTTCTGCCCAACATGGAGATCTTTGGTCCTCAGATTCCGGTCGTGCCACAATTTGGTTCGCTCCTTGTACCACATAGCTGAATCAAACGACTCCAATCTAAGTTCCTCAAGCTCCTGCAGCTGCAGCTTCCTTTCCTCTTCACAGGCTGTAGCATCCATATTCACTTTCTGTTCTGCCCAGTATGCCCGGTGTTCAATTCCAACCAGTAAATGGCACATCTTCCCAAAAACGATCCGGTATGGGGACATTCCTATGGGGGTCTTGTAGGCTGTACGATATGCCCATAGAGCATCCTCTACCCTTGCACTCCAATCCTTCCTAGAAGGATTTACAGTCTTCTCCAAGATCTTCTTTATCTCGCGGTTATAAATCTCCGCTTGACCGTTAGCTTGCGGATGGTAGGGGATTGATAGTCTGTGGTGTACGCCGTATTTTTTCATTAATGCTTCAATTGTACGATTACAGAAATGTGTACCTTGGTCCGATATGATCGCTCTTGGTACTCCGAACCAGCTGAAGATATGACTCTTTAGGAACTTGGCCACCTCCCTTGCTTCACACGTGCTTGTGGCCTTGGCCTCCACCCATTTGGAGACGTAATCCACTGCAACTAAAATGTACAAATTGCCATAGGACGAAGGAAACAGACCCATGAAATCCATTCCCCATATGTCGAACAGCTCACAAACAATGACGGGTACCTGCGGCATTTCATCCCGGGCAGATATTCCTCCGGTCAGTTGACAGCGCTCACAAGTTCTGCAGAACTCGTACGCATCCTTGTTGACCGTTGGCCAATAAAAGCCGTTGTCCAGAATCTTCCTTGTTGTCTTCTTAGGACCGATGTGTCCTCCACATGCCAAAGAGTGGCAATGTGTCACAACGTCCCTTTGCTCCCAGTCAGGAACGCACCTCCTTATCACTTGATCGGATCCTACTCTCCACAGATAGGGGTCGTCCCAAAAGTAGTATTTTTCCTCACTCTTGATTTTCATTCTCTGGGCCTTGGTAATACTCGGCACCTCTGGAAGTTCTCCAGTCACTAGGTAGTTGGCCAGGTCTGCATACCACGGCTCTTGCCCTACCTTTTCTTTTCCTTTTTCAGTATCGTACTGGCCAGTAAGCTTCATCACTTCTTCCCAGTCAATCTTCCTGGCCTCAAAATTTACCTCACATAAATGCTCTTCTGGAAACTTGTCGTACACTTCTTCGCTGTTTCCCTCTTGCACTATTCTACTCAAATGGTCCGCCACCTTGTTCTCGACTCCCTTCTTATATTCCATGTCCCAATCGAATTCATGTAACAAAAGGACCCATCGGATCAAGCGTGGTTTGGATTCCTTCTTGGCAATCAGATACTTAATCGCTGCATGGTCAGTATAAACGATGACCTTGGATCCCAACAAGTATGGCCGGAACTTCTCGAAAGAATACACCACTGTCAGCATCTCTTTCTCAGTGGTATCATAATTCCGCTGGGCTTGATTCAGAGTCTTAGATGCATAAAAAATTACGTACCTCTTCCCATCGATCTTCTGTCCCAGTACGGCTCCCACTGCATAATCGCTGGCATCGCACATCACTTCGAAAGGATAGTCCCAGTCAGGAGCCCGTATGATAGGTGCGGATATCAGCTTTTCCTTGAGAAGGTTGAACGCGGCCTTGCATTGCTCATCAAAAACAAACTCTACTTCATGCTGAAGGAGTCGGGTAAGGGGTTGGGCAATCTTGGAGAAATCCTTGATAAATCTTCGATAAAATCCGGCGTGCCCCAGAAAACCCCTTATCCCCTTCTGATTAGTAGGGAACGGTAATTTGGATATAATATCCACCTGAAGTGGTAGAGTCTTTCGCTCGAACTCTAATGTCGAATGACTAGACTCAGGAGTAAGCAAGTGTGCTCATATGAGAATTAATGCAAAGCTCGGTCCAGACACAACGCTCCTTAAATCCACTGGATCACTGGGTCCAGGAACTCAAGAGAACTACAGTGTTTTTGTCGTTGGACACACTCGACTCCCCTTCAAAAATAAATCCCTCAACCCGAATACTATGAATTAGTATAGGGAAGTGAGGTCGATCCCACAGAGATGGATTCGCAAAGTAGTGCTAAAAGACTATGGAAACAAACGGCTGCTGCCACGCAAAGGGGTTGAGATTTTAACTATCACTAGATCTAGGCAAGAAATGTAAACGCTAGATCTAGGACACAGAAAACTTACTGGAATCAGACATCAAATCCGAAAGACACAATTACTCCCTAGACTAAGTAAACAATTACCTAATCTAGCCAAACAAAAAAGCAACTAACAGTGGGGACCATATTTCCAGAAATAGCAAGTACGGTAAAAGCTGCAGACAACCAACCCATACAATTTCCTAACCAACTCAGACGCGTAAATGCAGAAAACAGAGCATACTCCTGGATTCGAACAGAATATAGAAATTTGGACGCCGAAAACTTGCTACGAATCGGAAATACACCAGATCTACGTAAACTAGGCGAAATGAAATGAAAAACGTAAGTGCGGCATAAAATTAAACACTCCTGCTCAGAATCACGTCGGACGCTTAATCCACTCCGGATCCAAGCAATCCAAACTCAACAATCAACAAAATCAACTCCATAACTCCGATTCTAACAGATCTGCTCCGATCACTGCCAAATTCCAACAATCACGAACAACTCCACAACATTAACCAGACAAACCCCGATTCAATCACAAACCAGGTCCATTTTCCCAGATTCAACCATTAACCTGCAATAATCCAGAAATCAACCAACTCCAACAATCCAACTCCAGAATTCAAGTAAACACAATCAAACAACAGTAACCATCACGATCGACGTAAACGAAAACGAAACTTGCATAAAAGTAAGAAATATCCAGAAACAAAAGGGGTCCGAGCTTCGAACAGCGAAGCTCGGCGAATTCAGCAGAAACTAAAGCGGAAAATAAATTGTTTCTTCTCCTAAAGAAGGACGGTGTTACAACCAAATCGAAAATGTATGAAAGCTAGAGGTGAACCCCCTAGTGTGCCCTGAATTTCCTACCGAAAGAACCCAAGAGTGTGAAGAGAATGGACTAAGCTACAGGCTGTTAGCAAGGTCTCCACCGAGAAGATCCCTCCAGCTTGCATGCTTCTTCCTTTTATAGATGCGGACATAGCCTTCTAGAGTCTTCGTAGAAATCCCTATTCTACCCTTCAACTCCGAGGCTTCCTCCGTCAAGCAATTTCCTTCATAATGTCCACTTTTTCGCCAGTTTCCTAGGACCATGCAAGCGTCCTTTTCTTTTCCTGGATCTAGCGAAAACCTTCACACACCTGGCTTAAATCGTGCGTTAGACCCAGTAATTTCACGAAATAAAACCCCTAGACCGATGCATGAAATTAGCCTTATCACCACCTTAGCTCGATCCACCTGGATTCCCCTCTCTGAAACCACGTGTCCCACAACAATCACTTCGGTGACCATAAAATGACATTTCTCAAAATTCAACACCAGACTTTTTGCTTGACACCTTTCCAGAACTATATCCAAATGATGAAGGCAAGAATCGAAAGAGTCTTCGTAGACCGTGAAGTCATCCATGAATATCTCTATGCAGTCTTCAATCAAATCGGAAAATATGCTCATCATACATCGTTGAAACGTACCTGGAGTGTTGCATAGACCGAAAGGCATGCGTCGGTATGCATAGGTTCCGAATGGGCAAGTGAAGGTGGTCTTATCCTGGTCTTCAGGATCCACGTAAATTTGGAAGTAACCGCTGTACCCATTCAGAAAACAGAAGTACTTCTTCCCAGCTAATCTCTCCAACATTCGATGAAAGGCAAGGGAAAATGGTCCTTCCTGGTCGCATTGTTCAGCTTACGGTAATCAATGCACATTCGCCAACCCGTGACTAGCCTCGTTGGTATTAGCTCATTCTTCTCATTCTTCACGACTTAGATCCCTGATTTCTTTGGAACCATGTGAATGGGGCTGACCCACTCGCTGTCCGGCACTGAATAGATAATCTCTAGCGACAACAACTTCAAGATTTCCTTCAATATCTCTTCTCGCATGTTAGGGTTTACCTTCCTTTGAGCATCTCGATGTGCCTTTACTCCTTCCTCCAACCTAATGTGGTGCATGCAGACGTCGGGGCTAATTCCAACTAAATCTGTGAGACTCCATCCAATCGCCTTCTTGTTCTTGCTCAACACGGTCAGTAGCCTAGCCTCTTGTTCCTTCGTAAGGCTGCTTCTGATGATCACTGGATGTGAGTTCTCCTCTCCGAGGAAGGCATACTTCAAATTCGATGGCAATTTCTTCAGCTCAACTTGGGGTGGAAGTGTGTCTTCGGGTAGAGGGTGTTTCTAAGCCTCTCCTCCTTTCTCTAATTCTCCCTCTGGAGATTCCTCTATACTGACTGGTAGCTGAGCCCCTGCGGCTCCAATGAACTCTGATTTCTGGCAGAAGTCCTTAATTGCTCCTTCTATCTCTTCATCAGTCAGCCCTTGGCTACTGATCAGATCACACCATGCAGCGGCTTCTACGTCAGCTTGCTCATAGACATCTAAAGCTTGGAGCTTTTCCTGCAATAGTTCGGTCTCAAGAAAATCTTGGACTAAGGGGTCAATCACATCAACATAGAATAAATTTTCAGAATCGATAGGCTTTTTCATGGCCTCATTAATATCAAAAGTAAACTTCTCCCCATGAAAATCAATGCAAATTGTTCCCTCAGCCATGTCTACTATCGTCTTGGTCGTTCTCAAAAATGGCCTACCTAACAATATTCCACTAGATTCCCTAGCCTCGGACTCACTCATTTTGATCACATAAAAGTCAGCAGGGTAGGTAAACTCATGCACTCTGACCAACACATTCTCTAAAACACCCTCAGGACTTATGCATGACCTATCAGCCAGTTGGATCAACACCCTAGTACTCGACAATCTAACCCCCTTCAATTGGTTATAGATCGACAAAGGCATGACATTAATAGAAGCTCCAAGATCACACATTGCATGCTCGACTTTCACATCTCCTATAGTTATAGGCAGGGTGAACATACCTGGATCGGCCCTCTTGGGCGGTAGCTTCTCCTGCACTATTGCTGACGCGATCCCTTCTACCATAATTTTTCCATCCTCCTGGGCTTTCCCGGCTATGAACTCCTTAATAAATTTCCCAAGTGGGGGTATCTTCACGGCTTGGAGGAATGGTATGGTAACATCCAGCTTCCCGAAAATTGACAAGTAATCCACTGGGTTTTCCTTCTTCCTCTTAGTTACGAAACGGTAAGGGAATGGTTTCTCCCCCTTTCTCTCCTCTACCGGTCCCTCAGCAACCTTCTTGGGACCTTTCTTGGGCAGATTCTGGGTCTGAGTTTCCTTCATTCTGGATTCTACCTCTTGATGGGGTTCCTTCCTGACCAGTCGTTCTCGAGCTCGCCTTTTCCACATAGTGTTTCTCCCAAAAAAAATGGGTCCTGCATCTGGGGTAGAGGTCTGCGTAGCTCTACTTCCGAGACAACGTCCCCCAATAATGTTGCTCCACTTGGTTCTCCACTAGACTTCTTTGGCTGGGGTCCTTCATAGGTAGTACCGGATCGTAGTGTGACTTTGCTCACATTCGCCTTTTCAGGAACATGGACTGTGGACGGGAGTTTCCCTGAGTTTCCTTTCATTTCACCCATCGAACTGGCCAGTTGGGCCAACTGCCTATTCATCATATCCATGTTCGCCTTATGCTCCTTCTGGTCACTCTGCATCCCTTGCACTACATTATGGGATTGTAACTCACCCTTGATACCTTGCTGCGATGCGAGCAATTCTCCCATCATGTCCTCCATAGATCTCCTTGACCTGCTAGGATATTGGGATTGATTCGGCCCTTGGTGCTGGTTATACAGGGAATTTTGGTTGGGCTGGAAATTTTGGAAATTTTGTTGGTTCAGGTTAGGTGGGTATTGGTTATACTGGCCAGGAGGGTTGTACTGGTCAGTATGATATTGGTTCTGGTTTTGGAACTGGGTTGGGTTTTGCTGAGGTGGTGGTCCTTGGTTAGGTTGACTCTGATAATTTTGAAAGTTCCTCTGGTGGGGTGGTACATAAACAGGGTTTGGGTTTTGTGGGTGTTGGTTTTAAGGTTGTTGACTGTGGGGTTATTGGTTCCTTCCTGACCAGTTGAACTGGTTGTTTGGATTTTCCGGGCCACTGTTGAAATTCTGGTTTGGGTGGGGGTTGTATTGGTTCTGACCTTGACCTTGGTTTTGATTTAGGCTCCCATCTCTCCATCGAAAATTCGGATGATCCCTCCATGGTGCATCCCGTTGTCTCCCTTGGATCCAATGCCCACTAGAATTGTAATACCCTGCAGCGTTGACTTGCTCCATAATCACGAAGTCATTGGCCTGATCATAGCTCGGCCCTTGGTTCCCTTGTTCTGCACCCTTGTAGTTTCCAGTTGGGGAAGTTGGTGGCGCATTTTTCTCGATTGCGCTCAAGAGCGTCTTCTTCAATTCGTCCATCTTCAAATCCATCTTCTGTTCTATCTTCTGCTCCTGGTCAGTAGACAAGGCGCTGGCAATCCTTTCTCTGTTGTAACCATCTCTGGAATTGTCATACTCCTTTTTTGCTCTCAACAGTTTCCCTAGGACCCTTTTAGCTTCGCTGACCCTTAGCTGCGTGAAGCTTCCTCCTGACGAGGAATTCGCTAGATCCTTGGTTGCTTTGTTCATCCCTTCATAAAAGACATGGTGTACTTCAATATCCGCCATGCGATGGTTGGGGCACGCATCCAAGAGGCTCATATATTTCGCCCAGTAATCACTCAAAGGCTCATCGTACCCTTGCTTCACATTAGTTATCTCTCTCTTCAGCGCACTTGTCTTCGACGATGGGAAAAACTCGCCTAAGAATGCTGACTTGAAATCGGCCCAACTCTCAATGGAGTTGGGTGGCAGACGCATGAACCAAGTGTTGGCTTCCCCTTTTAGAACAAACGGCAAAGCCTTCAATCTATAGTCATCCTCGGTCGCCCCTGCTGGCCTCCTTTGCGCCCTACAAATCTTACAAAACTCATGCAGGAACTCGTAAGGTCCTTCATAGCTCTTTCCGCAGTATGTAGGCAGAATTGCGATAACATGGGGCTTCACATCACAGGCAGTCTGCCCCGGGGTGACTACAATCGGTATGCGCGTTCAGGGTACCGATCTCTGGATCATCATCTCCGTTGGCAGCCATCTCCCCTGGGTTGCCTTCCAACAGTGGTATCTCTTCTGGTATTGGTCCTTCTATGGTGTATTGCTCCTCGTCGCTACTCGAACCTAAATCAGACAGAGCCGTCGACAAATCGGATTGAGTGGTTACGAGTATAGATCCTCGCTGAAGTATCTTCGGCCTCCACTGGTCAGGAGCCGAGTTGCTTCTCATATACTGAAATAAAAAGAAAAGGAAAACATTATGCACAATATATACGCCAAAGTATCACACACAATAGCTTCAAATAACAACATCCATCCCCGGCAACGGCGCCATTTGAAAGATCTCAAGTTTGCGTAGGTGTCCCTCAAGCAAAGATCTATCCTACTGATCAGTATAAGAATCCCCGCTAGCCTAGAACCTGCTTTCAAAGAATCCTCAACCCTCTTCTACTGGGTAGTATAGTGAAGGTAGGGGTCGAATCCCACAGAGATGGTGCGCTAAAAATATTGCGGTGATATTCTGGAGGGTTTGGTTAGCTACCACGCTCGGGTTGAGTCTCTACCTAGGCAAGAATTTAAAAGTAGTATCCTACTGACTAGAATGGGGGAGAAGTGTAGAGGTGCAGATGTGTACGTGGAAATGGGTAATCATGGTGTAACAGAAAATATTCGAGAAGTACTGGGTTTCTATTTTGGGCCAAAGGGAATATCCGGAGGTAGTGGGAATTGTGTGACTAGGCTGACAGATCTGCAGAGTACAAACTAAAAGTGAAGGACAAAAGGCAAAAAGCATCTAAAAAGTAAAAGTGGTCCCCAACTATTGACATGGACATCATCTTCTTCAACACACTTGATCAAAATTAAATGACAACTCCAGATTCGCCACGTAAAACACAGAATAACAACTCACGAACACAGATCCACAAATAAAAATTCTAAATCTAAAATCAAACACCAACACTGTAACTCCGCATACTGGTCAACATGAAAACGAATTGAAACTCAAACTAGACTTTGCATGCAACGATTTACTTCACAATCAAACAGTTCCCGATTGTACTAACTCAGAGAAAATTACGACAAAAATAGCAACAACCGATTTAACACTTAAAACAACCAGAAACTCTAGATCTAAGCTAACTTGGCAGAAGGAAAAGAGATCAGCGAGGTAAACTGAACATAAAACAATTTCATAGCATAAAACAAGTTCGGATTTGCAAACAAAGTAGTTCTATGCCGTGAAAATCAAAAGCAACACAGATCCATCGTGAAGAAAAAACAAGAAATTTAAACTACGAAAGCAAAATAAAAGTGTTTTCCACTCCGGGTGATGGAACTCTTAAACTATGATCTTGCTGGTTGGAACGAGGATGACTGGAACTCCGAGAGCTTCTGGAACTCAGGTAATCATGGTTGTGTTGAGGAATGAGAAACTGGACTGGGCTGAAGAACTGAACTACCGAGAGAAATCTACCTAAAAGTGATGATGGTGAAAATAGATATCCCTTTTTCTCTCCAAGTGGGTTCCTTTTATAGGGAGGCTTACCCTTGATTTTAGGGTAAATCCTTATTGCAAGATGACTCCTTTGCCCTTAATTGTGGGTAATCAGCCTCAGCTATCCGTCTTCTCCATCTCGAACCGTTTTAGCATGTATACTGATCAGGATAGCAACATCCTGACACCCTTTTCACTTGAGTTATTCCGAAGCTTCCCTACTGGTTAGAACACTCAACCTGCACGCATAAGCAACTTGTTTTGCAGAAAAAGTTCAAATATGCACATCATACTGACCAGTAACCAAGGCCTAGAATACGACTTATCAATACACCTCCGGATTACTTGGTCAGCTCCCATTCTCCACAAATACGGATCATCCTAGAAATAATACTTGGCTTCGCTTTTGAGCTTCATTCTCTGGGCCCGGGAGATTTTTCTGCGAACTAGGCACCTCTCCAGTGACCAAGTAATTTGCCAGGTCTGCGAACCATGGCTCATTGTTTAGATGACATTTACCTTTCTCAGAATCTCCTGGACCTGTTAACGCCATGATTTTTTCCCAATTGATAGGTCTAGGAAATTCCCCTAAATAATACAAATGTTCCTCGGGGAATGCATCTGGTATTGCTTCCTCGGTCTCCCCTTGAAAAATACGACTAAGGTGGTCAGCCACCTTGTTCTCAGTTCCTTTCTTATCCTTAACCTCCCAATCAAATTCTTGTAAAAGTAACACCCAAAGGATCAATCTTGGTTTAGACTCCTTCTTCGCCAGCAGGTACTTAATGGCCGCGTGGTCGGTGAAAACGATCACCTTCGACCCTAGTAAGTACGGGCGAAATTTCTCAAATGAATATACCACCGCCAGCATTTCTTTTTCGGTGGTGTCATAGTTCTTCTGGGCTTGATTTAGCGTCTTGGATGCATAAAAAATCACGTAGCTTTTCCCATCAACTCTTTGACCTAGCACCGCTCCCACGGCATAGTCGCTTGCGTCACACATGATTTCAAAAGGTAGATTCCAGTCGGGCGCTCTAATAATGGGAGCAGAAACTAACCTATCCTTCAACAACTGAAAAGCTTTTTTGCACTCCTCATCGAAAGCAAACTCCACATCGTTATGCAATAAGTGAGTGAGTGGTTGAGCGATCCTTGCGAAGTCCTTTATAAACCTCCTATAAAATCCTGCGTGCCCTATGAATCCTCTCACCTCTTTCTGATTCGTTGGGTAAGGCAGTTTTGAGATAACATCAATTTTTGCTTGATCTACTTGTATGCCTCTTTCTGACACCACATGCCCTAGGACAATTCCCTCGGGGACCATAAAGTGGCATTTCTTGAAATTCAAAACCAAATGCTTCTCCTGGCACCTCCTCAGCACTATATCCAAACTAGCCAAACACGAGTCAAATGAATTCCCGTACACAGTGAAGTCGTCCATAAAAATCTCAATGCAATCTTCTAGGAGATCCGAGAAGATACTCATCATACACCGCTGAAAAGTACCTGGCGCATTGCACAGGCCAAACGGCATCCTTCTGTAAGCATACGTTCCAAAGGGACACGTGAAAGTTGTCTTCTCCTGATCCTCGGGATCCACATAGATTTGAAAATACCCACTATATCCATCCAGGAAACAAAAATATTGCTTGCCCGCCAACCTTTCCAACATCTGGTCAATGAAAGGTAATGGGAAGTGATCCTTCTTGGTAGCCTCGTTCAGCTTCCGGTAGTCAATACACATCCTCCACCCAGTAACAAGTCGAGTAGGGACCAACTCATTTTTATCGTTCTTAACCACCTGTATTCCTGACTTCTTTAGTACCATATGTACTGGACTAACCCATTCACTGTCTGGTATGGAATATATGATTCCAAGGGATAGCAACTTCAATACTTCCTTCAGCACTTCTTCCCTCATGTTCAGATTCAACTTGCGTTGTGGGTCCCTACAGGCTTTTGCTCCTTCTTCTAGACGAATGTGATGCATGCACAGATCTGGACTGATCCCAACCAAGTCAGAGAGTGTCCACCCAATAGCCTTCTTGTTTCTCCTGATTACATTTAGCAAATCCTCTTCTTGTCTCTCAGTCAAGCTGCTGATAATAATCACCGGGAAATTTTCATTCTCCTCCAGATACGCATACTTGAGCCCAGGTGGAAGCGTTTTCAGCTCTTTCTTTGGGACATCTTTTTCTTGGGGCAAGGGATTTTTCTCTGTCGACTCAGTTGTTATTCCCTTCTTAGACTCAGTAGAACTGTCCACGCTCGCCACATAAGGTGCCTTCCTTGATCTGGCTAGCTCCGAGTTCGTACAGAATTCCAGAATCGCTTCAGCTAGCTCATCATCTGATAACTCACTCGTGTTCATTGCTTGACACCAACTAGCTACTTCTCTATCAATATCATGACTTATTTCAGAATTCTCGATCTGTTCCTGTATTAACTCTGTCTTAAGATATTCTTGGACTAAGGGGTTAATAACATCTATAGCATGCAAATTTTCAATGTCAAGAGGTTTTTTCATTGCCTCATCTATGCTGAATGTATATTTCTCCCCATTATAATCAAGGCAGATGGTACCATCAAAAACATCAATGATAGTCTTAGTGGTACGCAGGAAAGGTCTCCCTAAAAGTACTCCACCAGACTCTGCAGATTCATTATCACTCATTCTAATCACATGGAAATCTGCTGGGTACAAGAAGTCATGTACCTTTACTATCACGTTCTCAAGCACTCCTTCAGGACAAATGCATGACATGTCTGCCAATAGGATCACAACTTTGGTGTCCACCATGCCTACCCCTACTAACTTCTTGTATATAGAAAGTGGTAACACATTTATGGATGCACCTAAATCACACATAGCATGCTCGATTTTCACATCACCAATTGAGATGGGTAAGGTAAACATACCTGGATCATTGCATTTCGAAGGCATCCTCCTCTTTTGAATCACTGCAGAGATGTTCTCACCGATCAAAATTTTCCCACTAGGTCTAGCCTTTCCAGCTATATATTCCTTGATGAACTTGCTAAACACCGGCAATTTCAAAGCCTGTAAGAATGGTAGATTAATCTCCAATTTCCCAAAAATATCCATGAAATCCACCGGCTCTTCTTTCTTCTTCTTAGCTTCCCCCCGGCTTGGGAAAGGCTTCAGTCGCTTCCCTGCTCCGATAGAGCTTTCAGCTGAGAATTCTCCAGTTTCCTCCCTTATTGCCTTGTTCTCCAACGCCGGCTCTGGATCGAGGAAAAATGGTTCAGTTGACTTAGGCAGGGGTTTCTCCAAATCTCCTGTTTCAAGGTCATCCTTGACCAAGGAATTTTCTCCCTCCAAGTTCCTGGATCTAGGAATTGTATCCTCGTACTTCTTGTCTTCTTTGGAACTTGTCGCTTCCTTCGTTCTTACCACTGGCCCTTCATATCCCCTCCCGGATCTCAAGGTAATCTGATTTATATTCGCTCTATCCGGTGGCCTTACTGAGGCGGGAATCTTTCCTTCATTTCCCCTCATATCACTCAAAGAAGTGGCTATCTGCGATAATTGCTTGGCCAGCATATCCATGGCTGCCTTTTGCTCCTGTTGATCATCTTGAAGCTTGTGCACTACGTCACTGTTTGATTGCAGGTTGTTTTGCATATGTTGCTGAGAACGGACGAGATCGTGCACCATATAATCGATACTCTTTTGTGGCTTTGGTGGCTGACTGGGCCCTGGCCCTATATTCAGAGTCGGTCCACTCATCTGATTCTGACGAGCATTTCCTTGACCTCCTGAAGAGTTGTTGTATTGATTTCCTTGACCCTGGTAATTGTTCTGAAAATTCCTTTGGTGTGGCGGTACATAAGAGTTCCCTTGATTGTTTTTATTTCTGTTTCCCCAGCTCGAGTGGTCTCCTTGGTTCCGATTGATCCAGGTGCCCTGCCCCTCTTGATTCCTTCCTGACCAGTTACCTTGTCTTTCGGGCTGAGGTGCAAACTGCTGACTTTGTTGTGGTGCTGGCTGATTCTGCTCATTGTCGGTCCATCTGAAATTTGGATGGTTTCTCCAGGGCGCATCTCTCTGTCTCCCTGGATTCCAGCTCCCATCGGGATTCCAACTTCCCATTGCATTAACCTGGGCCTGATAATCTCCTTCCTGGGTCCCATAATATTGCTGAATTTGATT
This sequence comes from Salvia splendens, assembly GCF_004379255.2. Classification (NCBI taxonomy): domain Eukaryota; kingdom Viridiplantae; phylum Streptophyta; class Magnoliopsida; order Lamiales; family Lamiaceae; genus Salvia; species Salvia splendens. Next base: position 23,129,848 of record NC_056036.1, on the reverse strand, counting down.
ATCTCCTGGACCAGGAGATTTCTCCTTCCCTTGTGAAACTGGTGGATTTGTTTTTTCAATTGCGTTCAATAGAGCTTTCTGGAGCCTGTCAATCCTTGCTTCTACCTTATCATCTTCTTGCTCTCTCACAGCATGCACCGATCCTCTCCACACTGCATTTCTAGGGTTATCGTATGCCTTCTTAGCGTCGATCAACTTCCCTAGGATTTCTCTTGCCTCACTTCCCCTCTTCCTTGTGAAATTTCCCCCACTCGAGGAGTTCATTAAGTCCTTTGACTCAGGAGTTTCCCCTTCGTAAAACAGAGAGTAGGTCTCTGCCTCTATCATTCGGTGATTCGGGCATGCATTCAACAATCCCTTGAATCTCGACCAATACTGACTCAAGGATTCATCGTAATCCTGCTTACACTCTAGTATTTCTTTTTTCAGTGCATTCGTCTTGTTAGATGGGAAGAAATAATCTAAGAATTCCAACTTGAAGTCCCTCCATGTGCGGATAGAATCCGGGGGCAACCTCAATAACCACGTATTAGCTTCCCCCTTCAAGGTAAACGGAATTGCTCGTAGACGATAATCCTCCTCTGTTGCTTCATTCGGCCTCTTCTGAATACCACACAACTTACTGAATTCATTTAAGAACTCATACGGACACTCATTACTGTGCCCAGAGAACGTTGGCAAGATGCCGAGTACGTTTGTCTTGATCTTAATAGTCCTCTGGCGCTGGTTCATTACTATGTCTTAGGCCGGCTCTCCATCTAAATGAGCTGTCAGCGACCATATCTCTGGATCTGGATCTACCACTTGCGCCATGACTACTTCCTCTGCTTCCCCTGTTTCTGACTCTGTTTCTGATTCGGGTGATGACTCTGGATCTTCGCGTCCTGACGACGTCCAAGATTCGTTGCTAATAAATTCACTCGGAAACGGATCTCCCGTGGTGAACCCTGATCTGGTGGTCACAGTAGAGACTGTATCCTTAACCTGCCAATTAAACCGGCTGTGCTTCCACCCAGATGAGTTGCTCCAGTGGGCAGATCTTGAGTCTCTACTCATAAACTACAAATAATAAAAAAAAAAGAAAATAAATCAAAACTATTTACACCACAGACTCTGAACACTAACACAAAGCACGCCATCCATCCCCGGCAACGGCGCCATTTGGAGGGTCTACTACGATCTGGTAGTAGCTTGGTTTCACACGGAGTAAGCAAGTGTGCACAGAGAAAACTAATGCAAGTGCTTGGTCAAGACTCCACGCTCCTTAAATCCACTGGATCACCAGGTCCAGGAACTCAAGAGAACATAGAGTGTTTTTGTCGTTGGACACACTCGACTCCCCTTCAAAAATAAATCCCTCAACCTGAATACTATAAATTAGCATAGGGAAGCGGGGTCGATCCCACGAAGATGGATTCGTGAAGTAGTGCTTAGAGACTCTGGAAACAAGCGGCTGCTGCCACGCAAAAGGGTTGAGAATTTTAACTACCTCTAGATCTAGGCACGAAATGTAAATGCTAGACCTAAGACACAGAATATGTAATAAAATCAGACTTCAACACTGAGAGACACATTTTACTTACTAGATTAAGTAAACGTCTAACTAACTAAGACTAGACAGGGAAGATAAAACAGTGGGGACCATGGCTCCAAATATAGCAAGTATGGCTAAAGCTGCAAATAACAAACTCATGCTCCAGCTAACAACGACATGCAATTTCCTAACCGATTCAAGCACGCAAATGGAGAAAACAGAGCATATATCTAGATTCGAACAGAATATAAAAATTGGGATGCTGGAAACTTGCTATGAACCGGAAATACATCAGATCTACGTAAACTAGTCGAAATGAAATGAAGACACGTAAACTAGGCATAAGATTAAATAAATCTTGTTCAGATTCACGTCGGGTGCTTAATCCACTTCGGATCCAAGCGATCCGAACCCAACAACAGACACAATTGACTCCATAACTCCGGTTTTCACAGATCTGCTCCGATCAACTCTGAATTCAAACAATCACAGACAACTCCACAACACCAGCGAACTCAACCCTCCGATTCATCCACAAACAGACCCCGATCACCCAGATCCAACCACAAACCTGCATAAATTCAGAAAACAACTGCGAAATGCACCCAACTCAAACAATCCAACTTCAAAATTCCGAAAATCAACATAACAGATGTAACAGAAAATCAAACTTGCATTAAAATAAGAGAATATTCGGCAAAAGCAAACAGAGGTCCGAGCTTCGAACAGCGAAGCTCGGCAAAATCAGCAAAGTATGAAAGCGGAAATTAAATTGTTTCTTCGCCCCCACTGAAGGACGGTGTTACAACCCAATTGAAAATATATGAAAGCTCAAGTAAACCACAGTGCATGACCCCTATGAATCTCCCCACGAAAAAGAACCCAAGTGTGTGAAAAGTGAACTAAGCTACAGGCTGTTAGCGAGGTCTCCAACCGAGAAGATCCCTCCAGCGTGCATGCTTCTGCCTTTTATAGACGCCGACATAGCCTTCTAGAGTCTTCGTAGAAATCTCTATTCTACCCTTCAACTCCGAGGCTTCCTTCGTCAAGTAATTTTCCGCATAATGTCCACTCATTCGCCTATTTCCTAGGTCCACGCAAATGTCTTCCTCCTTTCCTGGACCTGGCGAAAATCTTCACACACCTGGCTTAAAACGTGCGTTAGACCCAGAAATTTTACGAATTAAAACCCACCTAGACCTATGCATGAAATTAGCCTTATCATTCTTTCTTTTGGGGAAAATTAATTGATCAATGGAAAATGTTGTGTTTATGAATTGTTCAAAAAAATATATATACATATATATATATATATAAATTTAAATTAAATTAACTTTTTCGTTTGGAAAATTAAGCTATGGAAGTGTGATGTTATGTATGTTATGAGGTGTGAAGTATGATGCGTTATTCTATGGAGTGTTTTATACGAATGATGGAAGTTGATGCGAAAGTACGTTTTAATTTGAGTCAAAACTTTTACTTTAAAAGTGAGATGTGGAAAAAAAAAACTTTTTTTCGGAAAGTGTAAAAGTGTAAAGAAATTTTGTTTCAAAAGTTGTGAATATAATTGTGAAATTTGAAAGTGTTTTGCTATGGGATGTGAAAATGTTGTGTGTTTATCTTTAGGTCTGAATGACGTAAATTGTGGTAGATGATGATCTATGAGATGACGAATTGTGTTGTGAACTTAGAGTAACTAAAATATAAGCCTAGTTGACCGCGCGAATCGTAGTTCTAAGTTGAAAACTTAACTATTGCATCTCTGAGCAATGAAACGTACGAGAATATGAAAGTTGAGGCAAACCCTTAAGTCAAGGTGCGAGGCAAGAAGAGCTGAATCTAAGTGATATTTTCATGCAACGACGAGCGGTCATACTCGCGATTTAAATTAGTATAGTGTAATCGTGCGTAAGCGGCAAAACGATGGAGATGATCTTCATACCCTGCTAAGGAGCACGAGGATGACAACAATATCCTACGAGGATAATCATTATGACATGCAGAGAACTTTATGAAGATATGTACTCCGCCTATCATTATTAGTGGCATTGACATGAAGAATCTCTGCATGGAATCCACAGTTCTTAGAGCGATGTTACCAGTCTCGGCTTGCGAAAGATGAACGAGGTGGTGCGACTTTAATAGCTATAACAAACTATTTTAATCAACAGTTCTTATTTGGATTCTAAGAAGTTATTTTTTAGGACCTTTCAAATAACTGTGAGCCCTTGTCTATTTAACAGCTTGTTTCATTCACCCCTTGCAAGTGATGCATATTATTTCTTTTCCTCCATTGAGTCATAACTCACTTTCAATTCTTGGAAAGTGGTGTTGCCTTCATAACTTTGGACACTTGGATTGATTGTAGTCTTCTTTGACTTATTATTTATACGAACAATATTTTGACTTTGTGAGCCTTTGCGATTGAACTTCATACCTAAGGCTGCTTGCAGTCATGTCCTTCAATATAGGCACGTTTCGCAGACATGTTTTCTATGGGATATTCTTCTTTGAACTTTTGTTCAGCTTTTCATTTTGTAACCATGTCTGTGTCAAGTTCTTTCTCATAGAGTGAAAGTCTTTTTGGTTCAGTTCCACTATATGTATTCTTTCCATAATAGAACCTTTCTTTTTACAAAACGAAGTTAAGGCTTACATTTTGTACCTTGCCTTAATAAACTTAATCCACTTGATTTCTTTCAAAAGCCCCTTTGACTTTGGTTTCCTTTCACAAACTTATGAACCCATTGATGTGATTCTATCATTCCATATTATGATTTTCGTTGAACCATGATCAGGACCGCTTTGTGACAACTCCCTACATTGCTCAATCCTCATACAACCGATCATTTTTTTTCTTTCCGCAACCCTTTAAGTCATTATCCCATTGATGTGTTGATCTTTCAAATTTGGTCGAACAACGGAATTATCTTGTTGGGTAGCCTACTATGAGAATTAACATTAATTCGATTCCATCCCATATTCTTGACCTATCTCATGTTCTTTCAAGCTCCGTGGGGATGATCATAACCAATTGTTACAATTCGAAATCGGTTCATATCCAAGTTAAGACTGTTTGATTAAAGTTTGCGTTCTTGATACATATTATAAGTTTTGATGCAACATTGCAAGGAGAGGCAAATTTCTTTTCGAGCCTATAGCAAAGAGTCGACTAGCTTGTATGGGATTTCCATGAACCGACGAACCTTCATAATCTCAGCTTTACAAGCAACCACGATGATCAGAAAAGGGCGTCCGGCGTATCTTGTGTACTTGAATGGAAAGGAGAAGAAAGACTTGAAGGTGGAAGATGTGGCAGTAGTACGAGACTTTCCCGACGTGTTCCCTGAAACTTTGCCTGGACCGCCGCCCGACAGACAAGTGGAGTTTACCTTTGACTTAGAACCTGGATCTGCGCCAATATCGAAAGCACCATACCGAATGGCCCCTAAAGAGTTGGCTGAATTGAAGATTCAGTTGCAAGAACTACTAGATTTGGGATTTATCCGACCTAGTGTATCACCATGGAGAGCGCCTGTGTTGTTTGAGAATAAGTACCCACTACCAAGAATCGACGACTTGTTTGACCAACTTCGAGGAGCGGGCGTATTTTCGAAAATGGACTTGGGGGTGGGGTATCATCAATTAAAGGTCCGACGAGAGGATGTGCCTAAGACTGTTTTTCACACTCGTTATGGCCATTATGAATTCGTTGTGATGCCAGTTGGACTTACTAACGCCCCGGTAGTTTTCATGGACTTGATTAACCGAGTTTTCCATGAGTATCTCGATAAGTTTGTGTTAGTCTTCATTGATGATGTGTTGGTATACTCGAAGAACGAGGAGGAGCATGGATGGCACCTGCAAACTGTGTTGGAAACGGTACGAAAAGAGAAGCTTTATGCCAAGTTCAGTAAGAGTGAGTTTTGGTTGACTCGAGTGAACTTTCTTGGTCCTATCGTGACGGCTAATGGAATTCAAGAGGACCCAGTGAAGGTCAAGGCTGTGTAAAATCAGAAGTCGCCGAAAACACCGAGTGAAAATCACAGTTTCTTGGGACTGGCAGGATACTACAGACGTTTCATCGAGGGATTCTCTAACATCGCGAGACCGATGACGCAACTGTTAAAGAAAGGAATCAAGGTGGTTTGGACGCCGGAATGCGAGGTGAGTTTTCAACTGTTGAAGAAGAAATTGACTACAACACCTGTCCTAGCGGTACCAGAACCCAACAAGGACTTTGCCGTCTCTACTGATGCGTCGAAAGTAGGACTAGGATGCGTGTTGATGCAAGATGGTAAAGTGATAGCATATGCTTCCCGACAATTGAGACCAAACGAGTTGAATTTTCCTCTCCATGATTTGGAGCTAGCAGCAGTAGTGCACGCACTTAAAATTTGGAGACATCATCTCTATAGAGTGCGATGCGAGATATATACGGATCACAAGAGTCTCAAGTACTTCTTTGAGCAGAAGGAGCTAAATATGCCACAAAGACGTTGGCTAGAGATAGTGAAGGATTATGATTGCGGTATTCACTACCATCCGGGCAAGGCGAACGTAGTAGCCGATGCTTTGAGTAGGAAGAACCAACCTCAATTGGCTTCTTTCCTAACGCAAGAGGAAGCGTTGATTCGTGATTTCGACATAATGCAATTGGAGATAGTGAAAGCGCCCGAGACAGTAGGAGGAAGAATAGCAACGCTAGTAATTGAGCCAGATTCGAGAACCAAGCTCATAGAAGCCCAACAATGTGATGAGAAGTTGGAAGAATTACGTGTGAAGATGAGAGCCGAGAAACTTGATCATTATCGTGAGGAGGCAGACAATGCTTTGACATTCGATGGAGGATTATGTGTGCCGAGCGATTAGGCACTAAAAGATGAGATTTTGAGTGAAGCACACGACACGCCTTACACTGCTCACCCCGGAAGCACAAAGATGTATCGAGACTTGAAACAGCATTTTTGGTGGAATGGAATGAAAGGGGACGTAGCATCGTATGTGGAGCGATGTCCAGCATGTCAACAAGTGAATGCCTTACACCAACGGCCATATGGGAAATTGCAACCGCTTGAAATTCCCGAATGGAAGTGGGAGCATCTAGCCATGGATTTTGTGACGGGTTTGCCAAAGTCACAAAAGTGCAACACTGCGATTTGGGTGATCATCAATCGACTGACTAAAAGCGCACACTTTTTACCAATTAGAATCACTTATGGAGCGGACAAGTTATCTAAGCTCTACGTGAGTGAGATTGTACGTTTGCATGGGGTGCCAAAGACCATTGTGTCCGACCGCGATACGAAGTTCACATCAAAGTTTTGGATGAGTTTGCAACGGGAACTGGGCACGCAATTGAACTTCAGCACTGCTTATCACCCGCAATCGGACGGACGGACAGTCAGAGAGGACGATTCAAACGCTTGAGGATATGTTGCGAGCCGTTGTCCTAGATCGAGGGGAAAGTTGGGAAACTGTTCTATCTTTGGTTGAATTTGCCTACAACAATAGCTATCAAGCGACGATCGATATTGCGTCGTATGAAGCCTTGTATGGCAGGAAGTGTTAATCCCCGCTCTATTGGGATGAAGTTGGTGAGAGGAAGATGTTAGGACTCGACGCCATAAAGTAAATGACCGAAATTGTGCATCAAATCCGTGCAAGGATCAAGGAAGCTCAAGATAGGCAGAAGTCGTATGCTGACGTGCGCCGAACAGAGATTAAATTCGATGTTGGTGACAAAGTATTCTTGAAAGTATCCCCAGCTAAAGGAGTTGTGAGGTTTGGAGTGAAGGGCAAGCTGAAACCGCGTTTTGTATACGAGATCATCGATGAAGTAGGTCCTGTAGCGTCCCGTGTGGCGTTACCCCCCAGTTTTGGGAATGTGCACAACGTGTTCCATGTGTCGCAGTTGCGCAAGTACGTGTTCGACCGCAAGCATGTGATTCATCAAGAGGAAGTGATCCTGACCCCCGACATGAGCTACGAGGAGAGGCCCGAGGCAATCTTAAATCGGAAGGTGCAAGAGTTGCAAAACAAGTCGATAGCATCCGTGAAGGTGTTGTGGAAACACCATGGCTCCGAGGAAGCCACGTTGGAATTAGAGGATAGAATGAAAGAAAAGTACCCCGAGTTGTTTATGAGAGAATCAAATTTCGGGACGAAATTTCTGTTAAGAGATGAAGGATGTAACATCCCAAAAATTTTTGCGACTTTTGTTTTAATATGGATGTCGAGTGGAAAATTTTCTCTTATGAAATTATTCGTTCCTATGTGATTGAGTTGATTATGTGAAATAATTGTCATGAGCGATGTGGAATGAAATGTTATATACATTATATTTTACAATGTGGGGAATTAATTAAATGAGATCATGCATTTTTTTCTAGCCAAATTCATTGGGAATTTTCGGCCCCTTCAATTATTGGAAATATTTTCTTCTTGGATTTAATTGATTGTTTTGGGATATTTATCCAAATTGAATTATCCCTAATTTGTGCTACATGAAATTCGAATCCCTAGCCTAATCTTGTGAGTTTCGAAAATCCCCTATTTTAATCAGGAGGATGAATTATTTTCTTTGATTTAATTGGTGCCTTGTTGATTCCCTTCTTTTAATTTTGAATCCAATTAAATCATGCCACACTTTGTTTCCTCACCCTAATTAAATTAGGATTTGAATTATTTCCTTGTGGCAATTAAAGCCAAATTTCGGCCTTCCCTATTTGTAGAGGAAATATATTTGTTTCCTATTTTGTGGAATTCCTTCTATTCAAATAAATACCAAATTAATACCTATGTCTAATTAATTGGGAATGTGAATATTTTCCTTTTAATTTCCTCCATATCACACGCCCCTTATGCCTTCAATTTTCCTTGTGCTCCTTATTAATTTTCGCCCACCCCCCACCCTATTTACTACTTGGAGATTTAATTTATTTTGTTCCCTTGTTTATGAAATACTCTTTGTTTTATTTCCTAAGTTGTGAATATATTTCTCTCCAAGTAAATACCAAATAAATTCTTGGCTAATTAAATAGCAAAATTTTTGAAAACCCACCCCCATTCCACATGCCTATTCATTCTTTTAATTGTGGGATATTATTCATTGGCCTCTATTTTATTCCACCATAATTAATTAATTATTTATTTGTGGGATTAAACCTAGGACTATAAAATCAACTAAACCTAACCCTAGCCCCCATTCTTTTCCCCTCCCACGCGTCCGCTCCCTCATTCTCTCTCCCTCACACTCCTCCCTCCTCCCTCTCTTCTTACTCTCCAAAAAGAAAACCCTCCTTCAATCCTCTGTTCTTGTGTCAATTGGAGTTGGAACTTCAAGATTCACCGAAGAATCGCACCAATTGTCATTTCTACCGTTTATTTTTTACCAAAGAAGGTATAATTGAATTCTTTTCCTCATCCTTTTCATTGAATCATTGTTCTTGATTCCCTCATGCATATAGTGAGTGTAGGAATCATAGATCGAAAATTTAATCGGTGGGAATTGATGTGTTGTGTGAGGAAATTTGTGGATGTACGTTTGTGAATGTGTATGTGTGAAGTTTGGATGATTCATTGGTAAATGATGTGTGAATATATGAGAACATGAGTATGAGAGCTTTTTGAAGCATGGTTATAAATGTGAGTTATAGTTTATAAATGTGACTTTTAGTTTATAAATACACTATGCATAGCATGAGGATATATGATGATAAGGATTCTGATTAGGATCCTCACCCTGCACGTGCAGTGCAAAAATTATGTCGTTTTGGGCTATTGTTTCTCTATCAATACTTTTAATTTATTTCACTAGGTTGTAACTGCGCGTGTACTTTAAAATTATTGTAACTAGAATATTGTAAATAGAAGTCAACGTAGGCTGATTCATCTATATAATAAAATTATGATCCATATCTCTCTCACAATCATTTAACTTTATTTCTGATGATTGTTTTTCTCTTACGAACATGCAATCCATGTTGAGTCACAAGTTTTTTCAAGCATAAAGGGAAACAGTTGAAATATACCAAGTAATAAAAACACTTTTTACGCCTTATTTTTAGTAGTGCAAAAATAAATGATTAGAGCAAATGCCATCTATAAATACCAATCTCAATTTACATAATTTCACTAATCTCTGTCACTCTCGCTGTCAACTGTTCTCTTCATTCTCACTTAAACAACTCAATTTTTTCAGGAAAATTGCATCAACATCAAACTCCAATGTAAATGCATGCATATCCCTCTCTCTCTACAAAGAGAATCATTAAACTTTGCATATGAGAGGATGACTTTTCTCATAAGAACATGCACTCCATTGTTTTGAGTCGCAAGTATTTCTATAATTGTTGTACAAAGTTTTAGTTGTCTCCTTATCTTGATGAGTTATATTCCATTTTCATACACAAGGTATAAATGTGACTTTAAGTTTATAAATACACTATGTGTTGCATGAGGATATAAGATGACAAGGATTATGATTAAGAACCTCACCCAGCACTTGCAGTGCAAAAATTGTGTCGTTTTCAACTATTGTTTCTTTATCAATACTTAAAAATTGTGTCGTTTTCAACTATTGTTTCTTTATCAATACTTTTAATTTATTTCACTAGGTTGTAACTGCCCGTGTACTTTAAAATTATTATAAATAGAAGTCAACGTAGGCTGATTCATCTATATTATAAAATTATGATCCATATCTCTCTCAAAATCATTTAACTTTATTTCTGATCATTGTGTTTCTCTTACGAACATGCAATCCATGTTGAGTCACAAGTTTTTTCAAGCATAAAGGGAAACAGTCGAAATATACCAAGTAATAAAAACTTTTTTTACGCCTTATTTTGAGTAGTGCAAAAATAAATGATTAGAGCAAATGCCATCTATAAATACCAATCTCAATCTACATAATTTCAATAATCTCTTCCACTCTCGCTCTCAACTGTTCGCTTCATTCTCTCTTAAACAACTCAATTTTTTCAAGAAAATAGCATCAACATCAAACTCCAATGTAAATGCACGCATATCACTCTCTCTCTCTACAAAGAGAATCATTAAACTTTGCATATGAGCGGATGACTTTTCTCATAAGAACATGCACTCCAAATCATTAAACGTCGCAACATCACCGCTCAACCTGCACATAAAGAAAACATATGCAGGGTTGATAACTTGACATACTCAGTGGACACACGCCAAAATATTTGATAAAAGTTATGTCATTCATACCATAGTGAACTCGAGTTTTAACATTTTAGAAAAGAATATCATCGAGTATCACAAAACATTTTCGTAGACTGGCCAGTCAAAACAATCTCCCCACTTTCTCCATGATCAATCAATCACATCCTCTCGTGGCCACACTATTCTCCCACGAGACCAGCCGACTAGCAAGGACGGCTCCCGATCCCACCTGTGTACACAGCCTGATAGGGTTTGCGGCCCTACTCAGACCTAAATTCGTTTCACACATAGCCCTATAGCCTAACGGAGCAAGCTCAAACGAACTAGGCATCAGACAATAATCTCAACATCAAAACAATCATGGCATGACATAACACTTTAAACCACCCTTATATCTCCAATATCATAATTTTGAACTGCAAAGAGAGTTTTAGTAAATAAAGCCCATCTCGATTGCTTACAAACACGGTTCACAACTTTATTGAAATCCTTGCTCTTTGTACCCGCGTACGCACAACAACCCTTATCAACATCAAAACCACATAATACAACACAATCAGTTTTCTATCAACACATTACTCATGCATGCCCTATCGTTCCTTTCATTGTTTTGTTATATTGTCCATCCCAACGTTCACCATCATAAACGAAACGAACCCTTTGGCATACATTAACGTGAAACCCATAATCACATCATAGAATAAGTTCTTACTCACGCATGTATCATGTATTTCATTCAAAACTTGCCAACAAGTGTAACATCCCAAACTTTTGTGACCCTTTTTATTATGTTATTGGAATTTTGGAATTTTGAAACGTTTGATTTTATGTGATTAAGTGCTTTGCGTGAAATAAATTGTCGTGGTAATTGTGGAATGATGAGCTCGAGATTTTATCGTTGCCCAATGTGGGGAAAAGGTTAATAGGATCATGCATTAATCCTTTCTCGAGCCAATTAATTGATATTTCCGGTCATTCCTAATTATTGAAATAGTACTTCTTTTTGTGGATTTAATTAATTGTTTTGGGACATTATTCCAAATTAAATCCAAACCGATAGACCATAAATTGTACTACATGAAATTCGAACTCCATTTTTATTTTTCCTTGGGAGTTTCGAAAATCTCCAATAGGAGATTGAATTATTTTCCTTTGATTTAATTGGTACTTTACTGACTTCCACCCTTTGAATTTAATCCAATTAAATCATGGGATAATTTATTTCTTCACCCAAAATAAATAGAGAGTTGGGATATTTCCTTGGTTATTTGAGCCTAGCAATTTTCGGCCCTCCACTAAATTTTGGGGGATATTTTATTTGTTTCCTAATTTGTGGGATCCCCTTTTTATTCAAATAAATTCCTATGTCATTTTAATTGGGGATGTGAATATTTTTCTACTACTTCCCTTCCAAGTCACACGTCCCATACTATTATTTTCCTTGTGGAAATTTAATTAATTGATGCCTATTTTATGGGAGCCTTTTTCCACAAAGAAATTACCTAATTTAAATCCTATTCTATTTAATTGGGGATTTAAATAATTTTTGTACAAATTCCTCTTGAAATTTTCGGCCCCCACTATATTAATTCCTACTTGGAGATTTAATTTATTTTTGTTCCCTTGTTTATGGAATATTCACCTTTATTTCCTAATTTATGAATATTCTCTCCAAGTAAATAATTGCTATATTTCCTTATTAAATTTTCAGCCAATTTTCGAAAATGTGGCTCTTTAAAAATTGTGGGATTCTTATTCATTGGTCTATATATTTAATTCCCCACAATTTATTCATTTAATTCATGGATTTTAACCTAAACTATAAATATTAAAAGCTAAAACCCTAGCCCCCATTCTTCAAAAAAAACGCCACCCTCTCTTCTCTCCTCTCCCACACGGTTTCTCCCATTCTCCCACTCTCCCATCTCCAAAAAAAAAAATCTTCCATTCAAGCTTATTCTTGCATCCATTGAAGTTGCCTTCAAGAATCTCCGACGAATCGTCTTGTTCTTCGCTTCTACCGATTGGTTTTTGTCAAAGGAAGGTATAATTGCTCACTTTTCTTCTCCTTCTCTTTTGAACCATGTTTTGAGTCCTACATGCATGTAGAGAGTGTAGGTTTGATAGATCGCAAATTTTAACGGTAGGGAAATTTTGTGTTCATAAGAACTTGATTGTTTTTGCCTTGTTGATTGGAATCATGTGGGTTTGGATCAAAATAGTTGTGAATAATATGAGATTGTATGCAAATATGTGTTTGAGGAATGTGTAAGCATGATGATGTGTTTTCGAGCATGAAGAATCGGTGTTTTCGTTGTGGAAATTTAAAAAACCCTATTTTCGGATTTGAACCAGAATTCTGTGATGCTCGACCAGTGACTTATGATCTGTAGTCGACGCATCAAACGAACGAATTTTGCTACGAAATTTTTACTGAGTAAACTTCAAGATGTTTTCGGTGTCTCGTGTGAATTTCAGCCTGTTTTATCGAAAATGAATTTTTAATAAATGTTTGAAGTCGACCGCGCGAATCTGCCAGAAACGCGAGTTCTCGCCATGAATGTTTCGTTTTCTGTTTGACTAACCAAATGAACTCCGATTGACGTGATTCTTGAACGATATGAATATTTGATGTGTCTTCTGTATTGTGTTAAATTTTCGGCCTTTTTGGGCATCGTATGAAATTATGGTGAATTTTTCAAATGAACTGCGCAATACTGTCAGAAATGGTATGTTCCGACCAGAGAGTTCAATATGTGATATGACTGACTAAATGACGTGATTTTGATATGAAAATTTTCATGGATGAACTTGAATGTGTCCTCTGTGTTGTGACCAAAATTTAGCATGTTTTGAGGTCGGATGAATTTATAGTGATTTTTACAAAACGGTCGCGCAATTCTGCCAGTTTTCTGCCTTGATTAAATGACACTTAGTTTCAAGTTTAAAAGTGTTATTTGATGCATGTATGTGCAAGGAACGTGTTTAATTGTTGAAATCACTTGCGATAAGTTGAAAGGTGTTACGTGTGTTTTATACTCTTGTGATGCATGTTGGGTTTTGGGATTGAGGAGAACGATGACAGAGAAACGATAGGACATGCATAGTGATATGTTGTTGTGTGAGACTGACTTGTGTTGTCGTTGACAAGGGTGTTGTGTTTTCGTGAACTCGAGGATCGAGAGTTGCTAGGTTGGGTTGTGATTTTGCTAAGAGAACGAGGTGGGCTTTCTTTTCAAACCTCTTTACTTTTCCGAAAAATATTATGTGGAGATACAAGGGTGGTTTAACTGTTATGTCATGCCATGGACTGTTTTGTTATGAGATTGTGTGCCTGATGCCTAGTTCGTATGAGTTTACTCCGTTAGGCTATATGGCTGTTTTGTGAAACGAATTCGGGTCCGAGTAGGGCCGTAAACCCTATCGGGCTGTGTACACTGGTGGGATCGTGAGCCGTCCTTGCAAGTCGGCCGGTCTCGTGGGCGAATAGTGTGGCCACACTTTCGTCGCACTGTGGTTGTGATTGTTGGATTGATGTGAAAAGTGGGGAGATTATTTTGACTGGCCAGTCTATGAAACATTTTTTTTTGGTGTTCTCGTGATAATTTCTTTACTGCGTATAAAACTCGAGATCACTGGTATGGATGACATAACTTGATAAATGTTTTCGGCATGAGCCCATTGAGTACAACAAGTACTCAGCCCTGCAATTTCTTTTAAAAATTTTGCAGGTTGAGCGGGATGTTGCGGTGGATGTTGAGCTGGCTAGGGACCTTAGGATACGTTGTGTCGTCATACATAGGCGTGATCCTCGACTCTCCTTGAACCTTATTTATCCGCTGCTATGTTTTAATTTATGTCTTAAGACCGTAAGCTTTTCGTTTTGGTGTTGGGACATGTATGGTGGTGTTAGGATTTAAACGTGCATCTACGTTGTCTTTTGAAAATGGTATTCTCCGAATTTAAGTTAAGTTCTTGTTCTACTTTAGTTTTTAGTTATTGTATTTCTTAAGTCTAATTTTTCCCTTTGTCTTTTTAAAGGTATTTTATCTTATGTCTTTTCAAAAAAAAATATAACCTTAAAATTTTTAAACTAAGTTGTTTTCCTTTCTTCAAATCATTTAAGTTGTTCTTTTTAAATTGTAATCCATGCATGTCGGTCACGATCGCCGCGTTTGTGGTACCCCTTGTATGGGCGGTCGTGACAGAGTGGTATCAGAGCTTTGTTCTTTCGCTCTGGTCCGAGAGTCTTCTTTCGCTTTAAGTCTAAGTTAGTGAACCCTTATTTGACTAGAAGTGTCATGAAGGCTCAACATCCAAGCATCACGCTCAACCGATGAAAGTGAGGTATGTTTAAATTGTTGGAAGTATGGGAGAGTAGTGCATGAAAATGTATGATGATATGATATGACATTGACAAGTTTATGCATGTGAGTGAATGATATGCATGAGGATGAGTTGTAATGGAATGGTTATACGAGCATGATTGACATAATACCTTGAGCATGTGCTATGTTTATGATTATGATGTTGTAATAGCATGGTTTCGTGGAAGTACAAGTATGATTGGCATGATAATTGAGACATGTATTTTATGTGCAAAGGTGATATCGATATGGCATGAATACTTGTGAGTATGAACTAAGTGATGTTGCTAAATGTGTTTTATGCGCGAAAATACTACAACGATAGCATGCAAAGATATGAAACGTTAAGACAACGACAAACTTTCGAACTACGCGACAAACTTAACAACTTTTTCAAACAATAATACAATTTGGTGTTTTAAAAGAAATTTTCGTCTCCGCGTAGATGGTACGAACGAAACAAACCGCGCTTAAGAGCAGTCAGTATAGTGCTAGAATGCGACAAGCGATTTACGATTACGACCACTATGAGAGAGAGGAAGGCAAGGCTTTGAGAGAGGTTGTCGCCCGTTTTGAGACCCTATGGCGAGATGTCTACGGGTACCATGTAACGGCCTATGGTGGCATAAGAAGACTAATTGAGTTGATGCCCGACAATTGGGAGTCTTGGTTGAATTCGCCTACAACAATAGCTATCAAGCGACGATCGATATGGCTCCGTATGAAGCCTTGTACGGTAGGAAGTGTCAATCCCCACTGTATTGGGATGAAGTTGGCGAGAGAAAGATGTTAGGACCCGACGCCATAAAGGAGATGACCGAAATTGTGCATCAAATCCGTGCAAGGATCAAGGAAGCTCAAGATAGACAGAAGTCGTATGCGGACGTGCGTCGAACGGAAATCAAATTCGACGTTGGTGACAAGGTGTTCTTGAAAGTGTCCCCGACGAGAGGAGTTGTGAGATTTGGAGTGAAGGGCAAGTTGAAACCGCGTTTTGTTGGACCGTACGAGATCATCGACGAAGTAGGTCCTGTGGCGTATCGTTTGGCGTTACCTCCCAGCTTTGGGAACGTGCACAACGTGTTCCACGTGTCGCAGTTGTGCAAGTACGTGTTCGACCCCAAACATGTGATTCACCAAGAGGAAGTGATCCTAACCCCCGACATGAGTTACGAGGAAAGGCCCGAAGCAATACTAGATCGGAAGGTCCAAGAGCTTCGAAACAAGTCGATAGCGTCCGTGAAGGTGTTGTGGAAACACCATGGTCCCGAGGAAGCTACGTGGGAGTTAGAAGATAAGATGAAAGAAAAGTTTCCCGAGCTGTTTATGTGAGACGATTAAATTTCGGGACGAAATTTCTGTTTAGAGGGGAAGGATGTAACATCCCAAACTTTTGTGACCCTTTTTATTATGTTATTGGAATTTTGGAATTTTGAAACGTTTGATTTTATGTGATTAAGTGCTTTGCGTGAAATAAATTGTCGTGGTAATTGTGGAATGATGAGCTCGAGATTTTATCGTTGCCCAATGTGGGGAAAAGGTTAATAGGATCATGCATTAATCCTTTCTCGAGCCAATTAATTGATATTTCCGGTCATTCCTAATTATTGAAATAGTACTTCTTTTTGTGGATTTAATTAATTGTTTTGGGACATTATTCCAAATTAAATCCAAACCGATAGACCATAAATTGTACTACATGAAATTCGAACTCCATTTTTATTTTTCCTTGGGAGTTTCGAAAATCTCCAATAGGAGATTGAATTATTTTCCTTTGATTTAATTGGTACTTTACTGACTTCCACCCTTTGAATTTAATCCAATTAAATCATGGGATAATTTATTTCTTCACCCAAAATAAATAGAGAGTTGGGATATTTCCTTGGTTATTTGAGCCTAGCAATTTTCGGCCCCTCCACTAAATTTTGGGGGATATTTTATTTGTTTCCTAATTTGTGGGATCCCCTTTTTATTCAAATAAATTCCTATGTCATTTTAATTGGGGATGTGAATATTTTTCTACTACTTCCCTTCCAAGTCACACGTCCCATACTATTATTTTCCTTGTGGGAATTTAATTAATTGATGCCTATTTTATGGGAGCCTTTTTCCACAAAGAAATTACCTAATTTAAATCCTATTCTATTTAATTGGGGATTTAAATAATTTTTGTACAAATTCCTCTTGAAATTTTCGGCCCCCACTATATTAATTCCTACTTGGAGATTTAATTTATTTTTGTTCCCTTGTTTATGGAATATTCACCTTTATTTCCTAATTTATGAATATTCTCTCCAAGTAAATAATTGCTATATTTCCTTATTAAATTTTCAGCCAATTTTCGAAAATGTGGCTCTTTAAAAATTGTGGGATTCTTATTCATTGGTCTATATATTTAATTCCCCACAATTTATTCATTTAATTCATGGATTTTAACCTAAACTATAAATATTAAAAGCTAAAACCCTAGCCCCCATTCTTCAAAAAAAAACGCCACCCTCTCTTCTCTCCTCTCCCACACGGTTTCTCCCATTCTCCCACTCTCCCATCTCCAAAAAAAAAATCTTCCATTCAAGCTTATTCTTGCATCCATTGAAGTTGCCTTCAAGAATCTCCGACGAATCGCCTTGTTCTTCGCTTCTACCGATTGGTTTTTGTCAAAGGAAGGTATAATTGCTCACTTTTCTTCTCCTTCTCTTTTGAACCATGTTTTGAGTCCTACATGCATGTAGAGAGTGTAGGTTTGATAGATCGCAAATTTTAACGGTAGGGAAATTTTGTGTTCATAAGAACTTGGTTGTTTTTGCCTTGTTGATTGGAATCATGTGGGTTTGGATCAAAATAGTTGTGAATAATATGAGATTGTATGCAAATATGTGTTTGAGGAATGTGTAAGCATGATGATGTGTTTTCGAGCATGAAGAATCGGTGTTTTCGTTGTGGAAATTTAAAAAACCCTATTTTCGGATTTGAACCAGAATTCTGTGATGCTCGACCAGTGACTTATGATCTGTAGTCGACGCATCAAACGAACGAATTTTGCTACGAAATTTTTACTGAGTAAACTTCAAGATGTTTTCGGTGTCTCGTGTGAATTTCAGCCTGTTTTATCGAAAATGAATTTTTAATAAATGTTTGAAGTCGACCGCGCGAATCTGCCAGAAACGCGAGTTCTCGCCATGAATGTTTCGTTTTCTGTTTGACTAACCAAATGAACTCCGATTGACGTGATTCTTGAACGATATGAATATTTGATGTGTCTTCTGTATTGTGTTAAATTTTCGGCCTTTTTGGGCATCGTATGAAATTATGGTGAATTTTTCAAATGAACTGCGCAATACTGTCAGAAATGGTATGTTCCGACCAGAGAGTTCAATATGTGATATGACTGACTAAATGACGTGATTTCGATATGAAAATTTTCATGGATGAACTTGAATGTGTACTCTGTATTGTGACCAAAATTTAGCATGTTTTGAGGTCGGATGAATTTATAGTGATTTTTACAAAACGGTCGCGCAATTCTGCCAGTTTTCTGCCTTGATTAAATGACACTTAGTTTCAAGTTTAAAAGTGTTATTTGATGCATGTATGTGCAAGGAACGTGTTTAATTGTTGAAATCACTTGCGATAAGTTGAAAGGTGTTACGTGTGTTTTATACTCTTGTGATGCATGTTGGGTTTTGGGATTGAGGAGAACGATGACAGAGAAACGATAGGACATGCATAGTGATATGTTGTTGTGTGAGACTGACTTGTGTTGTCGTTGACAAGGGTGTTGTGTTTTCGTGAACTCGAGGATCGAGAGTTGCTAGGTTGGGTTGTGATTTTGCTAAGAGAACGAGGTGGGCTTTCTTTTCAAACCTCTTTACTTTCCGAAAAATATTATGTGGAGATACAAGGGTGGTTTAACTGTTATGTCATGCCATGGACTGTTTTGTTATGAGATTGTGTGCCTGATGCCTAGTTCGTATGAGTTTACTCCGTTAGGCTATATGGCTGTTTTGTGAAACGAATTCGGGTCCAAGTAGGGCCGTAAACCCTATCGGGCTGTGTACACTGGTGGGATCGTGAGCCGTCCTTGCAAGTCGGCCGGTCTCGTGGGCGAATAGTGTGGCCACACTTTCGTCGCACTGTGGTTGTGATTGTTGGATTGATGTGAAAAGTGGGGAGATTATTTTGACTGGCCAGTCTATGAAACATTTTTTTTTGGTGTTCTCGTGATAATTTCTTTACTGCGTATAAAACTCGAGATCACTGGTATGGATGACATAACTTGATAAATGTTTTCGGCATGAGCCCATTGAGTACAACAAGTACTCAGCCCTGCAATTTCTTTTAAAAATTTTGCAGGTTGAGCGGGATGTTGCGGTGGATGTTGAGCTGGCTAGGGACCTTAGGATACGTTGTGTCGTCATACATAGGCGTGATCCTCGACTCTCCTTGAACCTTATTTATCCGCTGCTATGTTTTAATTTATGTCTTAAGACCGTAAGCTTTTCGTTTTGGTGTTGGGACATGTATGGTGGTGTTAGGATTTAAACGTGCATCTACGTTGTCTTTTGAAAATGGTATTCTCCGAATTTAAGTTAAGTTCTTGTTCTACTTTAGTTTTTAGTTATTGTATTTCTTAAGTCTAATTTTTCCCTTTGTCTTTTTAAAGGTATTTTATCTTATGTCTTTTCAAAAAAAAATATAACCTTAAAATTTTTAAACTAAGTTGTTTTCCTTTCTTCAAATCATTTAAGTTGTTCTTTTTAAATTGTAATCCATGCATGTCGGTCACGATCGCCGCGTTTGTGGTACCCCTTGTATGGGCGGTCGTGACAGAGTGGTATCAGAGCTTTGTTCTTTCGCTCTGGTCCGAGAGTCTTCTTTCGCTTTAAGTCTAAGTTAGTGAACCCTTATTTGACTAGAAGTGTCATGAAGGCTCAACATCCAAGCATCACGCTCAACCGATGAAAGTGAGGTATGTTTAAATTGTTGGAAGTATGGGAGAGTAGTGCATGAAAATGTATGATGATATGATATGACATTGACAAGTTTATGCATGTGAGTGAATGATATGCATGAGGATGAGTTGTAATGGAATGGTTATACGAGCATGATTGACATAATACCTTGAGCATGTGCTATGTTTATGATTATGATGTTGTAATAGCATGGTTTCGTGGAAGTACAAGTATGATTGGCATGATAATTGAGACATGTATTTTATGTGCAAAGGTGATATCGATATGGCATGAATACTTGTGAGTATGAACTAAGTGATGTTGCTAAATGTGTTTTATGCGCGAAAATACTACAACGATAGCATGCAAAGATATGAAACGTTAAGACAACGACAAACTTTCGAACTACGCGACAAACTTAACAACTTTTTCAAACAATAATACAATTTGGTGTTTTAAAAGAAATTTTCGTCTCCGCGTAGATGGTACGAACGAAACAAACCGCGCTTAAGAGCAGTCAGTATAGTGCTAGAATGCGACAAGCGATTTACGATTACGACCACTATGAGAGAGAGGAAGGCAAGGCTTTGAGAGAGGTTGTCGCCCGTTTTGAGACCCTATGGCGAGATGTCTACGGGTACCATGTAACGGCCTATGGTGGCATAAGAAGACTAATTGAGTTGATGCCCGACAATTGGGAGTCTTGGTTGAATTCGCCTACAACAATAGCTATCAAGCGACGATCGATATGGCTCCGTATGAAGCCTTGTACGGTAGGAAGTGTCAATCCCCACTGTATTGGGATGAAGTTGGCGAGAGAAAGATGTTAGGACCCGACGCCATAAAGGAGATGACCGAAATTGTGCATCAAATCCGTGCAAGGATCAAGGAAGCTCAAGATAGACAGAAGTCGTATGCGGACGTGCGTCGAACGGAAATCAAATTCGACGTTGGTGACAAGGTGTTCTTGAAAGTGTCCCCGACGAGAGGAGTTGTGAGATTTGGAGTGAAGGGCAAGTTGAAACCGCGTTTTGTTGGACCGTACGAGATCATCGACGAAGTAGGTCCTGTGGCGTATCGTTTGGCGTTACCTCCCAGCTTTGGGAACGTGCACAACGTGTTCCACGTGTCGCAGTTGTGCAAGTACGTGTTCGACCCCAAACATGTGATTCACCAAGAGGAAGTGATCCTAACCCCCGACATGAGTTACGAGGAAAGGCCCGAAGCAATACTAGATCGGAAGGTCCAAGAGCTTCGAAACAAGTCGATAGCGTCCGTGAAGGTGTTGTGGAAACACCATGGTCCCGAGGAAGCTACGTGGGAGTTAGAAGATAAGATGAAAGAAAAGTTTCCCGAGCTGTTTATGTGAGACGATTAAATTTCGGGACGAAATTTCTGTTTAGAGGGGAAGGATGTAACATCCCAAACTTTTGTGACCCTTTTTATTATGTTATTGGAATTTTGGAATTTTGAAACGTTTGATTTTATGTGATTAAGTGCTTTGCGTGAAATAAATTGTCGTGGTAATTGTGGAATGATGAGCTCGAGATTTTATCGTTGCCCAATGTGGGGAAAAGGTTAATAGGATCATGCATTAATCCTTTCTCGAGCCAATTAATTGATATTTCCGGTCATTCCTAATTATTGAAATAGTACTTCTTTTTGTGGATTTAATTAATTGTTTTGGGACATTATTCCAAATTAAATCCAAACCGATAGACCATAAATTGTACTACATGAAATTCGAACTCCATTTTTATTTTTCCTTGGGAGTTTCGAAAATCTCCAATAGGAGATTGAATTATTTTCCTTTGATTTAATTGGTACTTTACTGACTTCCACCCTTTGAATTTAATCCAATTAAATCATGGGATAATTTATTTCTTCACCCAAAATAAATAGAGAGTTGGGATATTTCCTTGGTTATTTGAGCCTAGCAATTTTCGGCCCCTCCACTAAATTTTGGGGGATATTTTATTTGTTTCCTAATTTGTGGGATCCCCTTTTTATTCAAATAAATTCCTATGTCATTTTAATTGGGGATGTGAATATTTTTCTACTACTTCCCTTCCAAGTCACACGTCCCATACTATTATTTTCCTTGTGGGAATTTAATTAATTGATGCCTATTTTATGGGAGCCTTTTTCCACAAAGAAATTACCTAATTTAAATCCTATTCTATTTAATTGGGGATTTAAATAATTTTTGTACAAATTCCTCTTGAAATTTTCGGCCCCCACTATATTAATTCCTACTTGGAGATTTAATTTATTTTTGTTCCCTTGTTTATGGAATATTCACCTTTATTTCCTAATTTATGAATATTCTCTCCAAGTAAATAATTGCTATATTTCCTTATTAAATTTTCAGCCAATTTTCGAAAATGTGGCTCTTTAAAAATTGTGGGATTCTTATTCATTGGTCTATATATTTAATTCCCCACAATTTATTCATTTAATTCATGGATTTTAACCTAAACTATAAATATTAAAAGCTAAAACCCTAGCCCCCATTCTTCAAAAAAAAACGCCACCCTCTCTTCTCTCCTCTCCCACACGGTTTCTCCCATTCTCCCACTCTCCCATCTCCAAAAAAAAAATCTTCCATTCAAGCTTATTCTTGCATCCATTGAAGTTGCCTTCAAGAATCTCCGACGAATCGCCTTGTTCTTCGCTTCTACCGATTGGTTTTTGTCAAAGGAAGGTATAATTGCTCACTTTTCTTCTCCTTCTCTTTTGAACCATGTTTTGAGTCCTACATGCATGTAGAGAGTGTAGGTTTGATAGATCGCAAATTTTAACGGTAGGGAAATTTTGTGTTCATAAGAACTTGGTTGTTTTTGCCTTGTTGATTGGAATCATGTGGGTTTGGATCAAAATAGTTGTGAATAATATGAGATTGTATGCAAATATGTGTTTGAGGAATGTGTAAGCATGATGATGTGTTTTCGAGCATGAAGAATCGGTGTTTTCGTTGTGGAAATTTAAAAAACCCTATTTTCGGATTTGAACCAGAATTCTGTGATGCTCGACCAGTGACTTATGATCTGTAGTCGACGCATCAAACGAACGAATTTTGCTACGAAATTTTTACTGAGTAAACTTCAAGATGTTTTCGGTGTCTCGTGTGAATTTCAGCCTGTTTTATCGAAAATGAATTTTTAATAAATGTTTGAAGTCGACCGCGCGAATCTGCCAGAAACGCGAGTTCTCGCCATGAATGTTTCGTTTTCTGTTTGACTAACCAAATGAACTCCGATTGACGTGATTCTTGAACGATATGAATATTTGATGTGTCTTCTGTATTGTGTTAAATTTTCGGCCTTTTTGGGCATCGTATGAAATTATGGTGAATTTTTCAAATGAACTGCGCAATACTGTCAGAAATGGTATGTTCCGACCAGAGAGTTCAATATGTGATATGACTGACTAAATGACGTGATTTCGATATGAAAATTTTCATGGATGAACTTGAATGTGTCCTCTGTATTGTGACCAAAATTTAGCATGTTTTGAGGTCGGATGAATTTATAGTGATTTTTACAAAACGGTCGCGCAATTCTGCCAGTTTTCTGCCTTGATTAAATGACACTTAGTTTCAAGTTTAAAAGTGTTATTTGATGCATGTATGTGCAAGGAACGTGTTTAATTGTTGAAATCACTTGCGATAAGTTGAAAGGTGTTACGTGTGTTTTATACTCTTGTGATGCATGTTGGGTTTTGGGATTGAGGAGAACGATGACAGAGAAACGATAGGACATGCATAGTGATATGTTGTTGTGTGAGACTGACTTGTGTTGTCGTTGACAAGGGTGTTGTGTTTTCGTGAACTCGAGGATCGAGAGTTGCTAGGTTGGGTTGTGATTTTGCTAAGAGAACGAGGTGGGCTTTCTTTTCAAACCTCTTTACTTTCCGAAAAATATTATGTGGAGATACAAGGGTGGTTTAACTGTTATGTCATGCCATGGACTGTTTTGTTATGAGATTGTGTGCCTGATGCCTAGTTCGTATGAGTTTACTCCGTTAGGCTATATGGCTGTTTTGTGAAACGAATTCGGGTCCAAGTAGGGCCGTAAACCCTATCGGGCTGTGTACACTGGTGGGATCGTGAGCCGTCCTTGCAAGTCGGCCGGTCTCGTGGGCGAATAGTGTGGCCACACTTTCGTCGCACTGTGGTTGTGATTGTTGGATTGATGTGAAAAGTGGGGAGATTATTTTGACTGGCCAGTCTATGAAACATTTTTTTTTGGTGTTCTCGTGATAATTTCTTTACTGCGTATAAAACTCGAGATCACTGGTATGGATGACATAACTTGATAAATGTTTTCGGCATGAGCCCATTGAGTACAACAAGTACTCAGCCCTGCAATTTCTTTTAAAAATTTTGCAGGTTGAGCGGGATGTTGCGGTGGATGTTGAGCTGGCTAGGGACCTTAGGATACGTTGTGTCGTCATACATAGGCGTGATCCTCGACTCTCCTTGAACCTTATTTATCCGCTGCTATGTTTTAATTTATGTCTTAAGACCGTAAGCTTTTCGTTTTGGTGTTGGGACATGTATGGTGGTGTTAGGATTTAAACGTGCATCTACGTTGTCTTTTGAAAATGGTATTCTCCGAATTTAAGTTAAGTTCTTGTTCTACTTTAGTTTTTAGTTATTGTATTTCTTAAGTCTAATTTTTCCCTTTGTCTTTTTAAAGGTATTTTATCTTATGTCTTTTCAAAAAAAAATATAACCTTAAAATTTTTAAACTAAGTTGTTTTCCTTTCTTCAAATCATTTAAGTTGTTCTTTTTAAATTGTAATCCATGCATGTCGGTCACGATCGCCGCGTTTGTGGTACCCCTTGTATGGGCGGTCGTGACAACAAGACTATTTCAATCAAGACATGAATCTGGCAGAACAGCGCAGTCGTTTTTTAAAAATCTGACATCAATCAAGACATGAATCTTGAATTTCCAACTCCACAATGATGCAAGAACAAGGAATTGGTGAAGGATTGGTGGAGAAGGAAAGGAAGAGAGAGACGTGTGGTATGGAGAGAAGAGGGAGGCGAAAATATGAGGGCTAGGGTTAAGGTTCTTATAATTTATAGTCTAGGATAAATCCCACAATTAAATAAAGTAATTAAAATTGTGGAAGAATAAAATAAAGGTCAATGAATAAATCCCACCATTACAAGGAAAATAGGCATGTAGTATGTGGGGAGTAATTTTCGAAAAATTGCTATTTAATTAGCATAGATATTTATTTGGTATTTACTTGGAGAACAAGATACTCACAAAATAGGTAAAAAGATATTGAGTATCTCATAAATAAGTTAACAAAATAATCCAAGCAGCTCCAAGTGGGGAAATAAAAAGGGGCGTGTATAATGGGAAAAATCAAGGAAGAATACTTAAATCCTCAAATCAAATAGGAATAGGATTTAGATTTGATAATTTCTTGTAGGAAAAGACTCCCACAAAATAGGTAACAAATAAATTAATCCCACAAGTAATTGAAAGGTATATGGGCGAAAATTATGAGGTTTTAGGGAAAGAAAGAATCAAATCCTAATTAAAATAGGATATGGAGAGATTTGGCAAGATATGGTAAGATTCAATTGGATTTTTGGATTCAAGGAAGGAAATAAATAAAGTACCAATTATATCTACAAAATAATTTATTCTCCTAATTAATAGAAGATTTCGAAAATGCCATGAAGTGGGCAAGGGTCGAAATTTTATGTAGAATAACATGGGGATAAATATCCCAAAATAATTAGTTAAATCCAAGAAAGAAAATATTGTTTCCAATGGATAGGAGGGCCGAAAATTCCAAATAAAATGGTCAGAATGATTATGCATTATCCCATTTAATTTAATTCACACATTGGAAGTTTAATCACATTAACTCACATAACTCACAACAACTATTTTCACATAAATAACTCAAACACATAGAGACTCAATTTCCACAAAACAAATTCTCATTCAACATCCACATTAATTAAAATAAAATAATCCATCAAATAAAAATAATAAAGTAAAAAAAGTCACAATTTTCCGGGTTGCTACAAGAAGATTGTAAATAGAAGTCAACGTAGGTTGATTCATCCATATTATAAAATTATGAACCATATCTCTCTCAGAATCATTTACCTTTATTTCAGAAGATTGTTTTTCTCTTACGAACATGCAATTCATGTTAAGTCTCAAGTTTTTTCAAGAATAAAGGAAAACAGTCGAAATATACCAAGTAATAATAACTCTTTTTACTCCTTATTTTGAGTACTGCAAAAACAAATTCTTAGAGCAAATTGTTTCTTTATCAATACTTTTAATTTATTTCACTAGGTTTTAACTGCACGTGTACTTTAAAATTATTGTAAATAGAATACTGTAAATTGAAGATTGTAAATAGAAGTCAACGTAGGTTGCTTCGTCCGTATTGTAAAATTATGATCCATATCTCTCTCGGGATCATAAACTTTATTTCTGAAGATTGTTTTTCTCTTACGAACATGCAATCCATGTTGAGTCACAAGTTTTTTCAAGCATAAAGGGAACCAGTCGAAATATACCAAGTAATAAAAACTCTTTTTACGCCTTATTTTAAGTACTACAAAAACAAATTCTTAGAGCAAATGTCATCTATAAATACCAATCTCAATGTACAGTATTTCACTAATCTCTCTCACTCTCCCTCTCAACTATTTGCTTCATTCTCTCTTAAACAGCTCAACTTCGTCAAGCAAATGACATCAAGATCGAACTCCAATGTAAATGTACGCATATCCCTCTCTCTCTCTCTTTATCTTAATGAGATATATTCCATTTTCATACACAAGGTATAAATGTGACATTAAGTTGATAAATACACTATGCATTGCATGAGGATATTAGATGACAAGGATTCTGATTAAGATCCTCACCCAGCACGTGCAGTGCAAATATTGTGTCATTTTCAACTATTGTTTCTTTATCAATACTTTTAATTTATTTCACTAGGTTGTAACTGCCTGTGTACTTTAAAATTATTGTAAATATAATATTGTAAATAGAAGTCAACGTAGGCTGATTCATCTATATTATAAAATTATGATCCATATCTCTCTCAAAATCATTTAACTTTATTTCTGATGATTGTGTTTCTCTTACAAACGTGCAATCCATGTTGAGTCACAAGTTTTTTCAAGCATAAAGGGAAACAGTCGAAATATACCAAGTAATAAAAACTTTTTTTACGCCTTATTTTGAGTAGTGCAAAAATAAATTAATAGAGCAAATGCTATCTATAAATACCAATCTCAATCTAAGAAATTTCACTAATCTCTCTCACTCTCGCTCTCAACTGTTCGCTTCATTCTCTCTTAAACAACTCAATTTTTTCACGAAAATAGCATCAACTTTAAACTCCAATGTAAATGCACGCATATCCCTCTCTCTCTCTACAAAGAGAATCATTAAACTTTGCATATGAGCGGATGACTTTTCTCATAAGAACATGCACTCCATTGTTTTGAGTCGCAAGTATTTCTATAATTGTAGTACAAAGTTTTAGTTGTCTCCTTATCTTGATGAGATATATTTCATTTTCAAACACAAGGTATAAATGTGACTTTAAGTTTATAAATACACTATGCGTTGCATGAGGATATAAGATGACAAGGATTCTGATTAAGATCCTCACCCAGCACGTGCAGTGCAAAAATTGTGTCGTTTTCAGCTATTGTTTCTTTATCAATACTTTTAATTTATTTCACTAGGTTGTAACTGCGCGTGAACTTTAAAATTATTGGAAATAGAAGATTGTAAATACTTTTTATTTGATGGCTTATTTAATTCACACATTGGAAGCTTAATCACATTAACTTACATTTACTCACAACAACTAATTTCACATAATTAACTGAAACACATAATAGAGACTCAATTTCCACAAAAGAAATTCGCATTCAACATCCACATTAATTAAAATAAAATAAGCCATCAAATAAAAATAAAAAAAAGTCACAATTTTCTTGGGTGCTACATCCTTCCCCTCTTAACAGAAATTTCATTCCAAAATTTGGTCGTCTTCCATAAACAATTCGGGGTACTTCTCTTATATCCTATCTTCTAACTCCCACGTGGCTTCCTATGTTCGCATGCTTATGTCGTAGTACTTTCACACTTTCTCACACATAGCACACATTTGCAACATCATGTCACTCATGCTCATGTTCCAACATAATCGTATCATCACATTAGCATATTCACACATAACTTCCATACACATGCATACTCTTGCCAATACACCCTTATCATGTCATCATCAATTCCATATTCTTTCAATAACTTAAAACATACCTCACTTTCTTGTGGTTGAGTGTGATGCTTTGGATGTTAAGCCTTCGTGACACTTTTAGTCTAGGGGTACTAATCTAGACTTAATCTAAAAGAAGACTCTCGGACCAGAGGGAAAGAACGAAGCTCTGATACCACTTTGTCACGACCGCCCTTACTAAGGATAATAAAGACGGAGAAATCGTGACTAGGGAAGGGACTAAGGAGCGGGGAAGAAAAAGGGGAAAACAAGGAAAGACAACATCTTAAACAAAGCTTCAAAAGAAAAGTTTTAATCGATTAAACAATTAAGCAGCGGGTTAATATCTCAAGGTAATTAATGTCATAAAGTAGTGTAGAGCAAAACGAAAGACTTTATCAAGAATGATTCGAAACAAGGTAGCGGAATAAAGGTGTCTAGAGAGTCATAGGGAGACGCCTATGTATGAAGACATGACGCATCCGTAATTTCTTAAGGCTCGACTCAACATCCGTCGCAACATCACCGCTCAACCTACACAAAAAGAAAACATATGCAGGGCTGAGAACTTGACATACTCAGTGGACACACGCCAAAACATTTGATAAAAGTTATGTCATCCATACCATAGTGAACTCGAGTTTTAACATTTTAGAAAAGAATATCATCAAGTATCACAAAACATTTTCGTAGACTAGCCAGTCAAAACAATCTCCCCACTTTCTCCACGATCAATCAATCACATCCTCTTACCATAGTGCGACGAAAGTGTGGCCACACTATTCTCCCAGGAGACTGGCCGACTAGCAAGGACGGCTCCCGATCCCACCTGTGTAAACATCCTGATAGGGTTTGCGGCCCTACTCAGACCCGAATTCGTTTCACACATAGCCCTATAGCCTAACGGAGCAAGCTCAAACGAACTAGGCATCAGACAATAATCTCAACATCAAAACAATCATGGCATGACATAACACTTTAAACCACCCTTATATCTCCAATATCATAATTTTGAAACGTAAAAGAGTTTTAGTAAAGAAAGCCCACCTCGATTGCTTACAAACACGGTTCACAACTTTATTGAAATCCTTGCTCTTTGTACCCACGTACGCACAACAACCCTTATCAACATCATAACCACATAATACAACACAATCAGTTTTCTATCCACACATTACTCATGCATGCCCTATCGTTCCTTTCATTGTTTTCTTATATTGTCCATCCCAACGTTCACCATCATAAACGAAACGAACCATTTGGCATACATCAACGTGCAACGCATAATCACATCATAGAATAAGTTCTTACTCACATATGTATCATGTATTTCATTCAAAACTTGCCAACAAGACTATTTCAATCAAGACATGAATCTGGCAGAACAGCGCAGTCGTTTTGTAAAAATCTGACATCAATCAAGACATGAATCTTGAATTTCTAACTCCACAATGATGCAAGAAAATATGAGGGCTAGGGTTAAGGTTCTTTTAATTTATAGTCTAGGATAAATCCCACAATTAAATAAAGCAATTAAAATTGTGGAAGAATAAAATAAAGGTCAATGAATAAATCCCACCATTACAAGGAAAATAGGCGTGTAGTATGTGGGTGAAAATTATTGGCCTTAAAGAAAGAAAGAGATAAATCCTAATTAAAATAGGATATGGATGGATTTGACAACATATGGTTAGATTTAATTGGATTTTAAATTCAAGAAGGGAAATTAAATAAGGCACCTATTAAATCTACAAAAATAATTCATCCTCCTATTTAATAGGGGATTTTTGAAAATCTCCAAGGAATAAGCTAAGGGTCGAAAATCATGTAGAATAAATTAGGGATAATTTGGTTTAGATTTAATTTGGATAAATATCCCAAAATAATTAATTAAATCCAAGAAAGAAAATATTAATTCCATCAATTTGAAGGGATCGAAAAATCTAAATAAATGGCTAGAACAACATGCCTGATCCCATTTAATTAATTTCCAATGTTGGAAAATATAGTACCGTATTCCACATAACTCACAACAATTAAAACTCGCATCGCTAACTCAAACACATAGAAATTAAATTCCATGAAAGATATTCCAAATTCAACAACCACATTAATGAGAACAAAAGTCTCAAGTTTTTTCAAGCATAAAGGGAAACAGTCGAAATATACCAAGTAATAAAAACTCTTTTTACGCCTTATTTTGAGTACTGCAAAAACAAATTCTTAGAGCAAATTCTATCTATAAATACCAATCTCAATTTACAGTATTTCACTAATCTCTCTCACACTCCCTCTCAACTATTTGCTTCATTCTCTCTTAAACAGCTCAATTACGTCAAGCAAATGACATCAAGATCGAACTCCAATGTAAACCTACGCATATCCCTCTCTCTCTTTACAAAGAGAATCATTAAAGTACGCATATGAGAGGATGACTTTTCTCATAAGAACATGCACTCCATTGTTTTGAGTCTTAAGTATTTCTACAATTGTAGTACAAAGTTTTAGCGGTCACTCTATCTTGATGAGACATAATACATTTTCATACACAAGGTATAAATGTGACATTAAGTTTATAAATACACTCTGCGTTGCATGAGGATATAAGATGACAAGGATTCTGATTAGGATCCTCACCCAGCACGTGCAGTGCAAAAATTGTGTCGTTTTGGGCTATTGTTTCTTTATCAATACTTTTAATTTATTTCACTAGGTTGTAACTATGCATGTATTTTAAAATTATTGCAAATAGAAGATTGTAAATAGAAGTCAACGTAGGTTGATTCATCCATATTATAAAATTATTAACCATATCTCTCTCAGAATCATTAAACTTTATATCTGAAGATTGTTTTTCTCTTACGAACATTTAATCCATTTTGAGTCACAAGTTTTTTCAAGCATAAAGGGAAACAGTTGAAATATACCAAGTAATAAAAACTCTTTTTACATCTTATTTTGAGTACTGCAAAAACAAATTGTTAGAGCAAATGCCATCTATAAATACCAATCTCAATTTACAGTATTTCACTAATCTCTCTCACTTTCCCTCTCAACTGTTAGCTTCATTCTCTCTTAAACAGCCCAATTTCGTCAAGCAAATGACATCAAGATCGAACTCCAATGTAAACGTACACATATCCCCCTCTCTCTCTACAAATAGAATCATTAAACTATGCATATGAGAGGATGACTTTTCTCATAAGAACTTGCACTCCATTGTTTTGAGTCGCAAGTATTTCTATAATTGTAGTACAAAGTTTTAGTTGTCTCTTTATCTTGATGAGATATATTCCATTTTCATACACAAGGTATAAATGTGACTTTATATTTATAGATACATTATGCGTTGCATGAGGATATAAGATGACAAGTATTTTGATTAGGATCCTCACCTAGCACGTGCAGTGCAAAAATTGTGTCGTTTTCGGCTATTGTTTCTTTATCAATACTTTTAATTTATTTCACTAGGTTGTAACTGCGCATGTACTTTAAAATTATTGTAAATAGAATAATGTAAATTGAAGATTGTAAATATAATTCAACGTAGGTTGCTTCGTCCATATTATAAAATTATGATCCATATATCTCTCGGAATCATTAAACTTTATTTATGAAGATTGTTTTTCTCTTACGAACATGCAATCCATGTTGAGTCACATGTTTTTTCAAGCTTAAAAGGAAACAGTCGAAATATACCAAGTAATAAAAACTCTTTTTACGCCTTATTTTGTGTACTGCAAAAACAAATCTTAGAGCAAATGCCATCAATAAATACCAAGATGGGGTTTGTCGTGCTGTTAAACTGATAACTGCAGCTGGAGGTCATACTTTCATATTGTTCTCGATAACTTAGAACGCTGATTCTTGTAAAACATTGCATTCTCTATCGTGCTTCATAGCACGCTATAAGTATCGTTTCTGGGTCATGTAGCCACTTGGGCCTGTTACGCCAGATTAGATCACTTTACTAGATCGCGGGTACGATCTCCTTTTGTGTAGGGATGCATCTCCCAATCCGAATTGAAAGTACACTATTTTCGTTATGACTTGGTCTTTATAAAGACATTGGGAACTTCTTGGTTCATCGTTTAGTATACATATATATGTATACTATCCGTGTGCTCCAAGGAATGGACTTCCTTTAATTACTGTCTGTAGGTAGTACAATAGTACTCCCTGTTTCGTTGTTACTTTCTCATAATTCATTGGAATTAGGGGTTCTCCCTAACTGATGGGTTCAGTTAGTCTTGTCACCCTGGAAGGTGGTAACAAATTCTCGTTCTACTAACATCTGGCCGCATATGCCTTACCTAAGGTACTTTTATAAAGCACTCTAGGTTCGCGTACATAATCCACATGACAGCTATACATTTCTGTCAAGCTCTTCGAAAGATAAATCACAGATACAATAAGCATATCTTATGCAAAGTATCAGCTATCACATTGCATCACGCAAACTTTTCAAATAACATTTTAATTCCCATATAGGGCTGTGAAAATTCTTTTCTTTTTCTGAAAAATTTAGAAAACTTCATTTTCCATTCTCAAAACGGAAAAATATTTCCTTTCTTTAAAATTCTTTTTTTTGGAGGAGCGGGCGTCGACCCCTATTTCTGGTGCAGTTGATCGTGTCGAGCCGAGGTGTTGGGATCTTGTACTTATCATTCTGTTCACTTCCTAGCCTAGTGCTATTGTTCTGTACTGAGGCTTAGAAGGAAGATTCTTGGGTCAGAGCGAAAGAAATGTGCTCTGATACCACTCTGTCACGACCCTACTCCCTAAATCGGAGATAGTGTAGCTATATCGCGACTAAATCTTACTGAAACTGTCTCAACTCATCATAAGATGCTTAAATCAAGGGAAACATTGTCTGAAATGTGTTGAGGATACAAATCATACTGAATCAGAGTAGTTGTGGGACAATTGTCTTTACTAAAAGCAAGTTCTAAATTTGCACAACGGAAGAGTACCAAGACGAATGTAATATGTATGAAGACATACTACACCAACTATCTTCCTACTTATTCAATCTTCTGTCCCAACACCTCATTGGCTTTGACAACGATCAACCTGCACATTAAGAAAAATAATATGCAGGGCTGAGTACTTGATATACTCAGTGGGCTTATGCCGAAAACTGTTTTCTTTTAGTTGTCAGCCAAGCTGAGTGAACGCGAGGTTTTTCTGAAAACAAGTCCCGATCACTAAAACTATTATTTATTTCTCACAAAAGACTGCAGTCATTTAAACTTCTGATGATATACCATATCGGATCTGTGTGAACCGGAAATGTGGCCACATTCCAACGGTCACTGGACCGGCCAACCTGGCTCTAGCACACGGTCCCTATGTGTACACTAGTCCGAGTAGGGTTTTCGGCACTACTGGGACCCGAATTCGATTAAACTGGTTTGGCATAGCCAACAGATAGGTAATCATAAACAAAACATGGCATGACAACTCATTTAAAATACATCATGTTTTCACATAAAACACGCTTTAAAAGAAAGAAGAGCCCACCTCCTTTGCTTAAACTCTTTCAAACGAGTTTTTTTCCTGTCCTTAGATTACGCATCGTGCGACGATGTTCCTTTACAAAAATTAATATACTTAAATTAGGCATTAAGTAAATTTTCATCTTGCATGAATGCATGCCTAAGCGTGTGCTCTTTATTTTATTTTTTCTTCTTTCTAAAATTTAGAAATCTGAATTCTTTAATTAAATCGGCGATTTAATTTATTCGAAAACTGGCCGAACTGTTCGGGTACGATAAATTCCCGAATTATCCTAAGTATTTTAAAATACTTTCTATGACTAATAAAGGTCCGATTTAATTGTTTATTAAATACTATTTCACACAGCTTAACGATTTTCCTTTCTTCCGTGACTAAAGAAATTAATGTCATTATACTTTTGAAATCATCTAAGGTAATGACTTCAACCAAATTAATGGTTCTAATAGGCCCAACTAAGAATTAATTATTTCTTAATTAAATCGTCCCAGCCATCTTTGCTATGGCCCAATTTAACTTAACCATTTTTTGCCCAAAACCATTCTCTTCTTCCTCTCTTTTTTCTATTCTAGTGAGGCCCATAGGGAAAGTAAATGGGGCATGGCCCAATTACCTCCCCACCTGTCGACCCTCCCATCTCATTTCTCTTCTCCATTTTCAATTTGGAGCAAAACCCTAACTCCCTCCTTCTTCTTCCTGTTGGGGTTTGGAGCCCCTTGCACAGCGGAAGACTTGTACAAAATAAATAAATCAGACGTATAATCTATTTGGCAGATTATGAGATTAATCTATTCACATGTTAACATAGAATTGCATGCTAGAACGCAAATAATTCGTGCTCATAGAATGTAAATCCTAGACATGAATACTACGGTTTAGAGTAACCATTTTGATTCTATAAAGAATCGTCGATTGCCCGCACCTTCTCCACGATGATGTTCAATACTAGGCCACGGATCTTCTGACTGGTGTCTCGAACTGTATCTCGACATCAGGGAGGGCTGATCTTATCAAAATACTAGGACTCGAATAAAGAAGACACGAATTCCTCACGGAGGAAGAGAGAGAAATTTTCGTCCCTCTCTTAGAATAGGAGTGGGCGAAATTTTCTTCTTTTTAATTGTATTTTCTGTCTCTTTTATTCTTCTATTTATAATAGTTCATATTGGGCACAGTCAGGGATTTATGGAAGGTTTTGGATATGGGGCTCCCCAATTAGCTTTTTACTAATTAAATTGAACCCACAATTTAATACAAACTTATATTGGAATATTACGAGCCGCCACTACAGAAGTAATATTGACCTCCGCATCCAAATCTGAAATTACAAGTAATCCGGGTTTCCATTTTGTTTATTATTTATTTTCCGCGCTTAAAATATAAATGTTCATTAATTAATTAAAGTCTCCTATGGACTTAATTAATTAACATCTTATTAATTCCAAGAGTAGACTTAGCAAGAAACACTTATTTATTATTCATAGAGTAATAAAACTCCAACTAGCCAGTTTCTGAATAATAAAACCTTGTTCAACCTCCTCTTGAGGACATTATCAAACGAGACTCACCTCGCGCATGATTCAACATAATAGCAATCCTAGCACCGCTAGATATTAATCACCACTACCCAATATATCAGGATCGTTGGGTTACGAAAAACCCGCACCTATTGATAAGTCAAAGTAGTGCATAATCAATACCGTATGCTCAATGCTAACGTATGTAGATTAAGAAATAGATATTTATCAAGACCTAGTCATTTAGTAGATAGCATAAAGACACGTCTTGCTGTTAGATCCATTCAGTGCTATACCACACCAACGTCATCTTTATTCACTAAGGCTTAGAAATAATCGGACTGACATTGCAACCTTTCACGATAGGTAGCCAAAGCCTATCTAGATTGTGAAATTCTTCTTTTTCTTTTGCAAAGCATTGCATAGAAACGACTGTAGTTACCTTAAAGTGGACGACGCCCACAACCAGTCTACTAAGCAAAAGACTTAGGCTTTGTTTACTTCTTATGCATTTAAATGTTTATAAAACATCTTATAAACGCACAAGCAAACACAATGTAATAATATACTGATTCAATTCGTGCAAAATGCTTGAATAATACTGAATCGGGTCAAAAGTGGATTGTAGAGCTTTTCCGTATACAAGCAAGATTCTATTCGCGCGAATTCTCTCGCAACATGCTTTTCAGTATACTAAACCTAACAATCTCCCACTTATACTCAAAACATGCTTTCGAGTATACCCACTGCCAAAAACTCTCTCACTTATACATAAAGCAGGTCTTGGAGCTAGATATATCGAACTACCATTCATTTCCCATCATGTTTGAAACATGTTGCCACAAAGGCATTTTCTGTGAAAAAATCTGCTTGGTTGTTCTCTGATCATATCTTTTCCGCCACTATGTCTTTGCTGCGTACTTGATCTTTAATTAATTTCATCTCTCTATGTGATTGCTTAGCTTATGATCTCGTGTGTCCCTTGAGTTAGCCTTTGCTAGAGTAATTAAAAAAATACTCATAGGCATACTCAAACTTACGATCAAAGCTACAAGGAATATAGTCTTAAGGTAAACACATATAATGAGGATGACTTACTCGATCACTGATTAGTCATAAGACTTAGTCAATGTAACCCCAAGGACATTACATGAATGACTGGTAAACTAGAATATAGTGATTAGTCTTTCTCAAGTATTATGGTATATTCATTACCTCAATCAAAGTCCTTTGCCATGGTTAATATGATATATACTTGCTATGCGAAAGCACAACTAATATCAAACTTAGTACACATCATAGCATACATGAGACATCTATCTCCAAAACTAGTCTCATAATTCTTGTTCTCACTAAGCGTCAAACGACACTTGACTAGAGACAAGATAATTCCATATTGAAAGGAAAAAACCTTTGCATGTAAATTCTAATGCTAAAATGTTCCAAGCAATATATAGATATAGGATTCCTAAGAGAATCTCAACATTCTATCTAGCAATCTTAAAGACTTAGATGCTTATAATGTAATTAGTTTCTCTTAAATCCTTTATCTTAAACTGGGTAGACAACCAGATTCCTACGCCAGATGTCAATCTTAGTTGTTTGCAACTTTTGTAGATTTGATCATCGTAGAGTACCAATAATACCATATTTAATGCACTTTCAACTTCCTTGTGCTTACAACACTGTTAAGGGCATGATAAGTCGCATTCTAGGCCTTGGTTACTGGTCAGTATAACGTATGTAATTGGATTATATCTGCAAAACAGATGCTAAAATGTGCAGGAAAAAGGTCTCAGTCAGTGCGAGAGGGTTCGGATAACTCAGGTGAAAAGAGCGCCAGAAGGGTGCAATACTGACCAGGATGCATGCCAAAAAGGCACGAGATGGAGAAGAAGGATTATTGGGAAGGATCAACCACAAACAAGGGCAAAAGAGTCATTTCACGCAGAGAGTCTACCCTAAAAGGCAAGGGCAGGCCTCCCTATAAAAGGAAGCCACTTGGAGAGAAAAGGCATCATCGACATTCACTCTTTGTTAGAGTATTCTCTCGATAGATCAGTTCCTTCAGCATAATCCAAGGTCTTCTCATTCCTCGCCACAGCCATGGTCACCTGAAGTTCCATCAGTCTGCCGGAGATTCGCCTTCCATCGTTCCAGCCAGTTTATTCCGTAGTTGTAGCAGTTTCATCGCCCGGAGTGGCAAAACAATCTTTATTCGCTTTCCTAGTTAATCTTTACTTATTTCCTTACTTTGGATCTGTTGCATTTTTTGTACTTGTTAGCTTTTGAAGTATTTTGTTGTGATCCAAACGTTTTATGCAATGAAGTTGTTTTTATGCATCTCTTTCAGTTTGAATCTGCTTCATTCTGCCTAGGTAGCTTAGATCTAGTTGTTGCGGTAATTTTTAAGTGTTGAAAGCATGATTTCATTTGGAGTTGCTCGATCTGTGATTGTTAGTTAAGTAGCTGTTTAGATTTAGTTACTGAAGTCATTAAGTGCGAAATCTGAGTTTACGTTATTCTGCCACCTTGTATGTCGTCCAGTATATGTAGTTCTTGATTTCACTCGTTTAATCTTCGAATTTTAGTGTGTTAAATCGTAGATCTGAATTG
Source organism: Salvia splendens (assembly GCF_004379255.2). Lineage (NCBI taxonomy): Eukaryota > Viridiplantae > Streptophyta > Magnoliopsida > Lamiales > Lamiaceae > Salvia > Salvia splendens. Next base: position 23,091,867 of record NC_056036.1, on the reverse strand, counting down.
TGAAGTTGTTGATCTGTATTCTCATCTATGGAATCTGAGTTTGTTTGATTTGTGTTCATACAAGTTGAAGAAGACAACATCCACATCCAAGTTTGGGACAACTTTTGCTTTTGTCCTTTGCTTTTCTGCTGGTACCCTACAGATCTGGCAGTGCAGCACCTAACCACCACTTATTCTCTGATATTCCGTTTAGCCTTTTATAGTAACTATCTGCTTCCCACATGTCCCTGAAACACCTTGTCCCCTACGTGAGTACACAGCCACATGTCGGTCACTTTCACACCACCTAGTCAGTAGAGTACCACCTTTAATTCCTATCTAGGTAGAATCTCAACCCAAGCGTGGTAGCTAACCAAACCCGTCTAGACTATCACCACAATTATCCAAAGCGCATCCATCTCTGTGGGATTCTACCCTTACCTCCATTATACTAGCCAGTAGATGTGGGTTGAGGAATTTCTTTGATGCCAGGTTCAGGTTGGCTGGGACTTCTATCCTGATTAGTAGGATACATCCTTGCTTAACGCGACACCCGAACACCTGCGACCTAAGTCATCAGGGCAAAAGTCAAATTCAAAACATTTGATAATCTTGATAAAACACATATACTCTGATTTAGATGCATGCCTAAGACCACAAAGGTCTTCATAAGCTTCTAATCATGTGTTTCTTGCCCTCTATTACATACCTATTAGGATGTTCCATGTAGATGATTTCCTCAAGACTTCTATTAATAGAAAGTTGTCTTGACAATCATAATACATACATTCTAATTTATGTAAGTTCTGATAGATAGTAGGATCGAATCAATCTTGGCACAACGACAGCGAGAAGATTGTTCTCTTTGGGTATTACCCATTGTCATTGTCTAGCCATTTGAGATCCAGGTTTACACTTGCAATTATTCTAGCTCCCACTGACTGACACAGCCTGTAGATAGTATTGCAAGTCTTGTAAAACATGTTGTCTATCTAAGATTGTAGTTTGGAATCTATCACATTTCCAAGGATGGATATCCAAATGAACCAATTCTTCATTCTAGTTAAAGGGACTATGTTCAAGTTAATCTAAGACTGAGTCTTACGACACTCTTAGACCCATGAACTTGTTATGTTCCTTAGGAACGCTCCCACTACGACATGATTCTTACAATCTTAGGTGTTGAAGTTGATTTTATTAGTGCAAAAGTTTCTAATGGTATGACTCCTGGGTAATGAGGAAAATCCGATATCTCTCTCTTTATCTTGAGAGCTATCACGTTGTTAGGCTTGTGGTTCATCTCTTGATCTTCATACAAGATTTTTATCTTTGAAGATTACTTAACTAATAATCTTACATCATTTGGGACAACCTTAAACATACCTCCATACTCAACTCCAATTACTTGGATATCTTTCCAACTTGCATTGGAACAACATTACACCTTGAAATGTGCCAGACTAGAGTCGCTCTAGTCCACAACTCGTGTTTCGTAGAGGGTACTGATGTTGATAGTTTCTTTAAGGTGTATCCCGTTGTATCTAACGCTTATCCCATCAATGAAAAGATTTTCATGAGTACAACTCATCACTTAATCAAACTTGTCTTAGAAAGACTTCGATTCCTGCTAACATAACTATCCCATTCTTTAGAAGAATGCTTGGATTCGTTAATGGAGATTAAACTCCTACTACTGATCATAACACTTTTCCCGTCTTCTTATGGTGTAAACCATTAAGACTTGCTAGTCTTTCTATGTCGCACTTCTATAAGTATTCTGAATCGAATGAATCTCACTTACAGTGCATCAAACAAGCATTCTCGACTTTCAAGCTATTTAACAAGCAAATTGTTAAAATCTTGATAGTCTAGATCAGTTTGAACAATAGCTAAGTATTTTCTTGGCCTTAAGACTAAGAGCCATAAGTACTTTATCATTCATTGTTTAAGAAGTTGATGTGTTGTTTAATACTCAACGTTGTTGCATTTATATTGTTTCAATACTATGATGCCTTTAACATCAACCATAAAACAATAATTGAGCATTTAAAGCTCCCACTGCAACAAAAGGCTAATTGGATCAAGATCTCTTACTTAGAAGTTGCATTGTCATGTAAGTTATTGTCCTTCTCTAAAAGAGGTCAACCCAACTTACAAAGCATCTTCACTCGCTTTAAACAAACTTTGATGACAATTCAGGCTCTCCCATTTCCATATCTAGTCTTTTGTACAAATGAACTAGGACTTAGGAAAAATGCAGCCTTTATGAATTCGTCATCTATCATGTTACTTTCCTCTAAAAGTAATATAACGACTAATATTTTGTCCCTCCAGGATATTCCAATCGAATCATCTTGACAGATTCTATTGATATCCATCTTTCATCGTCACTAACCAAGACTTGTCGTGCTACTTAAAAGAAAATAGCTTGACCTTATTCCTCAAAGAACTTGTCAAGTACATGCAAAATGCATTCTCGAACAATCCTCATGGAATTATATCGAGGAAATGGAGAACATGAATCAGTGAGTATAAACTCCAAGATTTAGCGATGAGAATCTTATCCATTTACGTTTCCCGTCTACATAATTTTGGCATTCGAGTTTATTTCTTTAAGGATCGCAGACAAGATATTGAATGGCATAATGAAGATTTGGCAAATAAACTTATTATCACATACTTATGCTCAATACATAATCGCAAATAACCACAAAATAATTATGTATCTTGCAACTGTAAAATTAAAATTTTGTACCCTCCAGAGGAAGTCAATACGCATTAAAATCTTACAATTATACTGGTCACAACACCGACGAATAGTCCAAAGACCACATAATGGCATGGCCGCCTAATGTTGCCTAAGCAAGACTACCGAATTTAGCATTACAGAGTCTCATTTCAACAACATACTCCCATAACAATGCTTATGTGCTGCTAACAAGATCAAGCTATCTCATAAATCTTGTGTGAACTTCTGAATATTGCAGTTTTTTGGGATTATTGTCCCCACAGCATGGGTGGCAATAATATTGGAAACCACATTCTAGTTCATACTATTTATTTTTAAGAAGTCCGCCCTCATGAACTTGCTATTTTTTAGGATTATTGTCCCCATAGCATGGTGGCGATAATATTAGAAAAAAACTTCATAAATTGCAGACCAATTGATGGAGACCATATACAACGCACTTGTTGTAATAATCGCTAAGAAATTTTATATGGTTTTTGCATAATTATCACATAAGCAGATAAGGCAGATAATCCACTTACAAAGATAAACACCAAATAAAAACATAAATCCATTTAATGCATGGCATTTAAACACAGTGGATAATTAACGACAATTATTTAATCTAGTCAAGGGAGAATCAATTAAATAATTATGTTTTATCTTGGATAATGATTATTCAAATTCATTTAGGATTTATCAAGATAGTGTTAACTATCTAAACCCATTTAGGATTATTCTAGATTTTATTTCGATAAAATCAAATCCTTCAATTCAAGATAACGTTGATCTAGGATTCTCTTTATTTAAATCGTGCTAGTATATTACTAGATAGAAACGATTCCATCATAATCCATAGGATAAATAAAATCCAATCAACCAAGATTTATACAAATCTTAATTCTATTTAGAATAGACATCTAGAATATATCAAGTACTACTTAGGATTTCTTAGATAAATAAATTTATCTAAATCCAATTAAATAAGGATTTTCTTATATATTATCTTTATCCTAATCTATCTAGGATATAAATCCAAAAGATAAGGATAATCTTGGATTAATGTTTATTTTAATCCATCTAAGATTTGTCTTAATAGAATTCAATCTATTCAAATCCATAGGATAAATAAATTAATATAAATATTTATCATAATTCATCTAAGATTTATCTTGGAATAAATCCACATAAATCCATAGAATAAGATAATATTATATTATAATTATTCAAATCTATCTGAGATTTATCTAGGAATAAATCCTTATAAATCTATAAGATAAGAATAAAATATTATATTTATCACTATCCAAATCCATCTGTGAATAAATTCATATAAATTCATAGGATAAGAATAAAATAATATTTTCATTATCTAAATCCGACTAGGATTCATCTAGGAACAAATCCATATAAATCCATAAGATATAGATAAAAATTAGATTATTATTTTCCAAATATAACTAGGATTCATCTAGGAATAAAATCTATATAAATCCATTAAATAATGAAAGAATCTAATTAATCCATGATTTAATTCATAATTAAATCTTATATAATATATAAAATCCACAAAAGATATATTCAAATCTTATTTTCATATGTATCTTGAATTATTTCCAAAATTGAATTCAAGTATTTGAAAATCCTAATCAAATTTGGAAAACGAAGTCACGGAACGAGGCGATGCGGTGTCGCGCGGGTTCCACCCGCGCGAGCGTCGCGCATAGGGTAAACCCTAATCATGCGTCATCGTACTCCCACTCGCAATTCGCCACTGCTGCCTGCGTGACGACGTCGCTGCTGCGTCGTCCTCGTCACCGCTGCATGCACCCCAGCTTCGGGCTCCCACTCGAACAAGAACTGTCGTTGCTCGGAGACGTCGCTGCTGTCACAAATTGTGCACAACGCAGCCATCTCCGTCGACGTTCAGGCCTAGGAATCCTCTCCGTCCATTCCTGCTGCTGCGACGCTGCCTGTGCAGCGGCTGCTGTCTTGCGATCTCCGACGCTGCTGTCGCAACCGTCGCCGCCAAACCGCCGCTGCTGCTGCCTGCAGTCGCTGCTATCGAAGCTGCTGCTGAGTCGACGTCGCTGTTGCGACGTCGACTTCACCGCCGCCTCGCTGCTGTTGGCGCTGTTTCCGTAGCCGCCGGCGCTGTCGACTTCACCGCCGTCCTCGACCACAACACGCCGAAGTTCCAGGCAAGTCTATTAATTCTCGTGCATGCAATTGCAACAAATTTGAAAACAACATGCTTAATCATTACATAGACATAAAGGAATTCTTTGTGATGTCTCACGTGAATTATTCACCAAAAACACGTAATTAACCTTTTGATGTTAAGGCTTGCGCGTTCGGCAATGTGCAGCTCCGACGCTCGCGCCGGCTGCACATTCTCATCGAACATGCTCTCATCATCGTCATGCATTCAAGCAATTCACATAAATTGAAATTAATCCACATAATCAGAGCCAAAAATTGGCTCTGATACCAATTGTTGGGGTTTGGAGCCCCTTGCACAGCGAAAGACTTGTACAAACCAAATAAATCAGACGTAGGATCTATTCGACAGATTATGAGATTAATCTATTTGCATGTTAACATATAATTGCATGCTAGAACGCAAATAATTCGTGCTCATAGAATGTAAATCCTAAACATGAATACTACGGTTTAGAGTAACCGATTTGATTCTCCAAAAAATCGTCGATTGTCCGCGCCTTCTCCACAATGATCTTCAATACTAGGCCACGGATCTTCTGACTGGTGTCTCGAACTGTATTTCGACATCAGGGTGGGCTGATCTTATCGAAATACTAGGACTCGAATAAACAAGACACAAATTCCTCACGGAGGAAGAGAGAGAAATTTTCGTCCCTCTCTTAGAATATAAGTGGGCGAAATTTTCTTCTTTTTAATTGTATTTTCTGTCTCTTTTATTCTCCTATTTATAATAGTTCATATTGGGCCCAGTCAGGGATCTATGGAAGGTTTTGGATATGGGCTCGCCCAATTAGCTTTTTACTAATTAAATTGAACCCACAATTTAATACAAGCTTAAATTACGAACAGCCACTACAGAAGTAATATTGACCTCCCATTCAAATCTGAAATTACAAGTAATCCGGGTTTCCATTTTGTTTATTATTTATTTTCCGCGCTTAAGATATAAATGTCCATTAATTAATTAAAGTCTGCTATGGACTTAATTAATTAACATCTTATTAATTCCAAGAGTGGACTTAGCAAGAAACACTTATTTATTATTCATAGAGTAATAAAACTCCAACTGGTCAGTTTCCGAATAATAAAACCTTGTTCAAGCTCCTCTTGAGGACATTATCAAACGAGACTCACCTCGCGCATGATTCAACATAATAGCAATCCTAGCACCGCTAGATATTATTCACCACTACCCAATATCAGGATCGTTAGGTTGCGAAAAACCCGCACCTATTGATAAGTCAAAGTAGTGCATAATCAATACCGTATGCTCAATGCTAACGTATGTAGATTAAGAAATAGATATTTATGAAGACCTAGTATTTCAGTAGATAGCATAAAGACACGTCTTGATGTTAGATCCATTCAGTGCTATACTGCACCAACGTCATCTTTATTCACTAAGGCTTAGAAATAATCGGACTGACATTGCAACCTTTCACGATAGGTAGCCAAAGCCAATCTAGGTTGTGAAATTCTTGTTTTTCTTTTGCAAAGCATTGCATAGAACCGACTATAGTTACCTTAAAGTGGACGACGCCCACAACCAGTCTACTAAGCAAAAGATTTAGGTTTTGCTTACTTCTTATGCATTTAAATGTTTATAAAACATCTTATAAACGCACAAGCAAATACAATGTAATAATGTACTGATTCTATTCGTGCGAAATGCTCGAATAATACTGAATCGGGTCAAAAGTGGATTGTAGAGTTTTTCCGTATACAAGCAAGATTCTATTCGCGCAAACTTGCTCGAATTATGCTTTTCAGTATACTAAACCTAACACTTCCTCGATGGGCACCACCGGAGCACGCCGCCGCTCACCGGCGTCACCCCTCACTCCCTAGTTCACGCCGACCGCACCACCACCATGACCAACAGCTCGCTCAGCCGCCCGTCGAAACCCCCAGCGACCCGTGCTCGCGACGCCTCAGTCGCGTCGTGGTCGTCCTCGACTGTAGTCCATCGTTGCCACCCTATCACTCGCCTCTTCACGGCAATTCGGCACCGTCGTGGGTTCTCCGACCGAGGCAGACTCCGTTCGGTCTGTTTCACAGGCCAGCACCGTCACCACCACCGCTGCTCTTCGGTGTCGCCGCTGCGCCCGGGGGTTTCCGCGGCTATCTTCGCGGCCTTGCCGTGTTCGGTGGCCTCCGAGGTAGCTCCTCGGCCTCAAAGCTAAGTTTTCCTAACTTAGCTAACTTTTATGTTTTCTTTAGACGAAGCTGATCCCGATTACATGGTTTAGAACTAGGCAGAATATGGTGGTTCAGTTATGAGGGATTAAACTGCAATTCCTTAGACATGTTGCCTAGTTTCACTACATTCTAATTCCATTAAATCACTGTAAGGCAATTGAAAACGAGCTCTTTTTATTCCGGGAGTTATTGGCTGCTGTTCCCAATCTCAAATGTTCTTACAGTTATGGGTTTTGCTTGATGATATTGCTATTTGTGATGTTCTACTGTGAAACTCAGTTCTTGGCTATCTAATGCCTTATGCTACATGATGCTAGCATGATTTTGATGATTTACCTCTTATGACTGATGAGTGAGACTGCTCATTACTCCTGCTCGATCCCTCTCTGCCTTGGCCCTTCTCACTCTTTACTTTACTGTGTTGTGATTGATTTTGTGATGAGGGAGGCAGAAGAGGCTGAGGCCTATTTATACTTGTGGTCTAACCAAAAGCCTGAAAAAAAAAAGGCTGATATCTCTGGTTGGTTAAAAGTTGGCTGACTTCTCTGCAGCTTTGCAGAGTGTATACTCTGAAAATTTTGGCTTCTTTCCTAACTGATTCTGGTGGTTTTCTGGGTGTACTCGTGAGTTGATGAGTCTGTGGTCCCTCATTGTGTTCTGATGCTCCCACTGAAATTGATGTTTTATTTTCGTACTCCCCTGCTGCCCATCTAACAACATTTGTCTCTATATGGTTAGTACTTGGTTTATTTATTGTTTCTATTGGTCTATGGCAGGTGCACACAGGACGGAGCATCTTATGGCTGATTCTTTGACCATGGCAGGTCTGAATGAAGTGCGAGCTGTAGGGATGCAGCCTTGCAGAGTGCAGCCACTGAGATGTAATTCGGTTGGCTGACTTGCTTCTCTCGGCCCAGCTCTCGCTCACTTTCGGGAAGGTAATGTTTCCTCTTTCCCTTGTCAATACTTGGTTTTATCTGTCTTTTTATTTCATGCGATTAAACTCTCTTTTCCATGCGTTTTGGCAGGAGCCGAGGCTGCTACCGAGGCTGCCCCTTCCTCGTGGTCTCGTCCTCAAATTCAAGGCCGAGACGGCTCGCGTTAAAGGCCGAGGAAGTTCACTAGAAACTCTCGGTTGTTGTAGTTCGATATGAACTCTCTTTTGTTTATCTCAACAAGTATGTAGTAGCTCATATAGTTGGTGTGTATTTAATTTCAAACATTTGAAATATGTTAGCTTTAGAATTTCTGGAATTTGTATTAATACTCTAATTCAAGAATTAAAAATACTCCCTCATTCTTTAATAAAATTTTTGCATTTTATTTCATAACTCTCGAGAATCTAAGTCCCGGCTATTACAGTAATAAAAACTCTTTTTACGCCTTATTTTGAGTAATGCAAATACAAATTCTTAGAGCAAATGCCATCTATAAATACCAATCTCAATTTACAGTATTTCACTAATCTCTCTCACTCTCCCTCCCAACTATTTGCTTCATTCTCTCTTAAACAGCTCAATTTCGTCAAGCAAATGACATCAAGATCGAACTCCAATGTAATCGTACACATATCCCTCTCTCTCTACTAAGAGAATCATTAAACTACGCATATGAGAGGATGACTTTTCTCATAAGAACATGCACTCCATTGTTTTGAGTCGTAAGTATTTCTATAATTGTAGTACAAAGTTTTAGTTGTCTCTTTATCTTGATGAGACATATTACATTTTCATACACAAGGTATAAATGTGACTTTATGTTTATAAATACACTATGCGTTGCATGAGGATATAAGGTGACAAGGACTCTGATTAGGATCCTCACCCAGCACATGCAGTGCAAAAATTGTGTCATTTTGGGCTATTGTTTCTTTATCAATACTTTTAATTTATTTCACTATGGTGTAACTGCGCACGTTCTTTAAAATAATTGTAAATAGAAGATTGTAAATAGAAGTCAACGTAGGTTGAATCATCCATATTATAAAATTATGATCCATATCTCTCTCAGAATCATTTAACTTTATTTCTGAAGATTGTTTTTCTCTTACGAACATGCAATCCATGTTGAGTTACAAGTTTTTTCAAGCATAAAGGGAAACAGTCGAAATATACCAAGTAATATAACCTCTTTTTACGCCTTATTTTGAGTACTGCAAAAACAAATTATTAGAGAAAATGCATTCTATAAATATCAATCTCAATTTACAGTATTTCACTAATCTCTCTCACTCTCCCTCTCAACTGTTAGCTTCATTCTCTCTTAAACAACTCAATTTCGTCAAGCAAATGACATCAACCTCGAACTCCAATGTAAACGTACGCATATCCCTCTCTTTCTCTACAAAGAGATTCCTTAAACTATGCATATGAGAGGATGACTTTTCACATAAGAACATGCACTCCATTGTTTTGAGTCGTAAGTATTTCTATAATTGTAGTACAAAGTTTTAGTTGTCATCTTATCATGATGAGATATATTCAATTTTCATACACAAGGTATAAATGTGACTTTATGTCACGTTCGCATTTTCTAAGGATAGAAAATACGGTTGATCGCGACTAGGGGAGGATTAAAGAAGCGGGGAAGAAAGGGGGAAATCAACACAAATCGACCATAGCTCGAAACAAATGGGAATAGCTCGAATAAAATCAGAGTATCTCAACAATCAACATTCAACAACTCAAAAATGAATATTATGTTAACGATACCAGAACTCAAAAGAAAGACAACTACTTAGCGGAAGCATTTGAGAGAATGAATATGCCACGTGTGAAGACATGATACATTCTAAACACTTAATTTCTTCAACGGTCTTGCTCAACACCCATCGCACCCGTCACGCTCAACCTGCAATTTTTAAAAGAAAAGCAGGGCTGAGTACTTGATGCACTCAGTGGACTCATGCCGAAATCATTTTATAAAAAGTATTTATCATGCCACCATTGAGTGACCTCGGGTTTAACTTTGAAAATGCCCGAGACACTAAAATCATTTCCATTGTAAAATTCGATTGATCAGTCATTTTTCCATAGATGTCTACCATATCTGATCCATTGATGGCAAGGAATGTGGCCACATCCCAAGTCACTAGACCGGCCGACCCAAAAGACGGCTCACGATCTCCATAGGTGTACACTAGCCTGAATAGGGACTCACTCCCTAGACAGACCCGAATTCGATTATCCATTGATGGCAAAAGCCACATCAGATAGGTTCCATAGAATAAAACAAAACACGGCATGACAAATATTCACAATATTTTCACATAAAAAAATATACTTAGGGCATAGCACTTATTTAAAAAGAAAGCCCACCTCGTTCGTTTAATTTTCTGAATTTGAACTCCTTACTTGGACATCAATTTTGTTCGTGGAGAAAATCCTTCCTTAAGTCCATGCTTCCCTTCTTCCAATTATTCCCGAGTCTGCCTGAGCTTCTTCTCTCATCAACCCATCATTCAAAACAATACCTTGGCCCATTATTTATCAAAAATCCGCCTCATTAAAACACCATATTCCATCTATTTTTAAAAAAGGCCAACAAGAAATAAAAGGACGTAATACTCGAAATTCTTCCATCTCTATTCTAAATTTCTTTCCATTTAAAATTCTCAAATCAGACTCCAATGCATTCCCCCTTTTCTCACAAATAGGCAGCATCGCCTATCTCACGACCCTCCGTCGATACTGCGCTGCCACTGTCTCCAGCCACCGCCGCCTTGCTCCACCCGAAATCATGCCGTTGCGAGACTTCATCGCCCAGTTCATCAACATCCAACCACCGCCGTCATTCTCGCGGTGATTACCTGCTGCCCGGCGCTGCTCGTTGATGTTGTTGTCCGTTGGTTGCGAGGCTGCTGTCCGGAGTAGGAGTCGTCGCCGTCGTGTTTTTGCGGTATTACCCGCCGCGCTGCAGTCGCAGAGATCGCCGCTGCTGTATGGACACTGCTTCTCCACCGGGACAGCCTGCCACGCTGCTGCTGCTCATTGCTGTTCGTTGTCTCTCCGTGACACTTCACCGCCACTGCCGTCTCCTAGCTTGCCACAAAAGCTCGTCCTCTCCAGCCAGCGCCACTCTACCCCAAGCGGTCCCGATCAGCCGCTGCGGAGTCGTTTTCCGCCGTCGCATCCAAGCCGTGGCACAACTCAAAGGACTCGTTGTACCCCCCATGCTCGTCTCTGTCTCCCTCTCCGTCTCGCCCAGATTTTGAATGAAAGTGATGGTTGAAAAAAACTGTGTGTATCACGTGTGAACGTGGGATGATGATATATATAGATTGTTGCTAGGGTTTTGCTAAAACTAACTTGGTTCCTATTTTTCAGATAGTGCAAATCGTGACAGATTTCTTTGTATCAGATTTGAGCGGAAGAAAATCTCATGCATTTAAAATCTTGATTGGGCTTCTCCAAAATTGGGCTCAAAAGAAAGAAATAAAATGTGTTTTGGGCTCATAACAATTAGGTTTCAAATTCGGCTAGGAAAGAATAATTGTTTGGCTCAAAAAGTAAAATTCTTCTCTCGACAAAATAAACAAGGTCGAAAAATTTTCAAGTGCACAAACGACTGTCCTTTCAAGAATATAATAAAAATGGTAGAAAAGTCGAGGTGTTACACTTTAAGTTTATAAATACACTATGCGTTGCATGAGGATATAAGATGACAAGGATTCTGATTAGGATCCCCACCCAGCACGTGCATTGCAAAAATTGTGTCGTTTTCAACTATTGTTTCTTTATCAATACTTTTAATTTATTTCACTAGGTTGTAACTGCGCTTGTACTTTAAAATTATTGTAAATAGAGTATTGTAAATTGAAGATTGTAAATAGAAGTCAAAGTAGTTTGCTTCGTCCATATTATAAAATTATGATCCATATCTCTCTCAGAATCATTAAACTTTATTTCTGAAGATTGTTTTTCTCTTAAGAACATGCAATCCATGTTGAGTCACAAGTTTTTTCAAGTATAAAGGGAAATAGTCGAAATATACCAAGTAATAAAAACTATTTTTTCGCCTTATTTTGAGAACTGCAAAAACAAATTCTTAGAGCAAATGCCATCTATAAATATCAATCTTAATTTACAGTATTTCACTAATCGCTCTCACTCTCCCTCTCAACTATTTGCTTCATTCTCTCTTAAACAACCCAATTTCGTCAAGCAAATGATATCAAGATCGAACTCCAATGTAAACGTACACATATCCCCCTCTCTCTCTACAAATAGAATCATTAAACTATGCATATGAGAGGATGACTTTTCTCATAAGAACTTGCACTCCATTGTTTTGAGTCGTAAGTATTTCTATAATTGTAGTACAAAGTTTTAGTTGTCTCTTTATCTTGATGAGATATATTCCATTTTCATACACAAGATATAAATGTGACTTTAAGTTTATAAATACACTATGCGTTGCATGAGGATATAAGATGACAAGGATTCTGATTAGGATCCTCACCCAGCACGTGCAGTGCAAAAATTGTGTTGTTTTCGGCTATTGTTTCTTTATCAATACTTTTAATTTATTTCACTAGGTTGTAACTGCGCATGTACTTTAAAATTGTTGTAAATAGAATATTGTAAATTGATGATTGTAAATAGAACTCAACGTAGGTTGCTTCGTCCATATTATAAAATTATGATCCATATCTCTCTCAAAATCATTAAACTTTATTTCTGAAGATTGTTTTTCTCTTACTAACATGCAATCCATGTTGAGTCACAAGTTTTTTGAAGCATAAAGGGAAACAGTCGAAATATACCAAGTAATAAAAACTCTTTTTACGCCTTATTTTGAGAACTGCAAAAACAAATTCTTAGATTAAATGCCATCTATAAATACCAATCTAAATTTACAGCATTTCACTAATCGCTCTCACTTTCCCTCACCTCAGTACTCAACTCCAATTACTTGGATACCTTTCCAACATGCATTGGAAAAACATTACACCTTGAGATATGCTAGACTAGAGTCGCTCTAGTCCACAACTCGTGTTTTGTAGTAGGTACTGATGTTGGTAGTTTCTTTAAGGTGTATCTCGTTGTATCTAACGCTTATCCCATCAATGATAAGATTTTCATGAGTACAACTCATCACTTAATCAAACTTGTCTTAGAAAGACTTCGATTCCTTCTTACATAACTATCCCATTCTTTAGAAGAATGCTTGGATTCGTCAAGGGAGATTAGACTCCTACTACTAATCATAACCCATTGCTCGTCTCCTTATGGTGTAAGCCATTGAGACTTGCTAGTCTTTCTATGTTTCACTTCTGTAAGCGATCTGAATCAAATGATTCTAACTTACAGTGCATCAAACAGACATTCTTGACTCTCAAGCTATTTAGCAAATTGTAAAATCTCGATAGTTTAGATCAGTTTGAACAATTGCTAAGTATTTTCTTGGTCTTAATATTAAGAGCCATAAATACTTTATCATTCATTATTTAAGAAGTTGATGTGTTGTTTGATACTCAATCTTGTTGCATTTATATTGTTTCAATACTATGATGTCATAAACATCAATCATGAAGAAATAATTGAGCATAAATGGCTCACACTTCAACAAATGCCTAACTGGATCAAGATCTCTTTAGAAGTTGCATTTCCATGTAAGTCATTGTCCTTCTTTAAAAGGTCAATCCAACTCTCAAAGCATCTTTTCTCGCTATAAACTAACTTTTATGACAATTCAAGCTCTCCTATTTCCATATCTAGTCTTTTGTTCAATGAACTAGGACTTAGGAAAACTATAGCCTTGATGAATTCGTCATTTATCATGTCACTTTCCTCTAACTGTAATATAACGACTAATATTTTCTAGGTTTTCTACTTTTCGGTTAAACCTTCTTTTATTCATTTCTTATTATTTCAGGTGATTACTTGAGTCAGAAACTATTTGAATTATCAAAAGATTCCTCAAAACATTATGTCCCTTAGGATATTCCAATCGAATCATATTGACAGATTCTATTGATATCCATCTTTCATCGTCACTAACCAAGAATTGCCATGCTACTTAAAAGAAAATATCTTGACCTTATTCCTCAAAGAACTTGTCAAGTACATGCAAAAAGTATTCTCGAACATTCTTCATGGAATTATGTCAAGGATATGGGGGACATGAATCATTGAGTATAAACTCCAAGTTTTAGCGATGAGAATCTTATCCATTCACGTTTCCAGTCTACATAATTTTGGCATTCGAGTTTTTCTTTAAGGATTGTAGACAAAATATTGAATGACATAATGAAGATTTGGAAAATTAACTTATTATCACATACTTATGCTCAATACATAATCCCAAATAACCACAAAACAATTATGGATCTTGCAACTGTAAAATCGAAAACAGGACCCTCCATAAAAGGTCAATACTCATTCACAACTTTAACATTTTTACTGGTCAAAACACCGATGAATAGTCGAGAGACCACATAATGGCATGGCCGCCTAATGTTGCCTAAGCACGACCATCAGATTTAGCATTACAAAATTTTGTTTCCACAACACATTCTCATAACAATGCTCATGTGCTAATAACAAAATCAAACTATTTCATAAATTCTGTATGAACTTCTGAAACTTATAATTTCTTAGGATTATTGTCCCCACATAATGGGTGGCGATAATATTAGAAACTACTTTCTAGTTCACACTATTTATATTTGAGAAGTCTGTCCATATGAACTTGCTATTTCGTAGGATTATTGTCCCCACATAATGGGTGGCGATAATATTAGAAACTGGCTTCATAAAATTTGCAAACCAATCGATGGAGACCATATACAACGCACTTGTTGTAATTATCGCTTAGATATTTTATATGGTTTTTGCATAATTATCACATAAGCAGATAAGGCAGATAATCCACTTAAAAAGATAAACACCAAATAAATAGATAAATCCATTTAATGCATGGCATTTAAACACACTGGATAATTAACGATAATTATTTAATCTAGTCAAGGGAGAATCAATTAAATAATTAAGTTTTATCATGGATGATGATTATCCAAATTCATTTAGGATTTATCAAGATAGTGTTAACTATTTAAATCCATTTAGGAATATTCTAGATTTTATTTCGGTAAAATTAAATCCTTCGATTCAAGATAACGTTGCTTTAAGATTATCATTATTTAAATCGTACTAGGATATTACTAGATAGAAACAATCCATAAGATAAAATAAAATCCTATTAACCAAGATTTATACAAATCTTAATTCTATTTAGAATAGACATCTAGAATATATCAAACATTACTTAGGATTTCTTCGATAAATTAATTTATCTAAATCCAATTAAATAAGGATTTTCTTATATATTATCTTTATCATAATCTATCTAGAATATAAATCCAAAAGATAAGGATAACTTGGATTAATGTTTATTCTAATCCATCTAGGATTTGTCTTAATAGAATTAAATATATTCAAATCCTTAGGATAAAAATAAATTAATATTAATATTTGTGACGGCCCAAAATTTTGTTCCCTCTTTTAGATAAATCGGCTTTATTAGCTTAATTAATTCTCATTGAGAGGACGTAGAATTTTCGTTGTAAATTCCGACGTTGGAATGAATTAAGTACTGTTGTTATGGGAAAAACAAAGTGCAAATAAATTAATTCAGGGATAAAGGTAAAAGATATACTTTATTAGAAAAATACTTGAGGAGTATTTTTACAAGAATGATGGAAATACAAGTGGTACATGTCTCGATTCCCACACAATGAGAACAAAATAACAACTAATCCTACTCTAAGCTTTGAAAGGAGCCAACATCAAGCTAGAGGCTTAATTAAGACTTGGCCAAGAGCTATTCCCAACCTAATGCTTAAACAATTGCTAAACTTAGCAATAAGACAAAGTGAGTGATGTAGTAAATCCCTTCTCTTCTCTTCCTTTATCTTTCTCGATTTCCACCTCCACCAAAACTCCAAAAGGGGCAGCCCCTAGACCTGCAAATCAACACAAAAATGGGGTTAGAACAATAGACTTATAAGAAAGGAAGGGGAGGGGCCAGCTCGATTGAACATGGAGAGTAAACAGGCTGAGTTGTACAGTCAAGTAAGACAGCCATTTTGTCACATTCCCCTCTTACACCAAAGTAGAGGTTAGGACAAAGGAGCATAGTAAAATGAACCCAATGTTCATACTCAAAATGAGCATGAATCAGATCCCTTTTTCTGTCACCAAGACTGGGAGAAAACTGCCAAGGAGAGCAGCCCCAAACATTCATCAACTTAGTAAGAGTAGCAGTATCACAAAGCTCGAAAGGGAGCTTAGTAACAGCCCAAAATTAGCATCACCACCTCCCAAAAATCATGCACAAGATGCCAATATGTGAGAGCTATATAAACAAGCCCCCTCACCACTCCCTTCTCCCCGATAATTCGACGCTATCTCGAGAAGTGCAGCGAAGGGAAAGGAAGAGGAGCGAGGGCGGTGAGAGATCGGTCCACAACCGAGAAAGGTCACAAAGCAAGGTAACCCGAAATACACTCTTACATCATGATAGAACATTAGATAGCCGAAAATAGGAGCTCAAATAGGATATCCAACACAACATGAACAATCATCACGTTAGGCGACTCGAAAATTAGCCAAGCAACAATAGTTACAACGGTTTAACAAGTTCTCTGCCCAAGGTCACAACTTTAAGATGATATAGTCAATCCCCCAACACCACTGAATTGAACCAAGGATTCACAAACAAATAGGAAACTCATTCCAGAGAGTTAACAATCCTCCCAAAAGTCATAACTTGCTTCACAAGATGCAAATGGAACTCTCAACATGTTACTGCCGTAACTCACAACTGAAAAAAAAAGTAGAAAGGAAAGGGGGGAAGACTTAGCTTTAGGCCAAGAATAAGCCGACAAGGCGAGCCGGGACGCGGAGGCGACGAGGGGCTGCCCGGCAAGGATCGGAAGACGGCGGAACCCCGGAGAGCAGACGGAGGCGGCGGAATGGCAGCGGGAACTCCACTCGCCGAGTACCCGAAGCGGGGACGGCGGCGCTGCAAAACCGTCGGGTGGCCGCTGCCTCCCAGAGAGCTCGGCGTGAGAGGAAGAGCTCAGGAATCGATGAGCTGCAGTCGGAGATGTCGACGAGAGGAAGAGCGCTGGACGGAGGGCGCTAGACGAAGGGCGTGAACTCGCTGGAGAGGGTGAGGGATGGAACGACGCGCCGCTACCCTCCGTTCCAAGTTAAAGACGCAAACAAAAATTGAGATCAGAAAGGGGATGAGGGAGAGACGCCGGAGGAAGGCGTGAGCGGCGGCGACTGATTCTCGCCGGAGTGGCGGCGAGATGAGGAAGGAGGAGGGTCGGCGAGAGGGGGAAAACCACTGCTGCGGTGGTTCTCAAATTAGGGATCCCCAATTGGGGAAGTTGACTTAGGGATGTGAGGAGAGGAACCGACGGATGGAAGGGAGTATGAAGTTTGGCTGTTCCCAACTAAAGGAAAAGATGAGGGGAATTAAGAAGGTTGGGCCTTTAATCCCCGCGACGCCATGGGCGGCCTCAAGAAAAATCCGAAGAAAAGGATTTACGAAGGGATTTTAAGAATCCATATTTTATTAAATAAAGGTCCAATTAATTAATCATTTTTGAGAGAATAGAATTTCTCCAAAATAAGTAAAGAGAATAATTAAATGCTGCAAAGCAGTGAAACCGAGTTAGGATTTAAGAAAGATCCTATAAGCCGAGACTAAGAGATAGGTGTCATCCTATAGGATGCATGCATTCTTTTTCTCAAGGGAAAATAGTTCAAGTGCTAATTAGCGTGTTACGCTATTTATTTTCAAAGGAGAAATTATTCAAGGGCAAGTGAGGCCAGACCAGGATTTTAACTAGAGATAAAAATACCAGGTGGGCTTTCTGTTAAGATTATAACTTTTATGAAAAGTATTTTCGTATGCTTCTATTTAAGATACGATGTTAAGTGCAAGCTTGCTATTTAATGTGAAGTATTATGAAAAATGCTACTTGTTTGGTGTTATTACATGATGTTATGTGTTGCTTTACGAGTGTTTATGAGGTGTAGCTTTTGTTGAAGTTTTGAGTTCGGCTTTGACCGATAGAAATGAGTTTGTTCCAAATACGTTTACGAGGAAAATAAAGTTCCGAAAGTTATGTCATGCCATGTTTTGTTTTGAACTTTGTCTATCTGATTGTCTAGCAAGAGTGATGTCCCTACTAGACCAGGAGTTTTCGTGAATTTATTTCACCAAGAGTTTCGTGGATTCATTTCACCAGAAGTTTGTGAATTTATTTCACTAGGAGTTTCGTGGATTCATTTCACCAGGAGTTTGTGAATTTATTTCACTAGGAGTTTAGTGAATTTATTTCACCAGGAGTTTTCATGAATTTATTTCACCAGGAGTTTGGTGAATTCGTTTCACCAGGAGTTTCGCGAATTCTTTTCACCAGGAGTTTCGTGAATTCATTTCAACAGGAGTTAGTTCAGATACGGCATATGTTCCAGGAAAATAGATCGACAGATCGCTTTTGAAAAAGGAAAAGAAAAAGGGAAATGTTTTAGTGTTCTCGGACCTTTTCCCAAAACCCCGAGTTCACTCAAAGAGTGGCTTGGCAAAACTAGTTTTTCAGTAAAATATATTTCGGCATGTGTCCACTGAGTACACCAAGTACTCAGCCTTGTATATGTTTTAAAAATGTGCAGGTTGAGCAGTGACGACGGCGGGCGGTGTTGAGCATAGACGATGAAGATCCTTCGATAGAATAGTACTCGGATGCGATGTGTCTCCATACACGACGTTATCTGCTCTTGACTCTTCCGCTGCAATGTAAAAGTCGAGGTTGCGCTCTTTGTATCGTGCACTCTGATATATATTATTTGAGTTATTTCGGTTCAAGTTTCAGTTGTGCCACAGTTTTTCCCTTTCTTCCCCGCTTCTTTCATCCTCCCCTAGTCGCGATCAACCGGGTTTTCTATCCTTAGAATGTGCGGTCCTGACAATATTAATCCTAATCCATCTAGGATTTATTCTTGGAGTAAATCCATATAAATCCAAAGAATTAGGTAATATTATATTATCTTTCTTCGAATCCATCTAGAACTCATATATGAATAAATTCATATAAATTCATAGGATAAGAATAAAATATTATATTATTACTATTCAAATCCATCAAGAATTTATCTATGAATAAATTCATATAAACTCATAGGATAAGAATAAAATAATATTATCATTATCTAAATCCAACTAGGATTTGTCTAGGCATAAATCCACATTAATTCATAGGATATAGATAAAAATTAGATTGTCATTATCTAAATTTAACTAGGATTCATCAAGGAATTAAAATCCCTACAAATCCATAAAATAAGGACAAAATCTAATTAATCCATATTTTAATTCATAATTAAATCTCATATAATATATAAAATCCACAAAAGATATATTCATATCTTATTTCCAAATTAATCTTGAATTCTTTCCAAAATTAATTCCAAGGGTTAGGAAACCCTAATTTAAATTTGGAAAGCTAAGACACGAAACGAGACAAAACGACGTCACGCATAGGGAAACCCTAATCTTGCGTCGTCGTACTCCCACTGAAACTTCGCCGCTGCTGCTTCCGTGACAACGTCGCTGCTGCGTCGTCCTTGTCACCGTTGCACGCACCCCACCATTTGGATCGCACTCGAACAAAAAGTGTCGTTGCTCGGAGACGTCGCTACTGTCACACATTCGTGCACAACGCAGCCATCTCCGTCGACTTTCGAGCTTGGGAAAACCTCTCTGTCCATGGCTGCTGCGTCGTCGTCGCTGCTGCGACGCCGGCTTCGCAGCGGCTGCTCTGGGGCGATCTCCGTCGCTGCTGCGTCATCGCCCCGAGCCGGATCACCGCTGATTAGGGGTGAGCAAAAAAACCGGAAATCGAATATCCGAACCGAACCAAACCGAAATTTTGAAATTCGGTTCGGTTATTTCGGTTTTTCGGTTCGGTTCGGTTCGGGCGAAGAAAAAAACCGAAAAACCGAAAAACCGAATTTATTTAATTATTATATTATATATATATATATATATATATATATATATTATTTAATTATAACTAAAAGACTAAAACTAAATGCCCTAAATCCTAATTGAGTAATCCGCCGCCAACCCCTCGTCCAACTCTCCTCTCCCTCTAATCCTAAATCCCTCCACCAACTCCATCGTCCTCCGTCGCCGGTCGCCGTCGCCCCTCGCCCTGTCGCCCCTCCCCAGCTCCTGTCGGCCCTCGCCACCTGCAGTTCGTCCAAGGGTACGAGCTAGACGAGGCAAAGCAACAGATCCACACAGTATCGCTGAGAGGGTATGCATAGTTGATTTGCCTAGAAATGATTTTACAATTGATTGCTCTATTTGTTTTTTTTGTTGCGATGTTGGTTGATTATATTTGGCCGGCAACAGTAACAAGTGTGGAAGGATTTTTGTTTGATTTCTTCAAATTCCAATGTGAAACAACATAAGTCATTTTATATGCTTGCAGAGGGATGAATTGTTTGATAGATTGTGGCTAGTTGAGTTTTTTATAAGAGTGAAACTGCATGTTAATTTTTGCTGGTTGTGAACAACAATCTTGAAGAAAGTCAATTAAATGGGTTTATTTAGTTAGCTGGAAGGTTTAATTTAGCAAAACTCTTATTGCAGTTGCGGAGAGAAAGAATTTTTTTCCATATTGGCAGATTCTCTCAATTAAATTTTTTTCCCGTATTGGCAGATTCTCTCAATTAAATTTTTTTCCAGATTCTATCAATTGAATTTCAGATTATTTTATTTATGTCAATTAAATGTAGCTGTTAAATGGCAGCCGCTGCTGCTGTGTAGATGAAGAAAGTGTTATACTGTTATGCTAATTTTGACATGTTTCGTTAATTCTTTCGTACTTGCAGATTTCAGATTTTATAAGTAAAAGGCAGACAGTTTTTCTCCACTCTACAACATAGATTATTCAGCATCAAGTTGTAATGTAAGTTATTCATTAATTTTGATGTAATTTATGTATTGTTAAGTTGCAAATTGATTGCTAAGTATCTTTGAAAATTTCTTATTACAGATGTTGTGTGATGAAAATGAAGCGGTTGGAGATACCATCGAAAATAATGCAACTGAAGATACTCCATCTGAGGATCCTCATGACAAAGGAGAGGCAAAAATATCATGTACTCTCCCAATTTGCCCGTGATATTCTAGCAGTTCCCATCTCCACTGTAGCATCTGAGTCCGCTTTTAGCACTGGTGGCCGAGTTCTTGATCCATTTAGGAGCTCTTTAAGTCCTAAAGTTGTCGAGTATCTTGTTTGTGGTCAAAATTGGCTTCGCAAATCTTCCAAATTTAGTGTTGAAGAAATTCTTGAAGATGTCCAAAAGATAGAAGAAGGTGGTTTTATACATTTAAATTTTTTGTTATTGATTATTTCATTTAAAGTACTTATATAACTCTTTTTTGTGTGGTATTGCATTGATGTTTACTCAAGATTCAACAAATTAATCAATCTCCATTATTTGTTGAAACTTGCTTGCACTTGGACAATATTGAAGACTTGTCATGGAACTTCATTTTGGATTTATTTTGATGTAATGTGTTGAAACTATTGAAGACATTTTGGTTGATGTTTTTTATTGTGGAATGTTGATTGTATATTTGTATTTGTTGGTTGATGCATTTGATGGATTAGGGATATTATCATTTTTATCATGTTATGTTTTGTAGGTTGAAAATTTCTAAGTTTCCGGACTGTTTTTTCTGTCTCCAGATTTTCGGTTTTTTTAATTCGGGTTTTCGGTTTTCGGTTTAAGGTTTTCGGTTTTTTATATTATTTTGGTTTTTCGGTTTTAGTTCGGTTTTTTAGTTCGGTTTTCGGTTTTTCGGTTTTCGGTTTTGGTTCGGTTTTTATTTTAGCCTAAATTCGGTTTTTCGGTTTCGGTTCGATTTAGGTAAAAAACCGAACCGAAACCCGAATGCACACCCCTACCGATGATCGCTGCTGCCATTCCCGCCGTATCTGCAGCCGCCGGTGCTGCTTCCGTGCAAACCACCGTCCTCGGCCACACGACTCATGGCCAGCCGTGAATTAATGCCAAAAATTGCATAAACAACCAAATTTTGTCATATTCCAAATTCACGTTTCGGGAATCATGAACAATTATTTATAAATTGCAACAACTCCATGTAATGATTACAAGGGATGGGATTATGGAGAATTAATTCCCCCAAATTGTTCAATTGCGCATAACACAAGTTCAAGCAGCTAGCAAGTTCTTCGTTCATACGTTATCATCCGAAAAATAATAACCACGCAATGAAGAAAAATATGCATTCAGGCAATTCACATAACATGAAATTAATCTACATAATAAGTGCCAAAAATTGGCTCTGATACCAATTGTTGGGGTTTGGAGCCCCTTGCACAGCGGAAGGCTTGTACAAAATAAATAAATTAGACGTAGGATCTATTTCACAAATTATGGGATTAATCTATTCACATGTTAACACTGAATTGCATGCAAGAACGCAAATAATTCATGCTTAAAGAATATAAATCCAAAAACATGAATTCTACGGTTTAGAGTTACCGATTTGATTCTCCAAAGAATCGTCGATTGCTCGCGCCTTCTCCACGATGATCTTCAACACTAGACCATGGATCTTCTGACTAGTTCCAGAACTGTATTTTGAAATCAGTGTGGGCTGATTTTATCAAAATATTAGGACTCGAATAAAGAAGACAGAACTTTCTCACGGAGGAGGAGCTGAAAAAATCACGGAGGAGAGCTGAAATTTTCATCCCCTACTGCAGAGAGGAGAGGGACGAAATTTTCTCTCTCACAATTAATTGTCTTTTCTGTCTAATTTATTCTTCTATTTATAATAGTTACATATTGGGTCCAGTCAGGGATCTATGGAAGGTTTTGGATATGGCCTCCCCCAATTGGCTTTTTACTAATTAAATTTAACCGATAATTTAATACAAGCTTATATTGGAATATTACGAGCAGCCACTACATAAGTAATATTGACCTCCCCATCCAAATCCGAAATTAGAAGCAATCCGGGTTTCCATTTTATTCATTATTTATTTCTCGCACTTAAGATATAAATGTCCATTAATTAATTAAAGTCTGCTATGGACTTAATTAATTAACATCTTATTAATTCCGAGAGTGAACTTAGCAAAAAAGACTTATTTATTATTCATGGAATAATTAAATTCCAACTGGTCAGTTTCCGAATAATAAAACCTTGTTCAAGCTCCTCTTGAGAACATTATCAAACGAGACTCACCTCACGCACGATTCAACATAATAGCAATCCTAGCACCGCTAGATATTAATCACCAATATCCAATATATCAGGATTCTTGGGTTGCGAAAAACCCGCACCTTTTGATAAGTCAAAGTAGTGCATAATCAATATCATATGCTCAATGCTAACGTATGTAGATTAAGAAATAGTATTTTATCAAGACCTAGTCTTTCAGTAGATAGCATAAAGACACGTCTTGCTGTTAGATCCATTTAGTGCTATAGCACACCAACGTCATCTTATTTCAATAAGGCTTAGAAATAATCGGACTGACATTGCAACCTTTCGCGATAGGTAGCCAAAGCCTATCTAGTTTGTGAAATTCTTCTTTTTCTTTTGCAAAGCATTGCATAGAACCAACAGTAGTTACCTTAAAGTGGACGATGCCCACAACCAGCCTACTAAGCAAAAGACTTAGGCTTTGTTTACTTATTATGCATTTAAATGTTTATAAAACATCTTATAAACGCACAAGTAAACACAATGTAATAATATACTGATTCTATTCGTGCAAACTGCTCGAATAATACTTTATCGGGTTATAAGTGGATTGTAGAGTTTTTCCGTATACAAGCAAGATTCTATTCGCGTGAACTTGCGCGAACTAGCTCGAAACATGCTTTTCAGTATACTAAACCTAACATATATAGCGATATTTTCGAGCATCAATAAATAAGGAAAAAAGTGGCTAAGTTTGGTAAATCTTGGGGATAAAGTAGGTCAATTATGTGCGCCGCGTTTTCCAGCGGGCCGCTGCACCTTGGCTAGCGGTTGTTTTGGGTTGATCCGTAGCCCCTGCCTCTCGAACAGCGGTCGCTACACTTAATTCCAGTGGTCGCTGGAAATCGTCCCGTAGCTTCTAGATCTTTTGGAGCGGTCACTGGGCGTGTTATTCGTTTCAGCACAACTTTCTCCGGAGCAGACCGCTAGTGGCTCAGCGGTCGCTGGTTGTGTTGCAGCAGACCGCTGGGCGTCTCGAATGCTCCAGATTTCCAACTTCGTCTTTAAGCTATCTTTTTAGGCTCAAATATGCACATTTCTCACAAAACACGTCAAAATACCAAAATATATAAAACATGCAAAATATGATTATGAAATGTGATTTTGACATTAAAAACGGACCAAATAAAGACCTTAAAACTGTGCAAAATCCGAGCGTATCAATTTTGATGTGAGACAATTAGTTTTAAACTTAAAAGAGAGTTTTCAACTTTGTTTGATTTCAATACAAAATCTATGTTTAGCCTAGTGGTAAATATGTCTTGAAAAATCACAGAGGTTTTATTGGTTCAAGCCCCAAACTCAACATTTTGTTTTTTAATTTTGACTTTTATTATACTTTTCTCATTTTATTCGATTTTTTTTATATATACTTTTTTTTCTAAAAGCATGCTTATTTTTTTATGGTAATGTAAATTTAATTTAAGTAATGTAAGTGCTTTTTCAATCAATGTAAGTGTTTTATATTTTGCTATTTATTATTTGAAAAAAAAAATTAATTAAATATAAAATTGGTTATTTCTTTTTTTAAATTAAGTAACTAATATTTTTCATTTAAGTTATTATTATAATGTGAAGCAAAAATACAAAATAATAACATTAAAAATTAAATGAAAAAATGAGTTTTAATTGATAGGACGAATACTAATCCGAACCAATGCAGAAGAAAAGGCCGAACTAAGAAATGCTGATGTGGTGACCACTAGTTTGCCCACCAGTTTGCCCACTAGGACAAACTAGTGGACCGACTATTGTGGATGCTCGAACTACGGTAGAAAATTGGGAGATTTAGTGGTAGAGATTCATGGTATAAAATCTCGCTCCACTAATGCACGTCTCAGTACATCATAGCCACATTCCCTTTTTATATTATTTTAAATATTATATAAACTCATGCATTCGTACTATGTAGTATTCCTCAGTGTTTTATTAAAAATAAAAAGTTTCGTGTGTGTCAGCTGGTCAAGTGATAGGGAAGTTAATAATGACTGAGGTCAAAAGTTTCGGGTCAAGTCCTCCGTAGCGCAACCTTTAAATATATGTTCATTTTATCATAAAAAAAACAAAACATTTTTTTTTCGGGTTGTCTCATTAAAACTTAGATGTTTCCTAAAATAGACACAATATTATCTTTACTTTTTCTTCTCTGTTATTTTACTCACAAAAATAACACTACATAAAATCTTGTGCCAAAAAGCAAACGTTTAATATTTATTGGCGGAACAATAATGATGCATAGGTTATTTAATTCAAAAGCAAATAAATTTTTAATATTTTAGTCGTGAAGCTTAATTGAAACAACAACAAATAGAGCAATAAAACTATAACTCTAGGAAATAACAAAGAGATTAAGAACATTGCTCCTTGTGATTCAATTTAACGGACAAATTAATCTGTAGGTTAAAGATCAACCTAAAAAAAGTTAGAATAATATCGTTGAGAGACTTGCACTGAACATTTTTAAAGAAAGTTAGAATAATATCGTTGAACACTGAAAAGATTAAGTCCCTACTCATCAATTTCCGAAGGATCAAATGTAAATATGCATTCAAGTTTTTTTGCGAATGAATTTTCGTATGTGTCAAAAGCAGAGTAATTGTAACCGAACTATATTTCCAAGTAGATGAAAATTTTTCACTCAATAGAGTACAATTCAATACATGAAGAAAACAATCTTAACAAATATACATTCTACTACATATCGAGCTACCGGTCAAGGAGCAACAAAACGATTGTTTCCGGCATTGAATCGTCGGTTCTCGCCGGTGATGAAGAAGGAGAGCCATGTTTTGGTTCTTGGCTTTTCTCATCGCTTTTCCTAAAACTTGATAAGAATGGGGTTTTTGCTCTCACCATTCCTCTCCTAGATTCTCTCATGCAATTGCAAACTTCACCTGCAGCCTCCCATTTCTTTTAGTACTAAAAAATATTTTCTTTTGCTTTGCTCTTCTTTTTCTCCTCTTCGTTAGATCGATTGTATTTATAGGGAAAGCTCATGAAGGTTGAGTTCACCACACACAAACAAACCCACATTGCGTGAGAAGATACCTTTTGTTGTGTAGCAAGAAAAATCAATGTGTGGAGGCTCTTAACACGCGGATAAATATACATGTCCCTCTAATATTCTATCAAAGCATGTACATGTCTTTGTGGTATGCGTGAATCTATGGGATTCAATGGAATATGCAAAACGAATCATGCTTTTCCAATATAAGATCCAAATTATTGGTTGGGAGGCTTGCTTCCATTCATTCGTTGTGGTCCAATTGACAGAGATGAATTTGCTGGGAATCAATTTGTCACATATGGCGATGAATTGATGGGGTACTCGAACCAAAAATATGTACCCCAACCATCCATGATTAAATGTCTTATATCTGACCAGCAAAAATTTTAAGAAATTGTTTGACTTTATAAAGTAAAGTAGAAGAAAAAATGTGATACCTACTTTTATATATTGATTTTATAATAAAATGTGAGTAAATTGAGTCGTACTTGTCGAATATAGTATAAGTAAAGTGGAACAGACGGACGAAAAAAGAAAAAATGTGACATTTAATGACAGACTGAAGGAGTATTTATTTGGGGCTGGTTGAAGGAGTGCTTGAAGAGTTAAATCAGTAGTGAAGATTTTTTGGGACAATTCAATATCACACTTCTCAAGTGAAATGCTGATGAGCTATGAGTCCTAAACACAACAATTAAGAGTCCTATAAGATTGCATGTAGTAGTTGGATCATATGATTTAGAAAGGGAGTTGAACTGTTGAACCGAGCTGCCTCTGACTGACCCCTTCGTTTCCGAAGTGCAGGTGGAACCCTTCAAATTTGAATCAAGAGCCAGAGGGGGATCACACCTGTGACACATACGCCACCATGGCACTTGACTTTCACGATCTTGACGCTGCATCTGTGGATCGCAAGAAGCACAATCCCAGAAGTTGTGTCTTCAGGATGGCAGAGAGCATTCACATAGCCACAATGGAAAGGCTCTCTCTTTCTCTCACTGAAATTGTGCTGACTTTCTTTCAAGAGAGCTGCTGCATTTATCCTAGGAAATATACTTGCATCTTCTTCTTGTATCCTCCATTTGGAACAAGATCTTTCTCATGGAGGTATATTTCCAAGGGAAAACTTTGTGCTTCCTGCCTGCTGATGAATAGCCCCTCGAAGCTCAGATCCAAGGCGTCCAACCTTCGTACATATTACAAAGGTTATCGATATTTGTTGCTTGCCTCAGGAGAAAATCTACTTGCTCCGGAATGCTGATTTCTCTGAGATATCCACGAAAAACATCCTGTGTCAAAATTCATGCATATTAGACCATTCATTACGAGGGAAGCAGATACCTGTTATCAGAAATATCTTGGCCATCAATTTTCATCTCTACTCGCCTTAAGACTGACATCGCATAAGCATTTTTTCCTGCAGCATGAAACTCCCATTTTAGAGGATGTTCAAGCATATAACAAATATTAAGATTTACAGACAAATTACAGTCTTCACTCTTCTCTATTGATATTTCACATAATAAGTAATCCCTCCGTTCCACTCAAGATGCCCACATTTCCTTTTTAGTTTTGTCGCACTCAAAATGTCCACTTTCTATATTTAGAAATAAATCCCTCTCTCCTATCCTCATTAAAATAGTATCCAATTACTTTTTTCTCTCTACTTACTCAACCTAACAACTCCTCCTAAAATCCCGTATCACTCAAGAATGTGGACATCTTGAGTAGTACAGAGGGAGTACAACATAACAGCTCAAGTTCCACTATTGTTTACCCATGTGTGGTCGATCAACAGTCTCTATGTGGTTGGAGGAAGTTTTCTGCAGTTCCTCGTCAACCTCCTTGTTTTCATCTAATATAGAATGTTCATATTTCACAGAACTTCTTTCCTGCTAAGAAAGAAATGTCTTTAGGCCCTGCTAGATACATCACAGAATGACAGAACAGAGAGCACAGACATAAAAAACCTGATTGTTGTTGGAATCTGTTTTTCCATCAAGTGATTCCAAAACTTCAGCAGCACCTGAAATTGGCTCAGTCACATCAAGATGACTGAAGCTATCCACAAGACCTGCCTCAGCAGAAGTAGCACCTGATTCTGCATGTCCACTTTTGATGCTTACAGGTGCAGATATCCACTCACTATCTGGCAAAGCAAGTTCATTCATACCAGCAGAAGCTTCATCATTATCTCCATCAGATCTGACGAACATATCCGTCTCCTCGGTATCGTACTCAGAACCAGGATGTGCAGCATCTTCCCCCAGTGGATTAATGTCCTGTGATCTTACTTGAAGACTTTCTCCTACACCTTCAAGAGCCTAGAAAAAAATATATCAAATTGGCTAGAATCATTACATATTAGCGCTACTAAATCACGTAGATTTTAGGAACTATTCCATTTCATTACTTTATGAAGATTGCCAGCATGAAGACCTGCAGCCCTTGCTAGCCTGGTCAAAACAGAGTAAAGCCCCTTAACAGATGACGTAAGAGGCGGTACCAAAGGCTTAATAACTTGTAAAGCCTCCTTGAGTCTATTATGATAAGATTGGAATATAGCTTGTCCATGAATGGGAGCTATCTCCAACTTATTCTCTTTCTCCAGAGCTATAGCATCAGTCATTGCAGAAACATCTTTTGACAGCAGAGACTCGAGTGGAATAAGGACTGCATTAGCCTATTAAAGTTCCAAAGCAAGTGTGGTTAAATACGGCACTTTCTTCATTTTCCTATCCAAGATCAGGAGAAAGAATCAAATGAACAAGATATTCGAGCCTAAAAGGAAACCTTTGAAAGATCATTCATAAGTGAAGAGTGTAATGCAGCAGCCTCTTTCCCCAAAATGTGAACATCCTGCAGACCTTCGGTTATAGCCAAGACCTGCAGCATATGCAGAAGTCAGTTAAGAATCTATACCAAATATTTGTATCCGTAAGTGTATTCTATATGTGGATTTGCCATCAATGTACATAATTGTGATTATTGAGTCACCAAAGTTGACTGATTCATATGAAAGTTCTATGGTGTGACATTTCAGTCAATTGCCCAGACTTGCATTTGTATTTATGATTTTCTGATTATGTATTAACACATCAGATGACTCTCAATTCATTTATAATATTTTCCAATATGCTAGTTACCTCTTCCAGCATAGAACCACATTCAGAAATCAGAGCACTATGGCCTCCAACAATGGCCACATATGAAGATAATGCCACACCAGCTTCGCAGGCAGAATCCCTCATTGCAATAAGAGTGTTCTGTAAATCACCTGCAAAATATGGCAAGTGAATACTCTGACAGGCGAAAAAAACTAGAGCTCCATGAAGTGCTTCCAAACCAAACAATCAGAGACTCTTCACCAATATCACACACTTGAAATGATTATCAAATGCTCCAAGAATCAAGGTTGAACCCTTGAATAGTTTTTTCAATTGTTTTAGAAGATAAGAATCTAAATCATGTAATTTGGTTAATAAAGTTGATAACAGTTATTAATATAGGAGAAATTAGGACAACTCAATACTGATATCAATATGAAAATATTCCAACACACACATGCACATCATTCATGGTTTTCAACATTAGATTAGAACCCCAGAAGTCAGGTTTTACATCAATGTTTAGATATTTCCGATGTAAAGTGAAAGAATAAAAGTTATTTAAGGCAGAACAATTTGTCAAGACCAGTGTTAAAACCGAGTAGGTTGCATCTAAAATTATATTTACTGGAAAGACATGTCACCTGAAGCAGACTTGGATTTCTGTGAAGCAATTGAAAGTTCATTAGTTACAGAAATTAAATCACTTGAAGCTGCTTCCATATTGCTTTGTGCAAGCATCCATTCCTTCTCAGCCCCTGAATAAGAAATAAGAAAAACTATGAGATCCTGGGAGGAGCCTCCTCTATGAACTAGTAGTGCAATTGAATGACAATTGAGTTGAAACTAACGTGTAAAGGAATGGTAGGCAACATCCAATTTTGTTACAGCACTTAAACAAGATTGTTGCCAATTTCCACCATCTGCTCCAGTCCTCAATGAGGAACTTTCACTGATAGTCCTATACATGCCATCCCTAGAAGCCTCAAACTCTAAAATTGAGATGCAAACTTGCATTATATACGATGCATTTTTTGAAGCTTCCTGCAAAAATTTCCTCCGTTTAAGCAAATGGTCATGGAATTCTGGTGGTATTCCAGCATTTCTAGCCAGAACATTTCCAGCAGAACCAGGATTTGGACCCCCACAAGCCCAGCTCATTGCCCTCTCAAGCTGCCCTTCAGCTGTGACAGAAGTTCCTTCACAACATTGTAGGGATTCTAGTGACCTAGCTATAGTGGAAACTGATGATCTCATACTTTCCAGCAATCTTGCCCTATTAGTGTTCAGTATAACAGATAATAAGTTATCCCCAGTGAAAATCTTATGAGAAATTAGCCTGGTAATTTCTGAGGGTCTTGAGTTGATGTTATGCATCCACTCCATCTGAGATACTTCCAAGCTGGTCTTCAGAAGTGCATCTTTAAGTTCTTCAGCCTGCCTCTTCATGCTAGAGGCTGCTGATGTAGCTGCTTTAAGAGTTTCATGTGCATTGCAGTACTCCTCAAGAATTAACTGCACACTTCTAGCAGCATCATAATCCATTTGAATTGTATCTTTCTCCATATCCTTAACTGACTCGCTCCTTTGCCTCATAATTTCAATCTGTCTGTCTAATATTTTCAAAAAGATTGGAGCCACTCTATCTTTCAAATATTTGGTAATATGCTCCTGAAATTGTATCCTGAGCTTTTTCTTTACTACATCAACAAGTTGATCAAATCCTAAATTCTCATCAAAAGATGCAGCCATAGCTTGCATGCAAGAATCAAGAAGAAGATCCACCATATAAACTTTCCAAATAAAGAAGGCATGACCCTGCAGTGAACCAGGCAACTTCCATATATATTCAGATACTGAGCATCCTGAATTTATGGAGTCCAAGAGATACGGTATTCTATTTGAGCTATGTGGAACAGGCCCAATTGACGACATCAATTCTTGATCAACAGATTCCAGCTCAGAGAAAGGCTCAAGTATGGCTGCCAGAAGTGCTTTCATTCTTAAGACATGTGGTTCATTTCCTGGTTCAGCAGTAAGAAGAGATTGTAAGCGAAGTTTCGAATCAAGCACAGCGCCATTAACATTTGCTTCTTTCTTCATTAGAGATGAAGTCCGTAGATCTTTATGGTTCCATGTCTGATGAAGTTTGTCCAGCTGCACTCTGCAAGCTTCTTCTTGAGATGCAAGCTCCTCAGCCTCTTCCCAGGATAAATGGTCCCTGCCCTTTACAGCAGCTTCCTCAAGAGCCAACTGTTTCTCTGTAATGAGACCTACCTTCACAAAGTAGTTGGACTCTAGTTCAATCAAGGATACTCTCTCGAGCTCAACCTGGATAAGCTGATCAAGAGCTGTATCTACAGATCCCCGAATCTGGGAGACTGATCCAAATATGTCCATAACATCACGCTTTAAAGAAATAGCAGATTGTATCACACTGGGTACAACTGCTTCAATCGTGTTCCCAAGAAGGTTTTTGCAAAGCAGAATACTGGTTTTAAAAACAGAAATCCAGCTCCCTTTCAAACTATCAGGATCAGCCTCAGTGCCCAGGATATCTAGTCCAACAAGGTATTTCAGCTCATTAATAAACTCAGTTACAAGTACACAGTTTTCTACTTGCTCTTCTAACTTACAGAAAAAAGATCCAAGATCAGACTGTGAGCTACGGTTTGTACTGCTATCCCTTTCATAATTATCCAGGCTGTGTTGCATCCTGTGCTTAACATTAGAAAACAGACTTATAATTGCTGCATCTAAAACATTCAGACAACTTTCTTTCTTCTCATCATTGTCCCAATGAAATGAGATGTTAGATGTTCCTTTATGTATGGATGGTTCAGAAAATGACGACTCTTCTTTTCTCTTGAGACCGGTGTGCTGCATATAGTTTATCAGGGAAGATAAAAGGCGTTCCTTAGCCTTTGATTCAGTTTCGGGACCAATGGAATTCACAAGTCCAGCGCATTCTTCTTCCAACCTCTCAATATCTGCAGCATACCTGGCTGCCCTGAC
Source organism: Salvia splendens (assembly GCF_004379255.2). Lineage (NCBI taxonomy): Eukaryota > Viridiplantae > Streptophyta > Magnoliopsida > Lamiales > Lamiaceae > Salvia > Salvia splendens. Next base: position 23,059,277 of record NC_056036.1, on the reverse strand, counting down.
GCACAGCTCCTCATAATTGCTTTTAGTAGAGTCAAACCTATCAGTGAGTCTGTCATTGACAAGTTCAGCACCCTGCCTTCGAGCAAATGATGTAATATCAGATGACAAATTGTTTAAAGAAAGCAAAACTTGCGCCCAGCCGTGCACTGGGCTGGATGTAAGGTAGTTCAGTGGAAGGATTCGCTGCAAAACTAATGAATACATTTGGAGTGTAGCAACTGCAGAAGAAAGACCATCATCCAACTCAGCCACTAAATTAGAAACTTCCCTATCTGTATCGTGGCACTGAATTTGTGTGGGTTCAGGAACTACAGTCAATGGAACTCCAGCAACTGTAACGGCAGCCGCAAGAGATAAAACTTCATTTGAACCAGTCAGCTTTATGCCAGCGTTGATCTCTGGAATTGAACTGCTTCTTAAAGCATCAAGAATCCTTCCATGCTGCTCAATCCAGGTTCCTGCCTCTTGGCCTATCTCCATTACCATGGTCTGTTCCTGACTTAACTGTTGAACCTGTAATTCAAACAAGGCACGGTTTTTTTCTGAATTGCTGGTTGCTTCAGCCACAAGTGACTTTCCGGATGACTCATATTGAATAAGTTCTGATCGTTCTTGGTCAGATTGATAGAAATCACTAGATACCATCTCATAATGGTTCAAAATGCTGGCAAACCTCTACATGAGATATATAAAGGTCAGAGAAGTTATCTTCAGTTTTACAAGCATGGAGATAAAGCAACATTACATCAATTCACAAACCTCAATAGCTGATTCAATTGCTGGTAAGGTAGAAACTAAAAGATCATGATGTTCCTGTAATAATTTAAAAATAGCAAGTCACTTGAATTTATAATATGACAGGAAGTTGTGTGTTAAACAAGCAGGTTTGGAGTAGATGATATCAAGACACTATAATTATAGGAAACATTATATAAAATTTTTAAATGCAAGTTTCCAGTTGCAACAAACAAGCCTGTAACTCAGTACAGTCAAGAAAACGTGAGCATGTGGACAAAGAAAGCAACTATAAAATTTTCTTTACAAAAGAAACACAATGAAAACCTCCAAGCTGAAGTATTTATTTGGAAAAATAGAAATAATCACAGTGATAACAAAATCTTGACGCTGAATCAATCATACATAAAAAAAAAGTCAAACGAAGTTAACATCAAGTACCATGTGTTGTTATGAGGAAGACCTAAGTTGAACACGAATGTTTGTTATATTAATACCTGTAAAGGAACATGGATTTCCTGGACACGTGACGCAAATAGGCTTAAGCTTACGGCAAGCTCCATGCCTTTCCTCTCCTCACCAACAACAGCTGCATCATCATGAAAATTTGCACGTGTCCACTCCACAAGTGGATCCCACACAAAAACATCTAACAGCATCAATATTATATCCTTATTCTTCCTTAAAACACCTAAAATAGCTTCACAATTAGCCCTGAAAGAGCCTTCAATGCCAGTTAGACCTAATGCTGCTTCAATTGTCTGAGTAAGGCGGAACGGAACAATTTCAGGGATCTTTAACCTTTGCCCCTTGTCAAAGCATACGTTATAATCAATATGCAAAATATCCCCAGTTGAAAAGTCTATAAGGATGTTATCCAAGTGTCTATCGCCGAGGCCAAGAATGTGGCCTACAATACTCATTGCTGCTACACTTCCAGAAAACCTGCAAAGGGACCAAAGCACTGCAGTGAATTAATACATAACATTCAACCAAATTAGAGAAATGCAATATTTCACCTATGTCACAGCTTAACATGTCCAGAAGCAGCCTAGTGTAACAGCTAAGTCAAAACTCAAAAGCACGACAGGAATCCTCTGATCAAGTAAAAATGATTATATTAACTGATCCTAAGGGTTGTTTTTTATTCAAAAATATGCCATCAATTGGTGCAACTTTCTCTCTTCACTCGACCTAAATTTACTGTGGAGTAGTGGTCATAGATTGTATTCTGAAATCCCCATTGTTGTCACTACAAAATAAAATGGTATAGAGAACAACTAAATATTTCTGCATTTCTGCATCAACAGCCAACTCAAATGTTATGATCTGGACATAGACAGCGCATATAGTGCCACCAAGTATTATCTTAAATTCCCAATACACTCCAAGTTATCATGCAGCAAACTTTAGAGCGACTGAAGTGAAAATTAATCAACACGATGAATGTAGAAAATGAAGTGCTGCAAGGCATCATTGTAACATAGAAATCCATGAAGAAAGTAAGATATAAAAAGCACCAAAGAAGCATAAATTGTGCATCCTGAACATAGAGCATGATTAAGGTATTTTGGAGATGACACAAGTACCTTTTTAATTTTGAACTGAAGGCTTTAAATCCTTCACTGGAGCACCAAAGCTCCTGATGCAGAAGCTTCTTAGGAGTCTCATTCATAAGATCTATAAGAACTTTCCGCTTCACATCATGAGGCCAGTCTCTTCTTGATATAACTCTTCTTATGCCTTTCTCTTTAAGTGCTGGCATAATTTTTCCATAAAACATATCACTGGGCCGGGGAACGGGAGGAGGCGGCGCTGCAGCATTTGTACCAGCACCCGGTGCAGAAAGCTGTTGTAGCTGGGCTCTTTCCTGCCATGATTTAAAAACAGAATAAATGCTGACAACATTATCCACCCATTGGATCAATCCAGCTCGGCCGCTAATAGGCGTTACAGAGTAATAATGGACACTAAGTGACTGCCTACGTGTTGCAGATGATGATTGCAGAAAACCATTTACAGATTGCAGTAGCTGCATAATTCTGGCATCAAGGCGCAGGTCTTCTCGTCCTTTCAAAAGATATGTATACTTCAAACCATCAGAACCCATGATAATGAGTTTCTTTGGCTTAGTTTTAGTTGGTAAAATGGTTAATTGTTCAGAGAAAGAAGCAATCATTATTATTTCCTGGTGAAAGCTGTCTAAGAGACCTTCTGATTCAGATAACACAATTTGCTTCTCAAGACCAGGCATTGGAGCGTTAGTAGAAGACAGCAATGCCAACTGTGGGGCAACCTCTCCAAAAGAAATTGAGGACTTCCTCTGATAAGATGCCAAGGAGGTCGCAACAGCCTCGAATGGTCGCCAAACCTCTCCTAATGCTGCAATAGATGCAGGGGGCGTCTTAAATTTTGCGAGAGCTGATCTAATTTGCACCTGATACTCCTTAACAAACCAAACTTCATGAGGCGTTTGAGGTTCCCGAGCAGTGGACATCAAACGCCGCTCTAATACCACAACAATGGGAGCCATCATAGCTGAGTACTTCGCAGCATTAATTTTATTCTTCTGACCATGAGTGAGAGTAGTACTTTCTGCAATTCGTGCAGCCTCCTCTTTCAACAAACTTATGCGCCTCATCACATCTAACAGATGGAAAAATAAGAAAGCAAGTTAAAACGACAACACTCAAAATATGGTTACTTATCAAAATAGATTAAAGCAGATTGCCAAGTAAGGGAAAACACATTTGTTGGCCATAGCTGCCTATCTATACCACATTCCTGAAACCAACAACAATGGCTCACCCTCGTATAGGACGAGGCAGGAGTGCATAACAACCATATGGATTGCATGAAAATCTGGATTTCAATCAAGAATTGCTAAATGTTTATCCATATCTGTGTCTTAACACATTCCATTACTAGAATTTTCCAGAAAACCAATCTACATTATCTTACGCAACAATTATTAGCAGCCTGTAAAATGTTGTAAATAATACGACTGATAACCAGCCAAACCAAGTATCAAGTCAAAGCAGCAACACCAAAGAGAGGAAAAAACTTTCACCTGGATGAAGATCCTGGAGTGTACCCAGCCACAACTCCTCCCAAAGGACAGTTACATTTTCAAGCTCTTTTATAATCAGCTGAGCATCATGCACTAAATTTGGGTAAAGCTTTTTCTGCATATAAAATAACATGCAAGGTTCAAGTACAATTTATTAACATCAAGTGTATACTGTATATGATCTCGTAGGGTTATAACTAAAACCAACTACGTAATAAACTTGCACTGATTGTAATAGGAGTGACTATATAGGAGTTTATTCTATTCAATTTGTCTCCTGCCCCCAGGAATATGTGATAATCAAGCTACATCTGATAGCTGTGAAGGTAAAAATGTGCTTTCATACAGCATACCAAGTAGCTATATGCCATCCTTATTCCAGCATAAGTTAACTATTTAAGTTATCAAAAAATTATAACCAGATTCAAATGGGTAAAGCAAGCTCAAACAATATTGTAAAAATATTTGCTAACCAAGTAAGCAAGAATCCTCTGCAGCTCCTCAGAAAGTCCCTTCTCTGGTGAATTTGCATCGACGAGGGTTGGGTATACCAGTGACCATGGAGAATGTTTAGCCAACATGGCAAGCAATGACTCTAACTGCTTTCTCACCACTTTATCTGGATGAGAACTTAATTGAGCAAACAACTGAGGTGCTATTTCCTTCATGCGTGAAAATGGGATCAGTATTTCGTTGGGGATGGGTAGGGAAAGAAAAAAAGAACAGCAGGGCAGTATTGCAAAACATTCAATGGTTATTCATGAATTCACAAATATTGATTACCTGCCATGGTAGCAAAGGAACTTTTGACAGAGCTGGCTCAAGATTATCTTGCAATTCGACTCCATAGTTGACCAGAATGTCTAGTACATAAAGTGTAGCCCTCAGGGTGTAACTCACATGCTTATACTTCATCTCAACATCATGCCAAGTTGATTGACAATCAGAGCTTTTAAAAGATGAACATGAAAGATAATTTATAAATGCTTGAGCAGCTTGACCAAAGAGAGAAACTCTTCTCCTACGCAAAGACCACCAAACATTAACCAAATCAGTCACCAATGGTACTAGTTTGTCCATACCTGCAGCAACTTTAAAAGTTAGAAAGCATTTCTTCAACTGAGAAGACAGTGCAGCAGATAGGTCATCCCTGCTACAGTTCTCTGCCCCAGGTACTCCAGCAGCATTTTCAATAACATCTATTATTTGCTGCAGTAAAGACGTCCTTTCATTCTCATAGTCTGTGCTTTCAGCAACAGATACCTTACCATCTGCACTCTCTTCATGTAACTCCTGGTAAGACGTTACTGGAATTAGCTGTAGAGTTACTTCTTTAACACACGATTTCTCTTCATCCGTCAGACTAAACCTATGAGGTTGAATTTCAGGAGCAAGGATGGGAGAAAAAGAACAAGAACGAAGAGCTGCATCCCCATTAGAGTAGACTGATGTTTTAGCTTGAGTATAACACCATGAAGCATACAAAATCCAAGACTTTCCCATCATAGGGCACAGAAGTGTCGAAGACTTTCTAGCAGTACCAACAAGTTCATCTATGATAAGATTTAATCGAGATTTAGAACCTTGATTGCCATCAAAAGAGGCAAGTGTGCCTTTGCTGGGAGACGAAAGTTCGCTCTTGCTAAAGTCTGCTTGCATCTTGTAAACAATATCCTCCAAATTTTTATTTATACGATCTTCAAGCAACCAGTTTGAAAGTTTTAGGCATGCCTTGGCCTTCAGAACATTATCTTGAGAAATGCATGCCGCTGTAGAAGAAAGCATGGAAGGGCACACAATAGACCATACGCTTTTATATGCATCTTCAACCTTGTCCTCAACTCGCATGAGTAGAATATTTTCATATTCGAGACTAGAGATGAAATAATCATGAGTAATTTCATTAGAGTATGATAAGAACTGGCCGTCGAGATAGCTGATGAGACGGGTAGCTAGCATTAAGTTCTTCTGCTTTCGTGCTAAAATCACTAAATTCTTACAAAATTCAAGAGTAACCAGAGAATTTGAGAGCGTGTTCTGACAAACACGCAAAACATTAAGCCACAAACTGCAGTCCTGGTGGACTTGGTTACAAGGAAACTGCATGGTTTCAATATATGAGCTTAACAATGATGGAAAGTGCTTTCCCTGACTGTCTCCAAGTTTACAACCTTCCTCGAATGCAGAAATGCAATACAACTGATTGACAAGTGGTGCTGCCTCCACCAGTCCATCAAGTGGCAAAACAGACACCGACTCTTCCAACATTGATTTAGCCTTTTGCAACTCACTAGGCACCTTTTCCTCCTTCCTCTCATTGTGGTGAAGCATTGCTTGCAAAAGCATCTGCTCACTTCTTTGCAAAGCCAGCTTGGGATCAAGGGTGAGTTCGTTGCTACTTTTGGGGGTCAAGTCAAGGTACGACCAAGCTGCCTGGAAATCTCCCTCGTCAAAACGAGCTAAGGCTTGAATTGAATTTAATTCATTCCCTGTGGTAGTCAAAGCACCAGAATAACTCTTCCCGGCGTACTTAGCACGAATATTTTGCAGCTCCAGCAGCCAAGAATCAAGAGATTTCCAATCAGAAATAGCTGTATAACTCTCGATTATACGTGCAATGGCATACTGTACACCATCAGAACCCAAAGAAGTGATTGATTCTTCAGTCTGTAACAAACTAATGAAGTGAGCAGCTGCTTTTTCATGCTGGCCCCTTGCCTGATAAACAAGCCCAGTAATCCATGAAAAGTGCCTCCAGTCTGTATTTTCAATAGAACCTAGGGTTTCATTGGCAAACAAGGGAGAGAATACCATGGCTGCCCATTTTTGTAACCCAATCAAAGCCTCTGGTTCATACATCTTACACAAAGCCAGTGCCAAATTCCGAATGATTCTGAAAATATCCCCAGCATATCTCCCTCTAATAGTCTGCAGATTTTCAGTCACCTGGACTCTAGACTTATCTGTCAGTGCAGAAGCCACAATGTTGCTGATATCATGCAAACGTAACATACAGTAATGAGTTGTAGCATCATGACATTGGATTGCAACTCCAGCATCCATCATCGGTTCACTTATTCGAGAAAACCACTCCTCGCAAACTTTTTTATTAGCTCTGAAAAACAATGAACTGGTCTGTGAGGTGGATGGTAAGACCATTGACCCTTCATATGCATTATATACATTTTTCTTCAAGGCCTCAACAAATTCTAGTAACAATCTCATAGGCAATAAATGAGCATAAGAACCTATTATATTTAAAGCTCCATCATTTTGTGATGTCTCCATCTGTAACAAATGAGAAATGTCAAGAAGCATACGCTCCAAGGCAGCAAAAGTTTGAGTTGGCCCCCCAAGATTAGTTCGGAGACGCGTAGTAATGCAAAATCTAGCAGCTTCATGTACAGCCCACCACGCACCAGCAAGATGATTAACAGAACAAATTTTTTCAAGAATGTCTTTTTCAAATTTGATGTCCCACCATAAACCACTAGCATCAATATTTTCTACTTCCTCTGCCTGAATGTATTGGTGATTCTTTTTGCTCCGGGAAGTATGAATGAGTCGCTGGATCCAAGAAGAGAGGGGTACTTTCCATCTCTGTGAAATATAACTCAAGATAGAAACAAGTTGCTGCGAGTGGAATTGCTGGGGCAGCTGCTTTAAGGCAAAAACTTGCTTCCAGTGCAAAAAAGATCTATTGGTCAATAGAGTAAGTTGAGGCTGGCTTGTATTAGCTGCTCCGCAACCACAAAGACCACAAACATATACTGTTGTAGGTAAAACATGAGAAAGCAACTTAAGATAAGCATCTTTTAATTCCTTTTCTGGATCAGCAAGTTTTTCAAGGATCACTTCAGCAAGAATAGGGAAGTGCATGGGATGGATAACTTTTGCTCTCATAAGCATCTCAAGAACTGTTGCTACTAGATATCTGACTTCTGGTTCCCTATCTGAAGCAGCAGCCAGAGTTGATAATAGCAAAGCCTCAGTAATTTTCCAGGATGAAACTACTTGACAAGGGTAAGATGGAGCTTTTGCATTTCTATATATGTCAATAACATTTTCACAAAAATTTTGCATCCATTTTAGGGCTTCTACTTTGACTGCCAAAGGAGAAGAACTATCAAGAGCTCTTATAAGTAGTTTGGAGTACCTTCTCACATGACCAAGAACCCTTGCTGGATATGGAACTCTAATGTTCTCCTCCTCCACATGTGTCAAAGATGATGTGTCATGAGAACTCATCAAGGTATTTTCTTTTCTTGTGAAGCACTTGCCCATGAACTCAATAGCAGCAAGCCGTTCCAATGTTCTTAGAAGAGTAACTTGTAATAATACACTGCTTTGGATAGGAAAGCTAAAGGGATCAAACTTATTAATTAAAAATGATGCCAGCTTTTCTGCTCTGCCAACAAACCAAGCAACAGCTTCTGCTTGTCTAATGAAACTATCATCTCCCCCTACAGAAACACAGCTCAAGAGTACTTGCAAGTCAAACTTAATTAAAACAACCAATTCGGATTTAGAATAACTTCTGGAATCTACTGTCCATTCGTGCTCACCCCCTTTGCATGAATTAAGTTCAAGCCTGCTCTTCAATGACTGTAACTCTTCAAATATAGAATCAATGGTTTTCTCAACAACATCATTTTTTCTATGTTGAAGCAAGAAGATATATGTAGCTGCAGCACTTCCAGTCACGAGGTGATTTGGATGTAAACGGAACTGAAATATGGATTTATCAAAATGTAGTATCTTCTGCACAGACAATGGTGTAAGACCAAGCTTTTGAAGTGACAACAATTGCAGATTAGTTTTCAGAACACCATGAACCTGGAATGAAGAAATCTTTTTGGTATGAACTGGATTTGCATTCTCCAATTCTAAACTTTGGAACAATACATCCACTGCGAGAGAGTAAAACATAGAAAACCTTTCACCCAATATTTCTGCCAACAATGTCAAGCATCTCCAGGAATCTTCAACCCATTTGGACCATCCAAATTTTCTTCCAATCATAGACAAGCATCTAAGTAAAAGAGGCACCATTTGGGAAAGGGGTTCACCTATTTGTTCAAGAAAATTAATTTCCAGTAAACCAGATGCCAGGGATTTTAAAACTGTACAGAAGCAAGATAATAGGGAAAGCAATCTTTTGAATTGTTGAGGACTACCAGGACATCCATCCTGGAGTAACAAATCCATATCACCTAAAAACTTTGAAAGTAATCCCAGAGAAAATTGCATATTATTTACCCAGTGTTTCTGGAATTGTAAGAAACTATCCATGATAACACGCTTATCGGACTCAACAACATCTGGAACCATTGCCCACCCAAGAAGTAGATCAACAATGTCCATGAAGTGAGGTTGGAAAACTCTAATAAACTTCAATGAAATCAATGTTAATACACCAAGAATCCTGGGAAGTACACTCATGGAGGTTCTCTCATCCTCAAGAAGTTCCTGGCAGGCTTTAAGAATTGGCAAAGCATATCTCTCAACAGCTCCACCCTCTCCAACATTAAGAAACTCATGAAGGCTCACCAAAGCTAATTCTGAAGTTCCATTGCTTGTATTGCTCAGAGAGGGCAACGACCAACCAATAAAACGATCAATCAAACTGCAAAGTAAAACATTGTTCTGCCTTCCATTTGAGGATAGCAAGAATGAACTCAACACAGAACACAAAGCTCCATATGCTGCTGCTGCTGCATGACGCACTGAATACAATCTACAGGAAAAGTCCAAATGAATAAACCAGTAACACAAGCTACGAAATTATGCAAAATTAAGCCACCCAAAGCAGGTCTAGTACTACAACTGATGAGCATTGCGCACTCATCTAATTCAGACTACATCAAACTTTAAATCTGCCTTACAAATGGGAAATCACACATAGCAAAATGCTGAAATCAGATATGGAAATACTACATGGCTAAGCATCAAGTGGTATCAACAGGCATACACACAACTTTTCCATCTTTAATATATCGATTGACCCTATGTCGCATATCATTGTCGTCAGACCTCACGCTAATTTTCAATCAGATAGTGTCATGCTTTATTTATAAGTTAGCAAATTGTTACTTACTTTTCTCAATATGATTAATAACTCAGCTAGAAATAAACAGCGTTCCAAGCTGATACTGGCTATAAATAAACTATCCAAACTGCAATGATTCGCCTAGAAACTGACCGTCGCAAAACATCCGTCCAGGAAATTAACTCTACATAGCAAATATCGAGAGAGAGAGAGAGAGAGATTACTTATCGGTTAGCAGCTGCGAGAAGCCTTGAGCGAGAAAGGAAGCGGAATGCGTAACTAGGAGTGAGTTTGGGGGGTAAAGTAGGGCGCGATGAAGAGAAGTGATGGCGGCGAGGCGAGAGGATTCGTCTTCCTCAGAAGGCGGAGAGGAAGAAGTAGGAGTGGTTGTGGTGGAGTCGTCCTTGGGCAGCGCAGCCGTGAGGAGCGCCGCGAGTTGCTGCTGTTGGTGGTGGAGGCCTTGCATAATATCTCCACCGCATCTCCTATCTACTTCTACTTAGAATCGAGCAGCTTCATTCACTTGTGTAATCAACAGCAGCGGCGCCGGAGCAACGAGACTTTTCCTGATCTTCTTTTTCTTTTCCCTTTTTCCTTCTCTTATTAATTCTACTCCAGATTGCCGTTACTACGGCCCACATTAAAAATATTGGGCCCAACTTTTTTTAGTAGTTAATTACTACTATGTCTGCTAATTTCATATATTTTTTAAATCGAATAAAATCAAATTCTGAATTATAATATATTTAGTTTTATTTAAATAACTTAATTTTATATGTAGTCTGGTGTACTCCTCAATCCTCGGTATATGTTTAAATTCTGAATTATAATATATTTAGTTTTATTTAAATAAATTAATTTTATAAGTAGTCTGGTGTACTCCCCAATCCTCGGTATATGTTTCAGTATTCATTTTGATACCTTCATTATTAATTATCTCATTTTTATTTTTTCATAATAAAACTTGCATTTTACTAACTCATTTTATTCATATTTATCTTGTAGAATTAACATATAAAAATAGAATTTACATTCCACTACTTTTGTACACCTACTTTCTTCAACATTTCTTAAAACTCATGTCAGGTCAAGTAAGACACATAATGTGTTGGTGGATTTCTAAAAATTAAAAAATAAAATTAGAATTAGCTATTTTTGAAACGTTGATTTGAACACAAGACTTTTGGTTTTTCACATTAACCACTGTACCACTAAATCAATCCACGCACATAAAGATTTTTTATTATTGTGATAATTAATAGAGGTGGAAGTGAAAATGTTTTTGAAGATAAATTAATTACCCATCTAAAAATTTTAGAAGTTAAATACCTGAAAAAGTTAATATTTGATGAAGATAGTGTGCTTAAATACCCATCTAAACCTCGATAATTATGACGTTGTGGCAAACTCAAGGGAACCGCGAGATCACAAGGTAAGCAAGCACATTGAGAGGAAGTATCATATAATTCGTGATATAGTGTAGAGGCAACATAGAAGTGGTCAAGATTGTGTCAAACAACAACTTGGCAGATCCATTCACAAAGACACTATAGACCAAGATGTTTGAACGGCATGTGGATGGAATGAGAGTCAGACTGATCACAGACCTAGACTCGCTTTTAGTATAAGTGAGAAGATTTTGCAGTTTGTATACTTGAAAGCATGTACTTTTCGAGTATAAGTGGGAGATTGTTAGAGTTTTGTATACTTTAAAGCATATTTCGAGTGATTGTATTTTATAAAAACTTTGTTTATTTTCCAATCACTGAAATAAATTATTTATTACAATGTGTTATATTTGTACCTTTATAAGATGTTTTGCAACATTTAAATGTATAAGAAACACATAAGTGAAAGTCTTTTGCTGAAGTAGACTGTTTGTGAACATGATTCACATTAAGGCAACACAGTCCGCAAGATTTCCTTGCCTTAAGGAAATAAATGACGCTGATGTGGTACGACACTTAGGGGATCTAACAGTGAGACAAGTCTTTATTGCTATTTACTGAAATACTAGGTCCCCGTGATTATTACTCCATCTGTCGCATTAAAAATGAAACGTTTTCCTTTTGGGCTATGTTAGAGTTTGTATACTAGAAATCACCTTTCGAGTGATTGAATATTGTAAAAACTCTTATTTTTTTACAATGAATAAAACAGATTATTTTTGTCGTAATATTGTTATGTTTTATGGATGTTTATTGCATATTTAAATGTATAAGTAAATTAACAAAGTCTAAGACTTTGTTTTAGTAGACCGGTTGTGGGCGACGTCCACTTTAAGGTAACATGGTCAGTTCTGAACAAAGAAAAAATAAGAATTTCATAACCTAGATAGGCCTAGACTATCTATCGTGAAAGGTTGCAATGTCAGTCTGCATATTTCTAAGTCTTACTGAAATAAGATGACATTGGTGTGGTAGAGCACTGAACGGATCTAACACCGAGACAGGTCTTTATGCTGTCTACTGAAAGACAGGGTCTTGATAAATGTTTGCTTTTTAATCAATGTACGTTAGCATTGAGCATACGGTATTGATTATGCACTGCATTGACTTATCAAATGGTGCGGATTTTTCACAACCCAATAATCCTGATATATTGGGTAGCGATGATTAATATCTAGCGGTGCTAGGATATCTATTATGTTGAATCGTGCGCGAGGTGAGTCTCGTTTGATAATGTCTTCAAGAGGAGCACGAAACAAGGTTTTATTTCGGAACCTGGCTATTTGGAGTTTGATTACTCTATGAATAATAAATAAGTGTTTCATGCTAAGTCCACTCTTGGAATTAATAAGATGTTAATTAATTAAGTCTATAGCAGACAATAATTAATTAATGGACATTTATATCTTAAGCGCGAGATTTGAACAACAACACGGAAACCCGAATTACTTATAATTTCGGATTTGGATGGGCAGTGCAATATTACTTCTGTAGTGGCTGCTCATAATATTCCAATATAAGCTTATATTAAATTGGAGTTCAATTTAATTAGTAAAAAGCTAACTGGGGGAGGCCATATCCAAAACCTTCCATAGATCCATGTCTGGGCCCAAAAGGAACTTAATATAAATAGGAAAATAAATAAGACAGAAAATACACTTTATTTTCACTAAAATTTTCTTCCACTCCCTTATACTGTAGGGGACGAATTTTCTCTTCAGCTCTCCTCCGTGAAATCGATTTTTCTGTCCTATTTATTCAAGTCCTAGTATCCCGGTGAGATCAGCCCACACTGATATCAGAATACAGTTCAGTAACCAGCCAGAAGATCCGTGGTCTAATACAGTATCAGAGCTAGGTTTTGGCTCTGATTATTTGGAGTTAAATTTTGCGAAATTCATGTATGCATGTGTTATTTGATTGCGAAGCATGTTCTTGTTTTTAATTGTTATTTTATATGCATGATGAACCCAAGAACTATTGAATCAAAGAACTTGAATTGTTTGAATATTCGAGACGTGCGATCTGTCGATGCTTGCGCCGAGACGGATCGCACTACGTATGTTCAAGAAGGGAATGTCGAAATAGTGGGAGTAAAAGAGATGCGATCACACGGCGACACGCAAACGAGCAAGGGCTCGCGCGCGTCGCCGGAGAGACCGCGAAACCCTAGCTTATTCCGACAATTGAGTCGCGATAGTGGGAGCAAAAGGCATGCGATCATGGGCGACGATCGACGAAGGGAGGATGGCGTAGCCACCAGAAAACCCTAACCCTAGGCGGAACCCTAACCCTAATCACGCTTAAGGTCGCGCGACGTTCGACTGAGAGCAGCACCGCCTCGTGTGGTCATTGCTGGTCGACGGAGGATTGACGGCAGAGGAGCAGCCTACTCCGGGGCGGCTCAACAGCAGCTGTGCGGCGGAGATCGAGGATGCATAGCGATGCCTTTTCATCGCAGAAGGGAGCCGACATTAGCCTTGCATGTCGCAGACTGATGACCGGAAGTTAGACTGCATCACGCCGTTCCGGCGAGCAATTTGTCGGTGTAATTTTCATCATCATCGATTCGTGCGAACCTCGATCGACGAGATGATGATAAAAATATTATTATTTAATGGTAATATAATTATTATGTTATGATTAAAAAATAGGAATTAGATTCCTCATGACACGACTCCAACAATCACAGAAAAGACAACGCAATTTATCCAACCACACAACGGTCAAAACATGCATTCAAGCGATTCACATAACATGAAATTAATCCACATAATCAGAGCAAAAAATTGGCTCTGATACCAATTGCTGGGGTTTGGAGCCTCTTGCACAGCGGAAGACTTGTACAAAACAAATAAATCAGACGTAGGATCCATTTGACAGATTATGGGATTAATCTATTCACATGTTAACACAGAATTGCATGCTAGAACGCAAATAATTCATGCTTAAAGAATATAAATCCTAAAACATGAATTCTACGGTTTAGAGTTACCGATTTGATTCTCCAAAGAATCGCCGATTGCTCGCACCTTCTCCACGTGATGGTCTTCAATACTAGACCACAGATCTTCTGATTACCAATAATACCATATTTAATGCACTTTCAACTTCCTTGTGCTTACAGCACTGTTAAGGGCACAAGTGAAATTCAAAACATTTGACAATTTTGATAAGACACATATACTCTGATTTAGATGTATCCTTAAGACCACAAAGGTCTTCATAAGCTTCTAATCATGTGTTTCTAGTCCTCTATTACATACACATTAGGATGTTCCATGTAGATGGTTTCCTCAAGACTTCTATTAATAGAAAGTTGTCTTGACAATCATAATACATATATTCTAATTTATTTAAGTTCTGATAGACAGTAAGATCGAATCAATCCTGGCACAACGACAGACGTGAAGATGATGTTTCTCTTTGGGCATAACCCATTGTCATTGTCTAGCCATTTGAGATCCACATTTACACTTGCAAATATACTAGCTCCCACTGACTAACACAACATGTAGGTAGTATTGCAAGTCTTGTAAAACATGTTGTCTATCTTAGATTGTAGTTTGGAATCTATCACCTTTTTTAAGGATGAATATCCAAATGAACCAATGCTACATTGTAGTTAAATGCATTATGTTCAAGTTAATCTAAGACTGAGTCTTGCGACACTCTTAGACTCATGAACTTGTTATGTTCCAAGGAACGCTCCCACTACGACATGGTTCTTACAATCTTAGGTACTGAAGTTGATTTTATTAGTGCAAAAGTTTCTAATGGTACGACTCCTTGGTAATGTGGAAAATCCGATATCTCTCTCTTTATCTTGAGAGTTATCACGTTGTTAGGCTTGTAGTTCATCTCTTGATCTTCATACAAAATTTCTATCTTTGAAGATTACAGAACTTATTACCTTACATCATTCAGGACAACCTTAAAACATACCTCAGTACTCAACTCCAATTACTTGGATACCTTTCCAACATGCATTGGAACAACATTACACCTTGAGATGTGCTAGACTAGAGTCGCTCTAGTCCACAACTCGTGTTTTGTAGAATGTACTGATGTTGGTAGTTTCTTTAAGGTGTATCTCGTTGTATCTAACGCTTATCCCATCAATGATAAGATTTTCATGAGCACAACTCATCACTTAATCAAACGTGTCTTAGAAAGACTTCGATTCCTTCTTACATAACTATCTCATTCTTTAGAAGAATGCTTGGATTCGTCAATGGAGATTAGACTACCACTACTGATCATAACTCATTGCTCGTCTCCTTATGGTGTAAACTATTGAGACTTGCTAGTCTTTCTATGTTGCACTTCTGTAAGCGTTCTAAATCAAATGATTCTAACTTACAGTGCATCAAACAGACATTCTCGACTCTCAAGCTATTTAACATACAAATTGTTAAAATCTTGATAGTTTAGATCAGTTTGAACAATTGCTAAGTATTTTCTTGACCTTAATACTAAGAGCCATAAATACTTTATCATTATTATTTAAGAAGTTGATGTGTTGTTTGATACTCAATCTTATTGCATTTATGTAGTTTCAATACTATGATGTCATAAACATCAATCATGAAACAATAATTGAACATAAATAGTTCCCATTGCAACAAATGTCTAACTGGATCAAGATCTCTTACTTAGAAGTTGCATTTCCATGTAAGTCATTGTCTTTCTTTAAAAGGTCAATCTAACTCATAAAGCATCTCTTCTCGCTATAAACAAACTTTGATGACAATTCAGGCTCTCCCATTTCCATATCTAGTCTTTTGTTCAATGAACTAGGACTTAGAAAAACTGCAGCCTTGATGAATTTTTCATCTATCATGTTACTTTCCTCTAACAGTAATATAACGACTAATGTTCTGAAGGTTTTCTACTGTTCGGTTAAACCTTCTTTTAGTAATTTCTTATTACTTCAGCCGATGACTTGAGTCAGGAACTATTTGAGTGATCAAAAGATTCCTCAAAACATTCTGTCCATCTAGGATATTCCAATCGAATCATCTTGACAGATTCTATTAGTATTCATCTTTCATCGTCACTAACCAAGACTTGTCGTGCTACTTAAAAGAAAATAGCTTGACATTATTCCTCAAAGAACTTGTCAAGTACATGCAAAAAAGCATTCTCCAACATTCTTCATGGAATTATGTCAAGGATATGGAGGACATGAATCATTGAGTATAAACTCCAAGTTTTAGCGATGAGAATCTTATCCATTTACGTTTCTAGTCTACATAATTTTGGCATTCGAGTTTGTTTCTTTAAGGATCGCAGACAAAAATTGAATGACATCATGAAGATTTGGCAAATGAACTTATTATCGCATACTATGCTAAATACATAATTGCAAATAACCATAAAACAATTATGTATCTTGCAACTGTAAAATTAGAATTTTGTACCCTCAAGCAAAGGTTAATACGCATTAAAATTTTAACATATTTACTGGTCACAACACCGAAGAATAGTCCAGAGACCACAGCATGGCATGACCACCAAATGTTGCCTAAGCACGACCATCAGATTTAGCATTACAGAATTCTATTTCTACAACACACTCTCATAACAATGCTCATGTGCTGATAACAAAATCAAGCTATCTCATAAATTATGTTTGAACTTCTGAAACTTATAATTTCTTAGGATTATTGTCCCCACAGCATGAGTGACGATAATATTAGAAACTACTTTCTAGTTCATACTATTTATATTTGAAAAGTCTGCCCTTATGAACTTGTTATTTCTTAGGATTATTGTCCTCACAGTAAGGGTGGTGATAATATTAGAAACTGGCTTCATAAAATTTGCAAACCAATCGATGGAGGCCATACACAAGGCAATTGTTGTAATTATCGCTTAGATATTTTATATGGTATTTGCATAATTATCACATAAGCAGATAAGGCAGATAATCCACTTAAAAAGATAAACACCAAATAAACAGATAAATCCATTTAATGCATAGCATTTAAACACACCGGATAATTAACGATAATTATTTAATCTAGTCAAGAGAGAATCAATTAAATAATAAAGTTTTATCTTGGATAATATTATCCAAATTCATTTAGGATTTATCAAGATAGTGTTAACTATCTAAATCCATTTAGGAATATTCTAGATTTTATTTTGATAAAATCAAATCCTATAATTCAAAATAATGTTGATCTTGGATTATCATTATTTAAATCGTACTGGGATATTACTAGATAGAAACAATTCCATCATAATCCATAAGATAAAAATAAAATCCTATCAACCAAGATTTATACAAATCTTAATTCTATTTAGAATAGACATCTACAATATATCAAACATCACTTAGGATTTTTTCGATAAATAAGTTTATCTAAATCCAATTAAATAAGGATTTTCTTATATATTATCTTTATCCTAATCTATCTAGGATATAAATCCAAAAGATAAGGATAACTTGGATTAATATTTATTTTAATCCATCTAGGATTTGTCTTAATAGAATTAAATCTATTCGAAGCCATAGGATAAAAATAAATTAATATTAATACTAATCCTAATTCATCTAGGATTTATTATTGGAGTAAATACATATAAATCCATAGAATTAGATAATATTATATTATCACTATTCAAATCCATCTAAAACTCATATATAAATAAATCCATATAAATTCATATGATAAGAATAAAATATTATATTATTACTATCTAAAACCATTTAGAAATAATATATGAATAAATCCATATAAATTCATAGGATAAAAATAAAATAATATTATCATTATCTAAATCCAACTAGGATTCGTCTAGGAATAAATCCATAGGATATAGATAAAAATTAGATTGTCATTTTCCAAATATAACTAGGATTCATCTAGGAATTAAATCCATATAAATCCATAAACAAAGAAAATATCTAATTACTCCCCAATCCTCGGTATATGTTTCAGTATTCATTTTGATACCTTCATTATTAATTATCTCATTTTTATTTTTTCATAATAAAACTTGCATTTTACTAACTCATTTTATTCATATTTATCTTGTAGAATTAACATATAAAAATAGAATTTACATTCCACTACTTTTGTACACCTACTTTCTTCAACATTTCTTAAAACTCATGTCAGGTCAAGTAAGACACATAATGTGTTGGTGGATTTCTAAAAATTAAAAAATAAAATTAGAATTAGCTATTTTTGAAACGTTGATTTGAACACAAGACTTTTGGTTTTTCACATTAACCACTGTACCACTAAATCAATCCACGCACATAAAGATTTTTTATTATTGTGATAATTAATAGAGGTGGAAGTGAAAATGTTTTTGAAGATAAATTAATTACCCATCTAAAAATTTTAGAAGTTAAATACCTGAAAAAGTTAATATTTGATGAAGATAGTGTGCTTAAATACCCATCTAAACCTCGATAATTATGACGTTGTGGCAAACTCAAGGGAACCGCGAGATCACAAGGTAAGCAAGCACATTGAGAGGAAGTATCATATAATTCGTGATATAGTGTAGAGGCAACATAGAAGTGGTCAAGATTGTGTCAAACAACAACTTGGCAGATCCATTCACAAAGACACTATAGACCAAGATGTTTGAACGGCATGTGGATGGAATGAGAGTCAGACTGATCACAGACCTAGACTCGCTTTTAGTATAAGTGAGAAGATTTTGCAGTTTGTATACTTGAAAGCATGTACTTTTCGAGTATAAGTGGGAGATTGTTAGAGTTTTGTATACTTTAAAGCATATTTCGAGTGATTGTATTTTATAAAAACTTTGTTTATTTTCCAATCACTGAAATAAATTATTTATTACAATGTGTTATATTTGTACCTTTATAAGATGTTTTGCAACATTTAAATGTATAAGAAACACATAAGTGAAAGTCTTTTGCTGAAGTAGACTGTTTGTGAACATGATTCACATTAAGGCAACACAGTCCGCAAGATTTCCTTGCCTTAAGGAAATAAATGACGCTGATGTGGTACGACACTTAGGGGATCTAACAGTGAGACAAGTCTTTATTGCTATTTACTGAAATACTAGGTCCCCGTGATTATTACTCCATCTGTCGCATTAAAAATGAAACGTTTTCCTTTTGGGCTATGTTAGAGTTTGTATACTAGAAATCACCTTTCGAGTGATTGAATATTGTAAAAACTCTTATTTTTTTACAATGAATAAAACAGATTATTTTTGTCGTAATATTGTTATGTTTTATGGATGTTTATTGCATATTTAAATGTATAAGTAAATTAACAAAGTCTAAGACTTTGTTTTAGTAGACCGGTTGTGGGCGACGTCCACTTTAAGGTAACATGGTCAGTTCTGAACAAAGAAAAAATAAGAATTTCACAACCTAGATAGGCCTAGACTATCTATCGTGAAAGGTTGCAATGTCAGTCTGCATATTTCTAAGTCTTACTGAAATAAGATGACATTGGTGTGGTAGAGCACTGAACGGATCTAACACCGAGACAGGTCTTTATGCTGTCTACTGAAAGACAGGGTCTTGATAAATGTTTGCTTTTTAATCAATGTACGTTAGCATTGAGCATACGGTATTGATTATGCACTGCATTGACTTATCAAATGGTGCGGATTTTTCACAACCCAATAATCCTGATATATTGGGTAGCGATGATTAATATCTAGCGGTGCTAGGATATCTATTATGTTGAATCGTGCGCGAGGTGAGTCTCGTTTGATAATGTCTTCAAGAGGAGCACGAAACAAGGTTTTATTTCGGAACCTGGCTATTTGGAGTTTGATTACTCTATGAATAATAAATAAGTGTTTCATGCTAAGTCCACTCTTGGAATTAATAAGATGTTAATTAATTAAGTCTATAGCAGACAATAATTAATTAATGGACATTTATATCTTAAGCGCGAGATTTGAACAACAACACGGAAACCCGAATTACTTATAATTTCGGATTTGGATGGGCAGTGCAATATTACTTCTGTAGTGGCTGCTCATAATATTCCAATATAAGCTTATATTAAATTGGAGTTCAATTTAATTAGTAAAAAGCTAACTGGGGGAGGCCATATCCAAAACCTTCCATAGATCCATGTCTGGGCCCAAAAGGAACTTAATATAAATAGGAAAATAAATAAGACAGAAAATACACTTTATTTTCACTAAAATTTTCTTCCACTCCCTTATACTGTAGGGGACGAATTTTCTCTTCAGCTCTCCTCCGTGAAATCGATTTTTCTGTCCTATTTATTCAAGTCCTAGTATCCCGGTGAGATCAGCCCACACTGATATCAGAATACAGTTCAGTAACCAGCCAGAAGATCCGTGGTCTAATACAGTATCAGAGCTAGGTTTTGGCTCTGATTATTTGGAGTTAAATTTTGCGAAATTCATGTATGCATGTGTTATTTGATTGCGAAGCATGTTCTTGTTTTTAATTGTTATTTTATATGCATGATGAACCCAAGAACTATTGAATCAAAGAACTTGAATTGTTTGAATATTCGAGACGTGCGATCTGTCGATGCTTGCGCCGAGACGGATCGCACTACGTATGTTCAAGAAGGGAATGTCGAAATAGTGGGAGTAAAGAGATGCGATCACACGGCGACACGCAAACGAGCAAGGGCTCGCGCGCGTCGCCGGAGAGACCGCGAAACCCTAGCTTATTCCGACAATTGAGTCGCGATAGTGGGAGCAAAAGGCATGCGATCATGGGCGACGATCGACGAAGGGAGGATGGCGTAGCCACCAGAAAACCCTAACCCTAGGCGGAACCCTAACCCTAATCACGCTTAAGGTCGCGCGACGTTCGACTGAGAGCAGCACCGCCTCGTGTGGTCATTGCTGGTCGACGGAGGATTGACGGCAGAGGAGCAGCCTACTCCGGGGCGGCTCAACAGCAGCTGTGCGGCGGAGATCGAGGATGCATAGCGATGCCTTTTCATCGCAGAAGGGAGCCGACATTAGCCTTGCATGTCGCAGACTGATGACCGGAAGTTAGACTGCATCACGCCGTTCCGGCGAGCAATTTGTCGGTGTAATTTTCATCATCATCGATTCGTGCGAACCTCGATCGACGAGATGATGATAAAAATATTATTATTTAATGGTAATATAATTATTATGTTATGATTAAAAAATAGGAATTAGATTCCTCATGACACGACTCCAACAATCACAGAAAAGACAACGCAATTTATCCAACCACACAACGGTCAAAACATGCATTCAAGCGATTCACATAACATGAAATTAATCCACATAATCAGAGCAAAAAATTGGCTCTGATACCAATTGCTGGGGTTTGGAGCCTCTTGCACAGCGGAAGACTTGTACAAAACAAATAAATCAGACGTAGGATCCATTTGACAGATTATGGGATTAATCTATTCACATGTTAACACAGAATTGCATGCTAGAACGCAAATAATTCATGCTTAAAGAATATAAATCCTAAAACATGAATTCTACGGTTTAGAGTTACCGATTTGATTCTCCAAAGAATCGCCGATTGCTCGCACCTTCTCCACGTGATGGTCTTCAATACTAGACCACAGATCTTCTGATTACCAATAATACCATATTTAATGCACTTTCAACTTCCTTGTGTTTACAGCACTGTTAAGGGCACAAGTGAAATTCAAAACATTTGACAATTTTGATAAGACACATATACTCTGATTTAGATGTATCCTTAAGACCACAAAGGTCTTCATAAGCTTCTAATCATGTGTTTCTAGTCCTCTATTACATACACATTAGGATGTTCCATGTAGATGGTTTCCTCAAGACTTCTATTAATAGAAAGTTGTCTTGACAATCATAATACATATATTCTAATTTATTTAAGTTCTGATAGACAGTAAGATCGAATCAATCCTGGCACAACGACAGACGTGAAGATGATGTTTCTCTTTGGGCATAACCCATTGTCATTGTCTAGCCATTTGAGATCCACATTTACACTTGCAAATATACTAGCTCCCACTGACTAACACAACATGTAGGTAGTATTGCAAGTCTTGTAAAACATGTTGTCTATCTTAGATTGTAGTTTGGAATCTATCACCTTTTTTAAGGATGAATATCCAAATGAACCAATGCTACATTGTAGTTAAATGCATTATGTTCAAGTTAATCTAAGACTGAGTCTTGCGACACTCTTAGACTCATGAACTTGTTATGTTCCAAGGAACGCTCCCACTACGACATGGTTCTTACAATCTTAGGTACTGAAGTTGATTTTATTAGTGCAAAAGTTTCTAATGGTACGACTCCTTGGTAATGTGGAAAATCCGATATCTCTCTCTTTATCTTGAGAGTTATCACGTTGTTAGGCTTGTAGTTCATCTCTTGATCTTCATACAAAATTTCTATCTTTGAAGATTACAGAACTTATTACCTTACATCATTCAGGACAACCTTAAAACATACCTCAGTACTCAACTCCAATTACTTGGATACCTTTCCAACATGCATTGGAACAACATTACACCTTGAGATGTGCTAGACTAGAGTCGCTCTAGTCCACAACTCGTGTTTTGTAGAATGTACTGATGTTGGTAGTTTCTTTAAGGTGTATCTCGTTGTATCTAACGCTTATCCCATCAATGATAAGATTTTCATGAGCACAACTCATCACTTAATCAAACGTGTCTTAGAAAGACTTCGATTCCTTCTTACATAACTATCTCATTCTTTAGAAGAATGCTTGGATTCGTCAATGGAGATTAGACTACCACTACTGATCATAACTCATTGCTCGTCTCCTTATGGTGTAAACTATTGAGACTTGCTAGTCTTTCTATGTTGCACTTCTGTAAGCGTTCTAAATCAAATGATTCTAACTTACAGTGCATCAAACAGACATTCTCGACTCTCAAGCTATTTAACATACAAATTGTTAAAATCTTGATAGTTTAGATCAGTTTGAACAATTGCTAAGTATTTTCTTGACCTTAATACTAAGAGCCATAAATACTTTATCATTATTATTTAAGAAGTTGATGTGTTGTTTGATACTCAATCTTATTGCATTTATGTAGTTTCAATACTATGATGTCATAAACATCAATCATGAAACAATAATTGAACATAAATAGTTCCCATTGCAACAAATGTCTAACTGGATCAAGATCTCTTACTTAGAAGTTGCATTTCCATGTAAGTCATTGTCTTTCTTTAAAAGGTCAATCTAACTCATAAAGCATCTCTTCTCGCTATAAACAAACTTTGATGACAATTCAGGCTCTCCCATTTCCATATCTAGTCTTTTGTTCAATGAACTAGGACTTAGAAAAACTGCAGCCTTGATGAATTTTTCATCTATCATGTTACTTTCCTCTAACAGTAATATAACGACTAATGTTCTGAAGGTTTTCTACTGTTCGGTTAAACCTTCTTTTAGTAATTTCTTATTACTTCAGCCGATGACTTGAGTCAGGAACTATTTGAGTGATCAAAAGATTCCTCAAAACATTCTGTCCATCTAGGATATTCCAATCGAATCATCTTGACAGATTCTATTAGTATTCATCTTTCATCGTCACTAACCAAGACTTGTCGTGCTACTTAAAAGAAAATAGCTTGACATTATTCCTCAAAGAACTTGTCAAGTACATGCAAAAAAGCATTCTCCAACATTCTTCATGGAATTATGTCAAGGATATGGAGGACATGAATCATTGAGTATAAACTCCAAGTTTTAGCGATGAGAATCTTATCCATTTACGTTTCTAGTCTACATAATTTTGGCATTCGAGTTTGTTTCTTTAAGGATCGCAGACAAAAATTGAATGACATCATGAAGATTTGGCAAATGAACTTATTATCGCATACTATGCTAAATACATAATTGCAAATAACCATAAAACAATTATGTATCTTGCAACTGTAAAATTAGAATTTTGTACCCTCAAGCAAAGGTTAATACGCATTAAAATTTTAACATATTTACTGGTCACAACACCGAAGAATAGTCCAGAGACCACAGCATGGCATGACCACCAAATGTTGCCTAAGCACGACCATCAGATTTAGCATTACAGAATTCTATTTCTACAACACACTCTCATAACAATGCTCATGTGCTGATAACAAAATCAAGCTATCTCATAAATTATGTTTGAACTTCTGAAACTTATAATTTCTTAGGATTATTGTCCCCACAGCATGAGTGACGATAATATTAGAAACTACTTTCTAGTTCATACTATTTATATTTGAAAAGTCTGCCCTTATGAACTTGTTATTTCTTAGGATTATTGTCCTCACAGCAAGGGTGGTGATAATATTAGAAACTGGCTTCATAAAATTTGCAAACCAATCGATGGAGGCCATACACAAGGCAATTGTTGTAATTATCGCTTAGATATTTTATATGGTATTTGCATAATTATCACATAAGCAGATAAGGCAGATAATCCACTTAAAAAGATAAACACCAAATAAACAGATAAATCCATTTAATGCATAGCATTTAAACACACCGGATAATTAACGATAATTATTTAATCTAGTCAAGAGAGAATCAATTAAATAATAAAGTTTTATCTTGGATAATATTATCCAAATTCATTTAGGATTTATCAAGATAGTGTTAACTATCTAAATCCATTTAGGAATATTCTAGATTTTATTTTGATAAAATCAAATCCTATAATTCAAAATAATGTTGATCTTGGATTATCATTATTTAAATCGTACTGGGATATTACTAGATAGAAACAATTCCATCATAATCCATAAGATAAAAATAAAATCCTATCAACCAAGATTTATACAAATCTTAATTCTATTTAGAATAGACATCTACAATATATCAAACATCACTTAGGATTTTTTCGATAAATTAATTTATCTAAATCCAGTTAAATAGGGATTTTCTTATATATTATCTTTATCCTAATCTATCTAGGATATAAATCCAAAATATAAGGATAACTTGGATTAATATTTATTTTAATCCATCTAGGATTTGCCTTAATAGAATTAAATCTATTCGAAGCCATAGGATAAAAATAAATTAATATTAATACTAATCCTAATTCATCTAGGATTTATTATTGGAGTAAATACATATAAATCCATAGAATTAGATAATATTATATTATCACTATTCAAATCCATCTAAAACTCATATATAAATAAATCCATATAAATTCATATGATAAGAATAAAATATTATATTATTACTATCTAAAACCATTTAGAAATAATATATGAATAAATCCATATAAATTCATAGGATAAGAATAAAATAATATTATCATTATCTAAATCCAACTAGGATTCGTCTAGGAATAAATCCATAGGATATAGATAAAAATTAGATTGTCATTTTCCAAATATAACTAGGATTCATCTAGGAATTAAATCCATATAAATCCATAAACAAAGAAAATATCTAATTAATCCATGATTTAATTCATAATCAAATCCAATATAATATATCAAATCCACAAAAGATATATTCAAATCTTATTTCTAAATTTATCTTGAATACTTTTCAAAATTAATTCCAATGGTTAGGAACCCTAATCGAAATTTGGAAAGTGAAGTCACGGGACGAGGCGATGCGACGTCGCGCTTAGGACGAAAACCAATTTCATCCACTGTTGGGGCTGCTCACGGAGGGACGCCACTGCTGCCCGGCGTCGATGCTGTTGTGTCGTTTCTGACGTCGCTGCTCCCGCGTCACTTCCGACAGTCCGCTTGGCACAACTGCTTCATTGTAGTCGCTGCCTTGCCTCACCGGACTCCAGCCTGGAGAATAAATGAGACGGAAAACACACTTTATTTTCACTAAAATTTTCTTCCACTCCCTTATACAGTAGGAGGCGATTTTTCTCTTCAGCTCTCCTCCGTGAGATCGATTTTTCTGTCTTATTTATTCAAGTCCTAGTATCCCGGTGAGATCAGCCCACACTGATATCGGAATACAGTTCGGGAACCAGCCAAAAGATCTGTGGTCTAGTACTCGACGCCTCACGTGGAGAAGTCGCGAGCAATCGTCGATTCTTTGGAGAATCATCAAGGTATTATTCCTACTCCGTAGAAAAGCATGTTTTAAGTTTCAACTATACTTAAAGCATGTTTAATTCAAGTTATAAGCATGATACATGTGATAATTACGAGAATAGATTTTGTCTAAATAATCTGCTAAATAGATCACTTTTATTATCTGATTTATTTGATGCACCCTTCCGCTGCCTACCCCTTCAGGCTATCCAATTAAAAATGACATATTTCCTAATATGCAAATATATAAGTTTCAAATTTTCATCCTCTATTTAAGACCTGGATATTTTGATAAGCTTAGCACACTCTAGATCAAAATAGAAGTTTGAGAAACACTAGATCAAAATAATAGGAGAATAAATGAGACGGAAAACACACTTTATGTATCCTCAAGATTCTCTAAATAATAGAAGTTGCTTGTTAAATCTATTCGTGCAATATCACATCTTGGGCAGGTGACTAGGGCAGGTGACTTGCTAATTGACACTTCAACGGTCTTTCTCGCTCATTCGTCTCTTAATTCCTCAATTCCTTTGATCTTCCCTTCTTGAGATTTGATCACCCGGTGGAACATTAAAACTACACATTCTCTTGCAAATTCATCAATTTTAACCCGAAATCTCGAGCAAATTCGATAACAAATGAAGCAATAAATTTCATCAACGACTTTGACATAAACCTCGTATTTGAGCCGTGCACGAATGCACAAGTTTCAAGATTAGATGGTTTAGCATTTAGGCTTGCATTTTAGAATGGAACAGTTCTTCTTGGACGACACTCATCTCTCCTTGCGGTTCTCGCCTCTTGATGCAAGAAAACAAGTGCACAACATGGTCTACCTGTGACCAACTTCACCATGGTCTATCAAATCGTGTTCAACTGTTTTTGTGATGGCATGTTCTTGAATTCCAGAAGGACAAGCGCGGGTCGTGCATGTTCATGCTCAACTTGTGGTACGAAGTCGCAAATCTCTGGCAGTACTCCACCCTCTATTTTGGATCTCAAGAATTTCCCTACCACTTCTTGATTTCAAGATTACATTGTGTTGTTGTCAAGCAACTGATCTACAATCTTGTGATATACAAATATGCTTAAGAGGATTTATTATAAATTCAAATAAAACCAGTGATTGATTAACAAAACATGAAATTAGGAAGCTATACGCCTCAAAACAAAACTAACTTAAAAAAGGATTTAGAATATTCTACAACGGATAGTGATATATTGTACAAACTCTGAACCGCTAAAAAATATCAACAGGTGACAAAATAGTAGCAATAGAAAATGTCAACACAGTGTGAACACAATATCAACATAGCATGACTGTTGACACTGTGTTGACATTTCAACACATTTTCTATTGCTACTATTTTATCATCTGTTGACATTTTCTAATGGTCCAGATCATGATTTGGAGTTTGTACAATTTTTAGAGTTTGCATTTGATTACCTTCCTTCTACTATGACCAATTAAACTAAATATTTTACTAATCATAACCCTAAGCAGTGTGCCCATATGAAATACCGTACGTACCATCTCGACTGAAGGAAAACGTAAAAACCAAGTAGGTGATCTTAAATTTCTTACTTGAAATGCCAGAAGCTTTTTGAATGTCAAATAAACTGTTGTGCTACAATAAATCTGATGTTTTTCATTCCTTCTCTTTTTCGAACTTTGCTCGGAGAAATTTCTAACTGCTTAAGGATCAAATGGTCACATATACACAAAAATAGACAACTGTACATAGGCTATTTTACATTTTGTACAAAAAATTGAAACTGCGTCACCCCTGAATTGATGATAGAGGCTTAACCATCTTTAGTGAGTGAGTTAGGACTAAAAAAGTTTTTTTTTTTTTTTTAATTTCTTCTATACTGGTTGAGATCGCGACTTTTTGTGGATATCCAAAACAAGCTCCTCCAGTTCGGGGAAAATTGATATTAGAACAAGTTCGAGTATTCCATATCCGAGTTGCTTCAGACAAACTGTGGACTGCTAGTGATTGAAGCAACGAGATTTAATGCCAGGCAAAATAACAGTATACAAACACACACATGTACACATACTTTCATAGACAAGCATACAGGTGTACTTCTTGGCATAAGCCATGTAGGAAAGATGAGTGATATACCTGAAGAAAATAGTAGAGATCTCTAGTGCACCGTTTGTACTGTTTATGTCCGATCAAACTGACTAAAGTGGTTGGAGCACCATCTGCCAGGAGGAAGGGAATGAGATCATATTCGCAATATTCACACGACAAGGAAGGTCAATCAAAATGAAAGTTTGGATAATATTATCATGCTGTCACAGGAACGGTTACATGCATAGCAAGCTTCCAGAAAAAGCCATAACCAGAAAATTCATCTTATAACATCATCTCCCAGTGACAACTAGAGGAGCTGGGGAGAGTTGTTTTAATAACAAGGAAAAGATGGGGAAAAAACAGAGTCTAAGTAGACGTACACTAGAGAAACCAGCTGCAAAAAAATGAGATATATACAGAGGTAATGCAACAAAGTTGAATAGAAGTCATGGTTCTCAACAGAAAAATGTGAGTACATGTGGGAAAATATATGGGACCATCCAGGGAATCTAGAAATACAAGGAATGTTGAGGAGGTTGTATAGCAGAATTATCTGTCCTAAGTTATTGGCTAAATTAGCACCAGCTTACTACTACATTCCTAACTTAGACAACTGCATTTGTAGTATACAATACAATAGAAAAACATTTGTCTCAAAAAATAGAGGAAGTAGCCAAGATACTTACTGAATAACGTATTTTTCACAAAGCTAGCTCTGCGGGCAGCTTCCAGTTGTTGCTCAAAAGACCCTGATTGAGTAGCTCTCATACCACCTGCTTGTTTTGTAGTTTGCTGAGATTTTTGTGTAGTTTCCAAATTATTTTGTTGAGCACGCAATCTTAGGAAGAATGTGCCCTCTGGCCAGAGAATCTAGTGAGAAAACGATAAATGTTCTTTTTAGAGCAGGAGAAACAGAGCAACAGAATCAAAATATTGAAGAAAAGTTGAGTTGCATAAAAACAGGCAGTTTTTTTTTGCTGATATAAACTAAAAATAGACTACTCAGTATTTGGGAATATTAATCCTATTATTAAGAAAAATATAATATCATTATCAATAATGTAAACGCTGCAGTCCTCCAATTCATTAATTTGTTCAACTGGAAAGTTGCTGGAAGCTCAAGTGTATAACATCATCAGAGTGACATAGAAAAAGCGAGCTTGTCTTATGCTACTCAGTGGACTGGTAGCAATCAGAACACAAATGCTAAATATCGGAGTCTTGCCAAGTAGAAACTACTCAACAATCAACATCAGGAAAATAGAATCATATAGGTGTATTAAAATAATAACTTACATCCTGGACCCATCGAATCCCTTGTGCAACAACATCCCCTCTACGGAGCCACTGGATTTGCCTTAAAAGCCAGTCGTCAATGGCATCTTCCATAACTAACTGCAGTATTTGTTTTGATATCCAAAATACCTGTCTCCTACAATCAGAGAAGATACAAAAATATATTGCTTAAGGATTAGATGATCAGCTTCACAACAGCATGTTTTTTACAAGTAAAAGTCAGTAGATACATCAGTTAATTGCATAATTTCAAAACGAGAAATTTAAACAATGATCACCGATGGCAGCTCTGCCAACTATAAGTACTTCAGTTGCATTTCTTTGTTCTTAGTAGTGACTCTTCGTTTCCTTGTCCTTATTCTATTTTACTTTGTTTATTTCTCTATATTCTGTTTATTCTATTTTACTTTTCAGAGTAGAATCCAATTTTGGCCCTAAACATATGCCCACTTTATCATTTACCTTTTTATTTTTGAATCCCGATCAAACAAAAATGATCCATGTTGGACGGGGCCGTCACAAACCTAACGGTCAATGATAATTAACTATTTTTTTACCTAATGGGAATACTAATCCATAGTTAATTAAAGACTAAAGTCCATTTGGTTCTAAACATATGGCCATTTACGAATTTGGTCCAGAGAATTAAAATAATAAAGCCAAGAAATTACGGTTCAGCCGCCACCTTCTTCTGCGCCCGGCGGTCTCCGCCACCATACTATTCTTCATCTCCCTGCCGACAATGTCCGCCCTTGGTGGTTTCGCCGCCACCATTGCCGCCATGTACGGATCCTCCACCACCTGTTCCATAGCATCTATCGAAGCCATCCAACAAATCCAATGCAGGGATGGCAAATTACTACCCCCCAATCCTCCCTCAGAGAAAACGCAATCGGAAAGGCAGCGCTCGTTTGGGAGAGGACATAAAGAGTAACGTTGATGGCTTTGATCCATCTCTCAATTCCATCTTCCAGCTTGGCTCCACTGCATTCTGCACCTCATCGATGCTCAGCTTCGGTAGCCCCAACCATGAGAGACTTAGCTCCAAATACTCACGGCGGCATACGCCGTACACGGTGCAGCACTCCACGTAGTACCCCGTCGCGGCCACCATCCGCTTCGCGATGACGGGCAGATCGCCGACCAAACTCGGCGGGAGCGCGTCGATTATGAAGTCGCATTTTGTCACAGGCTCCGCTACGGGGACGGATGCATCCTCGTTGCCGTCCTCCTCAACGGAGGCATCATCGTTGGAGTAATCGGGGTGCTTACGGGTAGGGTCAGTCGATCCGCCGCCGCTGCCACCACTCTCGAGCAAGGCTAAACTCATCCTCTAAGCGCAACATCATCTGCTGCAGCCAAATCCTGGCCGCGGGAGCGCTTGTGGGCGACCAGGGGTGCCCAATCGGTGACTGACGGTGATCATCTGGTATATGGAGTGGAGGCAGGTTGAGACGTCGATCGAATTGGACCAAATTAGCGCGTCGAGGGATATGAAGCGGGAGAGCTTATCGCACAATCTACCGTTGAAGTTGCTGAAAATCTTAAAAATATCATCGGAGCCTAGGGCGAAGAAGGTGGGGTGAACCCTAATTTTTTTTTTTCAAATTTTTTGGACCAAATTTGTAAAATGGTCATATGTTTAGGACTTTAGTCTTTAATTAATTATGAATTAGTATTCTAATTAGGTAAAATAAATTAGTCAATTAGCGTTGACCGCCGTCCAAAAAGGACCATTTCCAGGCCGTTTTCGTTTATTTGAGATTCAAAGTTTCAAACATCAAAAAGTAATTCTGGACCAAATTCATAAAAGTAGCCATATATATAGGACCAAAAATGGACTTTAGTCTACTTTTTACCATTACCTATTTTCTGAGTAAGCTTGTATGTGAAAAATCAACATATTAACATTTTCAGTAGAAATTATATAGATATGCTGAGAGTTTCTTCATGCATCATAACTAAATTGACACGCAATCAATGTATGTTAAAAAGAATATGCTGAGAATTACCTAGGTTTAGGTATATGTACAGTATGTATCATAGAATATACATCCACTTAGTGCTAATGCAAATTGACACGCAATCAATGTATGTTAAAAAGAAATATCACCTCAGCCAGCCCCTTCTTTTGAGTTGAAATACATTATCAACTAAATTCAGAACCGGAACGCTTAAATTTGGTGGCGTCCACTGCAAGGAACATTTTATGTCAATCAGACAATGCATAACCCAAGACCATGAAACAATGAAATAGATTGCCTAACAGACTCATATATAACAATAGCATTGTCCCTTATGTGTCTCCAGCCCCTGGAGTAAATAAAGAGTAACAAGATATTGGGTGGGTGGTGCATTAAATAATATTTTATGCATACTAACATTTCCAGTAAAATCAGTTTGAATATGGTCTGAAACTTACAGTAGAAACAACACAAGATCATGAGGAGAAGGGTGAGGACCAATCAACAAATATGAACAGAAGGATATGGGAAGTACCTCTGGGGGCACCGCAGTTAGATCATCTTGTGGAATGGATGTTACCACTAAACTAGACTCCAGATATCTATCAGAGTTTGATTCAGATTTCAACCTCACATTTCGCATGTCATCTGAGTTGAACTTACTGACTTCTGCATCGTGTTTAAAAACCTTATGTGGTAACCCCTCTGAGGTTGACTCATGGTCTGAATGCCACCCTCTATTTCGGCTTGCAGCTTCAACATCCTGATCCCCAAGGTTTAGATCTTTCTCACTTTTGTCATTGTCTGAGAAACTGTTAGTTGACTCCGACATACTAGGCCTGAAGGCCAATTTATTCATATCATCAACATTATAGAGCAAGTTTTTGCTTGTAACAGAAGAACCTTCTCCAGCTAAAGATGAGGGTGAGCCAGCTACTTTCATCAAAAGGCCATCAGAAACCCCTTTGAATTGACGTAATATATCATCCACGGCATCGTCAACATTAACTGTTTTGATAAGAATATTTTGTAAATAAATTTTAAAATTAAGTGTTTGAAAGCAATATTGAAAACAAGAAGGTCAGGTCCCATGAAAATGTTGAGTACGGAGCCTGAAAAGAAGTTGATCAATCCACGACCACAGCAACGGTTTAGGCATTTGTACTGTTTACATTTAGGTCCAGCCCAATTCCTATAGGGATAGGAATAGGATTACCTAAAAATATCTTCTCTCGTTGTAAACTGTATCCGACAATTATACTCCATATAATGAAATATCTGGCTTAGCATCGCCCTCAGATATACGTAGATACACATCATATTGAAAAGGTAAACAATTCTTGTGTTTATTTCGTTTATGTTTGTGCTATCTGTGTTTATTTCCTAACAGAAAATGTGAAGGCCTAACTTTTGACTAACAATTCACTCTTCAAAGCATCTAGTTTATGTAAGACTCCATGACACGTATGATAGAACTAACTGACTATTAGGTTGGATATGAGTATTTATAAAGTATGAACAATGTAGTTGAAAATGAAACTCTTTAGCCAGTTTACAACCAACAAAGGATGATAGTGAGGGAACAAGCTATTATTGTTAATGGATTTAATGAAGCATCATAGTGCATACAGATAGACTAATTCAAGTGAATACCTGAAAAGGATCCAACAAAGAGAAGGCACATACCTGCCAGAGATCTCATCACTGACGCAGATTTCCCAAAAGAGTAATTCTTCATTGATGAAAAACTATAATTAGTTCAGAAGCCATACTAAATGTATATGCTTTGAACAGATAACTAAATGCATACCTTGGAGGAGGCACTAAGAAAATCCCACACTTCGTGTTGCTCAGCTACATTAGCAATTGATAAGAGATCCTATTAAAGACAGAACATCAGTAGAGAAAGCAACATTGTCTCTGTACCAGAAGGACTAAATAATTCATACTTGAAGATACTTGTCTAGTTGAATACAGCGTTGGTGGACAAAAGCACCCTCTGTACTTGAAGAGAATATCCTTTTGGGAGGCAAATGTAATGTATAATTGGCAATATCCTTAAGATGCCTATGCAATCTCTCAAAGTTCCGATACCTGTAGATAAAGTACCCCAGCAGAGGAATTAACTATGGATAATAAATGATCAATCCAAGAACTTTCACATGTTGATGAAGCCAGTGCAGTTGCAAGCTCTGAGCTACGCTTCATTGCACACCATATTAGGTGCTGGCCTTGCTGTTAGTGTTTTTTTATTCATTTTTAGTTTTTATGCAATATTTTTGTGCCCATATACTGTCAGAATCCAAATTGTAACATCAAAATTAACAAAACAGACAAAAACCGCTCATATGCGTAGATGCCTAGGCCATTTTTTGTAACATTGGTTACAACTTACAAGACAAAGCAGCAATATGTTATAAACATAATTTTTTAGTCTAAAACTGCGACGGAAATGTACCTCCTTTTCACAAACCAGGTGGTTCCATTAGCATCTGTAACAGCGATTGAGTAAACTGCAAAAGATGTCGAACCAAGTTTCTCAAAGTATGCTCCAATAACCTGCAGCATCAAGGATCTCTCATCACCCAATGCGTAGACTATCCCCAGGCAACAGTAAATAAAGGTGGTCTACAAATGCTCTGACAAGCTAAAGGTGTAACACATAACAATTAATGCAATTCCAATATGGAGAAGCCACAAGTGACATAATTATTTGCTTGTATTAGTTAGATGCCGACTCTTTAACATAATGAATTAAACAGTACTACAGTTAGAAGAGTTGCAGCATACGAAATGAACACTTCGTTTCCAGAAAAGTTAATCCTGTAAAGCTAGTTTTTCATGAATAATAATTTCTTTTTCAATATATAAGTAAAGTTGCGCAACACATAAATAATTCACTGCCATACCCGACATCTAAGCTTAGAAGCATGCACTCCTTCATGACGTAATACAATGTCCGATTTGCTCATCAGGTTAAGTACATTAAGTTTATTACCATCTGCACTGTAGAACTCATTAATGATAGGTGTACTGCCTTCACTTGTATACATATCTTCCCGGTTTAACTGAACTGTCAAGGCAGAGGTGCTGTTTGATCTTTTAAGCTTATTTCTGTTTTCATGGGAAATAACAGCAGGGCTATCCAGTTCATAAACTGAAGATCTTCCTTTTGGAACCACCTCCATAATATGCTCTTGGTAAGTGCTTAAAGCATCAATATTCAGGCTAGTGGACTGCGATTCCTGCAGGGGCCTGGGAGGTAGCTGCATGGAAACTTTGTCCTCTATTCGAGGATATTGTTCAGGCTTCTGTTTGGGTACTTCAGTCACCAAATCCTGTGTAGGTGATGGGCCACTAACTGAATCTGGAACTCCTGAAGCCTGAACACCTTGAGCAGCCTTTTTCTGGATTTTCTTTTTGTAGTTTCTTCCAATAGTCCACATGTTTTCAAGATTTTCAGGCATAAGAACTTCTGTTCTTCTCTGAGTTGCAGCCTCAAACTGTTTAGCCCACTCACCATGTCGTATATGAGTTGGTTCACTCTCACTCATACTAGATAAGGGATTGCCTGAGCTACCTGAATCTAGTACCTTGTCATGATCCAGTCGAGCCAATGATAAACTAGCCTCTTGATAGTTCAAAGCCGATCTTTTTCTCAAATTAGAATCACTGCTTTGACCACGTTCTCTCGAAACTTGGTGGTCAGGGTTATGGCCACCCCTCACATTAGGAGATTTGTCGCTGGACGACCCACTGAACCCCTCATTATTGTAGGCAAGAATAATATATTCAATCAACTCATTAATATACCTGAGGAGGGGAATGGTTAAAGCGTTAGATGCCAATGGTGCAAGTGCACAAGGAAGTCGCAATTTTATCTACTTAAAAGATGACATAAACAGATCAACGCATGAATAAGAATGAATAACTAAACAGGAACTCTCCAAACAAAAATTATAATAACATACTATATCAGTGTTGTTAGGGTCGCGGGTCGGTCCGGGGCGATGAGGCTGGACCCCGGGTCGCGGGGCGAGGGACCCACGAATCGGGGCGCAAAATTATTTATTATTTATATATTAGTAATAATAATGATTAAAGATAATTCACTATAATATAAATAGTATATTTACATAACAGGTAAAAAATATTTTTAAAGTTCAATTTTGACATTGGGTAGAAAAGAATTATTGGAGGAATTATAATCAATTTACTTATTATAATATTTAATTAATGGATTTTATAATAGAGTCATTTTGGAAAAAGATGAAAGATTGGAAAAAATAATAAATTATTATTTTATTTCTCTTCATTTAAATAAACATAATTGTTATTTTAAATCTCTTCATTTAATTCATAAAACAAATTATCAAATAAACATATAATTATTATTTTATTTCTCTTCATTTAATTCATAAAATAAAATTAGGTAAAATGAAAAGCTCCATAAATAGAGATTGTAATGTTCTAAAGATTACTAAATTAGCTTTATATAAACCTAAAATTAAATTATAAATATAAGGAATTAATAAAAATATGTTACTTATACAAATAATAACAATAGAAATAAACAATAATTGATGGGGTAACAATAGAAATAAACAATAATTGATGGAGTACAAAGTAATTTCATTTCCCAATGTAGTCACTATCTATCTCTCTCTCTCTCCCCTCCCCTCCCATCCCTCTTCTTTTTTCTCTGTAAAAGCAAAAAAATTGCAGCCAACCGGCGAACCAGGGCGGACGGCAACAGGTAAGCCCCCGATCCGTCTCTAGCTCCAGTCGCCCCGACCGCCCAGAGCGCGCCCCGACGGCGCCCCACGTATCTCGCTCGGCTCACCCATGTTGGGGCGAAGCCGGGCTCGATCATGGCGACCCGCGCCCCGAGCGCGCCCCGGGCGCGTTTTTGACAACACTGTACTATATAGGAATAAACCCGTACAGCAAGATCAAAGTTTCAGAGTTATCTAAAATTTTGAACCAAACTTAACAAATCAATAAATTGAAATCTGCACAATTTTTCTTGAGCCAGTTAATTCATTGCTTGAGCAGATTGCTGATACATAAATAAGAGAGAGCCTAACTGAGTTATTATATCAACATTGTACATTTCTGTCTAATGGATGTTTAATAACATAAAAATGAATTGATCCTTTGTTACTATTAAGTTTTAAAAGAAATTACTCATTCAGGGTCAGCATCACTTGTTACACCATTGACCACTCACATTGTATTCGATACAGTTGGTCACATAGTACTACAACTAGATTGACAGTCTCCATGTCTCCATGACATAATTGCTTCCTAATGCTTCAGTCAACATTATGTATTCCTAATGTAAAGGCTTGCCAAGTCCTACACGATTTTCCAAGTTTTCAATTCCTTATTTTCATTTAAATCAACAATTTCCACATGCATGGCAATAAATCTTTCACTTATTCAATAGTTGGGGGCATAGTCCTTATTAAAGCCCAAATTTAATGTCTGCAATGGATGCCATATATGCTGCTATGAGTCATGACTAGCTTGTTTTCATGTAGTAAGTAGTTCTCACCCCTTCCCATTTGCTCAAATTGCAACAACACTTGGCTCTATTAATTTGTTACAGAACTTTGGATACAAATGATTAGAGAAATAAAGGTCCTAACATGCAGCCTATGGCTGCATAGCTAAGTGCTAATAAATAAATTTCCAGCTCTACACATTAGAATCCAAAATTACTTAATTCTGGCTTTATGACTTTGTATCTGTGGGATTATACATTGTAAAGTATGATCAGGTCATATCAAAATAAATTCCAGTTTATTCTGCCTAATATAATCAAATAACAAGGCAGGTGATTGTCTTTGCCAAACTTGTTTTCTACAAATTTATTTAATTGAAAGTTAATGTTACAGCTTTCTAGTTATTGTCAACATGCTACCATCAGCCAAAATATGGTTTTAACATAACAAACATCAAAATAGGTTGCCTTCTATTTCTGCATTGCATCATGTAATAGGGCATAACGAACCAACGTTTTTCTTTGTAAAACATCTAGAGAAATGCATCTTACGAGGGACTTGCGAAATTCAAAAGGGGTTGCACAACCAAACAAGTTAAGAGTTCGCGAGCAATGCAGCGAACTAAAGGGCATTGAGCTTCCCTTGGTCTCAGGACAACAGCCAAAAGTCCAGCCATGAGCCGTTGAAGAACCTAAAATATTACAAAGTATTAGCAACTATAAAATTTTAACCAAGAAACAAGGAAAAATTAGTAAGGCAAATGATACTTCTGAACTAAAACACTTTTACACCTTGTACTCACTCTCTGACGATATCAAAGCAGGGTGAAGCTCCTTAGAAGCCAGGAGATGATGTTTCAACCTTTCATCCCTTTCCTCAGAAGACAATGTCCCCATAACATCTGCACCAATAGCTGCTTGGTTCCCTCTGAAGAGATCAAGGTGCTCCCCTATCAGGTCCACTACATCCCTGGAGGATTGCAGGAAGAAGGGTCACTTGCTCATCATATATTATTCAGCTTGGATCATTTTACAACTTTATCAAAGTACACATATAAAAGACCGACAATACCTTGTCAACAAGTCAACAAGGTTTAATTCTTTGATTCTAGCAGATACTTCTTCCAGAACATCCATGACTATAGCATATATTAGTTCTGGTGCCTCTCTGTCAGGTGTAATTTCAGAATACCACAAATCTGTGACGAAATCGTGTAGAAGTTTGTTGACAAAATCCTCAATAGCAGCTTCAACGGGGGGTGAATCTATTTTTCTTTTCCACTTTTTGGGAGGTAGCGGAATAGTGAGTCTGACATCATTTACAGATAGCTGCTTCTTTTCTAAGTGTGATAAGTACGATGCTGTCCTGTTGTTCCGAACCTTCCATCGGAATTCCACCTTATTTAATAAAATTCTCAGTCCAGAGACCAAGAGTATGGCTATGGGAATATTCATCAACATTGACTTACTGCTGTCTGCAAGTAACAATATATGCAGAAACCTGATCAGTAACAATATATTCACCTCACATAGTTGCAGAAGAAAAAAAGAGCTTAGTAGTTACTCCAATATTTTATGATCTCATGTATCTAACCAAAAACTTATAAAAACACAAACACTCGTTAAGTTATTTCACATGCGTTTCAAACTACCAACGAAGCACAAGCATGTATCATAAACATGCAACGAAATCAAATGAAACCAAACCCTAACATAAGGCTATAGGAAACTAAAACAAACTTCTTAGCAACTGAAAAACTAATGCAAGATCACGAAATTAACGAAGCAGTGTCGTCATCGCAACTCAGGATTAATCAATCTCCACAAAACCAATAAAGTGCAGATAAATTCAAGTACTTACGCGTCAAGAAGTAAGACACAGCGAATATGCAGATACTCCACCACACAGTTCGAAGCTTAGCTTCTTCAATTAGATCCTGTATACTCTCCATCGCTCTACTCATGATTCAGGAACCCTAAAATCCTTCTTTTTCTTGGTTACAAATCAAGCTAAGTACTAATTGAGAAACTATTGAATGACCTGCACACAATCCGTCAGAAGCTAAAAGTAAAACATTTTGAATTTGAACTACACAAATAGTAATTCCGCCAACATTTCTTCGAAATTAGGATCACAATAATACAAAATTGAATTATTTCAAAATTGCGAGTAACTTTGACTCTTTGAGTGGGACGAATTTCTCTTAGTTTCCCTGTGTTTTTGCTCGGGTCATGGTTTCCATTTTGTGGGAAGGAGAGAGAAAAAGGAAAGTGTTTGGGGAGGTCGTGACGGCGTAGTATAATCGCTGTAAATTAAATGTCGACATTTAGGGTATCCACTATAGGCGAACACGCCCAATAGTCCCGCCCTGGTTTTTGTCTATAGCCCAGTTTTGTTGTCCACGGCCTAAAATTCTATTTTCACCACTATAGTGAACACCTCCAATAACTCATAAATTTTGTAATTAAAATAATTGCAGTGTAAATAAATAGAAAACGAGGTAATTAGGGCTGAATATTCGTTGTATTGCAAACCGGTAAAATTATACAACGAATAATTAAAATAAAATACAACTAAAAACTCCGCCACCGTCTACTCGGTGTCGGAGTCGGCTTCCTCGTCGTCTTCTTCTTCTTCTCCTCATCCTCTCTCGCTGCTGCCGGCCGCGGTTTCCCCAGGAGCATTATCAACCAACCCCAGTCGACTCTCAATCCGAGTGATGAGCCGCTTGTAGACGTTCCTGACGTACGAGTCAGTTTCCCCTGCGTATTTGCTGCATAGGTCTTGCAGTTGTTGCATCAACTGCACGTCTATGGTATTGAACAAAACCTCGTGGGGTTGCACCATGGGCTGTGGGATTGGGGCGGGCGGAGGGATGCGCGAGCCGGACGCAGCCGCCGATAGGCGGGAGGCACTTCTACCCCATCTGGCGCTGCGGATAGAGGCCTGTTGTCCCGGGGGGCGTCGTCGCCTAGTGTGAGTAGCGGCTGGCTCTTCTACTTGCTCGTCGGACTGCTCGAACTGGTACGAGCCGCTTCCACTGCTGTATTCCCCGGCAAGGTTGTGGCTTGTGCGCTTCGGCCCAGAAGCTGTGCCCACCTCTTGCGCCACGATGGACCTGAATTTCGGACAATCTGCGAGGACAAGATACTCCTCCCACAAGGTGAACTTCGGCCAGCCCTCCGTGTGGTATTGGCCCTCCGACAGGTTCTTCACATCCGTTGCGCTTCGGCCACTCTCAGCGTGGCGAAGGTTGTTCTCGTATGGACGCGAACCGCTTGGTAGCCCGGAGAATCCTACCCCACTTTTTTCGGAGCTGTTCTGGGTCGCGCCTCTCGGCGCCGTCGGGTTTGAACTCCACGTACGCTAACATGACGCTCCTCCAAAAGCTCCCCTCGGCCTGATCGGTGCCCACCACGGGGTCCGAAGTGATAGCATCACACGCCTACGCCACGGCAATGCTCTCTTGTTTGGTGTATGGCTTGCCCCGGTTGGACCCAGAACCAGAGCCACCGCTGCCACCAGCGCCACTGCCCTCGCCACCCGCAATGCGTATGCCGCTGCCCGAGGGTCCACCAGCGTTGCTGGTGCCACGACTGCCGCCTCCGCCCCTACCGCCACCCGCGGCCCGACTGCCGCTACCTTCTCGGGTCGGAACTGGGGTTTCCACCCGTGCTGCCGGCGTATCTGGGATGCCAGAACTAAGCAGACCCATCATAGTATCAAATGCGTCTTGATCTGCTTCGGTGAACGAAGATTGGCTGGCTTGGAAAGGGGAACCCGGACGCGGCTGGTGAAGCGCGTCTAGGTTGGGTCTATAATCTCCAAAAGCGGATCGACTCAGATTCCGCTGTAAAGGTGGGGGCGTTGGAGAAGACCTCCACGACTGAGATGGAGGAAGGGGTGGACTCGATGCCCACGATGGGGGAGATTGATTACAACTCCAATGCTGGGACGGAGTCGAGCCAAAGCCAGACGGCTGAGAAGCATAGGCGCCAAATCCCGATGGCTGTGAAGGATAGCCCGACGGATGTGATGGATTGCTGCCATAGCCCGATTCCTAAGAGTTGGGTGATTCGTCGTCGCCTCGGTGCATTTTTAGAGAGTGGTTGTGTAGATAGTGAGTGGATGGATTTTGTGAAATGGTGAAAAATAGGTGGTGGGGAGTGGTATTTATAGAGGTAAATAAAAAAAATTCGAAATTGAATCCGCCGCGCCGGTTGTCCGCCCCCTATGGGCGCCGCGCCTATAGGCGCGGCTAATTCTCCCCAGCCGCGGGCTCGCCCCAACCCCGCGTCCGCCACCCCTACCGCCCCCAAATGTTGTCCGCCCGCCCTCTGGACAACTTCCCCACTATAGCCGCCCGCCATCCGCCCCAACCCGCGGCTATAGCCGCGGGCTCCCCATAGTGGACACTCTTACCTATGCTTGGTTGTACTGTCGCGGGCGAAGTGACGGGTTTACCCTTACTATCATTACCTGTGGAATCCAAATTCCAACGTGCAAAAGAGTGCACATTATTAATGATAAAATAGTGGATAAACAAGATTCGTATAATTAAACTGAATTAGATGTCCGGTGGTAGGTAATACTCCCTCCGTCCGCTATTAGGAGTTCTATTCA
Source organism: Salvia splendens (assembly GCF_004379255.2). Taxonomy (NCBI): domain Eukaryota; kingdom Viridiplantae; phylum Streptophyta; class Magnoliopsida; order Lamiales; family Lamiaceae; genus Salvia; species Salvia splendens. The sequence goes on along the minus strand of NC_056036.1, from coordinate 23,017,477 downwards.
TGGACGGATCCAAATGGAGGTGACTAGGAGCTAAAGCCCTTAATGAATTTATTTTTTAAATAATTTTCTATTATTTTTTTGTGAAATTTATTGATATCTAATGTAAATTATTGTATAACAGCTCTTACGAATGATGAAAATTGTCCAAAAATATACATTGAAATAAAAATTAGAAATCTCAGCCCCTATCGATGTATATTTCTACGTCCGCCTCTGGTCCCATTTATGGTCGGCACAGGTTTTTAAGAAATGTTAAGAAAAGTAGATGGGAAAAAGTTAATGAAATAGGGAGTCTCACTTGTATATATTAGTTTTAGATAAAATGTGAGTGAAATGAGTCAGTGGAAGGTGGGACCCTATTATCATTTATGGTAAAAGTGAACCGTGACTCTTATTCTCGGACGAACTAAAAGAGAAAAACGAGACTTCTATTCGCGGACAGAGGGAGTACATCATCCATCTCATTGAAATGTTTTTCTTTTGGATTGTCCAATTAAAATAAAATATTTTCTAAAATAAAAATATCATCATCTTTACTTTTTCCTTCTCTTACTTTATTCTTTCTTTATTGACTCACAAAACAACGCTATATGAAATATCAAATCAAAAAGCAAACATTTCATATTTAATGTGACAGAGAGAATACCAGTAGGAATAATCATTTTTTATACAAAAAGAATACACATGAAATTAATAAATTTCGTCCAAGTCTTATTGTTCTTATTGGATTCACTTGTTAGAAATTTGATAATTTCGAATCGGTTTAAGTAGGGCTCGAGTAATCATTAAAAATAATATTATTTTTATTTTTTAATCAGATTCAAATTGTGTAAAGTTTATATCAAACATTATTCTTTGGATGCGTCTTAGATAAAATTTCTTTTGTACAATTATTTAAACACATCGGTTTTCGGTTTTGTCCAAAAACATACTCCTATAAAGAAAATTTAGAAATTTTTATTATTATCTACAGTTATTTTAATATTTTTAGTATTCCTATATATCAAATTAAAAATATATTGAATTTGATATTAAATATTTGTTGTTAAACTAAATTAAATTTAAAGTAAATAGAAAATGAGAGAGATGTATACGAAACTAAAAATGATAAGAATACAAGAAAATGAGGAAAGAGAAGGAAGAGATGTGAGCGAAATATTAAATACAAAAACTAAAATACTACCTTCGTTCCATAAAAATATGGACTATTTCCATTTTAGTTCATCCCTTAAAATTATGAACTTTCTAATATAGAAAACTTTTTTCTTTCTAATAAATTGGAACTCATTCACCACTAACAATACTTGAATCATTTTATTATTTCTATCGCTCTCTTACTTAACCAATTGTGTATTACAATTCGTGCGCATTCAAAAGTCCGTAATTTTAAGGGGATGGAGAGTCTCACTATCTATCTTAAAACTAAAAAGTGAAAAAGGAAAAAAGTCCAAAAATAGTGCAAAAGTACCTCAAACATAATTAAGTCTTTGTCCAAAGATATATGATGATATATTTTTGTCAGGATCGCATTTTGCTAAAGATAGCGAAAGCAGGTAAACCGCGACTAATGAGAAGGATTAAAGAAGCGGGGAAAGAAAAGGGGTAGAGCTTGAGAAATTTGCACAAGGCCAAGTCGATTGATATCATAAAATAGAAGCCAAGTATTCAATTACATGGTCTTGGAAATAGGATAAACATCTCATCAATGAATCAGAGTTTGATGGTGAGATTCTACAATTCTCACTTCACAAAAGCACAGCGGAATAAGTCCTTACTAAACGACTTCGTGTATGAAGACACAAATCGTTGGAAGATCAACTAGATTATTTAATAACATCGACTTCGATCATCACTTCATCCTCTTGACGTTCAACCTGCACATTTATAAATACATGCAGGGTTGAGTACAGGAGTACTCAGTTGACACGTGCCGAAAAGCAAAACATACATTATATAGTTTTCAAGCCATCACAGTAACACACGAGGGATTTTCTTAAAAGGCCCGAGCTTACTAAATTCTTTTGTGAGCTAAAATTTCGACTGCAGACTAAGTTCTTTCATCATTCATAATTCGCCATATCTAAACATTCAAGTGCCGGGAAGGTGGTCACCTCCCACGGTCACCCATCATTCCATGTCATTCCATTCCATTCATCAAAACAAACATTTATGGCATGACAACACCTTGAAAAGAATCATAGCTCCATTTTGAGAAAAAAATGAAATTTCATAATTTCACAAGTATTTGAAAATAAATAGCGTAACACGCTAATTAGTACTTGAACTATTTCTCCTTAAAAAGAATGCATGCACCCAATGGCATAGCACCTATATCTTTAGTCTTGTCTCATAGGATCTCTAGTCTTTTCTCGGGCTTCACTAAGTTGTAGGATTTATTTATCCACTTTAACTAAATCCAGAGAAATTCTATTATCTTTAAAATAAACATTTGGGTACCTATTTGATAAAGTATGGATTCTTGGAAAATCCCCTTCTAAATCTTTTCTTTGAATTTTTCTTAAGGCTGCCCATGGCGTCGCGGGGCGACGCCGGTCGGCCCATTCGCTCCTCCAACTTCAAAATTTTTCATCTTCGGAAACTTAGTAAATTATTCGGGAATTAATTAATTTAGCTCCAACTCAAACTCTTAAATTAATTCAACTCCAACATAAATAATTACTCACTCGAGCTCCAAGCTTAAATCCTTAAATTAGTTCCAACCTCGCGTAATTAAATCTCGGCTCAAATGATTACAACTTTGGCCCATACTAATTAATTTCATAAGGTGGCCCAATCAACAATGAATCGACCCATTCTTAATAACCTCCTTGGTCCAAAACTTTAATTTGATTACGGCCCAAACTAACTCAATATACCAATTAAGTACTTAAAGGGCAAGATTCGGCCACACCAATTTATTTAGGCCCATAGCCCACCTTATTTTATTTAAACACCAATGCCCACTTCATTTAAAAGCTAGAGGAAATCGGCCCACACTTTTATTTAATTAAAGTGGGCTCCAAAATAAATTACCCAGCTCAATATACTCCTTATTTGGTCAACTCCGTTTCCTCTCATTGTAATTCAAAAATTTTGGAAACCCTTTGGTGGGCTGCGAAAATGCGGTTTTTTTATTCAAGTTATATGGAAGAGATAACTGAACCAGATGGATCAGTTAGCAAATATCGTTGCCACTTGATCAAGTTGATCTCGCTTTCACACGCCACCAATGTAATTTATAAACTCCCAATTTTGCACCACTTTAACAGTAAAACGACAAATTCGGGGTCAATCCCATAGAGAAGCTAGTGTATCAAGTGTGTGAGTAGTGAACAGGGGGTTGGCTGCTGCCACGCTTTACTTTTGGGAGTTTTTAACTACTGATTTTAACTTAGGCAGAAAAGTAACTAACTACTTGCTCAAGGGAACTTTAACTACTGGGTCAAGTAAATCTAAGACTGGAATGAAAATTAACTACTCAGAACAGTAAACACGATGATGAAAACGAAAGCAACTTTGATTAAAACTAAAACTCAGAACAGTACAGCGTGAAATTTTAACTAAGCTAACACTTCGGAACTACGAAAGCAAGTAAACCGAGGAGATCCTCGGCGAGAAACTTAAGAATACGCCGACAGATATCAAGTATTCTGCAGCTCCCTCAATCGCCCTTTCTAACTAAGCATTACTTCATCTAAGATATCTAGGGAACTGAACTAGAGAGCTAAACTAAACTAAACTAAAGACGGAAAGTAAAGGATCCCCCCCTTTTTAATGTGGTGGCACATCCTCTATTTATAGGCTCGGTGATAAGGCTAATTTCATGCATTGGTTAGGGGGTTGAATTCATGCATTTACGAGGTCTAACACAGTTGTTTTAGCCAGGTGTGTAGAAAGTTTCGCCAGGTCCAGGAAAAAAGGAAGACAAGTGCCTGGCGAAGGAAATGTGGCGATAAAAGTGAGCAAATTGAAGGAAAATGACTAGACGGAGGAGGTCGTGAAGCTGAAGGGCAGAATAGAGATTTCTGCGAAGGCTTCTAGAAGACCACCTCCACATCTATATAAGGGAGAGAGCATGCAATGTAAAGGAGTTCGGATCTTTTTTCTTTTTGCTCTCGGTTCACTCACGCACACTACACACTTAGGTCTCAAAATTCGAGGGATTTTGGGGGGTTCATTTTCAGCTTGGTTGTCGTGTAACACCGTCCTCACGTAGGACGAAGATAAAATTTACTGCTTTTATTTCATTTGTTGCTGCGAATTTCACCGAGCTTCGCTGCTCGAAGCTCGGCCTTGTTGACTGTTGAATTTTTGTTTTTCGTATTCATGCAATTTCTGTTTTCCATAATGATGGAGTTGATTTCGAGTTTAGATGATGTTTGTTTCTGAGTTTTTAGTTATTTACTTGAATGGATGCTTTTCGCACTTGATCTGTTGAGATGGAGTAAAATCGTGGTTGGATTGTCGTTGATCGGAGCAGATTTGTTGAATCTGAATCCATGGAGTTGATTTTGGTCTTAATTTGGTTCGGATTACTTGGATCCGGAGTGGATTAAGCATCCGGCGTGTGGATCTGAAGCAGAGTTGTCTGATTGTGCATGAGTTTGATGTTTCATTTCTGTTTTTTGTTTACTTCGTCTAGTAGAAGTAGATCTGTTGGTTTCCGGTTAATTGTTCGTTTCCGACGTCCGAACCTGTATGTCCTGTTTGAATCTAGTTATTTGCTCTGTTTTCTTCATATCCGCGTTTGAATCAGGTAACGAGATGCAGCTTGTTGTTAGTTAAATTCATAGTTTGTTATTTGCAGCTTTTCTTCCGTACCTTACTGTTTTGGGGAGATGGTCCCCACTGCTTGCATCCTTTATGTCTAGCTAATTTAGGTAGTTGCTTACCAGGTCAAGGAAATTTGTTAGTCAGATATCTCGTAGTTACAAATATGTTCCAAGCCTGCATGATGTTTACAGTTTCCTAGGTCTAGTGTTAGATTTAGTTCCTGAGTCTAGTAATAGTTTTCCTCAACCCAAATTTGCGTGGCAGCAGCCATTCACTTTTCTAGAGTCTTCTAAATGCTTTCTTACATGTCCATCTTCGTGGGATCGATCCCTACTTCCCTATACTAATTCATAGTATAACGGGTTGAGGGTTTTGAAGGAGGAATTTGTGTGTCCAACGACTGAGACTTCTGAGATCCTCTGAGTTCCCAGACCTCGTGATCTAGTGGATTCTCTGGGTTTGAGAAGCCTGACCTAGCATAAAAGCACACACGGTTCCGAGCAAGCTTTCAAATGGCGCCGTTGCAGGGGATGGATGACGTAGTTTATGATTGTGTTTAGAGATTTTGGCGTATATAGTTTTGATTTGTTTTTCTTTCTCTTTATTTTCAGTTTATGAGCAGAGGCTCACGGTTTGGACACTGGGGTAACTCATCTGGGTGGAGGAACGATTAGTTCACTTGGCAGGTCAAGGACACAACATCTACAGTCACCAACAAATCGGGATTATCTACGGGAGATCCATTTCCGTTTGGTTCGGGAAGTGACGACGATTGGAGTTCGTCAGGAAGGGATGATCCTAAGTCATCTTCAGAAATAGATACAGAGGAGGCAGAGATCAGAGACACAGATACAGAGGAGGCAGAGATCAGAGACATGACCCAGATCCGGAGATCGGTTCGCTCACTGCCCATTTAGATGGTGAGCCAGCCCAGGCTATAGTCATGAATCCGCCTCAGAGGGCCATCGATATTAAAACAAATGTGCTAGGAATTCTACCGACGTTCTCTGGATGTAGGAACGAGTGTCCATACGAGTTCTTGAATGAGTTTAGCAAGCTGTGCAGTACTCAGAAAAGGCCCAACGACACAACAGAGGAGGATTATCGCCTACGTGCAATCCCATTTGCCCTGAAGGGAAAGGCTAACACATGGCTACTTAGGCTACCTCCAGATTCGATCCGTACATGGAGAGATTTCAAGTTGGAATTTCTGGATTACTTTTTCCCTTCAAACAAGACCAACACTCTGAAGAAGGAAATCGTGGAGTGTAAGCAGGATTATGATGAGTCTCTTAGTCAGTATTGGTCGCGGTTTAAAGGATTGTTGGATGCTTGCCCGAACCATAGAATGACCGAGACAAAGATTTACTATTTGTTTTATGAAGGAGCCAACCCTGAGTCAAAGGATTTGATGAATTCCTCGAGTGGAGGAAATTTTACGAAGAAGAGGGGAAGTGAAGCGAGAGAGATCTTGGGGAAGTTGATGTGTAATTTTAGGTCGATTAAAGCAATATGGTTTTGCACTCAAGTTCAATTAATTAACTCTAATATTACGACGATACTGCAAGAGTACAACGTCGAATGTAGTACTTTGAGTGTCGATCCACAGGGAAGGAAAGATTATTTAATTCTAAGACAAAGAAAACACATACTAAAAGGTGATTTGATTTGAGGATTTTGATTTCAAGATTAAGCTAAAACAATTTCAAAAGATTAAACAAGCAAGACGAATCAAGAGAGGAACGTGTTACTCCAAACATTCACGGATAAAACGATGATTTATTCTAATGTCCAACTCTATCGTATGAATTACGGGACTTCAATATCAATTCATGATGTTAGCACTAAACATGCTCGACATACAATAGCTTAAGAATAGTTGAACAAATATTCAATAAACCAATCTTCATTAATCTAAGAAACCTACGGATGCGCGAGAATTAAAGATCAACTACTATAAGCTCAAGCAATCCATTACCACATTATCGTCTAAACAACTCTAATTGATAATTCGTCACCACAAGGATCTATCCTATTCAAAGTTAAAGAGACATCCGATTAGGATTAATGGAACTACTACTACTACAAATGATTCACCAAAAGTAATAGATTCAAACAAGGAAATTATAGCGAAGACGATCATAAGATAAAGAAGAACATAGTATAAATCAAACAACTAATTCATCCATCTACATGTTTGGAGCAACACTTGAGTTCTTAGCCGACCATTACAAAACTAGGAAGCATGAATGATAGATCTAAAACCATAGAAACCTTGAAGGAGTTGATGATGAAATGTTTGAATAATCTCCCCCAAGCAACAATCGGCAATGATCTCTTCAATTTTCTCCTTCCAAAGTCAAGCTTCTCTCCAATCCTTCCATTCTCCTTTTTTTTTCGCCCGTTTTCTCTCCTATTTCCCCTGTTTTTATCCCTTCAACCTGTTAGGGTTTTGTATACTAGAAATCACCTTTCGAGTGATTGGATACTGTAAAACTCTAATGGTTATTTTCCAATAAATGCAACAGATTATTTTTGTCACAATGTTGTTATGTTTTACATTTAATGGTTATTTATTGCATATTTAAATGTATGAGCAAACGTAACAAAGTCTAAGTCTTTGTTTTAGTAGACCGGTTGTGGGCGTTGTCCAATTTAAGGTAACACGGTCAGTTCTAAACAAAGAAAAATAAGAATTTCACAACCTAGATAGGCCTAGACTACCTATCGCGAAAGGTTGCAATGTCAGTCCGATTATTTCTAAACCTTATTGAAATAAGATGACGTTGGTGTGGTATAGCACTAAATGAATCTAACAGCAAGACGAGTCTTTATGCTATCTACTGAAAGACGAGGTCTTGAGAATTAATTTCTTAATCAATGTACGTTAGCATTGAGCATACGATATTGAGTATCCACTACTTTGACTTACCAAAGGTGCGAGTTTTTCGTAACCCCGATCCAGGTATATTGGGTAGTGGTGATCATTATCTAGAGGTGCTAGGATTGCTATTATGTTGAAACGTGCGCGAGGAGAGTCTCGTTTGATAACATCCACAAGAGGAGCTCGAAACGAGGTTTTATTATTCGGAACCTAGCTAGTTGGAGTTTGATTACTCTATGAATAATAAATAAGTATTTCTTGCTAAGTCCACTCTTGGAATTCGAAATATGTTAGTTAATTAAGTCTATAGCAGACATTAATTAATTAATGGATGTTTCCATCTTAAGCGCGGGAAATAAATCAAATACAATTAAAGGAAACCCGGAATACTTGTAATTTCAGATTTGGAAGGCAGTGCAATATTACTTCTGTAGTGGCTGCTCATAATATTCCAATATAAGCTTATATTAAATTGTGGGTTCAATTTGATTAGTAAAAAGCTAATTGGGTGAGGCCTGTTCCAGATTCTTCCTTAGATCCCTGACTGGGCCCGATATGTGACTTATATAAATAGGAGAATAAAGGCAACAGAAAACACAACAATTATTTTACAAAATTTTCGTCCCCCCCTCTTGAGAGAGTTTTCGAAAATTGTGCTCCCTCCGTGAGCTGAGTTCTGTCTTCCATTATTCGAGTCCTAGTACGTTGGTGAGATTTGCCCACACAAATATCAGCGTATAGTCCGGGACACCAGTCAGAAGATCCGAGGTCTTGTATTGAAGATCTTCACGTGGAGACGGAGCAAGCCATCATCGATTCTTGATTGAATCAACGAGGTAAATTGGCTAATTCCGTAGTAAGCATGTTTTAGGAATTTTATGTGCCAAAGCATGTTTTAATTCAAGTTATGAGCATGATACATGTGATAATTACGCGAATAGATTTTGTCTAAATAATCTACTAAATAGATCAAATTCATGTGATCCGTTTTGAACGCACGCTTCCGCTGCAAGCCCCTTCAGTTGGTATCAGAGCCAGTCTTTGGCTCTGATTATTTGGATTTAAATTTCGCGAAATTGATGTATGCATGTGTTATTTGATTGCGAAGCATGTTCTTGGTATTTTGTTTAATTAATTATGCATGATGAACTCAAGAACTATCGAATCAAAGAACTTGAATTGCTCGAACGCACCACGTGCGATCGAGATAGGGATGTCGAGACAGTGGAAGCCGGCAGCCGTGATCACGGGATGACGCGTGAACGAGTGGGGACTCGTGCGCGCCGCCGGCCGAGACCACACTCACCAGACGGAACCCGGGTCAAGGTCGACTCGGCGGTGACTGACGCGGAGTGGTGGCTCGTCCGAGAGCCACCGAGACACCGAGACACCGCGAGACACCGGGCCGAACCCTAGGCGGAAGGTCCGAGCTGGCCGAGAGCGGGCGCGCCACCGTGCGCGCAGCTGGCCAAGAGCTCGCGACACCCGACGGCTCGGAGGGTCGAGCCGGGAGCCGAGACGCTGGCCGAGAGGCGCGCGCCACCGTGCGAGCGCCTGGCCGAGAAGCGTCGGCACCCGACGAGCCGAGACGCCGAGACGTCGAGACAGGCGTCGAGCAGCTGGCCGAGAGGCGCGTGCCGCCGTGTGCGCGCCTGGCCGAGAAGCTGCGACAGCCGACGAGCCAGGCGGCCGAGACGCTTCGTGCGTCGTGGTCCGACGAAGAACTTGTCGGATTTTTGTCGTTCATCGTTCGTGCGAACCTCGTACGATGAGATAACGATGAAAGATTATTTTAATGATTATTTAATTATTTTATTAAAAGATATCATTAAAATATTACTCCCTCCGTCCAGCAATAGGAGTCCCAATTCTCCTGGGCACGGGTTTTAAGAAAGTTGTTGGAGTGTGTAATAAATGGTGTGTGATAGTTGAATTTGTGACCCACTTTAATTGTTTTAAACTCTTTTTTGGTGTGTTGCATACAACATGCTGCCATTTTTTTCCCTTGAACAATGCAGCAACGTTTTGCATATGAGGCTGTACATTTAATGTCATACAATATGCTGCACATTTAATTTTATGTAACCTGAATTTAATTTCAGGCTGCAAAAAAAAAGTCACAATTAATGGGAAACTAAATTTAATAAGAACACTCAACATAAAAAAAATGCCTTCCATACATAATTGAACAAAGTCAGGTGAAATCACCTCAAAATACAAGGGGGGAAGTGAATTTTTCAAAGTTCCCTCTACAAAGTTTTTGAGGGAAATTTGAGTTCCAACCTGTACAAATCCTATGCTGCTATAAATGCCTCAACTACATTCATTTAAGACAACTCCAACAACCACAAATCTGAAATTCTGCCAAAAAAACTCCCAACAATGAAGTAAATTCGGCTCCCTCAGAAAAATTTCATCATCGGGATGGATATTGGGCAGAGGCAAACCATGTACTTGAGCAGCAACATGAAGAATAATGTGGTGCAGTTTCTACTCAAGCACAGCCATGATGGAGTACTAGCAAGAGGGGCTGTAATGGAGGCAGCAGAAACTCATAGCATCAGTAGGAAGACAGTCTATAGGCTATGGAAGGCAGCCAAGGAGCAAATGCAAAGGGGAGAACCTGCAATGATGGAAGGAAAGGTTAGAGGATACCATCATGTAGATAGATTAGAGCTTGATCAAGATAAAGTTAGAAACTTATCTACTCTTGAAAGATCTTCCCTGAGAAAAATGGCAGTAAAATTGAATGTGAGTAAGAGCACATTAGGTCAGTGGGTGAAGCAAGGTAAACTACGGCCACATACAAATGCAATCAAACCTGCCCTCACCAATATGAATAAGATAGCAAGAGCTAGATGGAGTCTTAGCCAACTTCAGCCACAGATAACTCAAGGTGGAGTGCAGTTTCAAGGCATGCACAATGTAGTGCATATAGATGAAAAATGGTTCTATATGACCAAGGTTTCAGACAGGTACTACCTTTTGCCGGATGAGGATGAGCCATATAGGTCATGCAAATCCAAGAGATACATCACCAAAGTGATGTTTATGTGTGCTGTCAGTAGACCACAGTTTGATGCCAATGGGCAGGCAACTTATGATGGTAAGGTTGGAATATTCCCCTTCACTGAAGTACTCCCAGCTCAGAGGAAGTCAAAAAACAGAGCAAGAGGGACCATGGAAACCAAAGCCATCAATTCAGTCACAAAGGCAGTGATGAGGGACTGCCTTATCCACAAGGTAATCAACTTTTTTCCTTGCTATCAGACCTTAATTATTCAAAAAAGATCATCATGTAGCTATGTTGTTGTTTTTTATGCCAGATCATACCTGCAATTAAGGCCAAGTGGCCTGTTGGGGCAAGTAAAGACATCTACATTCAGCAAGATAATGCAACCCCACACATAACTGCCATGGATCCAGAGTTTCAGGCTGTTGCCAAATCAGATGGATTTGACATCCAACTGATTTGTCAACCACCTAATTCTCCTGATACTAACATCTTAGACCTGGGATTTTTTAGAGCAATTCAGTCACTGCAGCATGAGAAACCATGCAAGACTGTGGATGAACTAGTGGGGAATGTGTGTAGCTCATTTACAGAACTGTCACCACAAACTCTCAACAAAGTTTTCCTAAGCTTGCAGGCTTGCCTCACTGAAATCCTACACTGCAGAGGTGGAAATGGATACAAGGTCCCACATATCAACAAGGACAGACTGCATAGAAATGGGGGACTCCCCAATGTGCTGGAAGTGGATGAGGATGTTGTGAGAGATGTGTTGCACTACTTGCAAATGCCAGAGAATAATGTTGGGTCAATGTATGATATTGGCCCTCTTTCAAGTGCATTTGGCATCTAGGTCAGCATAGGTGATGTGTATGGAATAGGGTAGTCTGATTTTTTTGGTGTGTTGGTCAGCCCCTATGTTTTTTGGGTTAGGGTTTGATGTTTTTGGTTTTTGGTATACATACATAGTGCAAACCAGATGTAATGCACATGTTCAGGATAATCTAATGGCTCCCTCAGAAAAATTTCATCATAGGGCAGTGTCAAAAAGCCTCCAAACCTGATCAAGGGGTGGCTTTTACAGAGCACATCAACAACCAACCACAAACATAGTCCAACACAGAATGCAGTAACCAACACATATTCCATCAACTTAGGCAACAATTCAGCAACATGAAACCACCTCAGAAAAATGTCATCATAGGCATTGTGAAAAGCCTCCAAACCATATCATGGGGTGGCTATTTCACACACAACAGGAATCACAAACATATCCCAACACAGAATGCAGCAGCCAACAACATATTCCATCAACTTAGGCAACAATTCAGCAACATGAAACCACCTCAGAAAAATGTCATCATAGGCATTGTGAAAAGCCTCCAAACCATATCAAGGGGTGGCTATTTCACACACAATAGGAACCCCAAAGATAGCCCAACACCACAGGAGCAACAAACAACAAATTCCAGCATGTATAACAACAATGCACCATATAGCAGTAGGGTAATCAGACAAACATCACATATTTCATCATATAGGAGTCGAAAGCATAACAAAAGAACCCTAAATACAGCCACCAACAAAAGAACCCTAAATACAGCCGACTACAGAATCTCCAAACCCTAGCCAGGGGGTGATTCTTACACAACTCACCATGTTAGATGAGATCTTTCATGCCGGGTAAGAGAATCAGGAGGATCTCCTTGAACCACTCCTCTTCCTCAACAGGTCGTCTCCGTCTCTTCACTCGCGGAGCTTCAGGGACCAAATTGGAGTCCGGACTCTCGTAACCCGGCGTATCAGGGACAATAAGCTCAGATTCGAGCATGGGATCCGGCGTATCAGGGACAATAAGCTCAGATTCGAGCATGGGATCCGGCGTGCCAGGGACCACGGTGGAACCACCCACCATCGACGGCATACCTTCCAGATCTGGGGTTTCAAGGTACACTGGGGGCTGGGACTCGGTCCAGGGAGGTATGTCGACCGTCGGAGTTTCAGGAACAACCGTAGACATCGAATCATCCGCCTCCCACGAGTAAGTAGGGATAGGCGACAGGTGGGTCGCAATTGGCGTCGGGATCGACCCTTCCGACGGGTCGAACGTCCACTCCGGCGCCGGATTCGGACGAGGCCAACATGGAAGTTGGATGCGATTTCCGACCGAATCCAACCCATAGATGGGGGATCGGGGTGGAGAGGGTGCATTATCCATGGACGGTCGAATGAGGAAGATGAGGAGGCGGTGATTTGGAGGAGGAAGATGAGGCGTGGATTAGGGTTTCCACGGAGGAAGAGAGTGGAACGCGATTGTGAGTGAGAGAGTGAGAGAAGGAAATCGAGAGACTGAGAGTGTAATTGAGAGAGTGCCGACAATAATTGGTGTATGGGGGGGTGTTTTTTTAATGGCATTTTTGGTAAATTATGAATTGAGGGAGGGTGATTTATTTATCTAAATATGGTAAGTAGAACCGGGACTCCTATTCCCGGACGTCCCAAAACGGAAAAACGGGACTCCTATTGCTGGACGGAGGGAGTATTATTTAATGGAAATAAAATCTTTTTGGAAGATTTACCTAGATTTTAGGAATAATTTTATTATTATCTATATCTATGGAAATAAATAATATTATTTTATTCCTAGATGATATAGATGAAATTTGGATTGTGAAACATCCCAAAAATCTGTGACTCTTTTTATATGGTTATTTGAAATTTGGATTGTGAAACTTTTGTTTCTATGTGATTAAGTGAATTGCGTGAAATAATTGTCGTGAGTGATGTGGAATGAAGTGCTTGATATTTTATATTTTCCAGTGTGGGGAAATTAATTAAATGGGATTATGCATTTTGTTCTAGCCATGCTAGTTGGAATTTTCGGCCTCTTCAAAGTATTGGAAATAGTATTTTCTTTATTGGATTTAATAAATTGTTTTGGGATATTTATCCAAATTAAATCCAAACCAAATTATCTCTAATTTATCCTACATGATTTTTCCTTGGGGAATTAATTTATTTGTTACCTATTTTGTGGGGTCTTTTCCTACAAAAAAAATTACCAAATTAAAATCCTATTTCTATTTTATTGGAGGATTTAAATATTTCCTTGCTACCCCCTTAAAACACACGCCCACTTTATTTCATTCTTGGAGATTCCTTTTAATTTAGCTTGTTACCTTATTTATGAAATACCCAATATCTTTTTATCAAATTTGTGAATATATCTCTCTCCAAATAATGCCTAATTTTCGAAAAATCTCATTCCCTCATACACGCCTATTTCTCATTTTAATTGTGGGATTTATTTATTGACCTCTATTTTATTCCTCCACAATTATTTTAATTAAGTGTGAGAATAATTATTAATTAAATGCTAGAGAAACTCTAATCCTAGCAAAAAAAAAAAAGCCTCCCTCCCTTCTCTCTCACTCCCACACGATTTTTCTCTCCCACTCATCTTCTCTCCAAAAATCCTCCATCCAACTTTTGTTCTTGCAATCCGTTGAAGTTATTTTCGAGAGCCTCCGACGAATCGCTTCGTTCATCGTTTCTACCGATTCGTTTTGTGTCAAAGAAGGTATATTGCTCACTTTTTCTCATCCTATCCGTTTTGACCATGTTCTTGAGTCCTACATGCATGTAGAGGGTGTAGGTCCAATAGATCGCAAGTTTTAACAGGAGGGAAAGTGTGTTTATTAAGAACTTGTTTGGTTTTGCGTTGTGGATTGAAATCATGTGTGTTGGATTGAATTAATTGGTGAATAATATGAGTTGTATGCAAATATGTGTATGAGGAACGTGTAAGCATGATCTGGTGTTTTCGAGCATGGAAAATCGGTGGTTGTGTTGTGCAAGTTTTAAAAACCCTATTTTCGAATTTGAACCAGACATCTGTGATGCAAGACCAGTGACTTATGATCTGTATTCGACCCATCAAACGAACGAATTTTGCTACTAAACTTTTACTGAGTAAACTTCAAGGTGTTTTCTGTGTCTCGTGTGAATTTCAGCCCGTTTTATCGAAAAATGAATTTTTAATAAATTTTTGAAGTTGACTGCGCAAATCTGCCAGAAACGTGAGTTCTCGCCATGAATGTTTCGTTTTTTGTTTTACTGACCAAATGACCTCCGATCGATGTGATTATTGAACTATATGAAAATTTGAAGTGTCTTCTATGTTGTGTTAAATTTTCAGCCTTTTTGGGCATCGTATGAATTTATGGTGATTTTTACAAAACGGTCGTGCAGTTCTGCCAGTTTTCTGCCTTGATAAAATGACACTTATTTTCAAGTTTAAAAGTATTATATGATGTATGTATGTCCAAGGAACGTGCCTAATGATGTGATCACGTGTGATAAGTTGAAATATATTACGGTGTGTTTTTCCGTCTTTGTGACGAACGTTGGGTTGGGTTAATTGAGAAAAACGATGAGAGAGAAACGATAGGACATGCATAGTAGTATGATTTTTTGTGGAAGGCTGACTTGTGTTGTCGTTGACAAGGGTGATTGTGTATTCGTGAACTCGAGGAACGAGAGTTGCCATAAGTTGGATTGTGAATTGTTAAACGAACGAGGTGGGCTTTCTTTTCAAACCTCTTTATTTTTCCGAAAATATGATGTGGTGTTATAAGGGTGGTTTAAAGTGTTATGTCATGCCATGATTGTTTTGATGTTGAGATTTTTGCCTGATGCCTAGTTCGTTTGAGCTTGCTCCGTTAGGCTATAGGGCTATGTTGAGATTGTGCTTGATGCCTAGTTTGTGAGTTCGCTCCATTAGGCTATAGGGCTATGATAAACGAATTCGGGTCTGAGTAGGGCCACAAACCCTATCAGGCTGTGTACACAGAGGGGATCGTGAGCCGTCCTTGCTAGTCGGCCGGTCTCGTGGGTGAATAGTGTGGCCACACTTTCGTCGCACTATGGTAAGAGGATGTGATTGATTGATTGATGTGGAAAATGAGGAGATAAATTGTCTGGCCAGACTTGGATTTTTTGTGTTCTCGTGATATTTCTTACTATATAAAACTCGAGATCACTAGTATGGATGACATAACTTATTAAAATATTTTCGGCATGAGCCCATTGAGTACAACAAGTACTCAGCCCTGCATATTATTTTTCTTATGTGTAGGTTGAGCGGGATGTTGCGGTGGATGTTGAGCTGGCTAAAGACCCTAGGATACGTTGTGTCGTCATACATAGGCGTGATCCTTGACTCTCCCTGAACCTTATTTATCTGCTGGTATGTTTTAAATTATGTCTTAAGACCTTAATCTTTTCGTGTTGTGTTTGAACATGTATGGCGGTGTTAGGTTTAAACGAGTGTTTACGTTGTCTTTCTGAAAATGGTGTTTTCCGAGATTTAAGTTAAATGTTCGTTTTACCTTAGTTTTTTTATATATATAGTTGTATTTCTTAAGTTAAATTTTTCCGGCGCCCTTTATAAAAGTATGTTTCTTTACGTCTTTTAAAAAAAATGACCTTAAACTTCTTTAAACTAAGTTGTTTTTCTTCTTTAAGTCTTAAGTTGTTCTTTTAAACTGTTGTCCATGCATGTCGGTCACGATCGCCGCGTTTGTGATACCCCTGGTATGGGCGGTCGTGACAGAGTGATATCAGAGCTTTGTTCTTTTGCTCTGGTCCGAGAGTCTTCTTTTAATTTGAGTCTAAGTTAGTGAACCCTTATTGACTAGAAGTGTCACGAAGGCTCAACATCTAAAGCATCACGCTCAACCAAGGAAAGTGAGGTATGTTTTAAGTTGTTGATGAAATGTGTGAACGATGTATAAAATTCACGATATGATGAGGATGTTTTGGGCAAAAGAATGCATGAGCATGTAATTACGTGATGACGTGATGTTATTTTCATGTTGAAATTCGAGAATAAATGATATGATGACATACATATGTTGAATGTGAGCATGATGATTTAAACGCGTGTATTATGGGTGAAAACAATATTGTGATACTGTAGAAGTGTGATGTTATGTATGTTATGAGGTGCGAAGTATGATGCGTTATTCTATGGAGTGTTTTATACGAATGATGAAAGTTGATGCGAAATTACGATTTAGTTTGAGTCAACTTTTACTTTAAAAGTGAGATGTGGAAAATTTTTAGGAAAGTGTGAAAGTGTAAAGAAATTTTGTTTCAAAAGTTTTGAATTCAATGTGAAGTTCGAAAGTGTTTTGCTATGAGATAATGATCTATGAGATGATGATTTGTGTTGTGAACTTAGAGTACCAAAAATATAAGCCTAGTTGACCGCGTGAATCGTAGTTCTAAGTTGAAAACTTAACAATTACTTTTCCGAGCAATGAAACGTACGAGAATATGAGAGTTTAGGCAAACGCTTAAGTCAAGGTGCGAGACAAGAAGAACCGATGCTAAGAGATATTTTCATGCAACGACGGGCGATCATACTCGCGATTTAAAATAGTATAGTTTAATCTTGCGTAAGTGGAAGCACGATGGAGATGATCTTAATACCCTGCTAAGGAGCACGAGGATGACAACAATATCCTACGAGGATAATCATTATGACATGCAGAGAACTTTATGAAGATATGGACTCCGACTATCATTATTAGTGGCAATGACATGAAGAATCTCAGCGTGGAATCCACAGTTCTTAGAGCGATGTTACCAGTCTCGGCTTGCGAAAGATGAACGAGGTGGTACGACTTTAATAGCTATAACAAACTATTTTAATCAACAGTTCTTACTTGGATTCTAAGAAGTTATTTCTCAGGACCTTTCAAATAACCGTGAGCCCTTGTCTACTTAACGGCTTGTTTCATTCACCCCTTGCAAGTGATGCATATTATTTCTTTTCCTCCATTGAGTCATAACTCACTTTCAATTCTTGGAAAGTGGTGTTGCCTTCATAACTTTGGACACTTGGATTGATTGTAGTCATCTATGACTTATTATTTATACGCACAATATTTTGACGTTGTGAGCCTTTGCTATTGAACTCCATTCCTAAGGCTGCTTGCAGTTATGTCCTTCAATACGATCACGTTTTGCAGACATGTTTCTGTGGGATATTTCTCTTGGAACTTTTGTTCAACTTTTCATTTGGTCACCATGTCTGTGTCAAATTCTTTCTTTCAGAGTGAAATTCTTTTGGTTCAGTTCCACTATATGTGTCCTTTCCATAATAGGACCTTTCTTTCTACAAAACGAAGTTAAGGCCTACATTTTGTACCTTGCCTTAACAAACTTAATACACTTGATTTTTTTTTCAAAAGCCCCTTTGACTTTGGTTGTCTTTCACAAACTTATGAACTCGTGAATCTATCATTCCATATTAAGATTTTCGTTGAACCATGATCTGTACTGCTTTGTGACAACTGCCTACATTTCTCAATCCTTACGCAACTAATCCTTTTTATCCTCAACTCTTTAAGTAATTATCCATTGATGTGTGGACCTTCCAAATTTGGTCGAACAACTGAATTATCTTTTGGTAGCCTACTATGAGAATTGACATTTATTTGATTTCATCCCGTATTCATGACCTATCTTATGTTATTTCAAGCTCCGTAGGGATGATCATAACCAATTGTTATATTTCAAAATCGGATCATATGCAAGTTAAGACTGTTTGACTAAAGTTTGTGTTAGTAGAGTTAAGAGTAGTAGCTCGACTCTTACACGTCATGCCTTGGAGAGCGTTGACATAATTTTGGGAATGGATTGGCTTGCCGAGAACCACGCGACGATTCACTGCAAAGGGAGGCAGATTTCTTTTCAAGCCCCGGGCAAAGAGCCGACCATCTTATATGGGATCTCCATGAACCGACGAACCTCCATAATCTCCGCATTGCAAGCAACCACGATGATAAGAAAAGGGCGTCCGGCGTATCTCGTGTACTTGAACGGAGAAGAGAAGACGGATTTGAAAGTGGAAAACGTGGCAGTAGTATGAGACTTTCCCGATGTGTTCCTTGAAACCTTACCTGGACCGCCGCCCGACAGACAAGTCGAGTTACCATCGACTTAGAACCCGGATCTGCGCAAGTATCGAAAGCACCGTACCGAATGGCCCCTAAAGAGTTGGCTAAATTGAAGATTCAGTTGCAAGAACTGCTAGACTTGGGTTTTATCCGACCCAGTGTGTCACCGTGGGGGGAGCGCCAGTTCTGTTCGTTAAGAAGAAGGATGGGACGATGAGGGTGTGCATCGACTATCGTGAACTCAACAAGATGACCTTGAAGAATAAGTACCCACTGCCAAGGATTGATGATTTGTTTGACCAACTTCGAGGATCAGGTGTATTCTCGAAAATGGATTTGAGATCAAGGTATCATCAACTAAAGGTCCGACGAGAGGATGTGCCTAAGACTGCTTTTCGCACTCGCTATGGCCATTATGAATTCGTCGTGATGCCATTTGGGCTGACCAATGCCCCAGCCGTTTTCATGGACTTGATGAACCGAGTTTTCCACGAGTATCTTGACAAGTTTGTGTTAGTCTTCATCGACGACGTGTTGGTATACTCGAAGGACGAGGAGGAACATGGACAACATCTACAAACAGTGTTGGAAACGTTGCGAAGGGAGAAACTTTATGCCAAGTTTAGTAAGTGTGAGTTTTGGTTAACTCAAGTGAACTTTCTTAGTCATATGGTGACGGCAAATGGGATTCAAGTAGACCCAGCAAAGGTCGAGGCCGTACAGAATTGGAAATCGCCGAAAACGCCAAATGAAATCCGCAGTTTCTTGGGATTGGCGGGATATTATCGACGATTCATCGAGGGATTCTCTAAGATTGCGAGACCGATGACGCAACTACTAAAGAAAGGAATTAAGGTGGTTGGACGCCAGAGTGCGAGGCGAGTTTCCAACTATTGAAGGAGAAATTGACTACAGCACCAGTTCTAGCGGTACCAGAACCCGACAAAGACTTCGTCGTCTATACGGACGCGTCGAAAGTAGGACTAGGATGTGTGTTAATGCAAGATGGGAAGGTGATAGCATATAAATTTCTGACTCCTGATTTGGAGTTAGCATCAGTGGTGCATGCACTGAAAATTTGGAGACACCATCTCTATGGAGTGAGATGCGAGATATATACAGATCACAAGAGTCTCAAGTACTTTTTCGAGCAGAAAGAGCTAAACATGCGACAGTGACGTTGGTTAGAGATTGTGAAAGATTATGACTGTGGTATTCACTATCACCCGGGCAAGGCGAACGTAGTAGCCGATGCTTTGAGTAGGAAGAACCAATCTCAACTGGCTTATTTCCTAACGCAAGAGGAAGCGTTGATTCACGAATTCGACAAGATGAGATTGGAAATAGTGAAAGCGCCCGAGACAGTAGAAGCGAGATTGGTGACGCTAGTGATTGAGCCAGATGTGGGAACCAAGCTCATAGAAGCCCAGCGACGTGATGAGAAGTTGGAATAATTACGTGTGAAGGTGAGAGCCGAGAAGCTGGATCATTACCGTGAGGAGGCAGATAATGCTTTGACGTACGATGGACGCCTGTGTGTGCCGAGCGATGAGGCGCTAAAAGATGAGATTTTGAGTGAAGCGCACGACACGCCTTACACCGCACACCCCGGAAGCATGAAGATGTATCGGGATTTGAAGCAACGGTTTTGGTGGAATGGAATGGAAGGGGACGTAGCGTCATATGTGGAATGATGTCTAGCATGCCAACAAGTGAAGGCCTTACACCAACGGCCATATGGGGAGTTACAACCGCTTGAAATTCCAGAATGGAAGTGGGAGCATCTAGCTATGGATTTCGTGACGGGTTTGCCAAAGTCACAGAAGGGCAACACTGCGATTTGGGTGACCATTGATCGACTTACAAAGAGCGCGCACTTCTTACCGATTAAGATTACTTATGGTGCGGACAAGTTAGCTAGGCTCTACGTGAATGAGATTGTGCGTTTGCATGGAGTGCCAAAGACTATTGTGTCCGACCGCGATACGAAGTTCACATCGAAGTTTTGGATGAGTTTGCAGCGCGAATTGGGCACGCAACTGAATTTCAACACCGCTTATCACCCGCAATCAGACAGGCAGTCAGAGAGGACGATTCAAATGCTTGAGGATATGTTGCGAGCCGTTGTCTTAGATCGAGGGGAAAGTTGGGAAACGGTTCTACCATTGGTTGAATTCGCCTACAACAATAGCTATCAAGCGACGATCGACATGGCTCCGTACGAAGCCTTGTATGGCAGGAAGTGTCAATCCCCACTTTATTGGGATGAAGTTGGCGAGAGGAAGATGTTAGGACCCGACGCTATAAAGGAGATGACTGATATTGTGCACCAAATCCGCGCAAGGATCAAGGAAGCTCAAGATAGGCAGAAGTCGTATGCTGACGTGCGCCGAACGGAAATAAAATTCGACGTTGGTGACAAAGTGTTTTTTAAAGTATCCCCGACGAGAGGAGTTGTGAGATTTGGAGTGAAGGGCAAGCTGAAACCGCGTTTTGTGGGACCGTACGAGATCATCAATGAAGTAGGTCCTGTAACGTATCGATTGGCGTTACCACCCAGCTTTGGGAACGTGCACAACGTGTTCCACGTGTCGCAGTTGCGCAAGTACGTGTTTGACCCCTAACATGTGATTCACCAAGAGGAAGTGATCCTAACCCCCGACATGAGCTACGAGGAAAGGCCCGAAGCAATCCTAGATCGGAAGGTGCAAGAGCTACGAAACAAGACGATAGCGTCCGTGAAGGTGTTGTGGAGGCACCATGGTCCCGAGGAAGCTACATGGGAGTTAGAAGATAAGATGAAAGAAAAGTTTCCCGAGCTGTTTGTGTGAGACGATCAAATTTCGGGATGAAATTTCTGTTTAGAGGGGAAGGATGTAACATCCCAAAAATCTGTGATTCTTTTTATATGGTTATTTGAAATTTGGATTGTGAAACTTTTGTTTCTATGTGATTAAGTGAATTGCGTGAAATAATTGTCGTGAGTGATGTGGAATGAAGTGCTTGATATTTTATATTTTCCAGTGTGGGGAAATTAATTAAATGGGATTATGCATTTTGTTCTAGCCATGCTAGTTGGAATTTTCGGCCTCTTCAAAGTATTGGAAATAGTATTTTCTTTATTGGATTTAATAAATTGTTTTGGGATATTTATCCAAATTAAATCCAAACCAAATTATCTCTAATTTATCCTACATAATTTTTCCTTGGGGAATTAATTTATTTGTTACCTATTTTGTGGGGTCTTTTCCTACAAAAAAAATTATCAAATTTAAATCCTATTTCTATTTTATTGGAGGATTTAAATATTTCCTTGCTACCCCCTTAAAACACACGCCCACTTTATTTCATTCTTGGAGATTCCTTTTAATTTAGCTTGTTACCTTATTTATGAAATACCCAATATCTTTTTATCAAATTTGTGAATATATCTCTCTCCAAATAATGCCTAATTTTCGAAAAATCTCATTCCCTCATACACGCCTATTTCTCATTTTAATTGTGGGATTTATTTATTGACCTCTATTTTATTCCTCCACAATTATTTTAATTAAGTGTGAGAATAATTATTAATTAAATGCTAGAGAAACTCTAACCCTAGCAAAAAAAAAATGCCTCCCTCCCTTCTCCCTCACTCCCACACGATTTTTCTCTCCCACTCACCTTCTCTCCAAAAATCTTCCATCCAACTCTTGTTCTTGCAATCCGTTGAAGTTATTTTCGAGAGCCTCCGACGAATCGCTTCGTTCATCGTTTCTACCGATTCGTTTTGTGTCAAAAAGGTATATTGCTCACTTTTTCTCATCCTATCCGTTTTGACCATGTTCTTGAGTCCTACATGCATGTAGAGGGTGTAGGTCCAATAGATCGCAAGTTTTAACGGGAGGGAAAGTGTGTTTCGTAAGTACTTGTTTGGTTTTACGTTGTGGATTGAAATCATGTGTGTTGGATTGAATTAATTGGTGAATAATATGAGTTGTATGTAAATATGTGTATGAGGAACATGTAAGCATGATCTGGTGTTTTCGAGCATGGAAAATCGGTGGTTGTGTTGTGGAAGTTTTAAAAACCCTATTTTCGAATTTGAACCAGAAATCTGTGATGCACGACCAGTGAGTTATGATCTGTATTCGACCCATCAAACAAACGAATTTTTCTACTAAACTTTTACTGAGTAAACTTCAAGGTGTTTTCTGTGTCTCGTGTGAATTTCAGCCCGTTTTATCGAAAAATAAATTTTTAATAAATTTTTGAAGTTGACTGCGCAAATCTGCCATAAACGTGAGTTCTCGCCATGAATGTTTCGTTTTCTGTTTGACTGACCAAAAGACCTCCGATCGATGTGATTATTGAACTATATGAAAATTTGAAGTGTCTTCTGTGTTGTGTTAAATTTTCAGCCTTTTTGGGCATCATATGAATTTATGGTGATTTTTACAAAACGGTCGCGCAGTTCTGCCAGTTTTCTGCCTTGATAAAATGACACTTATTTTCAAGTTTAAAAGTATTATATGATGTATGTATGTCCAAGGAACGTGCCTAATGATGTGATCACGTGTGATAAGTTGAAATATATTACGGTGTGTTTTTCCGTCTTTGTGACGAACGTTGGGTTGGGTTAATTGAGAAAAACAATGAGAGAGAAACGATAAGACATGCATAGTAGTATGATTTTTTGTGGAAGGCTGACTTGTGTTGTCGTTGACAAGGGTGATTGTGTATTCGTGAACTCGAGGAACGAGAGTTGCCATAAGTTGGATTGTGAATTGTTAAGCGAACGAGGTGGGCTTTCTTTTCAAACCTCTTTATTTTTCCGAAAATATGATGTGGTGTTATAAGGGTTGTTTAAAGTGTTATGTCATGCAATGATTGTTTTGATGTTGAGATTTTTGCCTGATGCCTAGTTCGTTTGAGCTTGCTCCGTTAGGCTATAGGGCTATGTTGAGATTGTGCTTGATGCCTAGTTTGTGAGTTCGCTCCATTAGGCTATAGGGCTATGATAAACGAATTCGGGTCTGAGTAGGGCCGCAAACCCTATCGAGCTGTGTACACAGAGGAGATCGTGAGCCGTCCTTGCTAGTCGGCCGGTCTCGTGGGCGAATAGTGTGGCCACACTTTCGTCGCACTATGGTAAGAGGATGTGATTGATTGATTGATGTGGAAAATGAGGAGATAAATTGTCTGGCCAGACTTGGATTTTTTGTGTTCTCGTGATATTTCTTACTATATAAAACTCGAGATCACTAGTATGGATGACATAACTTATTAAAATATTTTCGGCATGAGCCCATTGAGTACAACAAGTACTCAGCCCTGCATATTATTTTTCTTATGTGCAGGTTGAGCGGGATGTTGCGGTGGATGTTGAGCTGGCTAAAGACCCTAGGATACGT
The DNA here is from genome assembly GCF_004379255.2 of Salvia splendens. Classification (NCBI taxonomy): domain Eukaryota; kingdom Viridiplantae; phylum Streptophyta; class Magnoliopsida; order Lamiales; family Lamiaceae; genus Salvia; species Salvia splendens. The sequence continues at coordinate 22,993,447 of NC_056036.1, read as the reverse complement.
TGTGTCGTCATACATAGGCGTGATCCTTGACTCTCCCTGAACATTATTTATCCGCTGCTATGTTTTAAATTATGTCTTAAGACCTTAATCTTTTCGTGTTGTGTTTGAACATGTATGGCGGTGTTAGGTTTAAACGAGTGTTTACGTTGTCTTTCTGAAAATGGTGTTTTCCGGGATTTAAGTTAAATGTTCGTTTTACCTTAGTTTTTTTATATATATAGTTGTATTTCTTAAGTCAAATTTTTCCGGTGCCCTTTATAAAAGTATGTTTCTTTACGTCTTTTAAAAAAATGACCTTAAACTTCTTTAAACTAAGTTGTTTTTCTTCTTTAAGTCTTAAGTTGTTCTTTTAAACTGTTGTCCATGCATGTCGGTCACGATCGCCGCGTTTGTGATACCCCTGGTATGGGGGGTCGTGACAGGAAGACTATGTAATGAATCATAAACCCAGCAGTGAAGTGGCTCTTGATGAGCTAACTTCTGTCACAAGTTCCATTAACCAAGAACAAGTACCAAGTGTACAAACAATTCCCGAAACTTCAACTTCTACTCAAAATATTGTAGTGCCGCGCCGCAGTGGGAGGGTCTCACATGAGCCCGACAGATACATTGGTTTGGGAGAATCTATGGATCACTCCTCGGACAGCAATGTATTAGATCCCTGGAACTTTGCGGAGGCGCAGGCAGATATCGATCATTGCGAATGGGTAAAAGCAATGGATTCGGAACTACAATCTATGATAGACAAAGACATCTACGATTTGTCCGTCCTACGCGAAGGTTGTACTGCCATTGGGAGCAAGTGGATATATAAACGTAAACGTGGACCCGATGGACGAGTTAAAGTCTTCAAAGCAAGACTAGTGGCCAAGGGGTATACCCAAAAGGAAGGCATCGATTATGATGAGACCTTCTCCCCAGTGGCCATGCTCAAATCGATCCGGATACTGTTGTCTATTGCAGCTTATATGGATTGGGATGTATGGCAGATGGACGTTAAGACTGCATTTCTAAACGACAGTCTTGAGGAGACCATCTACATGGAACAACCCGAAAGATATGCCATAAAGGGCAAAGAACACATGGTTTGGAAGCTTAAGAAGGCCATTTATGGCCTCAAGCAAGCATCCAGATCGTGGAACCAATGTTTCGATCAAAGTGTTTGCAAGTTTGGATTCGAAAAGTGCCCAAGTGAAAGCTGCGTGTATAAGAAAGTTGATAAGGGGAATGTGGTGTTCTTAGTTTTATATGTAGATGACATTCTTCTAATTGGAAACAATAAAAAGATGTTGTCATCAGTTCGAACATGGTTATCAAACCAGTTCGAGATGAAGGATATGGGAGACGCGGGACACATCCTCGAGATCAAGGTTCTTCGGAATCGAGATAAGAAGATGCTGTGCTTATCTCAAGAATCTTACATCGAAACAGTACTTAGTCGTTTTAGCATGCAGGATGCCAAGAAAGGTTTCTTACCTTTTAGACATGGCATCCATTTATCTCAAGAGATGTGCCCTAAAACGCCGTCTGAGATACAAGCAATGACAAGGATTCCATATGCTTCGGCAGTTGGAAGTCTCATGTATGCTATGCTTTGTACTAGACCAGATATTTGCTTTGCTGTTGGCATGGTGGCAAGATATCAGTCGAATCCGGGCCAAGGACATTGGACTGCCGTAAAGAACATACTCAAGTACCTTAAACGGACTAAGGACTATGCTCTAGTTTACAATGCAGCCGAGCTCTGTCCTTTGGGATATACTGACTCAGACTTTCAAGCTGATCAGGACTCGAGAAAATCTACTTCAGGATATGTGTTCACCTTAGGAGGTGGAGCCGTAATTTGGAAGAGTGTGAAGCAGAAATGCATCGCGGACTCGACCATGGAAGCCGAGTATGTGGCCGCTTCGGAGGCTGCAAAAGAGGCTGTGTAACACCCGTACATTAAGTTTGAAATTAATTTTATGTAACGGAATAATTGATAAAATTATTTCGAAATGCTATGCTTCTCGCTAAATGTGATATGGGAAAAATTGTGGGTTATGTGTGTGGTGTGAAAAGGAATGTGTTTATGTTTTTTTTTTAATTGTGAACGATGGGAGGCACGTTTAAGGTCTCGTTGAAAGGTCAATGATGAAATTGCTATTCTTTAGCAAGACGAATGAATTAAGTGGAAAGGTATGTATGTTTTATGGATAATGACGCGCGTAATTTGAGGAAAGGTTGAATGGATTTTATATTTGGAACAACACCAAATATAAGTTATGTACGATTTCTCGTACTTTAATTTTTGGTTATGAAGAACGAGATAACAAAATTTAATAAAGGCCCGTGAATTTTATTTAACGAAGGAAAATGCGAAAAATATAAAAATGTATGAAATTACTTTGGACTTTCCAAAATAAATTTGAAGTCCAATTAAAAATAAAATAACTTGAGTTCTAATCACTCTTTAAATACATCAAGTGGTAGTTTTTAACTTGGGCTTGTAATTTATTTATTGGTTTTAGCCCAATTGAAATTTAATTTATGGAAGCCCAAGTTTGGTTTTAAACTAGCTAAGCCCAAAAAGAGCCCCCCCCCCCGTCGACGGTTTTCCATCCCCTCCCCCATGACCGATCGGTTTTACTCCTCTTTGATCCACCTCTCCACTTTCCCCATCAATATCTACACCCCAAAGCCACCCCCCACTTACTCTTGTAACCTTTCACTTAGCAAAAAAAAAAAGAGAGAAGAGAGAAGGAGAAGCGGCGAGAGAGAGTGCCGAGAGGGAGGAGGAAGCTTTGAGCCACTACCTTGTGTATTTTCCACCATTTTCAACCATCTTGGAGGTATAATCCATTCCTTGTTTAAAGCATGTGTTGTTCTAGTTTTTCATGCATATTACATCCTTGTTTCGTAGCTTTTCTTCCATAACCAAACTAAATAGGAACCAACTTAGAATCTTCCAAACGATCGCCGTACATAGCTGAAGCTTAGAAAGAACTTAACTTTATAGTAATAGCACGTGTTTCGGGAAGTTTCGGGGTGGTTTCGGGCGTGTTCGGAGTGGCGTGGTGGCTGTCCGGCGGCTGGACCTCTCGGCGATGGCAGGTGGGTGGCTGTCCGGCGGCTGGGTCTGCCTCCGCTCTAGGCACGACGACCGACGGCGACGGAGCAGCAGTCGGCGACAGCTGCTGTGCTATCCGGCGACGGCAGCGACCAACGACGCTAACAGCAGCTGCACGGCTGTAAGGGACGACGGCGACGGGCTGGAAGCGTCGACTCCTCGACGACGGGGCAGTAGCAGCGACGTCTCTCGCCGGGGGCGACGGCGGCGTGCCTTCGTCGTGGTGGCAGTCGGCGAGAGAGAAGGAGTCGGGGAGAGAGAAAGAAGGGAGGAGAGAGAGAGGGAAGAAAGAGAGGAAGAAGATAGAGGGAAATTTTTAGTTGTTGGGCTCTTCCTTTAATTGATGGGGGCTCACTATGTAATTTTGGAGGAATAAGGTGGCTAAGAAATTTAATCCCGGGTCGGTGATTGAGAGTTTAATCGGAGGAAAATATTTAATTAAATTCCGTAAGTTCTTTTGACGAGTGAATAATTTACCTAGGTATGAAATAATAATTTTTCAACAGTAAATAATTACGGAAATTAAAAAATTATTTTCGACATTATGGAAAATACGAGGAGCCAACGGAGGAAAGAACGAGTGTAAGCGGCCGACCGGCGTCGCACGCGACGCCTTGGGCGGCCGCCGAATAACCGAAAGTGCGCGAAAATCGAGAAAGAGAATTAAAAGATTTTAATTAGAGTGCATGCATTCTAATTATCGTCGTTACAGAGGTTTGATGTGAACTTTATGTGTTTTCCAAAAAGGTGGTTCGCACGCACGCTGAAAGTCGGAACGAGGAATTTTTACGGAAAACTTAAGCATTTGAGGTGGCCTTTTTTCTTTAACGTTTATTTTAAATCAATATGTTTACGGTGTTATAAGGATGTTTCTATAAGTATGTCATGCCGTGTTTATGTTTTGAAACTGCCTATCTGATTGTCTACTAGAATAGAACTCTACTAGACTTTGATGGTTAACGAATTCGGGTCTAACTAGGGTCTACGCCCTACTTAGACTAGTGCACTGATGGGGATCGTGAGCAGTCCCCTAGGTCGGCCGGTCCAGTGATCGAGATTGTGGCCACAGTCTCGTTTCACATGATGGTTCAGATATGGTATATGATGGAGGATGATGTTAGTCCGCGCGGACACTATTTCATGGAAATGGTTTTTCTTGTGCTTCTCGGTTCTTTTAAAGTGAAACCCGGGATCCACACGATGATGGCTTGACATATCTTAACGATGAATGTTTTCGGGCGTGAGTTCATTGGGTGCATCAAGTACTCAGCCCCTGCATATGTTTTCCCTATGTGCAGGTTGAGCGAGGTCGGGAGGCGGAGGATGTTGAGTGGTGATTCAAGAACTGGTCCGGTTACTATATTGTCTTCATACGTAGTAGTAGCTAAACTCTCAAATTGCTTCCGCTATTCAATGTCCCAAGAGACTCCGTTATTTTCTTTATTGTCGAACTCTGTTATCTTTCATGTTGTAGACTTCGGGATTGAAACGTTGGTTAACTTAAAATGGAATTTCGTCTTTGACTGTTAAGTGGTATTGCCTTGAATTGTTTGATTGTTTCCCCCTTCATCCCCGCTCCTTATTTCCCCCCACTAGTCACGATTTCCCGTGCTTCCTATCATTAGGAAGTGCGGTCGTGACAGGCTGTATGGCTCAAGAACTTCCTTATGGATTTAGGTGTGGTTTCAAATCTGACCAAGAGCATCACCATTTATTGTGACAATTCTGGTGCTGTGGCAAACTCGAAAGAACCAAGAGCTCACAAAGCGAGCAAACACATAGAGCGGAAGTATCATATCATTAGAGATATAGTGCAGAGAAGAGATATAAAAGTGGTCAAGATTGCGTCAGAGAACAGCCTGGCAGATCCTTTTACAAAGGCTTTGGCGGTAAAACCGTTCGATAAGCCACGTTGAAGGGATGGGAGTTCGACTCATTCAAGACCTCAACTCGCTTTCAGTATAAGTGGGAGAAATTTAGACGTGTGCACTACTATTTTGTATACCCGAAAGCTGTTTTGAGTATAAGTGGGAGATTGTTAGGGTTTTGTATACTAGAAATCACCTTTCGAGTGATTGGATACTGTAAAACTCTAATGGTTATTTTCCAATAAATGCAACAGATTATTTTTGTCACAATGTTGTTATGTTTTACATTTAATGGTTGTTTATTGCATATTTAAATGTATGAGCAAACGTAACAAAGTCTAAGTCTTTGTTTTAGTAGACCGGTTGTGGGCGTCGTCCAATTTAAGGTAACACGGTCAGTTCTAAACAAAGAAAAATAAGAATTTCACAACCTAGATAGGCCTAGACTACCTATCGCGAAAGGTTGCAATGTCAGTCCGATTATTTCTAAACCTTATTGAAATAAGATGACGTTGGTGTGGTATAACACTGAATGGATCTAACAGCAAGACGAGTCTTTATGCTATCTACTGAAAGACGAGGTCTTGAGAATTAATTTCTTAATCAATGTACGTTAGCATTGAGCATACGATATTGAGTATCCACTACTTTGACTTACCAAAGGTGCGGGTTTTTCGTAACCCAACGATCCAGGTGTATTTGGTAGTGGTGATCATTATCTAGAGGTGCTAGGATTGCTATTATGTTGAAACGTGCGCGAGGAGAGTCTCGTTTGATAACATCCACAAGAGGAGCTCGAAACGAGGTTTTATTATTCAGAACCTAGCTAGTTGGAGTTTGATTACTCTATTAATAATAAATAAGAGTTTCTTGCTAAGTCCACTCTTGGAATTCGAAATATGTTAATTAATTAAGTCTATAGCAGACATTAATTAATTAATGGATGTTTCCATCTTAAGCGCGGGAAATAAATCAAATACAATTAAAGGAAACCCGGAATACTTGTAATTTCGGATTTGGAAGGCAGTGCAATATTACTTCTGTAGTGGCTGCTCGTAATATTCCAATATAAGCTTATATTAAATTGTGGGTTCAATTTGATTAGTAAAAAGCTAATTGGGTGAGGCCTGTTCCAAATTCTTCCTTAAATCCCTGACTGGGCCCGATATGTGACTTATATAAATAGGAGAATAAAGGAGACAGAAAACACAACAATTATTTTACAAAATTTTCGTCCCCCCCCTCTTGAGAGAGTTTTTGAAAATTGTGCTCCCTCCGTGAGCTGAGTTCTGTCTTCCATTATTCGAGTCCTAGTACGTTGGTGAGATTTGCCCACACAAATATCAGCGTATAGTCCGGGACACCAGTCAGAAGATCCGAGGTCTTGTATTGAAGATCTTCACGTGGAGACGGAGCAAGCCATCATCGATTCTTGATTGAATCAACGAGGTAAATTGGCTAATTCCGTAGTAAGCATGTTTTAGGAATTTTATGTGCCAAAGCATGTTTTAATTCAAGTTATGAGCATGATACATGTGATAATTACGCGAATAGATTTTGTCTAAATAATCTACTAAATAGATCAATTTCATGTGATCCGTTTTGAACGCACGCTTTCGCTGCCAGCCCCTTCACAACCGCCGCCAGAAAACTGCCAAATTGCAGTTGAACCACCAAACGCACAACCGGGCGAAATTAGAAGGGATAATCGCCCGACCGGGCGAACTGCTACTGGGTGCATCGCGGGAAACGCCCGACCAGGCGTTTTGTGTCTTGAAGAATCGCCTGACCGGGCGAACTTTCTGGACTCTCCTCATGCTTTTATGCGTTTCGCCCGACCAGGCGTTTTGTAGCTCATAATCACCCGACCGGACGATTCTGATCTCTGCATGCTTTGCCAATTTCACCTGGCGAACTTCTAGCTTCCAACCCTTTTAAACTTCAATACAAATACAACTTGATGAGTTATAATTAACATAAAAGTGTGTAGTTTAGGGGGAAAAGTATAAGAAATATGCTTCACATCAAATACCCCCAAACTTGAGCTCTTGCTCGCTACACAATAACTCAACACAAGTCTAACCCACAAAGAGTTTTCATCACCAAGAATCATGTAGGGACGTGAATGACAAAATCTAAACCCCCAACAATTCCAATCAAAATTTCCCACTCTCAAGAACAATCACCAATCAACCTAGAACTTCAAGTCAAGGTGCATTTCAAAGTAAGTCCAAGCATAAGATCATACAGCTCAAACCATCATCATTGACTCGTCAAGCATTACTAATCACGTAGACTCACGGATTTCAAATCAAACTTCATTAACTCTACCAAGCTATTTACAAAACATTCAACAATGCATCAACGAAAAGGTCCAAGGTCTTCGTTCAAGGTTGTAATGGAGGTAGGGATGAGGTAGGATAAATATGGATAGTAAGCTCAAAGGCTACACATTTGAGTGCCAAATTCTTCCTTCCTACAACTTTCTTCCAAAGATCAAACAATAAAAACTTACACCTTACAACCAAACTTCCACTCCCCCAAACTTGAGATCATTTTAGACAAGATCACATCTTAAAACAAAAAGAAGTTCTAACTTTATTTCTCAAACTTTTTATTCTTTTTTTTTCCGAAAAGACCTCGACTTTTGCCAAATTGGAGGTCGTCTTTTTCTTTTTTTTTTCTTTTCCTTTCTTCTAAGAACTTCATTCTTTTCACCTATACATTACATCAAGTCTAAAAATGTCTACTCTTTACAATTCACCACCCAACACTCAAACTCGAACCACCAAAGCTCAAACTTATTTTTAGCACCCAAATAGTAGCAAGGTCCATTGATGAGGCTAAAATGAGGCTTATTTAAGTGGCTAAGTGATTGGCTAGTGTTTACACAAAAAATAGGGAATTAAGCTCCAAGTGGCTTCTAGGGGATCATGTGTAGGACTAGGCATGTGATCATTTGGCCATGAAGTTCATCCTAGTGCCTTATCCTCCCAGATCGTTGACACAAATGAATACAAGCACGTAACTCGATAAAGCAAATCAATCCAAAATAATTTCCACAAGACAAGAGATTTTCATACTCTCCTCAACTCAAGAAATCGATTATACTCACAATATGCTCTTTCAAATAAATTCATGCACAAATTTCATTCATCCTAAGCTTCAAAGATCAAGTAAAATCAAGCGAGATTTCCCAACCAGATAGCCGAAGATCTAGCATGCACCCGTCAGCTACATAGATTCAAAACACCTTTATCATGCAATACACCCAAAAAAAACATGCATAATGCATAAAAACCATTTAACTTCAAGCAACCCCCCAAACTTGAATGCGTCATTGTCCTCAATGCATGCAAAGAAGAACAAATATAAAGTAAAGGGAAAGAGAACTTCCCTCAAACTTGGCATGAAGTCCATAGTGCATTCGGGTGGGAGGGCGGGTGTAAGTTCCTTTGTGGGTGTGGTTCCTCCTAAGCTCCAACATATGTCACATCTCCATGTTGCTCCTACAAAAAGAAACAAAACCTACAAAAAGAAACACTCAATTCAAAATAAATGTTAGAGGAAAGAATTGAGCAAACAAAACCTCCAACATAAGAAAACAAAAATAAAAGAAAAATAAAAACTTGGGTTGCCTCCCAATCAGCGCCTTTGTTTATAGTCGTTGGCTCGACCTTCTTCCTCCTTGATCTAGACTGTTGAGTCCACTAGTGTACTCACCTCTCTTACCTCCATGCCGCTTTCAACTCCAACATAGGCATTCAAGCGTTGGCCATTCACCTTCCAAAAATTGTCACTCTTCTCATCTCGAATTTCCACTGCGCCATAGGGGTACACCTTGTGCACCACATAAGGACCCCACCATCTTGACTAGAGCTTGCCCGGAAACAATTTGAGTCGAGAATTGTATAAAAGGACCAGTTGTCCTTCATGGAAATGACGAGGCTTTATGACTGCATCATGAATCTTCTTCGCACGCTCCTTGTAGAGTTCAACGCTCTCATAAGCATGTAGCCTAAACTTATCCATTTCATTCATGTCAAACATTCTCTTCTCAGCTGCCGCATCATAATCCAAATTAAGCTTTTGCAAAGCCCAAAAAGCTTTGTGCTCAAGCTCTACCGGCAAATGGCAAGCTTTTCCGAACACCAACTTGTATGGCGAAGTTCCAATCGGGGTCTTATATGTCGTTCGATATGCCCACAAAACATCATCTAACTTCTGAGCCCAATCCTTTCGAGATGGCTTCACTACTTTCTCAAGCACCCTCTTTATTTCTCGATTGGAGACTTCAACTTGACCACTCGTTTGGGGATGATAAGGGGTAGCAACCTTGTGTTGGACACTATACTTTCCTAGGAGGTTTTCAAACAACTTGTTGCAAAAATGAGTTCCTCCATCACTGATAATGGCTCGAGGTGTCCCAAAGCGGTTAAAGATGTGATTCTTGATAAACTTCAACACCACTTTGGCATCATTGGTTGTCTCTACCCATTTGGACACATAATCAACAGCTAAGAGAATGTACTGTTGCCCATTAGACTTGGGAAACGGTCCCATGAAGTCTATTCCCCAAACATCAAAGAGTTCTACCTCGTGGATGTTATTCATTGGCATTTCATTTCTCCACGAGATATTGTCGGCTCTTTGGCAACTGTCGCAGCTCTCTACATAGGCTTTTGCATCCTTGAAGATCGATGGCCAATAGAATCCGGACTGAAGCACTTTAAATGCTGTTCGACGTGCTCCAAAGTGGCCGCCATACATAGAATCATGGCCAGCAGATAAAATCTGAAGGTGTTCATGCTCTCCAACACACCTTCGAATCACTCCATCACTACAAATACGGAAGAGAAATGGATCTTCCCAAACATATGTGCGGGTGTCACTCAAAAACTTCTTCTTTTGGTTAGATGACAACCCTTCTGGTATAATGCCCTTGACAAGGTAGTTCGCCAGATTAGCAAACCACGACACACATGTTTCCCGAGCTTCCACTTTCAACACTTGCTCATCGGGAAATTTTTCGTTGATCCTTTTCTTTCTCTCATCTTCCGTCTCTTCCAATCCCTCTAGTCTAGAGAGATGATCAGCTACCAAGTTCTCGGTCCCCTTTTTGTCTTTAATCTACACGTCAAACTCTTGTAGTAAAAGAATCCATCTCACCAACCGAGGCTTTGCATCTCTCTTATTCATCAAATACTTGATAGCTGAGTGATCCGTGAACACTACCACCCTCGTGCCAAGTAAGTAAGCACGAAACTTCTCAAAGGCATACACTACTGCTAGCATTTCCTTCTCCGTCGTGGTGTAATTCAATTGAGCTTCATTGAGTACTTTACTAGCATAGTACACGGCATGTAGGACCTTATCTCTCCTTTGGCCTAAAACGGCCCCACAGCATAGTCCGAAGCATCACACATCAATTCGAATGGTTTTGACCAATCAGGTGCGATAATAATAGGAGCTTCGACTAGCTTTTTCTTAAGCAATTCAAATGCCTCAAGGCATTTATCATCAAAGACAAACTTGACATCCTTCTCAAGTAAGTTGCAAAGTGGCTTTGCAATCTTTGAAAAATCTTTTATAAAACGTAGGTAGAATCCCGCATGACCAAGGAAACTACGGATGCCCTTCACATTAGTTGGGGGAGGTAACTTGGAAATTACATCAATCTTAGCCTTATCCATCTCCAACCCCAACTCCGACACCTTGTGGCCGACACCTTGTGGCCCAACACTATGCCTTCTTTGACCATGAATTGACACTTTTCCCAATTTAGCACGAGATTCGACTCTTCACATCTTTGTAGGACCCGTCTCAAGTTTTCTAAGCAGAGGTCAAATGAGCATCCAAAGACGGAGAAATCGTCCATGAAGATCTCCATGATGTCTTCATTCATGTCGGAAAAAATCGCCATCATGCAACGTTGGAATGTAGCCGGTGCATTGCACAACCCAAAAGGCATCCGGCGGAAGGCATAAGTACCAATAGGACATGTGAATGTCGTCTTTTCTTGATCTTCCGGGGCAATTGCAATCTGATTATACCCCGAGTATCCATCCAAGAAGCAGTAGTGAGAATAACCCGCAATTCTATCTAGCAACTGATCGAGAAATGGCAACGGAAAGTGATCTTTTCTTGTCGCCTTGTTCAATCTTCTGTAATCCATGCAAACTCTCCATGAGTTTACCAATCGAGTTGCTAACACTTCATTCTTTTCATTGACAGTCACGGTTATTCCTCCTTTCTTCGGTACACACTGCACCGGGCTAACCCACTCACTATCGGAAATAGGATAGATTATCCCAAACTTCAACAGTTTCTTCACTTCCTTTTCCACCACTTCTTGCATAAGTGGGTTTAACCTCCTTTGTCTCTCTCTTACCGGCTTAGCTTCATATTCCATCAGAATCTTATGCATACAAACTGCGGGGCTAATTCCTTTAATATCGGCAATGGACCATCCTAGAGCTTTCTTGTGTGTTTTCAGTAGCTCTATTAATTTGAATTCCTCTTCATCATTCAACATCGCCGATACCACAACCGGTAAAGTTTCATCCTCGCCAAGGAAGACGTATTTCAGATTTGTCGGGAGTGGCTTCAATTCTAGCTTTGGTGGTACTTCGATTTAAGGTTTCACATCTGTCACAAAAGTATCCACAATACACTCATTCTCGAGACTTGGTTCATCAACTTGAGAATCTTCTATTTCATCAAAATCGACTTTAAGTGTCGAACCATAGTCTCTCTCCAAACTCCCTTTGTCATATACACTTCCTTCTATTCTTGCCGAGCAACACATCTTATCAAATATGCACTTGTCGAGGACATCAACTCTAAAGCACGCTTTTGCATCATTATGGTGCTTCATTGCCTTTTCTACATTAATGGTCACCTGCTCACCATTAATTCTGAAGACAGAGTTGTCTTTAGCTCCAAGCAACACATCCCCCGTGGCGAGGAACGGTCTACCAAATAGAATCGGTACCTCTTTGTCCTCGGGCATGTCCAAGACTATGAAATCAACGGGGATAACAAATTTATCAACCTTGACCAAGACATCCTCTACTATTCCAGTGGGCTTCACGATGGAATGATCAGCCAATTGTAGAGCAATGTCGATGGGTTCCATCCTCTCCTCTAATCCAATAGCTCTAGCAGTTTTCAAAGCCATAAGTGAGATCCCCGATCCTTGATCTAATAGGCATTTTGTGAAGATTGTATTCCCGATCTCATAAGGAATCACACAACTTCCGGGGTCCCTCTTCTTCATTGGCATCATTCCCGAAATCAGTTGTGAGCAATTCATGCTCAAAGCCACTATCCCCTCGTCTTGTAGTTTCTCCTTGTTTGCCATCATGTCCTTGAAGAACTTGGAGAACTTGGGGAAGTTAGTGAAGAGGTCCACCAATGATACGTCCACATTTACTTTCCGGATCACGTTCATCATCCACTCAAAGCTTTTCTCTTTCGGAACCCTCTTCTTCCTCTTGGGTGGATATGGTGGAGGAGGAATGTGATCGGGGAAGTTAAACTTACTTTTGGGATCTTGTGACGGACTTGTCACCATCTTTTTCTTTGACTCCATTTCCACTATCTTCTTACCTTTCTCTTCTACTGAACACTTTCCACTTGCATCGGATTCTTCACCATGTCCCTTGCTGCCGGATGCAGCCTGTGCTTGACCATGTTGGGCCCCCTGCACCAACGCGGGACTTCCCTTACATGCCTCGTCCGCCCCTGCGTGCGAGGAATGCAAGCCTAACATCTCATCCGCCCCTGCGTGTGAGATGCCGGACGTACCTTGGTCGTCCATTGATGGTGTCGAATCCAACTCACGACCACTTCTCAAAACCACTGCCTTACACTGTTCATTACCTCTCAGATTGAGCACTGTATTACTTGGGATGGTATTAGGAATCCTCGTGTGCGATGCCGTGGCAAGCTGTCCAATTTGAGTCTCAAGGTTCCTCATTGTAGCATCGATCTGTCCAAACTTTTCCACCGTTTTATCTTTGAAGTTCTCATTCTCCTTTTGACTCTTAGTCATGAAAGAGAGAATCTGTCCCCATTGATCCTCGACCGATGGCTTCTTCTCATAACCCGGAGGTTGAGTGTTGTTCCTCCATTGATTACCCGAGCTGTTGCTAGGACCAGCTTGATTCCAGTTCGCTTGTTGAGGCCTCCAATTCTGCTGATTGTTGTATTGGTTGCCTTGGTTGAACCCTTGTCGATTGTTACCAATGTAGTTCACATCCTCCACAGGTGGTCCTTGAAGACTTGGACATTGATCAGTATGATGTCCGCCTTGGCACAACCCACACTTCATCACTGTCATCACTTGAGGTTGAGGAGTCAGTTGAAGAGATTTCACAGCTTTTGTCATCGAAGACATTTGAGTGCTTATGTCCGCCAATTGAGCCTCAATGGCTGTCACTCTTTCCCCATCTTTGGTAGCACCAAATATATCTCCTACCTTCTCAGCTGCTCTTCTTGGATTATGCCAATTCCTTTGATTATTGGCCAACCTTTGAAACAAGGCTCTAACCTCATCGTGAGTTAGATCATCTAGGTTCCCGTTTGAACCTGCAGTGACTAGTCCCATGCCTTCATTGTTGAGGCCCTTGTAGAATTTCAAAAGGTCATGCCCCGGAGCTAGTCCATGACTTGGGCATTTCCTTATCATTTCCGTGAATCTCTTCCAAGCTTCTGCAAAAGACTCGTCATATTTCTGTCGGAAAGATGTGATCTCCTCTCTCAACTTCTCGATCTTCATTGGGGAGTTATATTCCAAAAGGAACAATGTCTTCAGCTCTTGGAATGTTGCTATGTTATAGCCCGGTAAAGAATCATACCACCATCTTGCTTTCTCCCTCAATGAGAACGGAAACAATTGCCCTCTTAATCCGATGGTGCTCCATATTTGGAGGTCTATGAGAGTTGGTAAGCTCATAAAAGGCATTGAGGTGACTCACCGGATCTTCATCATCCCGTCCGTGGAAAAGATTTCCTCCGTTCACCAAACTAATGTAGTGAGGTGGAATGTTGACGTTATCATTTGCAAAGCGAACTCCCCCGGGTACTCAATTCCCGATCTAAGAGTGTCGCCAAACCTTCCCACAGGTGGTGGTATCTCATTGTTATTCTCTGCCATTGATTCAGTATCCGACTCTTGATCTCTTTCTGCACTTAACCCAAAGAGTGAGTTACTTCTGATTGGACTCGGATAGTCCGGAAAGATCTCAGTTGTTGAACCTCTAAACCTTCCCCTTCTTTGATAACAGAGTAGTCCAAACGGTGGTGTACCCTGTGACCGTGTGTGCATTCACTATTTTTTTTTCTTTTTATTATTACCTGCGCAACAGAAAATACACCAAACACAAGCACAATATATTTCCTATTACCGAAAGCGAGACCTCTCGACAACTTTGGGGTAAGTCCTATAAAAAGTGTGTGCTTGAAAGAAAACTAAACTACCTAAACTAAGAGTTTGGAAACTGTCACCTAGAAAAAAACTCCTTCGTCTTCAAGTCCAAACGTGGTAGATGGCTAACACCTCCCAAGACAACGAAATGAGTACCTACAAAATAAAAAGAAAGATCAAATAAAACACAAAACACAAACTAGAAATTAAACAATCTATTGCCTTCCCCGGCAACGGTGCCAAAACTTGATGTGTAATTTTAGGTCGATTAAAGCAATATGGTTTTGCACTCAAGTTCAATTAATTAACTCTAATATTACGACGATACTGCTAGAGTACAGCGTCGAATGTAGTACTTTGAGTGTCGATCCACAGGGAAGGAAAGATTATTTAATTCTAAGACAAAGAAAACACATACTAAAAGGTGATTTGATTTGAGGATTTTGATTTCAAGATTAAGCTAAAACAATTTCTAAAGATTAAACAAGCAAGACAAATCAAGAGAGGAACGTGTTACTCCAAACATTCACGGATAAAACGATGATTTATTCTAATGTCCAACTCTATCTTATGAATTACGGGACTTCAATATCAATTCATGATGTTAACACTAAACATGCTCGACATACAATAACTTAAGAATAGTTGAACACATATTCAATAAACCAATCTTCATTAATCTAAGAAACCTACGGATGCGCGAGAATCGAAGATCAAATACTATAAGCTCAAGCAATCCATTACCACATTATCGTCTAAACAACTCTAATTGATAATTCGTCACCACAAGGATCTATCCTATTCAAAGTTAAAGAGACATCCGATTAGGATTAATGGAACTACTACTACTAATGATGCACCAAAAGTAATAGATTCAAACAAGGAAATTATGGGGAAGACGATCATAAGATAAAGAAGAACATAGTATAAATCAAACAACTAATTCATCCATCTACATGTTTGGAGTGAATGATAGATCTAAAACCATAGAAACCATGAAGGAGTTGATGATGAAATGTTTGAATAATCTCCCCCAAGCAACAATCGACAATGATCTCTTCAATTTTCTCCTTCCAAAGTCATGCTTCTCTCCAATCCTTCCCTTCTCCTCTTTTTTTCATCCGTTTTCTCTCCTATTTCCCCTGTTTTTATCCCTTCAACCGCCGCTAGAAAACTGCCAAATTGCAATTGAACCACCAAACGCCCGACCGGGCGAAATTAGAAGGGATAATCGCCCGACCGGGCGAACTGCTACTGGGTGCATCGCGGGAAACACCCGACCGGGCGTTTTGTGTCTTGAAGAATCGCCTGACCGGGCGAACTTTGTGGACTCTCCTCATGCTTTTATGCGTTTCGCCCGACCGGGCGTTTTGTAGCTCATGATCGCCCGACCAGGCGAAGTTTCTGATCTCTGCATGCTTTGCCAATTTCACCCGGCGAACTTCTAGCTTCCAACCCTTTTAAACTTCAATACAAATACAACTTGATGAGTTATAATTAACATAAAAGTGTGTAGTTTAGGGGGAAAAGTATAAGAAATATGCTTCGCATCAGAAGTTGATAGAGGCCAAAAAGGCGTACGACAGCTCGAGGAATGTTATGAGGAGAGGGTCAGCAAATGCGCTGAGAGAGCAGGATGACAAAAGAGTCGAGGCAAGAATAGATAGGCTTGAGAAAGCACTTTTGAATGCAATCGAGAAGACTAATCCGCCAGCCTCACAAGAAAAAGGAAAATTTCCGGGTGCAGGAGAAATTTCACCCCAGCAATATTATGGTCCTCAAGAAGGAGATTACCAGGTCCAAGTTAATGCGATGGGGAGTTGGAACCCAGATGGAAGTTGGAATCCAGGGAGACAGAGGGATGCACCATGGAGGAACCATCCCAATTTCAGATGGTCTGACAATGATCCGAACCACCCACCTCCACAACAGAACGCCCAGTTGACGCATCAAGAAAGGCAAACTAACTGATCTGGGAGAAATCAAGAGGGGCAGAACAACTGGAGCAACCGGAACCAGGGAGATCATGTGAATTGGGGAAACAAGAATCAAAACCACCAGGGGAACTCTTATGTGCCGCCACACCAAAGGAATTACCCATGAAATTATCAAAATTCCCAACCTCCTTACCAGGGGAACCAAGGGCCAGGAAATCAGTACAACAACAGTTCAGGAAGTCAGGGGAACTTCCGTCAGAACCAAGAAAGTGGACCGAGTCCCAGCCAACCTATTTCTAAGACACCGAGGAATATTGATGATATGATGCATGATCTAGTCAGCTCGCAACAACATATGCAGAACAACTTGCAATCTAACAATGGCGTGGTGCATAAGCTTCAAGACGCTCAGTTAGAGCAGAAAGCAGCAATGGACATGTTGGCCAAACAATTGTCCCAGATCGCGACTTCCTTGATCGAGATGCGAGGGAACGAAGGAAAGAGTCCTGCCTCAGTAAGGCCTCCAGACCGAGCTAACATCAGTCAAATCACTTTGAGATCTGAGCGAGGTTATGACGGTCCAGTGATAAGGATGAATGGAGAGACACCTCCCACGGAAGGCGAAAAAGGGAAGAACTCAGCTCCCGAACTTGGAAACTCGAAGGGGGGCAGTATCGTAAGAGGAGATGACCTTTGGGAAGGTGATCTAGAGAAACCGCTACCTAGTGAAGCTGAACAATTTTTCCTAGACCCAGAGCCAGAAGCAGAGAAAGAATTAGCAAGGGAGGAAATAGGCGAGCTTCCAGCTGGAGGATCTACAAGACCAGGGAAACAAATGAAACCATTTCCACACCGAGGAGAGGCTAAGAAGAAGAAGGATGAACCAGTGGATTTCATGGATATCTTTGGAAAGTTGGAGATAAACCTACCGTTTTTACAGGCTTTGAAGCTGCCGGTCTTCAGTAAATTCATCAAGGAGTTTATAGCTGGAAAGACAAGACCCAGTGGGAAGATCCTGATTGGAGAAAACGTGTCAGCAGTGATTCAGAAATGTAGGATGCCTTCGAAATGCACTGACCCAGGTATGTTCACCTTACCCATTTCCATTGGTGATGTCAGAATTGAGCATGCCATGTGTGATTTAGGGGCATCGATAAATGTTTTACCGCTTTCCATATACAAAAAGTTGGTAGGAGTAGGGATGGTGAATACAAAAGTGGTGATCCAATTGGCGGATAGGTCGTGCATTTGTCCAGAGGGAGTTTTAGAAAATGTAATAGTCAAAGTGCATGATTTTCTGTATCCGGCCGATTTCCATGTAATTAAAATGAGTGATAATGAATCTGCCGAGTCTAGCGGGGTGCTTTTAGGACGACCTTTCCTGCGTACCGCTAAGACCATTATCGATGTCTTTGATGGAACAATATGCCTGGACTATAATGGGGAAAATTATACATTTAGCATAGATGAAGCAATGAAGAAACCTCTAGATGTAGAGAATTTGCATGCTATGGATGTTATTAACCCCCTGGTCCAGGAATATCTTGAGACCGAGTTAATGCAGGAGCAAATTGAAAATTCAGAGTTAAGTCACTCTATTGACAGAGAAGTAGCTGGTTGGTGTGAGGCAATGCACACGAAGGAATTAACGGATGAGGAGCTAGCCGAAGCTATTTCGGAGTTTTGTAAAAATCCAGATACAGCTAGGTCAAGGGAATCGGTCCAGGTGGCTAGTATGGAAAGTTCTTTCGGGTCTGGGACGGGAATGACAACAGATGCTACAAAAAAGAATCCCTTGCCCCAGGAAATAAGTACCCCCAAGAAGGAACTGAAAACTCTCCCGTCAGACCTTAAGTATGCCTATCTAGAAGAAAATGAGACTTTCCCGGTCATCGTCAACAGCAACTTGACCAAGGAATAAGAAAGAGACCTACTTGTGGTAATCAGAAGAAATAAGAAGGCAATAGGATGGACTCTTTCAGACCTAGTAGGGATCAGTCCGGATCTTTGCATGCATCATATCAGGTTGGAAGAAGGAGCTAAGGCCTGTAGAGATCCACAACGTAACCTAAATCCAAACATGAGAGAGGAAGTTCTGAAAGAAGTTTTGAAGCTGCTTTCCCTAGGCATCATTTACTCCATACCAGACAGTGAATGGGTCAGTCCGGTCACATGGTACCTAAAAAGTCAGGAATTTAGGTAGTTAAGAATGACAAAAATGAATTGGTGCCCACTCGACTTGTCACTGGGTGGAGGATGTGCATCGATTACAAGAAACTGAATGAAGCAGCCAGGAAGGATCATTTTCTCCTACCCTTCATTGATCAGATGTTAGAAAGGCTGGCTGGTAAGCAATATTTTTGTTTCCTTGACGGATACAGTGGATACTTCTAGATCTATGTAGATCCCGAAGACCAAGAGAAGACTACATTTACGTGCCCTTTTAGCATGTGTGCTTATAGAAGGATGCTGTTTGGGCTATGCAATGCGCCAGGTACTTTTCAACGTTGCATGATGAGTATCTTCTCGGATCTACTGGAGGATTGTATCGAGATTTTCATGGATGATTTCACCGTATATGGGAACTCTTTCGAGTCCTGTTTAGCTAGCCTGGACGTAGTATTGAGGAGATGCCAGGAAAAGAATTTGGTCCTAAACTTCGAAAAGTGTCACTTCATGGTGCCTGAGGGAATCGTCTTGGGGCATGTAGTCTCGGAGAAAGGCATACAGGTGGACCAAGCTAAGGTCGATGTGATTTCGAAATTACCGTACCCTACGAATCAGAAAGAAGTTAGGGGATTCCTAGGGCATGCAGGTTTCTATAGAAGAATCATAAAGGACTTCGCGAAAATTGCCCAGCCACTCACCCATTTGTTGCATAATGAAGTTGATTTCGTCTTCAACGAAGAGTGTAAAAAGGCTTTTCAACTATTGAAAGATAAATTAGTATCTGCCCCTATCATCAGGGCACCCGACTGGAGTCTGTCGTTTTAAATAATGTGTGATGCAAGTGACTACGCAGTAGGGGCGGTACTAGGTCAAAGGGTTGATGGAAAAAGTTACGTGATCTTCTATGCTTCGAAGACACTCAACCAGGCCCAGAAAAACTATGACACCACGGAAAAGGAAATGCTGGCAGTCGTGTATTCATTTAAAAAGTTCCGGCCATACTTACTGGGGTCGAGAGTGATAGTTTTTACCGACCATGCGGCTATCAAGTACTTGCTGGCGAAGAAGGAGTCCAAGCCCAGGTTAATCCGTTGGGTGCTACTCTTGTAAGAATTTGATTGGGAAGTGAGAGACAAAAAGGGGACAGAGAATAAAGTGGCTGACCATTTGAGTCGGATTTTCCAGAGAGAAACGGAGGAAGCTATACCTGATGCATTCCCGGAGGAACATCTGTACTACATAGGAAAATTTCCTAGACCTATCAGTTGGGAGGAAATAATGGCGATCACAGGTCCAGGAGATGCTGAGAAAGGGAAGTGTCAGCTGAACGCTGAACCATGGTTCGCAGACCTGGCAAATAATGACCATTTGTCTCCCGTTGTGCGTCGGGGGTCTAGCGGGGACCTTTTGTCTCCCGTTGTGTGTCGGGTCCAGCGGGACCATGACGTGGACTAGGACCCGTCGGGTATAGCGTGGAGTTTGGGTTGGTCTAAAAAGAACACGCGGGGCACGAACCACGCTCAACGACTAGCTCCAAAGAACAGCCAAAGACCACCCAAAGACCAATTGCCAAGAGCCAAGAACCAAGGTCCAAGGCACCAGGCACCCGGTGCATGGGGCACGGGTCACGGGTCATGGTGCGCGGTGCGCGGGTCGCGGGTCGCGGGTCGCGGGCGGGCGGCGGCGCGACGTGTGCGCGCGTGTAGGCTCTGTCACCCATCTTATTCCACGATAATTATTACACATAATAATTCATCTGATTAAATACTTTCATCAAAGAAGTTTATCATCCCCGATGTGGGATAATTAACACTTAGTTAATTAATTCCTTAGTCTTTTCACATAGCTCATTTCTAGCTTTACTGTGACCAACTTTAATATATTATTTCTCACTCACCGGGAATCGGATTTGAGAAAATGAATATACTACGGCCATCTACTCGGAACGTAGATCGACGTTATTGCATTTAATTTCACAAAATTAAATGTCTTGTAACATTTATTATTAGTCAAAAATCATTTGACAAAGCACGATTCCAACAATCCCCCACATGAGTGGAAATTGCCAAATGCATATGTATGCAGACACAAGCTCAACCCTCAAGAGGTATGTAAGCATAAGGATAGGTAGTTTTTGGCTTTGAACCATCCATAGTCAACACCATCGGATACACAGGCGGACTAATAGCGTGATGCTTTGAACTATTCCTCCACGTCGTGCACCGAGACAATGATGTTAACACTTAAACACCTCAACCTCATCCGTTCTCACGTTTTGTTTCCATTTCAGGCCTTGGACACCACTTTGGATTCATAAGTGTATTGTTTGAAGCGGCCCCACTTCACACTTACATAGGTGATTCCTCGTTAAGTATCTTGCCATACTTAGTCTCCTTGAGAACTTCTTCTCAACGAGATCCTTTAGGGGTCATTAAAAGTCATAGACTTAACCTCATCACTAGGCAAGTTTTCCAACACTCTATTGCGCTCTAGGGAATATATATATATGAGTGTTTCACACGAACTCTCATAGCTTAGTTTTCCCATTGAACCAAGTTCTTGGGATCTCCAGTCATCATGGTTGGGTTCCCACTATGACAATTCTTTAGTTTGTGGATTTCAAACCCATTCCCTCTAGCAATTTATTCATTTGATCACGATTTAACCCTTTGGTTAGCGGATCCGCTAGATTATCCAATGACTTTACGTAGTCAATTGTAATCACCCCTGTTGTGATCTAATGTCTCACGGTATTATGTCGTCGATGAATGTATCGAGACTTACCATTGTACAAGCCACTGTTTTCCCTCCCAATAGCGGCTTGGCTATCACAGTGAATTAACACTAGAGGCACGGGCTTTGACCAACATGGAATATCTTCAAGAAAGTTTTTAAGCCATTCGGCTTCTCCGCGGCTTTATCTAAAGCTATGAATTCAGATTCCATAGTGGATCGGGCTATACATGTCTGTTTCGTGGATTTCCACGAGACATCACCACCTCCAATAGTAAAGACATATCCACTTGTTGAAAGTGAGTCTTTGTTATCGGATATCCAATTTGCATCGCAGTACCCTTCAAGTACCGGGGGTATCTCAAAAAGTGTAGCCCATGATTTTGAGTATACTTGAGATATCTCAAAACTCTTACAAGAGCTTTCCAATGCTCTTTGCTTGGATTGCTCTTATAACGACTCAACTTGTTCACGGCGCAAGAAATATCAGGTCGAGTGCAATTAGTAAGATACATAATGCATCCAATGACCCGTGCATAATCTTCTTGTGCAACGGGCTCACCCCGGTTCTTGCTCAAGTGAACATTGAGCTTTATAGGCGTCTTAGCCGGGATGCCATCATAGGCATTGGACCTCTTTAATAATTTCTCAACATAATGAGACTGTGTTAATGTGATTCCTTCGGATGTTCTTAGAATTTTCATTCCAAGAATTACATTGGCTAGATCCATATCCTTCATGTCTAAGTTTCTCTTCAACATAGCTTTCGTGTCGTTAATCACTTGGGTGTTACTACCCATGATTAACATATCATCAACGTAGAGACACACTATAACATATCCATTATCAGTGTTCTTAATGTAGACACATTTGTCACATTCGATGATTTTAAATCCATTTGATAACATCACGTTATCAAATTTCAAGTGCCACTGCAACAGCTCTTGTTTCAATCCATAGAGGGATTTAACCAGCTTGCATACCTTTTTCTCTTGTTCAGGTACTAGAAAACCTTCAGGTTGTTCCATATAGATTTCATCTTCAAGGTCACCATTTAGAAACGCAGTCTTAACATCCATTTGATGAATCTCAAGATTGTGTACAACAGCAATCGCGAGAAACACTCGAATTGATGTAATCCTCGTTACAGGTGAGTAGGTATCGAAGAAATCGTACCCTTTCTGTTGCTCAAAGCCTTTGACTACCAGTCTAGCTTTATACTTGTCCACTGTTCCATTGGCCTTAAACTTTCTTTTAAGGACCCATTTGCATCCTAAAGGTTTAGCACCTTCAGGTAGATCAACCAACACCAACGTGTGGTTTAGCAAAATTGAATTAATTTCGCTTTGAACAGCTTCTTTCCAATGCAACCCGTCTGGGCCAGCAAAGGCTACTTTTATTGATGTTGGTTGGCTCTTCATCCAACATAAATGCAATATAGTCAGGACCAAATGTCTTTGGTGTTCTGACCCTGCTACCACGTCTTGGTACCGCATCGTTTGGATCAGGCCTTGTTCGCTTGCGCGATTCTGGCTCTTCATCCACTGATTTAGAACTAGTGGTTTCATCCTCAATTCTCGTCTCAGAATTGGGTGCAATATTTTCCTTTTCTTTGCGAGGAAATATATTTTCAAGAAATACTGCATTTCTTGACTCGATTGTTGTTCCCACGGTCACAGTCGGTATTTCAGACTAGTGGACAACGAATCTATATGCACTACGATTAAGTGCATACCCAATAAAGATACAATCAACCATTTTAGGACCGATTGTAACTTCTTTGGGCGGAGGAACCATTACCTTAGCCAAACACCCCCACACATTGAGGTATTTGTAGGATGGTTTCCTTCCCTTCCACAGCTCATAAGGAGCAACGTCCTTACCTTTGCGTGAGATTTTGTTTAGGATGTAGTTGGCTGTCAAAACAGCTTCCCCCACATGTTCTGGGACATCCCCGAACTGATTAGTAACGCATTCATCATCTCTTTGAAAGTTCGATTCTTGCGTTCTGCAACGCCATTAGATTGTGGTGAATATGGTGTAGTCGTTTGGTGAATTATACCACTTGCGTTGCATAATTCCTCAAACGGGGCTACGTATTCACCCCCTCTATCACTTCGAATCATTTTGATTTTACATCCAAGTTAATTATCGACTTCGTTCTTATAATTTTTGAACGCTTCTATTGCTTCATCTTTACTTCTTAAAAGATAGACATAACAATATCGTGTGCAATCATCTATGAATGTGATAAAGTATTTTTTACCACCTCTTGTTTGCACCAATTTTAAGTCACATACGTCCGTGTGAATTAATTCAAGGGGTTTCGTGTTCCGTTCAACCGAATGAAACGGTAACTTAGTCATTTTCGCCTCAAGACAAGTTTCACATTTGTTTTGAGTTTCTACTTCATTTGCCTTTAGTAAATCTAAACTTACTAATCTTTTAATGTCATTTTGATTTACATGTCCCAATCTATTGTGCCACAAGTTAGAACAACACTCAGTTAAATAAGAAGAAGTAGATGCATTCTTATTATTAGCCAACGGCTTAGGGACATGGCGTACAGTTTTTCTTTTTACGGTTTATATTTTTAAACTTAGAACCCCTAGGACCCTACCTTAATACACCACTACCCTTATGCCCCATTACACCCGAAACGAAGACCTTAAGGAACTATCTTGTGCAATCCGATTCGAGGTATTAAATTTGTGGCAATATCGAGTGAACAGTCCTAACATCTCTGGTGAGAAATGAGTGACTGAGTGAATCCAACAGTGGTTTCAAAATTGGGCAATCTTGACGAACTGACACCTTGATCAAGTAAAATCGAAAAGGAAGAAGCATAAGCTGCTGGAAAATGAATTGACCTCGACCTCGGGTATGATTGTTGAAAATTTATTCGATCTAATCCATCTATGTGAATATTTTTTTTATTTCGAGTCTTGTTTTCTTTTTCGTCTTCTTTTACTTTCTTGAAATGAGTAAACCATGCCTGAAATTTGTCTTATCTTTTTCTTTTCTTTTTCTTTTCTTTTTCTTTTCTTTTTCTTTTCTTTTTCTTTATACTTGGGGACAAGTATGTTTTAACTGTGAGCAGTTTGATAAGGCCCATTTCATGCATCGGTTTAGGGGTAAAATGTATGCTACTTGATCGGTTTTATCACGCAAAGCAAGTGTTAAATGTGCAGAAATGCCGCTTGACCAAGGCAACAAGGCCAAACTGATCCAGCAAGTACAATTGACGAAAAAGGCCAAAAAGCAGGGGAGTTGATCAATGGGGGTAATCAAGCAGTCAAGGAGGGGACCACTGGCTTCCAGAAGAAGGACATGTGAGGCAATGAGCTGGATGGTGCGCATCATTCTGTTATCAAGGACAACGTTCTAGAAGGGGACACGTGCTGATATATGAGACGCAAGGGCGGAGCAGAGTCATGAATCTGTTACTGAAAAGAGTCATCATTCTAGAAGGAAAACACGTAGCAATCGATGAGTCGCTCACTCTCAGCGTGAGCGGATATTCCCTGCCAAGATCGTTATCCAGCTGGAGGTCGTTGCCGAGCTTATAAATAGAGGATGTTCCACCACAGAAGGAATCAGATCTTTTACTTTCCGTCTTTAGTTTAGTTAGTTCTATAGTTTAGTCCAATCCTCTAGATAGTTTAGATAAAGTAATGCTTAGGCCATCCGCAATGGCGCTTAGCCGAGCGCCGGTGCTAGGCGGTCCATTGCAACAGCCTAGCCAATTTCGGAATAAAAAACCGCCTAGCGCTAGGCGATTTCGGGGCGCTGGGCGATCCGCTCGGTGCTATTGCAGCGTCCGGATCGCCTAGCGCATCGCCTAGCCGATTTTTAATTTTTTTTTAAATTTTCGAAACACTATATATACGGGCTTTGCACGTCATTTTCATTCGCACCACTTGTTTTAACGAGTACTCTCTCTATCTTAATTTCTGTACAAGATCAACACCGAGAAATGAGTAACGCTGGTGGTAGTAGTGGTGGAGTGGTAGGGATGCTGAGGAGTACGATCGTATAATGAACGAAGCGCTAGAGGCCTATACGAACCGTGAGATTGATCGATGGATGCAGAGGGCCTTGCAGCCGGCGGTACCTCGGCCTCGCCTGGTCCACCGCAGAGAAGTGATTGATCGTGATCACGTAGCTGCACATCAGCGCCTATATGAAGACTACTTCGCACAGGAGCCGCGGTTCAACGCCAACCATTTCAGGCGCCGTTTTAGGATGAGCAAGGCCCGGTTTATGCGTATTGTTAACGCTTTGGAGCATCGATATCTGTATTTCCGCTTCAGGCACGATGCGGCTGGCAGACCCGGCCACACACCTATTCAAAAGTGCACTGTGGCAATCCGGCAGTTGGCCTACAGAGGCGCGGCAGACATGTGGGACGAGTACCTCTATATCGGTGAGACGACTGCCCTTGAATGTATGAAGTATTTTTGTCTTGGCTTGATTGAAATATTCAGTGATCAGTACCTTCGAAGCCCTACCCCCGAAGACTGCCAGGATCTTTTGCGGATGCACGGGGAACAGCATGGGTTCCCGGGGATGTTAGGCAGCATAGATTGTATGCATTGGGAGTGGAAGAACTGTCCCGCTTCCCGGAAGGGGTTCTACATGACCGGCTACAAGGGAAAGAATCCCACGATGATCCTCGAGGCCGTAGCTGATTACCGGCTGCGGATTTTGAATGCCTATTTTGGGATAGCCAGTTCGAACAACGACCTCAACGTCCTTAACTCATCGCCACTGTTCAACGAGCAGTGCCAGGGTGTCGGTCCGGCCATCAGTTTTGTCGCCAACGGCAACCGGCATGATATGGGCTACTACTTGGCGGATGGGATATACCCTAGGGGGCCAGTCTTTCTGAAGACGATCCGATGCGCATCAGATGAGAGGAAGGCCTACTTTGAGGCACGGCAGGAGTCGGTGCGCAAGGACGTGAAGCGCGCATTTGGTGTGCTCCAGTCTCGATGGGCGGCAGTTAGGGGTCCAACGCGTTTGTGGCATGTCGACTGCATTGCTGATATAATGTACGCCTATATTATCATGCACAACATGATTGTCGAAGATGAAGGTGTACAACTGACTAGTTGGACCAACGACGATAATGAAGCCAGTCCAGGCCACGGCGTGGCCGCCCCCAAAGTACGGAGTGGGGTACCTCACGATGAAGCCGGCCGCCTCCAAGCACATGCCGACATGCGCCAAACGGAGGCTCATATTCGACTCTAAAAGGATTTAATTGAAGAGTTATGAGCGCAGAGGACTGCACGGCGTTAGTTTTTTTTTATTATGTAATTTTTTTTAATTAGTGTACTTTTTTTTAATTAATGTACTTTTTTAATTATGTAATTTTTTTAATTAATGTGCTTTTAAAATTTTAATAATATTATTGAATTTTCTCGTAGAACTGTCGTAAATTTAATTTCGTATTTTGTGTGATTGTTAATTATTTGTTTTATATAATTTTGAGTGATGTGGCTAGGCTATGGCTAGGCTATGGCTGGGCTATTTGCTTGTTTTGAGGATGTGGAAGGAGGATTTTTAGTGTTAATGACATGTGTTTTAGCATTGAAGCACATGTCTTAAATAAATACAGAAAAAACTCCTTCCCAATAAAATGCCAGCTCCTAGATGCACGCGTATTTGGTTGCATGGATATTCTAATGGTAAGATTTTACTTTTATTTTGTAATTCTAAATTATCAACTATATTAGTACATATTAATATGTAATTTTGTTAATAGAAGATTAAGATTCGTAAGATGACGAGGATGAAGCTAATGATCAAGCCAAAGCGTTAAAGATTATCGACTTGGAACAATGTCATTCAACTATTTAGATTTTAGATTTATTTTGAAACCTGGACTTTTTTAGAACTTATGGTTAAATAATTTATCATCAATTTTATGTTAAGCAATCTTAGAATTATGTCATGAGTACTTTAGATTTTAAATACTTCCTTCGTTCTTCTCTAAAAATAGAAACTCTTTCTTTTTGGATTTGTCCCCTAAAAATAGGAACTTTCTATTTAAGGAAATTTATTTCTCTCTAATGAGGTGTCATTCATTTTCCCCTAACACACTTCTCTTTCTATTTTTGCTACTTTACCAATTTTGTATTAAAACTCGTGTCGTTTCTAAAGTTTATATTTTTAGGAGATAGAGAGAGTATTAGTTTTCTTAAATGATTGGCTTATATTTTATTTTTCTGTGTATGATAGTGCTGCCACATGTCACGTTATCCAGCAATATTAGAGGCGTATCCAGCAATATTCATTCAGTATGCGTTTACATATTGCATGATAGTAATAGGTGGATTGCAGTGTATGCATAGAATGTTTCAGTTGCAGTATATATATAGACAGATTGTTTTTTTATACCGTTATTTTGCACTATAGACAATAATGAGCACTTAACTCTGCAATCCATGTTGTCCAGAGCCTTTGTCCTAGCGGCAAGGAGCTTAGACATTATTGCATGAGGTGCCGAGTTCGAGCCCTCTTGACATCAGTTGTAATTTCCTCCTATTTATAGTATAGGAGTTTATTTGTAATTTCCTTCCTTATACAGGAGTTAATTTTTTTTAAAAAAAGACTCTGCAATCCATGTAGTACTATCATGCAATATGTAGAAATCCATCTAAAACACTTACTATGATATTCCTGGATACGCCCCTCGTATTGCTGGATAGCGTGCCACGTGGCAGCACGAGGTTGGTGGTATGTTATCACTCTAACTATGGTGGCACCCTAATGCTCCCCTATATATATAGGTCTGTGTTAAAATGACAACACCTCTTAAAGTGACATCATACCACCATTCTTAGCCAATCATTTGTACACATGGACGAATAATCAACTGCCGTGTGGCAATCATAAAAAATGCAATATTGCAGGATACGTGGTGTCACAGTATCACTTTAAGAAGTGTTGTCATTTCAACACACCTATATATATATAGAGAGAGAGTTATAATCAATGTCGAACCAATTTTAAAGACCGAACTGCTGAACCCGTCATGGTTAGCTTGTTTTAGGTCATATTAAGACATTGTTAGTTTGTTTTAGGTCATGCTTAGTTTGTTTTGGGTCATGCTTATAAAATTCGGATTTGAAAAATACGGATGTCATATTTAGATCATTTTATGTCATACTTACTATCATGACCTAAAACAGACTAAGAATGGCTTACATGTTCCCTAAATATGACCTTTGGGTGTGGTTCTATGGTTCGACAATAAGATTGAGTTTTGTTGTAACACAACTCTAGAGTTATAATCAATGTCGAACCAATTTTAAAGACCGAACTGCTGAACCCGTCATGGTTAGCTTGTTTTAGGTCATATTAAGACATTGTTAGTTTGTTTTAGGTCATGCTTATAAAATTCGGATTTGAAAAATACGGATGTCATATTTAGATCATTTTATGTCATACTGACCTAAAACAGACTAAGAATGACCTACAAGTTCTCTAAATATGACCTTTGGGTGTGGTTATGTGGTTCGGCAATAAGATTGAGTTTTGCTGTAACACAACTCCTACCATATATATATATATATAGAGAGAGAGAGAGATGTGATCAATGTCGAACCCTTCTTAAAGACCGAACTAGAGACCAAATTTACAATTAATTTAATATTTTATTTAATAAATACTTTTTAAATTTTAATTTTTTTAAAATATTTTTAAAATTTTTTAAACTTTTTTTTATTCAATAAAAACTTGCCGGAGTAAATAATGAACTATATTCACTAAATAATGAACTAAATGTAGTATGTTATGAAGTAATTTTGACATGTTATTGAAATACATTAATGATACAATAAATTTTAGTGTTAAACGTTAAGCGGTAGTAATGGACTATATTCAATAAATAATGAACCAAATAAATGTTAGTAATGAAGTAAATATGACCTTTTATTGAAATACAATGTTAACTGTATTAAACGTTAAACAGTAGTAATTAAGTTATTACATTATTCAGTCGTGCTATTACTCTATTCCATTAGTTTATTACTTCATTCCGTTAGTTTATTACTTCATTCAGTCATGCTATTACTTCATTCCATTAGTTTATTACTTCATAATGTGTTATGACATAATTATCTTTCAGTTGAAGTAAATCTGGTATGTAATGAATAAGAAAAATTACTTCATAACATACGTTCATTTAGTTCATTATGTAGTGAATATAGTTCATTATTTACTCCAATAAATTTTATTGAATAAAAAAATTAAAAAAATTAAAAAAATTAAAAAAATAATGAATTAAAATAAAAATAAAAAAGTTTTTATTGAATAAATATTAAATTAATTGTAATTTAATCCTAACTAAAAGATTAAGAAAAATGGATGGCCAAAATTTGGTCTTTAGTTCGGTCTTTAAGACTAGATTTGTGGATAATGGGCTAGGGAGATGATCAAAGTATAACTAATATTAAGTGTATAACTAGAGAACAAATCTCAGTCACATATCTTAATACTCCAAATTAATCCTATGGCTTAAACAAACTTTCAGATTTTTATGAAAAAAAACTTGTCCAAGGGCATTTTGGGAATTCAATACATCAATGTGAATTCATGAATAACATATAATCATCATGAATCCATGCGCCGCGCTAGCTGTCTCTGTGGCGGAGCTGCCGCAGACTCCGCCCACTCTGACGCCTTCTCAGACGGCTCCGGCAGCTGCACCACCGCCGTCGTTGGTGATCTCGTCGACTTCTTCAGCTCCGGCGCTGTATGCATCGTCCGTCAGTGGCTGTACCTCTACGTCGGACTCACTAGGATCAGCGTCGGCGGGAAATATCTGAGGATCCAGCGCGGCGCGTTTGCGATTGGTCGGCGGGGGAGGGGAGGGGTGATCGTGGACTCGGGGACGACGGTGACGAGGTTTCCGGCGACGGTTTATGCGGCGCTGCGCGACGCATTCAGGAACATGATGGGGGAGCTGCGGCCTCAACAGATACCAAGAGAAAAGTTATTAACAAATGTGGAATAAGCGAATTTAAGTGCTTATTTAAGTACTCCTATTAATTAGATTCGTAACATTTTTTTAATCAAAGAATCCAAGTGGAGGTTGTTTTATTTTTTATCACCTTAAGGACTGCTAAACAATTTCCACTATATTTAAATAACACAAAGTGGAACAACCAGCTCGTGCCACAAAAAATATTTAATTCAAAATTAATGGCAATAAGTGATTATATATCACAATTAGCATGATTTTACTTCACTGTTGTTAAAAAAACACATCACTATTAGCATGATTTTACTTCACTCTTGTTAACAAAACACATCACTATTAGCATGATTTTTCTTTGTTGTTAACAAAACACATCACTATTAGCATTATTTAACAAAACACATCACTATTAGCATGATTTTACTTCACTCTTGTTAACAAAACGCATAACTATTAGCATGATTTTATTTTTAATCGATCTGTTTCTTAACAAATCCATTAACTGAAATTTGTTACATCACGGTCCTTAAATCCCATTTTTCATTTGACATTAACGAAATTAAATTTATCCCCCGCTCCTAAAAAAAGCTAAAATAACCATTAATTAGTCGTTTTTTGGCATGAAAAAAAAGATTTAAAAGTGAGCATAACTTTTCACGGCATGGATAATAAAATCTAATTAAACCATACAAATAATTAAAGATGAAGAAGTCTTCCAAATCCTAGAAATCATCATCTAATTAAAGGATAGCAAAACTCATCAAAGCCTCAAAGACAAATCAAAGACTCCTCCAACGCGGTGTAGTACGACAACGAGGAGGAGGAAGAAGGAGCCGAGGCGGAGGACGGCGAGTAATCGTAGTCGATATTCTTCCTTGCGTTGCGGCGCTCGAGCCTTAGCTTCGAGCTGGCAGCGCGGCGGCTTGAGCTGGAGCTGCCGCCGGAGACGGATTCAGAGTCACTTTTGCGGCGTTCGGGGAAGATTTTGGGGAGGCGATGCATTGTTGTGATCGCACGGAGCAAAATCCATCAATCGGAAAGCTGGTGAGCTTCCTTCGGTGGAGAAGCTGTTAAATTAGTGCAGTTTGCAATGACGTAACATAATTTTGGCTGTCAATGACCATTATACCCCCGCCTTGTTATTGTGAAGTAAATTTGTGATAAAGGGAACTAATTTCTCCTTTAAATTAGAAAATTACATGTATTAATACTAGCCATTGATTTTCTTGATCTTGTGGCTGTGATTTGTTCTCTAGTTATGTGTTTAATGGGCACTTGCCCTATATCACTACGCTAATGGGCTATATATATATATATATAAGATTCTTAGAAGTTAAATACTAACTGTTAATTTAATTCTTGTTATCATCATTGCATATTGATAATCTTGATCAAATTAAATAGTACAAGATGTATGATATATAAGGCATCATTCTATTATGATGATTAATTATCATTAGATAATTGAAGCACCTATATTAATATGGAACAAAGGGAGTATTAAAAGATGGTATATGACTAGTACTAATAATAACGGGTAATATCGGGATTAAAGGGTATACCCACTACCCGCAAAACTCTAAAACACACTACCCGATCCTGCCATGTTTACCGTTATCGTCGAGTAGCGGGTACCCGATACCCAGCGGGTCGAGATGAAAATTACCCATTACCTGCTAACCATTTTACCACCCCTACTCTCACTCAATATATATACATATATATATATATAGAGAGTTGTGATCAATGTCGAACCAATTTTAAAGACCGAACTAGAGACCAAATCTGGGCCATTAGATCTAGTTTTTTTGATGAGATGTGCTGCTGTGTAAATTTTTTGGTCTTCATTACAAGCCCATTTTACTTCATTGTATAGGTTTATTACTTCATTCCGTACGTAATACCTTGAAACTACAACATGTTTTTACTTTCTTCCACTAGGTTTTGAAATAATTCAACATATGTTTCATTTGAATTCATTGACCTGAGTTTTTACTTTATTTACATTAAAAAATGCAATTTATTCAAGTGCGTTTATTACTTCATTCATAAATGTTATTACTTCATTGGATAAGGTTTTTACTTCATTCCAGTAGGACTTCAACTGCTTCTACACATACTTCATTCCAATAATTTATTACATCATTCCATGTGTTTATTATACTATATCAGCGTTGTGGCGGTGGTGATAGATATTGTAGAGAGAAAGAACGGCACGCGACGGCGAAACCGCATTTACGTACTGAAATGAAGTAATAATCCTACTGGAATGAAGTAAAAACCTACTGGAATGAAGTAAAAACCTACTGGAATGAAGTTAAATCTTCGTAACATGTTAGTATGACTTATTTACTTTCGGATGAATTAAAATAGGCTCGTGATGAAGGCGGAAATAATTGATAAATTTGTGTCTCTCATCCATAAAAAAACTAGATCTAAAAACCCTAATTTGGTATGGTTCGGTGGTTCGGTCTTTAAGAGTGGATTTGTGAATAATGGGACTCTATATATATATATATATATATATATATCTACATAGAGTAGTGATCTATGGCAAACAACCCTTAACCAAATAACTAGAGAACAAATAATAGCCACAAGATCAAAAAAATCAAGGGCTAATATTAATTTTCGAATTTAATGAGATTTTAGCTCCCTCAATCCTAAATTTACTCCACAATAACAAGTCAGGGGTATTATTGTCATTGGACATCGAATTAAATCCAAAATCATGTTACGTGCGTAAAATGAATTGATTTGAAAACCGCGTCTCGTCATCTTTCACACAGCGTTTCGTCTCTCTTCTCCTCTCTGTTTAGCATCGTAAAATCGCCGATTAAACCGCATTCGCTGTCGCCGTCGCCATCGCCGATTAAACCGCATTCAAGTCGTCAACATCATCTACTTTGTCTAACAAATGGATACAACTCTAAAGGATTTTTCGAAAAGTAAAATTCCTACTGATTAACAATCATTTCTAGGTTTTATTTTACATCTGATTTAGATTTGTATTTTTTGTAGCTTTTCAACGAGCGAAGAAAAATACAACCGGAAGTTCCGGTTCTATTCACATAGGTTCGAACCGTAGTTTCTGTGTTTAGATTATGAAAACCGTAGTTTCTGTGTATTGTGATTATGAAAACCGTAGTTTCTGTGTTTAGATTTATAGTTGTTTCACTGATGTTAGGTGATTATGAAAACCGTAGTTTCTGTGGTTATATTTATAGTTGTTTCACTGATGTTAAGTGATTATGAAAATCGTATGGCCTCTGTATTATGTTTACATGGTTAGATTTATAGTTGTTTTGCAAATAAGAGTGAAGTGAAATCATAATAAGAGTGATGTGTTTTGTGAACAAGAGTGAAATGTTTCCTGAACAAGAGTGATGTCTTTTGTGAAAAAGAGTGAAGTGTTTTCTGAATAAGGTGATGTGTTTTGTGAACAAGAGTGAAGTGTTTTGTGAACAAGAGTGAAGTAAAATCAGAATAAGAGTGATGTGTTTTGTGAACAAGAGTGAAGTAAAATCAGAATAAGAGTGATGTGTTTTGTGAACAAGAGTGAAGTGTTTTCTGAACAAGAGTGAAGTGTTTTCTGAACAAGAGTGAAGTAAAATCAGAATAAGAGTGATGTGTTTTGTGAACAAGAGTGAAGTAAAATCAGAATAAGAGTGATGTGTTTTGTGAACAAGAGTGAAGTGTTTTGTGAACAAGAGTGAAGAAAAATCAGAATAAGAGTGAAGTGTTTTGTGAACAAAAGTGAAGTAAAATCAGAATAAGAGTGATGTGTTTTGTGAACAAGAGTGAAGTAAAATCAGAATAAGAGTGATGTGTTTTGTGAACAAGAGTGAAGTAAAATCAGAATAAGAGTGATCTGTTCTGTGAACAAGAGTGAAGTGTTTTGTGAACAAGAGTGAAGTGTTTTGTGAAAAAGAGTGAAGTAAAATCAGAATAAGAGTGAAGTGTTTTGTGAACAAGAGTGAAGTAAAATCAGAATAAGAGTGATGTGTTTTGTGAACAAGAGTGAAGTAAAATCAGAATAAGAGTGATGTGTTTTGTGAACAAGAGTGAAGTAAAATCAGAATAAGAGTGATGTGTTTTGTGAACAAGAGTGAAGTGTTTTCTGAACAAGAGTGAAGTAAAATCAGAATAAGAGTGATGTGTTTTGTGAACAAGAGTGAAGTGTTTTCTGAACAAGAGTGAAGTAAAATCAGAATAAGAGTGATGTGTTTTGTGAACAAGAGTGAAGTGTTTTTTGAACAAGAGTGATGTGTCTTTGATTTTTTGCTATATTGATTTTTTTTTCTCATATCCATGAAGCTGCTGCAGCCGAAAAAAGGTCTAAGATGCGTGAGGATAGACCGCAACAAATTGTTGCACCTACAACTGAAATAAGGACAAAAAATCAACAAGACCTTCGAACAACAACTTCTCCCGAAATAAGGTCCAAAAAGAAACATGATATGCAGAAACCAGAGAGTGAGTTATTTAATTATTTATGTATTGGGCATAGTCATTAATGTGTAATTTTGAGCTATATTAAGTGTGTATTCATGAATTTGATCACTTTTCTTGTATGTCTTCCAGCCTCAAAGCGTGGGAGGTCACAATGCATCGATGAACCAGAAATGCCTGCCAGAAAGAAACAGGCTAAAGCAAAGAGTGTTAAATCTATTACATGTAAAATCAGAAGACCTAAATTGGTCGTAAAGGTAGGGGTGAAAGTTCTGGTTGATGCCATTGAGAAAATGAACTCCAAACAAAAAGCTGCTCTGGAAGAGATGGGTTTCGGACAGCTTGTGCATTTGAAGATACGATGTATTCCTGCTGACATGGCATTTTCACTACTTGAAAATTTTAATCATGACAACTGCTCCAGAATAAAACTTGTTGATGATCAACCATTACACATCACTGAGGAGGATGTGTATGCTACGTTGGGACTGCCAAGAGGAGAGTTGATGATTAAAAGAGAAAAGAAGCATGAAATGAATTATGTGATGAAGACCATTGTCAATGCTAAGAAGAACAAAACAATAACCCCAGCTGATTTGCAAGAGCAGCTTGATAGTGATCTAGAAGGTGGTGAGTGGTTTAAGAAAATATTTCTTATTATGTTGGACAATGTTCTGATCTCACCAACTGCCAACGGAAAATGTCTTGGCCGTATCTTGGACGATATTGGCAACATTTCAAATGTGAGGCAGTACAATTGGTGCAGCTACGTGTTGGATACGCTAATCACAGCACATGATAGCTGGAAACTCAAGAACAAATCCACCCCATTCACCGGACCAATCACTTTCCTCTTGGTGAGTTTTCTATTTTAACCACTCCTTTATAGTGAAGTAAAAACATGCTTAGAGTGAAGTAAAATCATATTTAGAGTGATGTTTTTCACGGTTAAGTAGTAAATGCATGGTTAGAGTGATGTGTTTTTTATACATGAGTGAAATCAGAATAAGAGTGATGTGTTTTGCGAGTGAAGTAAAATGTGAATAAGAGTGAAGTGTTTTGTGAACAAGAGTGAAGTAAAATCAGAACAAGAGTGAAGTGTTTTGTGAACAAGAGTGATGTTTTTTGTGAACAAGAGTGATGTGTTTTGTGAACAAGAGTGAAGTAAAATGAGAATAAGAGTGAACTGTTTTGTGAACAAGAGTGAAGTAAAATGAGAATAAGAGTGAAGTGTTTTGTAAACAAGAGTGAAGTAAAATCAGAATAAGAGTGATGTGTTTTGCGAGTGAAGTAAAATGTGAATAAGAGTGAAGTGTTTTGTGAACAAGAGTGAAGTAAAATCAGAACAAGAGTGAAGTGTTTTGTGAACAAGAGTGATGTATTTTGTGAACAAGAGTGAAGTAAAATGAGAATAAGAGTGAAGTGTTTTGTGAAAAAGAGTGAAGTAAAATGAGAATAAGAGTGAAGTGTTTTGTAAACAAGAGTGAAGTAAAATCAGAATAAGAGTGAAGTCCTTGTAATGCATTTTATTATTGATATGTTTTTGCAGGCATGCTATGTAGATAGGGTTGTCTACAGAACAAGACTGGTGGTTAGAAGATTCCCAACTGTCCGTAACTGGACATAATCCATTCTTAAGGAGAGAGGACAGATGGAATTTGATAATGGAGGCACCATTGGAAGAGGAAGCATAGAAAGTATCATTGATCCTATCTCCATTGAATCTTTATATGCCAACAAGGATTCAATAACTGTCACTACCTCTGTCCCTTCAACTGATGAAGCAACTTTACCTGTTGAAGCCCCCCCTTCAACTGATGAAGCCCCTTCATCTGATGAAATTAAAAGTTCAATTAGGGAGGCTGCAGATGCAATTAGTAAAATGATGAGGTATATAAAGGTTGCTCCAGCAAATACCAATGACATCAATTGCTTCAAAGTTGCAGCTATAAATGCACTAAAGATGGTTGGTGTGGAGGTTGATCATGGGGACCAAGCTGTGTCTAACCCAATTGAAAACATGACACAAGCTATGGAAGAGGATCAAGAAGATGATCCAGAATGGATTCAGCTTATGGAAAAACTGATGGAAATCCATGATGAAAAATGCAAATTAGTGAATGAAGGCACAACAATTTTGCCTGATATTAACTTGGGAAAGAAACCAGTAAGTTCAAGATTTGGAACAGAAACCATGGATATTTTAAACAATTTGATTGTGGTCTGTTGTACTTTAACACTTGACATTTGATTCAGAGTGAACTAAAAACAATTTGTATTATGTTCTGTACTAATGCATAATATTTATTTACTTTTTTGACTTTTTATTCTTATGTTATATCGCATTTCACTATTTGCAGGAGACAAATGAATTTTATGAAGATGTAGCTAAAGCAACATCACAAAACACACAGATGAAGGTATAAAAAAGTGCTTCGAGTAATGTGTTCCATTGTTAAGTGAGGTTTCTGTGTTGCATGTGTATAGTGATGTGTTTGTTAACAAGAGTGAAGTGAATTCAGAATAAGAGTGATGTGTTTTGTAAACAAGAGTGAAGTGTTTTGTGAACAAGAGTGAAGTAAAATCAGAATAAGAGTGATGTGTTTTGTGAACAAGAGTGAAGTAAAATCAGAATAAGAGTGATGTGTTTTGTGAACAAGAGTGAAGTGTTTTCTGAACAAGAGTGAAGTGTTTTCTGAACAAGAGTGAAGTGTTTTGTGAACAAGAGTGAAGTAAAATCAGAATAAGAGTGATGTGTTTTGTGAACAAGAGTGAAGTAAAATCAGAATAAGAGTGATGTGTTTTGTGAACAAGAGTGAAGTGTTTTTTGAACAAGAGTGAAGTGTTTTGTGAACAAGAGTGAAATAAAATCAGAATAAGAGTGATGTGTTTTGTGAACAAGAGTGAAGTAAAATCAGAATAAGAGTGATGTGTTTTGTGAACAAGAGTGATGTGTTTTCTGAACAAGAGTGAAGTGTTTTACGAACAAGAGTGAAGTAAAATCAGAATAAGAGTGATGTGTTTTGTGAACAAGAGTGAAGTAAAATCAGAATAAGAGTGATGTGTTTTGTAAACAAGAGTGAAGTAAAATCATGCTAGGAGTGATGCGTTTTGTAAACAAGAGTGAAGTAAAATCATGCTAAGAGTGATGTATTTCAGGGTTATGAATTGGAAGGTATCGAAATCCATTTGCCTTTGCTGAATAATTAAGCTACTTTTTGCCCGTTTCCTCTTAATTTGTGCAATTTTTTTAGTTTCATCTTCATAATCTTGCAAATATGCAATTCACAAGTGCTTAACAAACTGCGAATCTTGCAAATCATATAATTCACACGCACACAAATTCCTACTTGTATTCCAATCACAACATACAATTTTGAGCTGCGTAGATCAAACAATACCAAAATAGTTCATACTTACAATTTACAATAATCATCCAATGAAATTATAGCCATGTATCACAAACTAGAATCGCCATTAACGAGGTGCTATCACAAACTAGAATCGATCAAAATGTTCGATTCTATGAACAGTGCAAATGATCAATTTCATAGTAATTTTAATTTGAATAGCATAAATCGCATGAATCCACCATAGTTCTTTCTTATTGAGATCAGATCTTGCATATGCGATCAAATAATTGACGAAATATGGATGAATTGCAATTGCTAACTGCCGCTGTAACGTGGCGAATGCGCCGGGGAGCCTTGCGCCCGCTGCACAGGTTGAAGGTTTGAGCGTGGTGTTGGTAGGGTGGAGGCGGATGATGAGTTCGGCGGCGGAGCCTACATCGTCGCCGCCTTCATCGGTGAAGAACAGCGAGTCGCCGGGGGAGAATGCCGTTTTCATAATGAGAATGAAAGGAATCTGCGTAATTCATTTAAATTTGATATTTTAATTTCCAAAAATACCCTTGGCCTATTTTACATTATTAAAATAATTAATATTTATTTCATTAAGATGTGTGGCTGAGATTTGTTCTCTAGTTATATACTTAAGATTAGTTATACCTTGATCACTACCCTATATATATAATAGAAAAAAATAATTAAATTATTTAATAGTGACGAATAGGTCTCAGAGATAACAAAATTTTTTTATTTTTAACTATCGAACTAAAATAAATATAATTTTTTATTTATAAAAGATGTAGAAAATGTAATATTAGGTTGCATCGTCTGAAAGATTACGTTAAATTTTTTTTAACCGCATGAAAAATTATCTCATAATTCGATGTCGATTTATGACATATAACACGAAATTTTACTGAAACAACATTTATCAGGTCAATATTGCATGTATTCCATCCTCAAAGAAGAATTAGTACACATTTCAGTGTTCAGGCCAAAAAGTTGTCCACCCTAAAATATCACAATGAAATGCAAGACGAGCCTGGATTATTTAACACATGCTTGCCACATACTACAACTCAAATTCTAAAGATCCACAACATAATTAAAAGTTTCACAAAGGTTAAACTAAAAGGAAATGGATATTAATGTGAAATACGTTTATAAACATAGCTAGCAAGTTCAACAACCATACATTAAACCTTCAACATAAAATCTAAGCCCCCATGGAATACTGTAAAGGGCGTACCATATTAACATAGCCAACCATTTATTCATATCCATTATATGTATGGATCTTTAACCATCCTAAACATCCTCCTCTCCAGCGATAAGGTCCATGACGACGCGCTTGATGCTCCCATTATTCTTCTTCAGCAACTTCTTGTTCATTTCTGTGTTACGAAAACCCTACACGTTACAAATGCACACACAAGAAAGTTACATAAGTAACGCAGATGTGGGTGGTAAGGCAAGCAAACGTGATGATCAAGTTAGGGAGCCTACCATCTCTTCGAGCTCTTCGAGGATGGGATCCCACTCAGCCACACCACAGAGATCATCCACTGCTTGCTCGAGATCATACTCGTTCATCCTCAAGACTTCCTTGTTTAGATCAACCTGTTTGAAGCCCATTTCAGCGAGTTCCTTCAGAAGTTTATCCTCCATTAGATGCTTTTCGGGAAGTTCAACAGATTCGGGTACAACGGCAATGGGTACTGCAGGAGGTGGTGGTGGTGGCGGCGGCAGCATGGGGATGTACATAGCAGGAGATGCCGGGAGGACAGGTAGTTCCATATCAGAAGGGACAGGTGGTTCCATATCAGTCAGGTCAATGATAGGATATGCAACTGACGAAGAAGCAGGAAAGGGAGGAGAGTTCCATCCAGCTCCATTGCCAACCAACAAGCTATCATTAATAGGGAATTTCAGCTCATTTTCTGTGTTTTTCAAGTTATCAGCCTTCTGACGACTGGCCTCTGCTACTGCTTCACAATCCACGCTAATAGTTTCAAGACCATTCAAGTAGCTGCTTGCCGGGGGCAAGTTAAGGTTCAAATTTCTTACAGCATCACGAGGCGATTCTTTAACAATAGAAGCATCAACCTAAGGAGAAACTCACAGAACCAATCTAAAAATCAGCTTTCATGAAATACGCTTAAAATGCAGTCACAATGACATCAAAGCTACTGACCTGGATTAAAACCCAAACCCGCTGTCCAAACTTTTGGCCAGATGGCGAGGCCATTCTCCAATATGAGATATAGCGCCCTGGAAGCTCTGGAGAGATGAAATCAATGGTGACATCAAGCTCCTGGTCTACTTGCAATCCAGCAGCAAGAACCTGGCAAACAAACGCAACCAGATGCATATTAAGAATTTCTCTTGACACGACCATATAGCTATCTAGAGGGAAGGGAACTACATGAAAAACATACTAGATACACAACAATTTAGAAACATTAGCAACTAGAATCAATTACTATACAAGGTTATATAAATTATAACAACCTAACTGCCCATGTCATCATCCCAGCAAACCTTATCACATCACCCCCCCCCTCAAACACGCACAGACGTACGAAAAGGCAAACACCATATGTAAAAAAAATGCTAAACAAGGAACCATACAAACTCCTGAAATGGAATGTAGTTCTAGCAAACGAAGATATTTAATGAATTAAATTTCTTATCATATGCAATAGAATATCACTTACTTGAACTTCAGTAGAAAGGGTATCAGTCAATTTATCACCTCCAATCCAAACAAGTTGTGTTTTTGGGGGCCATGCAACTCTACCATTGTTCCTCATCCGCCATATCTTGGTAAATGGAGTGAAAGGTGCCATAACAGTACCATCAAATATGTTAACATCTTGAATGAAGCGACTATCTAGCTTCACCGAACTTAGTTTGACCTTAGAACCTCTGTAAACATGAGGGAACACACCCTGGTCCCTAACCCGAAAATGTGGCAAATGATGTCGATAAACTACTGGGGTTTCCATTCTGACATAATCATTGCCATTCCCCATTTTGTCATAGCATACACGGCACAAGTCATAATTCACCTTCCTGCAAGTGGAAAACTCTTGTTAGTAACAATAACCCAAATTAAAATATGTATCCAACTAATCAAATTCATAAGTAAATAGACTCATATGAGTTTTTACACTTTAGACTTGAATCTGGGGCCAACTATAGGGTGGACGCCACAACCATCACAACAAACCCCCCGATGTACGATATTCCCACCAGTATCATTTTGACAATGACTTCTCCTAAAGAGATTTGCCTCAGAAGGAGAAAGTGGTGGAACAGCTGAGATATTTTCCAGTGGTGTACCAGAAAATGGGCATGCATTCATGCCACCAAAACCACAAAGTGAGCCCAACCCTTCACCACTTTTGTAAGGAGATGTTTCCTTCTTGAAATCATCAATTATGGAAGATCTCACATTTCCGGGGCCATTCAAGCGATCAGAGAAAATATCACACTGATCACGCGGGTTCGGTCCAAATTCTGCAGCCTTTTCAAACTGATAATGGAGATTTGGACCAACTTCTGCAGCCTTGCCGACATTAATTGCAACAGATGGAGGGTTACTCGTCAGGTTCGACTTTCCATTAGAACATTCAGCACTCAACCTGACTTTTTCTCTGCCACGAATAGTAAAGGGAACACCATCTGATTCAGGCTTGCCACTGGAATTCTCAGATTCAAGGGCTGCAGCCACAGCATTAAAGTCAAAAGTTGGACAATCCTTCCTCGGCCCAGTAACATTTTTAATTTTGACATCCTTCTTTTCAGTGCTAGCATATGTCTTAGGCTTTTCCACTGTGGCAGAAACCGTGACGTCTTCAGCATATTTGTTATCTGCAGCTGAGCTACTCTCAGGAACAGCATTCCGCATATTAGACATCGCAGCAGGGACCGATCGCTGGCCCAAATAAGATAAGCTGACTTTTGACAGGTTTTCAACCATGTCACAGATACCAGGAGAAGTGGATGTAGCCTTAGATGCCAACTCTTCGGAAAGTTTCACAAGTGCTTCACGCAGAGGCTCAGGGACATTCCTCATAACCTCAGACACACCAGCACTCAGATTGGGTAGAGGGTGCACAGGAGCAGACCTTAGAGGTGTGGAACTAAGGTTAGGATAAGTTGGACTGTCAATTTTATCCCTATTCACTTTCACAGTTACTCTTACGGGATTAAGGCCCTGTTTCACGACGTCACGAAGATCATCATCATCAACAAGAGCAACAACATCCCCATCTTCATCAACATACGAAAGCATGAGCTCGGTATCAGGAGAAAAGCTGAAGAGGGAGAGGATCTTCCCTCTCAGCACATCCATGTTCACAGTAAGTTTGTCATCAATGGGAGCATTGAAACGCCTAAGAATATCCCCATACTTGACCTGCGGAAAGCAACACAAAATGTAAGAACTCCAAGAAAGAAAATAATAGTAACAGAGTTCAACATAAGCGAATAAATCCCTTAAAACAAGTACTATACAAAAGGATGCATTTTTTAGAACACGTGATTGATTCAAAAAGCAAGATTATGAAATATAAATTGCAGCCATATGCCATAACTATTACAATTAAAGTGTAAATGTGAAAATTAATATTGTCAACAAAATCAGTAATTGATTACAGAACCAAAAATACAGAAGTAAAATACACGCATAGAAGAATCCGAACCACAAACTCCATTAAAAAACAAACACGAAGGTACAGTCAAGATTGGAATTTTCACCACCAAATTCACGAATAGAACAAAAACACTCACAGCGCAAAGCAGAAAAAAAAATTACAAAACTCAACACGCAGAATAATAATTTAAACCACAAACTATATGAAGAAAACAAACAAGAAGTACAGTCAAGTAAAGATTATACCAACCAAAAAATTGCAAATAAAAACGAACAAAGATACATTACAATTACTCGACCCAACGAAACAAGCCAAAAATAAACCACAATTCCAAATAAGCACTAAAAAGGAAAGTGATAATGGACTGAAAAAAAAACCTTGATCACCACAGTAGACGGAGCCTCCATAGCTAATAGCGTTCCAGGTAAGCCGCAAACAGAATCCAGCACTCAATCGAAGCCAAGCCCCAACCCTAGAAAACAAAATTCGTAAATTTTCCAACAATAAACACGAAATCAACGGCGAAAGAACAAATATTCGAAATCCTCACAACGATTAGGCAGGTTT
The DNA here is from genome assembly GCF_004379255.2 of Salvia splendens. Classification (NCBI taxonomy): domain Eukaryota; kingdom Viridiplantae; phylum Streptophyta; class Magnoliopsida; order Lamiales; family Lamiaceae; genus Salvia; species Salvia splendens. The sequence continues at coordinate 22,950,182 of NC_056036.1, read as the reverse complement.
TGATCGAAATCACGGCGATCCACGCGTATCCGTGAGCCGCGTCAAAGTATTGATTATCTCAACGAGTGAGGGAGAGGTTAGAGAGATACTGAAACGCCACGCATTTTGTGTGTATGAGGTTATGTATAGAAGGAAGGTGACTATGTATGTGAAGAGTGTGATTGAACTATTGCAATATCGATTTACTCTTTATTTATTTTTTATTATTCGATTAATTAACATTTCTTAGCCAATTAATTCATTGCTTTTCTTGCTGCCAAAGGAAACGAGAAAATCAATGAGCTTATCAAGTGGAAGAATCGAGTGGTTGAGTAATTGGTTGATAGCGTGTGACGCGGTCCTTTAATTGGTGAAATTAATGAAGTGGATATAAATTGCGTACATGTGATGCACTGGATTTTAACCCTATTTGGGCCCATTAGTTAGTATAGAAAGGTGGTCATTAACCAATCTTATCTTACCCCAAAAAAAATACTCCATCCGTATCATAAAACTAAAAATATATCCCTTTCTACGTTGATAAAAATATCTTCATTTTCATTTATAAAAAGTTCTTCCAAACTCATTATCTGTATATATTTTAACTATCATTCTTCTCATCTCTCTTACTTACTAATTATAAATTGATTTCTGTGTCATTCTAAATATTCATATTTTTTTGGAACGGAATAGTTATTTTTAAAATGAATTTCAAATTTAGTAGTCATGAGAAATATAAGTAGAATCAACTTACCATTTTTTCAATTCTCCATATTTAATTTCATTGAGTCAAGACACATATTATAAGAGAAACAAAGTATCATTTAAGATTTTTAACTTGTTTTTGTTATTGAACCATAAAAGGATAGGAAAGACTTTCTTGAAGTATCAAGAGCAAAAATAACAAATAAAAATAAGAAAATAGTAAGTCTTTGATTTTATCGAAATATATTATATGAAATAAAAATTATGTATAGCAAAGTACACTTGCACAATATATTAGTATCAAGTAATGAATTTTCAAACTCGGTGGAAAATATTTAGAAGGAGCTTTTGATTTAGTTGCTTATGCAACAATTAAATGATGTAGCGTGTATATTTAAAACTAGGCCTAGACAACTCTATTTAAAGCTTTTGACTTTTCATGTAACCACAGCATATTATTTATTGAAAAGTTTAAAAATTTTAAAAATGGGCCATTAATATCATACAATTTTTTTAAAATTGAGTTTTTCCCATAAATTTTTAATTTGATGAATAATATTACGAATTTTATCCGAGTTTATTATTTTCCACCAGTAAAAAAATTCTGGCAAATAATATCACGATAAGTATTTTTTTCGTTAGTCACACATTCCACTCACATTTCATTTAAAACTAAGACTCCCTCCGTCCCGCTATAAGTGAGACGTTTCTTTTCGACCGTTGTTTTGCGAAAAGGATAAAATAATTAGTGGAGAAAAAGTAAAGTAAGTAAGAGAATAATGTAATTACGGCTCTCTTCTATATTATTCTCTCTTATGCTATACTTTCTAACCACTTTAACTACTCCTTCGTCCCGCGTTACTTGATGCTTTTCTTTTCAGCAAGTGATTTAAGCAAGTTGTGTTGTGAGTTAAATAATGTAGATGAGAGAATAAACTAAGAGAGAGAAAAGAGGGTAAACTAAAAGAAAGAATAAAGTAGTTGTGATTAGATGTTTTGTTTTTAGTCAAAAATAGAAATGACTCAAGTAACTTGGGACAACCCAAAATGGAATACGAATCCAAGCCTCCTAGCTCAAGTGGTTGAGAAGGATGGCAAGGATATGGCACCATCCAGGAGGTCTTGAGTTCGAATCCTGGATGGTGCAACTTGGGATTAATTTCTCCTGTGGGCATGATCAAGGTTGTTTCCTTGGGGCTTGGCAAGCTTTCGAGCCTGGGCACGTCTGAGGGTGGTGGGTAGTCTACGGGCCCGGACCCGGCTGACCAGGGGGGCTAGAGAACGGACTTAAAAAGGCTAGTTCACAGGCTAGTGCTCGGCTGGGGTGGCTAGTATTCGAGCCACGAGGGGCTGTGTAGAGCTAGTTCGCTTGCCAAATGTATCTCGAAGTCCTATGTATGAAAAAAAAACCCCAAAATGGAATACGACTCAAGTAACTTGGGACAGAGTGAATATTTATAATCATCTTTGCAAAACAATGTCAAAAAAGAAACGTCTAACTTATAATGGGACAGAGGGAGTATATACAAGTGAGACTCATATTCCAGTAACATTTTTCCACCCATTTTTTAACATTTCTTAAAACTCGTGTCGCGGATAAATGGGACTCCAAATGGCGAATGAAAGGGAGTATTAGTTAAGATCACGCTCTTTCCTGCAAATTGATAAAGCTATTAACTTATGATGACTCAGTTGGTTAGATCAGATTTGAAATGATAAGAGACAAAATACAATAGCTAATATTAACTCCCTTCGTCCGCGAATATGAGTCTCATTTTTCCATTTTGGTTCGTCCGTGAATAGGTGCCCGGTTCATAATTACTATAAATAGTTAAGAGGTCCACATTCCATTAACTCAATCCACTCACATTTCATTTAAAACTAATACAAACAACTATGACTCATTTTCTACTAACTTTCTTCCACTCACTTTTCTTAACATTTCTTAAAATCCGTGCCGAAAAAAATGGGACTGCTATTCGCGAACGGAGGGAATATATACGAATGGAAATTTCAAATTTGGTCTCTGAAAAATATATTTTGTCTTTTAAGTCACTAAACTTGAAAGAATATTGCTATAAGTCTCTGGAAAATGCAAAATATCATTTGGGATCTTTTTTTTACCCATAAGCCATAAAAGGGCACAAATGTCAAATTCATTTCCCTTTATATCTTCTATATCGTTCATTGACATTATATGTACTATGTTTTGAATTCCTTTCCCTTTTTATGATTGACATTATATATAACTAGTATTACACCCGTCCTATGCATGGACTAAAATAATTTTAAATATTAATTTTAGAATGTAATTAGTTACCTAAAATTATAAACAATATCATTATACGAAAATTGTTAATTTTAAAAATTTGTTGAATTTTACTAAAAAGTTAAATGAATCCATTATAATGGAACATACCAAAATGACAAAATAACTCAACTATTAAGAACAGAGGAAATAGTATAATATTATATGTTTAAAAATATTATCATCATTTAAAACTTCTAACTCCGCATTCTTTTCAAAAGCTAGATTAATTTAATATTATGAGTTAATTTACTATTAGACACATGCTTATTAATAATATTGTACAAAAAAAGTTAACTAATTCAAGTAATCATTCTAGAATTATTTCTAATTAGTAAATCAATTCATGAATACGATTTTATAATTAGTGATTAAATTTTAAAGAATACATGCTCCCTCCGTTCACGAATTAAAGAACCTTTTTGCTATTTTGATTTGTCAACGATTTATAGAACCATTTACTTTATTCCACTTTTAGTATGCGGATCTCACGTCCCATCAACGTTTTACACTCACAATGCAATATAAAACTAATAATTTAAATGGGTCTCACATTCTACTCACTTTATCCTTTTACTTTTCTTCACAAAGTCAAACAATTTCTTAAAACCCGTGCCGAGTCAAAATCACTCTTTAAATGGTGGACGGAGATAGATAGCGAGTGATTTATCTCTATTAAACATAACACAAGATATTTAATTTAATTAATCCATAACTATAGGGATAGATTGTGCCAAACCAATTTATTATAAATAGAATTTAATAATTTTGCCAAATAAAAAAATTGAATATTGAGCCAAATTAGATAAAGAATCCAAAACCATAAAACAACTAAACCCCCAAGGCCCCAATAAGTAATTTCTTAATGTCAAATATTTGAACAAATAAAATTACACAAATTTAAATTAAATTAATTAAATTGGGCTAAAAATAATTACAGTTGCGAAATAATTATAAAATTGACCTATTTCTATTTAGTGTTAAATTAGGTTAAAAATTGATAGCCTCCCTCTTTCTCACGCACGAGGTGCCCCCTCCATCCTCTTCTCTACATTTCATCGCCTGCAATTTCCACCAATTCCTCCATGCTTAATCTGTCATTTCCGGTAACTCCTCAATCTTCTCAGGCGCAATGTCCGTTTTCTTTCTTCCTTCAACAACGCATTTGCTGGACTTTTGCCGGGAAACCTTTCTGTTCATGATGACGATAGCACGTTTGAGGCAGGAATACATGAGAATCACGACACTTTTTTTTCCACCACGGTCAAGAGTCCATGACAATTTTAATTAACAAAATTGGTATTTATAGAAAATTTAGTAGCTTTTGGCATTCTAATGCCTTTTACATTCTTCTCTATTAACTCTCACTGATCCCAATTATAATTTTATTATAAATTGAAGTAGTAATAAATGGCATAGAAATATTTCCGTTCAATGGAAGATTTTTTTATTCTGAACCAAATGTGTGTAGAAGTTGTTGCTACTCATATTGTTAGGTTTTATTGAATTAAATTTGATTTCAATGGTCATTGTCTTCCATTTATTAAAGAAATACGTTATTAGTTATTAGAGCTCTACTAATCATACGTTCTAACATATAATCATATCTTTAGAGGCCCTTTAATCACACATTTTTATCTTTAATCGTTTATATTTTTTCAATTAAAATTCTATAAATACCCCCAAAACTCCCCTTTCATATATGTATAGACTAGTATCCACCCACGTGCGATGCACGATCTAAACATTTTTCATAAACGAATAATAAGAAGAAGAAATAATCAACACTAAATATGACAACATAAGGGACTTCTCGTATAATACTCCCTTCATCCCACTCGCGATGTGTATAAATAGATATGTATGCAACAATAATTTTGCGACTCAAGATATGTATAAATAGCTATGTACTGTATGTAACAATAATTTTGCCTTATACAAAATAATGTGAATATAAGTAAATTTCTCAAATAATACGACACACTAACATTGTTTGTGTTAATAAACTTGAAAATAAATTAAAGAATATATATCAATTTTGGAAAAGTTGAATTATAATAAAAATAAAATATTAGTATAAAACAACATTCACATAAAGATATAAAATTGAGTTTATCAATATAATAATAGGTCATTAATAAGAGAGAAAATATAAACTATAGTTTAATTTAATTGTCTATTCACTACAATTGTATATTGTGGTTATCAAATTGATAATTTCATATTCATTTAAATTATATTACATTTAGATTATTACCACAAACATCCATCATACATTTACATTATATAACTTATGATAATTTCCCTCATTTTAGTTGCTTATGCAAATTATTAAAAATTCCCACATATACTATTATTATTTTATTTATTATTATACGATGCACAATTCTTTCATCATAAAAATATCTTATTAAGTGTTCAAAAATACATCCTTTCGTCCCTCATTAATTGTCCATTTTTACTTTTATCAAAAATGGTAAGTAGCTCTCACATTCCACTAACTTATTCCACTCACGTTTTATTATATACTGTACATTATTTTTGTAAAATGGAAAAATGACTCTGACAGTGAGACTAAAAAATAAAGTAAATTTACATCATACAAAACAAAAAAACCCTAAAGAATGTATAATTACTACTTCTCCTAATGAGATTAAAGATATTGTTTATCAAAAGCTATAATTTAAGATTGCACTAGTGAGACATTTCCTAGTCGAGCTTCATTTCATTGCAATATAGTGACCCTATACACTAAAAACTCAAACCTTGAAACCTAAATCCTAAACCCTTAACTTTAAAATATACTCATCATGACCAACAAATGAGCCAAATATCAATAAAATTCTCCCTCTGTCCCAGTTCAATTTTACTTTGTTGATCACTTATTCTATTTTGTGGGTTTTAGATCTGTATTCAATATCTTACACTGGGTCGGCCTACTTGATAATCCTTACTGATAGTAGAGGTTTTTTTATCTGAATCTTGGCTAGAAATCTGTTTATATGCTCATATCAAGAAAGTGTTTTACAATAGGGCTATGTGAACGGTAAACAAAAAAATCTTGCTTGCATTCATCCAAGCATCTATTCATCCAATGGTATTATTTATTATAGCCGAAGTAGTGTTTTGTTGAAGCTATACTTGTATTCTATCTAATCTAATAATTGTATTTCACAGGTGCGGGAATGTAATAGAAGGAATGGAATACATATACGAAGGCTAAAAAAATGAAATGCAAAGGTAGACATTTTTTTTCCACCACGGCCATGAGTCCATGACAATTTTAATTAACATAATTGGTATTTATAGAAAATTTAGTAGCTTTTTCCATTCTAATGCAGTAATCTCTTTTACATTTTTCTCTATTGACTCTTCGTGATCCCAATTATAATTTATTATAAATTGAAGTAGTAATAAATGGCATAAAAAATTTTAACCGTTCTCAATGGAAGATTTTTTTAATCTAAACCAAATTTGTGTAGAAGTTAAACCACTACCCATATTGTTAGGTTTTATTGAATTAAATTTGATTTCAATGGTCATTGTCTTCCATTTATTAAAGAAATACGTTATTAGTTATTAGAGCTCTACTAATCATACGTTCTAACATACAATCATACCTTTAGAGGCCCTTTAATCACACATTTTACATTTTATCTTTAATTGTATATATTTTTTCAACTAATATTCCATAAATACCCCAAAACTCCCATTTTATATACTAAAATTTTCAACTCTCTTTTATTTCAATTTCTTAAAATCCGTGCCGAAATCAAAATGGACAATTATTAGAAGACGGAGGAAGTACTTTAATAAAGTAGGAAAAAGAGAAAAGTAGAGAAAATAAAGTAAGATGGAGAAAAATATAACTTTTTGCTAAATAGGAAAATGACTATACTATGATCGAACGTCACAAAATAGAAAAATGACTCTACTATTATAAAACTGAGGGTGTAATACATTGAAGATATATTAATAACATATTACATATTTTACACTGAAGATATATTAATTATAACATAACTAAGAACACAGATAAATAATCTCATAAATTTGAGAGAAAACTATCTAGCAAAAACGTGTATCCACCAAAAGAAAGAGAAATCGAGATAAATAAATAATACTACTACTTTTTTTCCTCAAAATTTATGTATTGGATCGACATTTTCAGCATTTGGAAATGTTCACAATGCCATCATCATCGAAAATCATCAACCTTTAGGGTTTAGGGTTTAGGGTTTAGGTCCCAATTTCAAGTCCTCTAAACCAATTTGCCTTTGCCAGATACTCCTCTATTCCTCTGTAACTCGACCTTTGGTGGATACATCAAAGGTCGTCCTACAAATAGAAACACACGTGACTGTTAATAAAATATAAAAATTGGAGCACAAACATTTCCTTAATCACCTTGGCATGCATCGGAAAAGTAGCAGACGAAAAAAATCCGTGCCGAAATCAAAATGGACAATTATTAGAAGACGGAGGAAGTACTTTACTAAAGACGAAGGAAGTAGGAAAATGGACAAACATTTCCTACTTTAATAAAGTAGGAAAAAGAGAAAAGTAGAGAAAATCAAGTAAGATGGAGAAAAATATAACTTTTTGATAAATACGAAAATGACTATACTATGATGGAACGTCACAAAATAGAAAAATGACTCTACTATTATAAAACTGAGGGTGTAATACATTGAAGATATATTAATAACATATTACATATTTTACACTGAAGATATATTAATTATAACATAACGAAGAACACAGATAAATAATCTCATAAATTTGAGAGAAAACTATCTACCAAAAACGTGTATCCACCAAAAGAAAGAGAAATCGAGATAAATAAATAATACTACTACTTTTTTTCCTCAAAATTTATGTATTGGATCGACATTTTCAGCATTTGGAAATGTTCACAATGCCCTCATCATCGAAAATCGTCAACCTTTAGGGTTTAGGGTTTAGGGTTTAGAGCCCAATTTCCGGTCCTCTAAACCAATTTGCCTTTGCCAGATACTCCTCTATTCCTCTGTAACTCGACCTTTGGTGGATACATCAAAGGTCGTCCTACAAATAGAAACACACGTGACTGTTAATAAAATATAAAAATTGGAGCACAAACATTTCCTTAATCACCTTGGCATGCATCGGAAAAGTAGCAGACGAAAAAAATCCGTGCCGAAATCAAAATGGACAATTATTAGAAGACGGAGGAAGTACTTTACTAAAGACGAAGGAAGTAGGAAAATGGACAAACATTTCCTACTTTAATAAAGTAGGAAAAAGAGAAAAGTAGAGAAAATAAAGTAAGATGGAGAAAAATATAACTTTTTGCTAAATACGAAAATGACTATACTATGATGGAATGTCACAAAATAGAAAAATGACTCTACTATTATAAAACTGAGGGTGTAATACATTGAAGATATATTAATAACATATTACATATTTTACACTGAAGATATATTAATTATAACATAACGAAGAACACAGATAAATAATCTCATAAATTTGAGAGAAAACTATCGAGCAAAAACGTGTATCCACCAAAAGAAAGAGAAATCGAGATAAATAAATAATACTACTACTTTTTTTCCTCAAAATTTATGTGTTGGATCGACATTTTCAGCATTTGGAAATGTTCACAATGCCATCATCATCGAAAATCATCAACCTTTAGGGTTTAGGGTTTAGGGTTTAGGTCCCAATTTCAGGTCCTCTAAACCAATTTGCCTTTGCCAGATACTCCTCTATTCCTCTGTAACTCGACCTTTGGTGGATACATCAAAGGTCGTCCTACAAATAGAAACACACGTGACTGTTAATAAAATATAAAAATTGGAGCACAAACATTTCCTTAATCACCTTGGCATGCATCGGAAAAGTAGCAGACGAAAAAAATCCGTGCCGAAATCAAAATGGACAATTATTAGAAGACGGAGGAAGTACTTTACTAAAGACGAAGGAAGTAGGAAAATGGACAAACATTTCCTACTTTAATAAAGTAGGAAAAAGAGAAAAGTAGAGAAAATAAAGTAAGATGGAGAAAAATATAACTTTTTGCTAAATACGAAAATGACTATACTATGATGGAATGTCACAAAATAGAAAAATGACTCTACTATTATAAAACTGAGGGTGTAATACATTGAAGATATATTAATAACATATTAAATATTTTACACTGAAGATATATTAATTATAACATAACGAAGAACACAGATAAATAATCTCTTAAATTTGAGAGAAAACTATCTACCAAAAACGTGTATCCACCAAAAGAAAGAGAAATCGAGATAAATAAATAATACTACTACTTTTTTTCCTCAAAATTTATGTATTGGATCGACATTTTCAGCATTTGGAAATGTTCACAATGCCCTCATCATCGAAAATCGTCAACCTTTAGGGTTTAGGGTTTAGGGTTTAGAGCCCAATTTCCGGTCCTCTAAACCAATTTGCCTTTGCCAGATACTCCTCTATTCCTCTGTAACTCGACCTTTGGTGGATACATCAAAGGTCGTCCTACAAATAGAAACACACGTGACTGTTAATAAAATATAAAAATTGGAGCACAAACATTTCCTTAATCACCTTGGCATGCATCGGAAAAGTAGCAGACGAAAAAAATCCGTGCCGAAATCAAAATGGACAATTATTAGAAGACGGAGGAAGTACTTTACTAAAGACGAAGGAAGTAGGAAAATGGACAAACATTTCCTACTTTAATAAAGTAGGAAAAAGAGAAAAGTAGAGAAAATAAAGTAAAATGGAGAAAAATATAACTTTTTGCTAAATACGAAAATGACTATACTATGATGGAACGTCACAAAATAGAAAAATGACTCTACTATTATAAAACTGAGGGTGTAATACATTGAAGATATATTAATAACATATTACATATTTTACACTGAAGATATATTAATTATAACATAACGAAGAACACAGATAAATAATCTCATAAATTTGAGAGAAAACTATCTACCAAAAACGTGTATCCACCAAAAGAAAGAGAAATCGAGATAAATAAATAATACTACTACTTTTTTTCCTCAAAATTTATGTATTGGATCGACATTTTCAGCATTTGGAAATGTTCACAATGCCCTCATCATCGAAAATCGTCAACCTTTAGGGTTTAGGGTTTAGGGCCCAATTTCCGGTCCTCTAAACCAATTTGCCTTTGCCAGATACTCCTCTATTCCTCTGTAACTCGACCTTTGGTGGATACATCAAAGGTCGTCCTACAAATAGAAACACACATGACTGTTAATAAAATATAAAAATTGGAGCGCAAACATTTCCTTAATCACCTTGGCATGCATCGGAAAAGTAGCTGACAAAAAAAATCCGTGCCGAAATCAAAATAGACAATTATTAGAAGACGGAGGAGTACTTTACTAAAGACGGAGGAAGTAGGAAAATGGACAAACATTTCCTACTTTAATAAAGTAGGAAAAAGAGAAAAGTAGAGAAAATAAAGTAAGATGGAGAAAAATATAACTTTTTGCTAAATAGGAAAATGACTATACTATGATGGAACGTCACAAAATAGAAAAATGACTCTACTATTATAAAACTGAGGGTGTAATACATTGAAGATATATTAATAACATATTACATATTTTACACTGAAGATATATTAATTATAACATAACGAAGAACACAGATAAATAATCTCATAAATTTGAGAGAAAACTATCTACCAAAAACGTGTATCCACCAAAAGAAAGAGAAATCGAGATAAATAAATAATACTACTACTTTTTTTCCTCAAAATTTATGTATTGGATCGACATTTTCAGCATTTGGAAATGTTCACATCGAAAATCATCAACCTTTAGGGTTTAGGGTTTAGGTCCCAATTTCCGGTCTTCTAAACCAATTTGCCTTTGCCAGATACTCCTCTATTCCTCTGTAACTCGACCTTTGGTGTATACATCAAAGGTCGTCCTACAAATAGAAACACACGTGACTGTTAATAACATATAAAAATTGGAGCACAAAGATTTCCTTAATCACCTTGGCATGCATCGGAAAAGTAGCAGACGAAAAAAATCTTCCACTTCAAGCTTTCGACTCCTAAACAGTAAAACAGATCATGTTGGGACAATGAGATGTTGAACTACTTTAGGAAAAACATATTCTTTAAAAGTGTAGAACTCATGCATAGGGAAAGATGTTTTCTTCAAAGTGTACGTCTAGTAATAGTAATAAATTGCAATTTTGAAATTCAACTCTTACAACAAACATGGAAGGGTTTCTGGAAGCAAACACATGCACAAACCAAACGCCACTGTTGTCATCAATTATAGGTCTGCTCCTCGCCCGAAGATAGAAGCATTATATCCTAATCTGATGTGAGGCTAGAACGAACACACACCCTTCCGCTCCCTCGATAAAAAACGAACCTGTCACTTCCTCCCCAACATAAACCTTACAGTTCACCACATTATTCACAAACAATGCCCTCAAACAACCAATCCACTCACCTCACAATCTATCAAATTCGACATCGTGAACTCTCCATTTTGAGCATCCACCTGATCACCTCGCATGTACTGAGTCGATCAATGAAACTTTCATTATAAATTATTTTCCAAAAACCTTTTCACTTTCCCTCCTTTAAAACCTTTCACTTCCTCAATTATGACAAAAAAAATTAACTTTTTCACTTCTTGGAGGGACTAATCAACCGTATCTAAACTTTTTTAATGTGTTTTTGTTTCTATATGATATTTTATATTTTTATAAATATTGAGGAGTTGTCTTTCTTATTGTGCTCCCCGTAACAGAGCTCTAAGAAAAAGAGAATTCGGAAGGATTCTCTAGCAAGTGAATTACTACTTTTGAAGAACTTTTCTGTAATGGCTAAAAAACTTTTCACTTTTATACTAAAATCATTTAGGAATGTTTAGGGTTGACTACCACTTTTAATCTAGAAAATGAAATGAAAGGGCTGGGTTTATTATTTGTTATTTGTAAACGTGTTTCAGTAATGAATATTAAGAGTCGCTTGTAAATGTTTGGGTACAGTTTTTAATAATGCACAATAATAATGAGAATTCATGTTTTTGTATTTAATATCCAAAACAATGTTGAAATGCATTAACAAAATTATAATAGTATTTCAACTAAAATGACATTTCCATAAATACCCCCAAAACTCCCCTTTTATATATGTATAGATAGACTAGTGTTAACACTCGTACTATTCACGAGATATAAGATTTTCAAATCATAAAGATAAATTATAAAGTAAGTAGATTAAAAAAAAGAGTATAATAAGAATATAATGATGTATATGGTCAAGAATATGTGTTAATTACAATAAGTATAAACACCTAAAAACATTATAAACAATAGGAGTAACAAAAAGAGAAATGCACTCCTCCCAACCCACTCTAAATGAAACATTTTACATTTGACAAATGATTTTATACAATTTTAATTTGTAATACGAGTGGAGTAAAATAAAATAAAATAAATGACAAAGGGGAGATATGTGAATAAGAATCAAAGAGTATGGGTTAGTTAGAATAAAATATTGTACAAATAAAGGAAAATGAACGACTAAAGATCAAAGAGGAAAAATCCAAGCATTTAATTATATGACCGTATATTGTCCTAATAGTGACCACTTTTCGAGTCTTTAGAGAATATCAACTAATGTATGACTTCAGGAGGAACTGTCATATTAGGAATCTGGATATTCCCATTTATACAACAAAGTGAATATCTTGGATTAATCGCGTTATTTGGTTTACCAAGGCGTTTCTCAGCCCAAAAGAATGCACCACGACGTGAACACGTTAACCAAGGAACGCCAATATCTCAATATTCTGCAAAAGAAAAAATAAGGTATATATTAAACAGATAGATGTTGTTTAAATGAGATATACAAATATTGCCGGGCGAAATTACAACGGAAAATAAAATAAGGAAATTACACCAGAAATAACTGAACAAAATTACACGGAAAACTTGTGGAAAGTGGTAAGCCGAGTAGAGGAGTCCTCTTTCTGCAAGATGAGATACGCCCCGGTAGTGCTCTCGGTTTGGCGTGTCATCCCCAAAGATAAAACGGCTTCGTCTCTGAAGTAGCAGCACCGCTAGCAACAGAGCTCCGGCGAACGGGAGTAAGAGCATCTCCAGTGGGCGGATGTCCCACTCGGACATCCACTAGGACTTCCCAAAAATACCTCCTGCCACGTCACTAGGACTTCCCATCCCACTGCCACGTCACTAGGACATCCCCTTCACAATCCGCCCTTCCCATCGCCCTTCCCACTAGGACTTCCCGCAATAAAAAAATCACAAATTCACAAATATACGTAACGGAATTATAATTTTGACACGGAATACGGAAAAATTGCAAATGCTTCATTAAAAAAAATTACATAAAAAAAAAGAAAAAAAATTACATAATAAAAAAGAAAAAATTACATAATAAAATTTTTTACTCGGCTCACTCCTCGTCGTCCGTGCCACCCTCGCCGTCGCCCGTGCCGCCCCGTCGTCCCCGCCGCTAATCTCGGCGCCATCATCTCCAATGGGTGGCATGCCCAAATCGCACCGACATCCATCGATGACATCCTTCAACATCCTTTTGTACACAGGATCTGTCGTGCTATGCCACCTATGCATGGTCCGAACCAAGCTAGTCGTTATCTGCGCGCGGGTGAGACGATCGTACTCTTCTGGGGGAGCAGGGGCCTCCGATTGGACCTCGAACGACCCGTTGCTGCTTCCCCTAGCCTTCTGCTGCGCAGCCTTTTGCCCAATCAGGCGACGACGCCGGCGGGAGTTTGATTGAGGTAGTGGGGACACTTCCTCGGCTTCTGGGAGCTCGTGCGAACCAGGACTGCTGCTGTATTCACCGGAAGCGTTGATCTTCATCCGCTTCTGCCAGCCCGATTCGACACCCCCACAAAACTTTTGGGAATCCTTCACCACGAGATAGGACTCCCACTGGTCGAAATCTTTGAACTTCAAAGATCTGTCAGGGTACTGCGCCAGGGCACGGTTCTTCACATCCTCCTCGGACATACCGCTGGTTGCCTGGCGGAGATTATTTTGGTAGAGGCCGGCAAATCGACTAAGCTTAGGCCTCAACCGCTCCCACTGTTTCCGACATTGTTTGGGAACGCGACTCTTCGCCCCAGCCGGTTTGTGTGTGAGGTAGGCTTCAGCGACGCGATGCCACAGTCTGTCAATATGCTGGTTAGCACCCACATAGGGATCCTCGACTATTGAAACCCAAGCCTTCGAAAGCGCGACGTTTTCCCACACGCTCCAGACCGTCCGCTTTCTCGCCTCCTCATCATCCTCATCCTCAGCCACCGTTCGCGAGGAAGAGCCCGTGGCTTTCCCCTTGCCCTTGCCCCTGCCACGGCCCTTGCCCCTGCCCCTTGCCGCTGTCCCCACATCATCGCGAGTCTCCCTGATCGGAGATAGCCCTAATTCCTCAAAAGAGAAAGTTTTCACGCCGGTGAACCGAGTCTCCGGAACAAAACTGGAGGGGGTATCAGTAGACAGCATATCGATAACCGAGCGATAGACATCGTCCGCTAGTGGTTCAGGGCCCCTGCCACCCCCTCCACCAGGCATGGCCGGCATCATCCCACCCATCCCCATCATATTTGGGGTCATGCCCCCCATCCCCATCCCCATCCCCATCCCCATCATATTTGGGGTCATGCCCCCCATCACCGCTACCCTGGGCATCATACCACCCATCCCACCCATCCAATTGTACATACCGAAGTAAGGGGACATCATACCACCCATCCCACCCTTACCACCCATCCTACCCATTCTACCCATCCCCGACATTGCCGGAACCATTGGCGCATTTCCGCCAGGGTTTCCCTCCAGTTAGGCGGGAAACGTCAGAGTCAGCGACTCGCTCGTGCCGGGGGAGGTTCTGTCGTTCTCCATTAAGTAGAAATGAAATTTGTAGTAAAAGAAGAGAGAAACTTGTTAACACAAGTGATGTGAATAAAATGACGGGCAACGAGCCGTATATATAGAGTTTTTTTTTTAAAAAATAAATTTAATACCGGACGTCCGACCCGAACGTCCGACCCACACCACAATGGCGGACGTCCGCGCGCCCGTCGCCCGCACGTCCGAGGACATCCGACGTCCTTACGGGATGTCCGTATCCTACCTTCCACGCCACAATGGCGGACGTCCCGGTCGCCCGTCGCTGATGTCCGACCGGACGTCCGCCATTGGAGATGCTCTAAGGCGGGGGCAGAGCTTCGACGGGGAAGATTATGCAGAGAGGGAGATAGTGTGTATGCAAGATGCTTGTGTATGTTCTTTATATGAATGCAATGGATGCATGCCTATTTATAGGCCAAGTCCACCTGCAGGGCATTGATGGAGTCAATAGCCATCATGTGTGCCATGATGGCTTGACTGTAACCACCGGGGGTTATTGACTGGTGCACTAGCCAGTGGGAGCTGAAGAGACACGATGTACCTGGACATGCTACACAACGGGATACACCATAGACCTTCGGGGTCCATCGGGGACCTTTTGTCTCCCGTTATGCGTCGGGGTCCAGCGGGGACCTTTTGACTCCCGTTGTGAGTCGGGGTCCAGCGGGGACCTTTTGTCTCCCGTTGTGTGTCGGGGTCCAGCGGGAACCTTTTGTCTCCAGTCATGCGTCGGGGTCCAGCGGGACCATGACGTGGACTAGGACCCGTCGGGGATAGCGTGGAGTTTGGGGTGGTCTAAAAAGAACAAGCGAGGCTCGAACCACGCTCAACGACCAGCTCCAAAGAACAGCCCAAAGACCACCCAAAGACCAATTGCCAAGATCCAAGGCACAAGGCACCCAGCACCCGGGGCACGGGTCACTGGACACGGGTCACGGTGCGCGGGTCGCGGGCGGGCGGCGGCGCGCGCGTGTGGGCGCGTGTGGGCTCTGTCACCCGTCTTATTCCACGATAATTATTACACATGATAATTCATCTGATTAAATACTTCATCAAAAAAGTTTATCATCCCCGATGTGGGATAATTAACACGTAGTTAATTAATCCCTTAGTCTTTTCACATAGCTCATTTCTAGCTTTATTGTGACCAACTTTAATATATTATTTCTCACTCATCGGGAATCGGATTTGAGAAAATGAATATACTACGGTCATCTACTCGGAACGTAGATCGACGTTATTGCATTTAATTTCATAAAATTAAATGTCTTGTAAAATTTATTATTAGTCAAAAATCATTTGACCAAGCACGATTCTAACAATCCCCACATGAGTGGAAATTGCCAAATGCATATGTATGCAGACACAAGCTCAACCCTCAAGAGGTATGTAAGCATAAGGATAGGTAGTTTTTGTCTTTGAACCATCCATAGTCAATACCATCGGATACACAGGCGGACTAGTAGCGCGATGCTTTGAATTATTCCTCCACGCCGTGCACCGAGACAATGATGTTAACACTTAAACACCTCAACCTCATCCGTTGTCACGTTTTGTGTCCATTTCAGGCCTTGGACACCACTTTGGATTCATAAGTGTATTGTTTGAAGCGGCCCCACTTCACACTTACATATGTGATTCCTCGTTAAGTATCTTGCCATACTCGATCTCCTTAAGAACTTCATCTCAACGAGATCCTTTAGGATCATTAAAAGTCATAGATTTAACCTCACCACTAGGCAAGTTTTACAACACTCTATTGCTCTCTAGGGAATATATATAGATAAGTGTTTCACACGAACTCTCATAGCTTAGTTTTCCCATTGAACCAAGTTCTTGGGATCTCCAGTCATCATGGTTAGGTTACCACTGGCAATTCTTTAGTTTGTGGATTTCAAACACATTCCCTCTAGCAATTTATTCATTTGATCATGATTTAACCCTTTGGTTAGCGGATCCGCTAGATTATCCAATGACTTCACGTAGTCAAATGTAATCACCCCTGTTGTGATCAAATGTCTCACGGTATTATGTCGTCGACGAATGTGTCGAGACTTACCATTGTACAAGCCACTGTTTGCCCTCCCAATAGCGACACAGTGAATTAACACTGGAGGCACGGGCTTTGACCAACATGGAATATCTTCAAGGAAGTTTTTAAGCCATTCGGCTTCTTCCGCGGCTTTATCTAAAGCTATGAATTCAGATTCCATAGTGGATCGGGCTATACATATCTGTTTCATAGATTTCCACGAGACAACACCACCCCAATAGTAAAGACATATCCACTTGTTGAAAGTGAGTCTTTGTTATCGGATATCCAATTTGCATCGCAGTACCCTTCAAGTACCGGAGGGTATCTCGAAAGTGTAGCCCATGATTTTAAGTATACTTGAGATACCTCAAAACTCTAACAAGAGCTTTCCAATGCTCTTTGTTTGGATTGCTCGTATAACGACTCAACTTGTTCACGGCGCAAGCAATATCAGGTCGAGTGCAATTAGTAAGATACATAATGCATCCAATGACCCGTGCATAATCTTCTTGTGTAGCGGGCTCACCCCGGTTCTTGCTCAAGTGAACATTGAGCTCTATAGGCGTCTTAGCCGGGATGCCATCATAGGCATTGAACCTCTTTAATACTTTCTCAACATAATGAGATTGTGTCAATGTGATTCCTTCGGATGTTCTTAGAATTTTCATTCCAAGAATTACATCGGCTAGACCCATATCTTTTATGTCGAAGTTTCTCTTTAACATGGTTTTCGTGTCGTTAATCACTTGGGTGTTACTACCCATGATTAACATATCATCAACGTAGAGACACGCTATAACGTATCCATTATCGGTGTTCTTAATGTAGACACATTTGTCATATTCGTTGATTTTAAATCCATTTGATAACATCACGTTATCAAATTTCAAGTGCCACTGCAACGGTGCTTGTTTCAATCCATAGAGGGATTTAACCAGCTTGCATACCTTTTTCTCTTGTCCAGGTACTACAAAACCTTCAGGTTGTTCCATATAGATTTCATCTTCAAGGTCACCATTTAGAAACGCAATCTTAACATCCATTTGATGAATCTCGAGATTGTGTACAACAACAATCGCGAGAAGCACTCGAATTGATGTAATCCTCGTTACAGGTGAGTAGGTATCGAAGAAATCGTACCCTTCCTTTTGTTTAAAGCCTTTGACTACCAGTCTAGCTTTATACTTGTCCACTGTTCCATCGGCCTTAAACTTTCTTTTAAGGACCCATTTGCATCCTAAAGGTTTAGCATCTTCAAGTAGATCAACCAACACCCACGTGTGGTTTAGCAAAATTGAATCAATTTCGCTTTGAACAGCTTCTTTCCAATGCAACCCGTCTGGGCCAGCAAAGGCTTCTTTTATCGATGTTGGTTCTTCATCCAACATAAATGCAATATAGTCAGGGCCAAATGTCTTTGGTGTTCTGACCCTGCTACCACGTCTTAGTACCGCATCGTTTGGATCCTGCCTGGTTCGCTTACGCGATTCATGCTCTTCATCCACTGATTTAGAACTAGCGGCTTCATCCTCAATTCTCGTCTCAGAATTGGGTGCAATATTTTCCTTGTCTTTGCGAGGAAATATATTTTCAAGAAATACAACATTTCTTGACTCGATTGTTGTTCCCACGGTCACAGTCGGTATTTCAGACTTGTGGACAACGAATCGATATGCACTACTATTAAGTGCATACCCAATAAAGATATAATCAACCGTTTTAGGACCGATTGTAACTTCTTTGGGCGGAGGAACCATTACCTTAGCCAAACAACCCCACACATTGAGGTATTTGTAGGATGGCTTCCTTCCCTTCCACAGCTCTTAAGGAGTAACGTCCTTACCTTTGCGTGGGATTTTGTTTAGGATGTAGTTGGCTGTCAAAACAGCTTCCCCCACATGTTCTGGGGCATCCCCGAACTGATTAGTAACGCATTCGTCATCTCTTTGAGAGTTCGATTCTTGCGTTCTGCAACACCATTAGATTGTGGTGAATATGGTGCAGTCGTTTGGTGAATTATACCACTTGCGTTGCATAATTCCTCAAACGGGGCTACTTATTCACCCCCTCTATCACTTCGAATCATTTTGATTTTACACCCAAGGTGATTCTCGACTTCGTTCTTATAATTTTTGAACGCTTCTATAGCTTCGTCTTTACCTCTTAAAAGAGAGACATAACAATATCGTGTGCAATCATCTATGAATGTGATAAAGTATTTTTGACCACCTCTCGTTTGCACCAATTTTAAGTCACATACGTCCGTGTGAATTAATTCAAGGGGTTTTGTGTTCCGTTCAACCGAATGAAACGATAACTTAGTCATTTTCGCCTCAAGGCAAGTTTCACATTTGTTTTGAGTTTCTACTTCATTTGCCTTTAGTAAATCTAAACTTACTAATCTTTTAATGGCATTTGGATTTACATGTCACGATCTATTGTGCCACAAATTAGAACACTCAGCCAAGTAAGAAGAAGTAGATGCATTCTTATTATTAGCCAACGGCTTAGGGACATGGCGTACAACTACACTAAGCTTGAAAAGTCCATCGGTTACAAAGCCTTTTCCGAGTGACTTTCCAAACTTGTACAAAGAAAACCTATCAGATTCAAATACAAGTTTAAACCCCTTATTCACTAGTATTGATCCTGATACTAAGTTCTTGCGGATGTCCGAGACGTGGAGAATCACGTCTCTAATGCCGAGGACTTGAGACGAGGTTTGATTCCCCATATTGATATTCCTCCCTTCAACTGCAGTGTAGGAGACGAACTTGCTCTTATCGACACAAACGTGGGCAGTAGCTCCAGTGTCGATATACCAACCACCTTTGTTATCAACAAGGTTGACTTCTTCCGTGACCACAACAACAAGGTCACTTTCATCCCAGTCCTTGAGCTCTTTTTCAACAACGTGGGCATCCGGCTTCTTCTTCGGCTTGCGGCAGTCCTTGGAAAAGTGGTCAGGTTTGCCACAGTTGTAGTAGTTGCCTTCAACCTTCCTCGCAGGCTGCTTCTTCTTGCCCTTGTCCTTTGCAATTGGACGGGAGCGGTTGTTGGAGGGACCGCCCCGCTCCAACAGATTGGCATTTGCAACATTTTGGCCATGGCCCTTAGCCAAATCATCGCGTTTGCACATGTCTAACTCGATGCGCAGCTTCACGATCAAGTCTTCAAGATTCATCTCCTTTCGCTTGTGCTTAAGGTAGCTCTTGAAGTCCTTCCAGTCGGGTGGAAGTTTTTCAATTACCGTGTCCGCCGTGAAAGCTTCAGGCAGGGCCATTACCTCGGCGGCGAGGCCGTGAATGATGAGCTGGAACTCTTGCACTTGGTCCATGATTGGTCGGGAATCGACCATTTTGTAGTCCAAGTACTTGGCTATTACAAATTTTTTAGTACCCGCATCATCACTACGGTACTTCTTATCTAGCATTTCCCACACTTGTTTTGATGTGGGAACAGTACAATACACGTTGTAGAGACTATCATCTAAAGCGCTTAAAATAAAGTTTTACAAAGATAGTCTCCTTTGCGCCAAGAGTCATACTCGACGTACATCTCGATACGTGCCTCGTCCTTGCTTGGCGAGGTTGGCTCGTTCTCCTTGAGGAAGTTCACGACGCCCAACGTTGTTAGGTAGAACAACATTTTCTGTTGCCATCTCTTGAAATTCGTTCCCGTGAACTTCGATGGCTTCTCGACGAGTGGCATCATCCTTGGTGCCATTGGTACCAAGTTTGTCCCATGAAAGGGACCAAGTCCGTTGCCCCCGTAGGAGCTAACAATTGGGTGGGACACAGTACCCCCCATAGTTGCGTGGAGCATGGAGGCCCCCGCATTTGTGCCGACACCGAAGGATCCAGCACCCGTGCCGACCCCGATGGATCCAACATCCGTGCCGACCCCGAAGGAGCTAGCACCCGTGCTGCCCCCGAAGGAGCTAGCACTCATGTTGACCCCGAAGGATCCAACACCCGTGCCGTGCCCGAAGGCCCCGACACTCGATCTAATGAAGGATCCAATGGAACCACTGAAAGTGGAACCGACCGATCCACTCGAGGTGAATCTGGAAACCGTCCCAGAGAGGTTGTCAAACACACAAGGGGTTGTTGAGGAAGAGGTTGAGAAGCTAGGAGTCGGAATCATCGTTACGTCCGACGACGTGTTGACGGGAGCAACGGGGGACACAGTGGATGGAACGGTGGCAGCGGCGGAAGACGGGTCAGTCAACATCTCCAAGCAAAGGTGTTAATTTCAGTTCAGTTGGTGTGTAAACTCCTTTAGTGGCAAGAATATCTCGTCTTGCGATTGTTGTTTAAATGAGATATACAAATCTTACCGGACGAAATTACAATGGATAATAAAACAAGGAAATTACACGGGAAATAACCACGGAAAACTTGTGGAAAGTGGTAAGCCGAGTCGAGGAGTCCTCTTTCCGAAAGATGAGATACGACCCGGTAGTGCTCTCGGTTTGACGTGTCGTCCCCAAAGATAAAACGGCTTCGTCTCTGAAGTAGCAGCACCGCTAGCACCCGGCACCCGGGGCACGGGTCACGGTGTGCGGGTCGCAGGTCGCGGTGCACGGGTCGTGGGTCGCGGGCAGGCGGCGGTGCGCGCGTGTGGGCTCTGTCACCCGTCTTTTTCCACGATAATTATTACACATGATAATTCATCTGATTAAATACTTCATCAAAGAAGTTTATCATCCCCGATGTGGGATAATTAACACCTAGTTAATTAATCCCTTAGTCTTTTCACATAGCTCGTTTCTAGCTTTATTGTGACCAACTTTAATATATTATTTCTCACTCACCGGGAATCGGATTTGAGAAAATGAATATACTACGGTCATCTACTCGGAACTTAGATCGACGTTATTGCATTTAATTTCAAAAAATTAAATGTCTTGTAATATTTATTATTAGTAAAAAATCATTTGACCAAGCACGATTTGAACAATAGAAAGAAATTAAAAAGAAGGAATCAAAAGAAATTATATAATGAATACATAAATAATAGTTTTCACAATCAATTTATTTAAAATTTCAAAAAAAGAAGGATAAAAACACCTCCATCTTGATTTAAAATCGACGAATGAAAATTATTGTTATTCACAATACATGAATTACGTTGATCAAGAACAACATCAACTATAATTACGGGACTTTGAACGAAACCACCAACATCGGCTACACAAAAAATAAATTAATTTTAGTAGGATCGAAGATAACAAAATATAATTAAACAAAAGAAGAGATCAAAAGAAATCATAAATTGAATAAATAAACAAAAAAAATTCCACCATCTTAATTTAAAGTCAATGACTAAATTACAGTTATTCACAATACATGAATTACGTTGATCAAGAACAACATCACTTATAATTATGAGTCTTTGAACAAAACTATCAACATCGGCTACACAAAAAAATAATACTAGTAGGATCGAAGACAATGAAATATAATTAAAATAGTAATTTGTAATGAAAATAAGAAATATTTAAAATAATTTAAATAATTAATTAATGACAAAGTAGAAAAATATTAACTTAAACCATATTAGAATGTATAAATAGATTAAATAAAAACATGCCCATTGCATTACTAGTTTATCTGGTCCAAAAAAGATGCCATAAAGTGACAGTCTAAAATAATTCATTACTAAAAATTGTATCTATATTTTAATTTAATTTTATTTTCGCTAATTAACGCACAAAATTGCATTACACAAATTTTGAGCATTGTACATGTCTTGAACATTGAGCTACTTGCAGATTTATACAACTTTTACTGCAGAAACATCCCTCAAACCATGTTAAAAAAAAACCATGTGTTTTGAATTACTCCAATAGCATGGAACAAGATTTATTGGTTAAAGCATTTGGGGGAAACGAGGGCTAGTAAAAGAATGTTGATATTGAAGCTGAGCCAATTTCCAATACATGGGGCAAGACCGCAAGAGGCTTTACAGCTACAGCAAAAACAATTTTCAAATTAAGAACTTTTTTAATTAAAGCTTACACAAGAAGATTTGAACTCTTATAAATACCAGTTCCAGTTTCATTGATAGTTAAAATGCCATTTGTTTATAACTAATTTCCATTTTTTGATTATTAGCAGAGAATAAATTATGCGAGGTTTTTTCAAAGTACCTAGTAGGTATTAAACCTTCCTGAATACAATTAAGATCTGCACCACTATCAACAAGAGCAATTAATTCTTTCTTATAATTATTATCAATAAGAAGGATGATTTTTATAAACCATTTCTGAGAAGTAATAAATTCAAGTTTTGAAAGAAATAACCCTTTGTCGTTGCTATTTGAAGTAGAAACTTCTTTTCCTTTTTCAATTGTTGAGATCCGTAAATCTTGGATCCTTAAGTTATCTCTTAATTCTTTAATTTCTTTTTTAAGGTTATCTATTTCTGAATTTAAATCTTTTACCACTGGTTTATTAGAGTATTTTTGATTCATTAACCTTTTAACTTCGGCCATAGTATATGGCTCTGAATTATTATAGGTCATAGTATAAGGTTCAGAATCATCGTTATCTTTCTCAATTAAATCTTTATTTTTTAATTGATCAAAGATCTCAAGTCTTAATTTCTCATCTTTTATTGTTTTTAAAAGTTCTGTTATATCATTATTAGTTATAACATTTATACTACTACTTTCTGCTTCATCCTGAAACTGGGCTATGATTTCGTAAAGATTATCACATTTACAAGAATCATTACAGGAATCATTACTGGAATCTGAAACAAAACTATTTTCTGTTTCTTCACAAGCCATATCCTCATCGGAATTATGATCACTAAATTCTTCTTTTTGTTCTAAAATTTCTATAATAGAATCTTTGAGATCTTTATCTATCTCAAGATTGTTAATTTTTCTTCTTATATTTTTCTTATTTTTTACCCAACAATTACTAGCATAATGACCTGGTTTTTTACAAAAATCACATATAACAGGGATATTTTTCTTCCTTCTAAAAGTTTCCCTTTTTTCTCTTTTTTCCCTTCTTTTATGAGTTTTTCTAGTGGGGACATTATAATCCTTTCTTTTATCATATTTTTTAGTTTTTTCTTTTGTAACAGGGATATTTTCAACACCAAATTGGTTACAAAATTGCCCTAATTGTTTTTTCTCATTAAGATTATTTTTCTTAATTTGTCTATCAAGTTTTATCTCATTGCAAAGAGATAATCCTTCTTGGATACAGAATCCTATTAATTTTCCATAAGTAAAATTATCATAATTGATATTAATATTTCCTTGTCTTAATTGGGTTCTTACTCTTTCAGCAAAGAGATAAGGTAACCCATCTATGAATTTAGACTTCCAATGAGCACTATTACTCTCTGGGAGTTCCATAACCCTACTTAAAAAAGTATCTTTGTACCATCTAAAATTAGTAAGAGTTTTGCATCTTAAATTTTGAAGTAGAGTTCTAATAGTCTCACTATTATCAGACCATCTTCCTGTAAAGTGTTCCATAATATTTATGACAAGAGTATAAACAGAATTTTCTATAACATTATTGTCTTCAGTTTTTATCGATGTAAGAATAACATTTCTATTTTCTGTGGTGAGGTAATTATCCCACCAACCTTTTAACTGACCTGTAAAGCCTGCTGTTATCATTTTTGCAATTTGGCTATCAGTATTACCAAGGTTTTTTGCTACAGTACTATACATGAGCATTCTATGGATAATATTTTGAATGTGTCTATCGTTATAACCATCAATATTCCATTCATAAATATTTTTCCCATTATAAGAATTGTTTATAGTATACTCCTGTTCTTCAATAAGGACATCCTGGGGAGTTGGTCTATTATAATAATACATCCTTTGGGTTGGTCTATCAGCAAATTTAAATTTTTCCAGTTTATAAATTTCTTCTATATTTTGGCTATCACTATCAGTTTCCTCCATTCCTTTATTGAGAGTATTAATCTTAAACTTATTGAACTGTTTAATTATAACTTCTTCAATGTTATCCTTAGCTCTCATTTTAAAATCTTTTATGATAGGAGGAGGTTGTATACTAGGAGTACAAACAACCTGTTTAACTTCTTTTTCAATATAAAAGTGTTCTTTAATACTCTTTAATTCAGAAGTTATTTTTTCAATCTTTTATCCAATACTTATAAACTTAGCCAATCATAAATAAATACTTATAAAAAAAACAGAGTAGTAAAGGAAACTTACAAAATATATTGAAAAACCTTTCCCGAGGGATAATTTACAATAGGAGTAAGGATGGAGGGTTACAAGAGAGAGAGAGAGGGGGTTCTTATCTCAACACATGAGATTCTAATCTTTTCCTATCACAAGACCTTATTTAAAGACAACAAAGTCGGATTTCAAATCCGGATTTGAAATTTATGATTTTTCAGCTGACGTAAGGGCTGACGAAGGTGAATGCTGGCGAAAGCGAATGCACCCTTTATTCTTTCATCTTTCCACTTTGTTGGCTCTCCTTTGCCTTATCTGGCGTTTTTTCTATCATTTTGATGAAGTTCGCAAAATTATCTTCTGTTGAGAAGCCTTCTTCTTCTTCGAATGGATCCTGAGCATCCCTAAAGTTTTTGTGCTCATTATTATCCGGAGAGAATTCTGGAGAATTAATATCTGTGTCTCCTTCTTCGTTTTCTTCTTCGTTTTCATCTTCATCCATATGATCAATGTCTTTTCCAATACTAGCCATATAATTTGCTATAAGTTCCTTCTCATTCATTTTTGAAATATTCTTTCTCAAGAATTCTTCAAAAGGAGAAATGTCTTTTTTCAGAGATTTATTAACTCTCTTTTGTTCTTTATAAAAAGAAACTTTCTCTTTTATTAATTGAAGAGTCTGGAGACCTTGAATATCTCCTGACTTGTCCTTCTCCATCATTGTAGGCCAAAACCTAGTGAAGAACTTCCTTTTAAGGCACGGAACATTATTATGATCAAAACCAATTTCTGGTTCCCATTTCCAGATCCATGGGATACCAAATTCTGCATAGAAATGAAGAGTCTCCATATTATGAAAAAATCTATTTTGATTCTCTGCTTCTATTAATGCAGGAGAAACTTGTTTCCATTTAAAAAATAAGGACTTAAACTCTTCTGGAAGTATTTTCTCAGAAGTTCCAAAGGTTTGCCACCAGTCATATACCCATGTTGGCAGTCCTTGTTCATAAACTTTTGGGCAGATTTTAATCCACCACGAATGTTTATGATAAGGATTTTGATAAAAGAAGGTTTTATAATAAGCTTCCTTAATATCCCAATAATTGAAGTTTATGACTTCTCTGCCACCATTATTATTCTTAACTTGACATTCTCTTTCTCTTAGGGTTCCAAAACCCCAATCTTCAGCTGTTATTATTTGCTTAATAATAATTCTGCTAAAATTATAAACTTTAGCTTCCCTAAAAGTTTTGAAATGCCTGATCTCACAGGCTCCCATACTTGTCAGGAATTCTTCATAAAAAATTCTTCTTTTATAAGAAGGAGCAGCATATGATGCTGTATCCATATAACGCTGCATAAGCTTCCAAGGCTCCTTTTCCCATCTAAGGTCATGAGTCTCAAGGAAGACAATGATATCTTTGAAGGGAGAAGGAATATACTTTTCTCTGTCATCAGATGAAGTAATTGCCTCAGCATAAGATGTTGAACCTTGAACTTTATTAGCCCAAGATGATGAGGTTCCCTCATTATCCTTTTTCGAGTTCAGATATTCCTGAACTTTCTGAAATAATTCTGGATTATCTTCCAGTTGGTCGATACCTGTGATATTCTCTTTAAAGAGTTTCTTATTACCATGCTGAATGATGGGGATTCTTCCTCCTCTTCCTTTATAAAAGGAAGGGAATTGGCTCCTTTGGCCCCTTCCTCTGGGGAGCATAACTACAAAATGAAATGTTTTTAGGTTAAACCAATGAGAATAATCATATTAATTTTATCTTCACAATTTCTTATCAGTCTTTTAAGATTAAGAGCTTCTTCCAAGATAGGTCTAAGGGAATCCCAAGGTCTCCATCTTCTAATATAATACCTTTCTCTGTCAAGCTCTTCCATTCTAATCTTATAATTAAAAATCATATTTTGGAGATTTCGAATCTCCTGTTTATAGTAAATCCTGTAAGGATTAACCATTAGAAATAAATTCTCTAGTTAGGAAATCGGGTAAATTATTGTCCGATCCTTTTTTATAAATAATTTCAAAATCAAAAGGAGCAAGTTGAGCTTGCCACCTAGCAAACATCTGCTTAGAAACATCATGCTTAAAATCTTTATCAAACAAAAATTTTGCTGCCTGGCAATCTGTTTTTATTAAAAAACTCTTATTAAATAAATCGTCTTGAAATTTTAAAACGCATTTAAGGATAGCCAGGATTTCTTTAACAACCGTAGCATAGTTCTTTTGACTATTATTCCATTTTCCTGAGTAAAATCTAACAAGATATTCTTGTTTATTTTTGGGATCAATTTGTTTAAGGATACCTCCATATCCTATATTTGAGGCATCAGTTTCTATAACTTTTTCCCAATCAGGATTAGCAATTAAGAGGCAAGGGATATTTTTAACCTTTTCTTTTATCTTTTTAATAGCTTCTGTATGACTATTATTCCAGGGCTTAGGATCCTTCTTGAGTCTTTCATAAAGAATAGCTGTATCTTGAGCAAGATTTTTATAATAAGGAGAAATATAATTAATACTCCCTAGGAATCTTTGTAATTGAGTCTTATCCCTTATTTCATCAGGAAATTTAGACGCAAACTCGATGCTTCTATTAATAGGAATTATCTTTCCTTTCTCAATATTATGACCTAAAAATCTAACACAAATCTGAAACAATTTCATCTTAGATTTGGATATAACCAGGCCATTATTTGAGATAAGATTTTTAAAAATTCTGAGATGCTCAAAATGAGTTTGGATGTCTTTTGAAAAGACTAAGATATCATCGATATAAACAATGATAAAATCACTGTAAGGATTGAATATATCATTCATGATTTTTTGGAATTCTGAAGGTGCGTTTTTTAAACCAAAAGGCATCACCTTCCACTCGAATTGTCCAAAAGGAACATTAAAAGCAGTTTTATAAACATCCCTTTTATTAATCTGAATCTGCCAATATCCAGATTTTAGATCAAATTTTGAAAATATAATAGCGTTTAAAAGCCTATCTAATAAATCTTTTTTATTGGGCATCGGATATCTAAACCATTTCAAGGCCTTATTAAGCGGTTTATAGTTAATAACTAACCTTGGAACTCCTCTTTCTTGCTCAGCTTGCTTATTAACATAGAAAGCTGTGCAGGACCAAGGGGATTTAGAGGGTTGTATGAGACCCTTTTCTTCAAGACTTTTGACTTCTTTTTTACAAAGATCCAGATACTCTTTATTCATTTGACCTGGTCTAGCTTTAGTAGGGATTCTAGAATCATCAAAATCATCTTCATAATCAAGGTTAACAATATGTTTTTTCCTATCCCAAAAAGCATTAGGATGTTCATTACAAATTTGTTCAGTAAAATTATTTTCTATTAATTTAATTTTTTCTTTAAGCTTCGGATTTTCCAATTGGGCTTCAATATTAATAGAATTAATTTCTTGTTTTATAAAATTAATTTGGTTTTGTTTATTAATAATATTTTCTCTAATATTATTCAGGACTCTGGTAATAGGTTCTGTGACGAAAGGAAACTCTAAAGATATATCACCGAAATTTCCTATTATGCCTTTGTTATCAACTCTGATAGGTAAGATTCTCCTAAGGAAAGGAGTTCCTAATATAATTTGGTTTGAAATATTCTTAACTAAAAGAAAGCTATTAGGAATACAAACTTTATTTTTACATATAAAAGCTTTAGGAAGTTTATAACTAATTTCCATTTTTTGATTATTAGCAGAGAATAAATTATGCGAGGTTTTTTCAAAGTACCTAGTAGGTATTAAACCTTCCTGAATACAATTAAGATCTGCACCACTATCAACAAGAGCAATTAATTCTTTCTTATAATTATTATCAATAAGAAGGATGATTTTTATAAACCATTTCTGAGAAGTAATAAATTCAAGTTTTGAAAGAAATAACCCTTTGTCGTTGCTATTTGAAGTAGAAACTTCTTTTCCTTTTTCAATTGTTGAGATCCGTAAATCTTGGATCCTTAAGTTATCTCTTAATTCTTTAATTTCTTTTTTAAGGTTATCTATTTCTGAATTTAAATCTTTTACCACTGGTTTATTAGAGTATTTTTGATTCATTAACCTTTTAACTTCGGCCATAGTATATGGCTCTGAATTATTATAGGTCATAGTATAAGGTTCAGAATCATCGTTATCTTTCTCAATTAAACCTTTATTTTTTAATTGATCAAAGATCTCAAGTCTTAATTTCTCATCTTTTATTGTTTTTAAAAGTTCTGTTATATCATTATTAGTTATAACATTTATACTACTACTTTCTGCTTCATCCTGAAACTGGGCTATGATTTCGTAAAGATTATCACATTTACAAGAATCATTACAGGAATCATTACTGGAATCTGAAACAGAACTATTTTCTGTTTCTTCACAAGCCATATCCTCATCGGAATTATGATCACTAAATTCTTCTTTTTGTTCTAAAATTTCTATAATAGAATCTTTGAGATCTTTATCTATCTCAAGATTGTTAATTTTTCTTCTTATATTTTTCTTATTTTTTACCCAACAATTACTAGCATAATGACCTGGTTTTTTACAAAAATCACATATAACAGGGATATTTTTCTTCCTTCTAAAAGTTTCCCTTTTTTCTCTTTTTTCCCTTCTTTTATGAGTTTTTCTAGTGGGGACATTATAATCCTTTCTTTTATCATATTTTTTAGTTTTTTCTTTTGTAACAGGGATATTTTCAACACCAAATTGGTTACAAAATTGCCCTAATTGTTTTTTCTCATTAAGATTATTTTTCTTAATTTGTCTATCAAGTTTTATCTCATTGCAAAGAGATAATCCTTCTTGGATACAGAATCCTATTAATTTTCCATAAGTAAAATTATCATAATTGATATTAATATTTCCTTGTCTTAATTGGGTTCTTACTCTTTCAGCAAAGAGATAAGGTAACCCATCTATGAATTTAGACTTCCAATGAGCACTATTACTCTCTGGGAGTTCCATAACCCTACTTAAAAAAGTATCTTTGTACCATCTAAAATTAGTAAGAGTTTTGCATCTTAAATTTTGAAGTAGAGTTCTAATAGTCTCACTATTATCAGACCATCTTCCTGTAAAGTGTTCCATAATATTTATGACAAGAGTATAAACAGAATTTTCTATAACATTATTGTCTTCAGTTTTTATCGATGTAAGAATAACATTTCTATTTTCTGTGGTGAGGTAATTATCCCACCAACCTTTTAACTGACCTGTAAAGCCTGCTGTTATCATTTTTGCAATTTGGCTATCAGTATTACCAAGGTTTTTTGCTACAGTACTATACATGAGCATTCTATGGATAATATTTTGAATGTGTCTATCGTTATAACCATCAATATTCCATTCATAAATATTTTTCCCATTATAAGAATTGTTTATAGTATACTCCTGTTCTTCAATAAGGACATCCTGGGGAGTTGGTCTATTATAATAATACATCCTTTGGGTTGGTCTATCAGCAAATTTAAATTTTTCCAGTTTATAAATTTCTTCTATATTTTGGCTATCACTATCAGTTTCCTCCATTCCTTTATTGAGAGTATTAATCTTAAACTTATTGAACTGTTTAATTATAACTTCTTCAATGTTATCCTTAGCTCTCATTTTAAAATCTTTTATGATAGGAGGAGGTTGTATACTAGGAGTACAAACAACCTGTTTAACTTCTTTTTCAATATAAAAGTGTTCTTTAATACTCTTTAATTCAGAAGTTATTTTTTCAATCTTACCTGTTATATAATTAATATTTTCTCCCAGCCTTATAAGATAAAGATTTGTAAAATTTCTTTGTTTAATAATCTCGTTAATATAACCCATGGTATTAATAAAGGATTCGTTATCAATCAATTTATGAAAAGCTTTAAAATATCTAATTTCATTGTCTTCTTCTATTTGAAAAGATTTATGAGGAGGAAAACTAGATTTAATAATTTCTCCTGTTTGGGAAAGAGTATAATTTCTTTCAATAGTAGAGATGTAATTTTTTACATAAGTATTTATGAACCAAGGAACAAACGAAATTTCTAGATTAATTTCAGCCAGTTCTTTATAAAATTTTTCAGCAAAATCTTTCTTTTCTTGAAAAGAGAAGCTGGTATCAAACCAATCTCTAAAATCTTTCCAAATGGGTTTTTTATAATCCTCCTGTATTTTAAGTCTAGCAGGGGATCCTTGACTAAAATCAATTTTTCTTTTATCCATTTTAATCAGAGAAATTAAATTCTGATACTGTTGCGTTAGGATCAACAGTGTATATTCCTCTAGCAATATTATCATCTTTTATTTTAATTCCTTCAACTTTATCTTCTCTAACTCCTGTCTCTCTTATTCTGGAGGTAGAGGCTCTAGAGGACTCGGGATATTCAACCTTATAATTAGGGGCTATATAGAAATAATTTTCTTTATCAGATCTAGAGCATAGGCTGTCACTAGATCTTCTGTGATTTTCAAATTCAATTTGAACTTGCCCATCAGGCGTTTGAGTAATACTTAAAGGCCTGTTTTGAGTTCGAGGAACTCGTGGGACAGCGTTCTCTATAATCCAATTTTTAGGAAATTCAATTTCTTCCCATTTAATAGATCTTCTAGTAGTGATCTCAGATTTTTTAAAATTAGTTTCTATTAAAACCGTTTCATTTATAGATTTATCCTTAATTCTACATCTTGGGTTTAAAGTATGTAGCGGTTTATAATATATCCTGCTACAGACACATATAACCTCAGATCCTGGAGTATAATTATAGCCATGAGTTTTAACATTTAAAGTTAAAGCCTCATATATATTAATATCTGATAATGAAAGTTGTAGATTAGGATAAACATTAAAGTAAACAGGACCATGAGCTAAACTTGACTGTATAATACCCATTAATGAAGAATTATAATCAAGATTTCTAGCATCTCTCAGGGCTGCTATAAAACTTTCTGGTAAACCTTCTAAAGTTAAAGGTTTAAAGGCAATTTGAACTAAACCTATATGTAAAAATTTATGAGTTTTCTTATAAATTTCAAGACTCTTACTATTTAAAAGTTTTATTTCCATATCCTCTTTATTTAGAGATATGGTTTCCTCCGTGGTTTGGACAACCTGGGTTAATTTGATATTATCAAAAAACCCGTATCTATAAACAGTTCTAGGATTAATCCTAGGCCATCTTTCAAGGCTTTTTACCAAACCTTGAGGATCGTAAGAGGGGGATGCCATAATCATAGAATTATCATCCTAATAAGGGAAGGAGAAATATACCAAAAGGAATTTTACTGATTTCTTATTGATTAAGTATGGCCAGACATCCTATGTCAATGGAGGCAAGCCCAAGAAAACGCCTAAACATTGGCAACAAAGGGCGAATCCAGACCCAAGGAATTAGCCATAAAAATCAATAATTAATCAAACCTGGGTATATTTTCCTTTCGATATTAAAATTATATTTCCATAATTAATTCCTTAGTATCTTATCTCCTAGTTTATCCAATACTTATAAACTTAGCCAATCATAAATAAATACTTATAAAAAAAAACAGAGTAGTAAAGGAAACTTACAAAATATATTGAAAAACCTTTCCCGAGGGATAATTTACAATAGGAGTAAGGATGGAGGGTTACAAGAGAGAGAGAGAGGGGGTTCTTATCTCAACACATGAGATTCTGATCTTTTCCTATCACAAGACCTTATTTAAAGACAACAAAGTCGGATTTCAAATCCGGATTTGAAATTTATGATTTTTCAGCTGACGTAAGGGCTGACGAAGGTGAATGCTGGCGAAAGCGAATGCACCCTTTATTCTTTCATCTTTCCACTTTGTTGGCTCTCCTTTGCCTTATCTGGCGTTTTTTCTATCATTTTGATGAAGTTCGCAAAATTATCTTCTGTTGAGAAGCCTTCTTCTTCTTCGAATGGATCCTGAGCATCCCTAAAGTTTTTGTGCTCATTATTATCCGGAGAGAATTCTGGAGAATTAATATCTGTGTCTCCTTCTTCGTTTTCTTCTTCGTTTTCATCTTCATCCATATGATCAATGTCTTTTCCAATACTAGCCATATAATTTGCTATAAGTTCCTTCTCATTCATTTTTGAAATATTCTTTCTCAAGAATTCTTCAAAAGGAGAAATGTCTTTTTTCAGAGATTTATTAACTCTCTTTTGTTCTTTATAAAAAGAAACTTTCTCTTTTATTAATTGAAGAGTCTGGAGACCTTGAATATCTCCTGACTTGTCCTTCTCCATCATTGTAGGCCAAAACCTAGTGAAGAACTTCCTTTTAAGGCACGGAACATTATTATGATCAAAACCAATTTCTGGTTCCCATTTCCAGATCCATGGGATACCAAATTCTGCATAGAAATGAAGAGTCTCCATATTATGAAAAAATCTATTTTGATTCTCTGCTTCTATTAATGCAGGAGAAACTTGTTTCCATTTAAAAAATAAGGACTTAAACTCTTCTGGAAGTATTTTCTCAGAAGTTCCAAAGGTTTGCCACCAGTCATATACCCATGTTGGCAGTCCTTGTTCATAAACTTTTGGGCAGATTTTAATCCACCACGAATGTTTATGATAAGGATTTTGATAAAAGAAGGTTTTATAATAAGCTTCCTTAATATCCCAATAATTGAAGTTTATGACTTCTCTGCCACCATTATTATTCTTAACTTGACATTCTCTTTCTCTTAGGGTTCCAAAACCCCAATCTTCAGCTGTTATTATTTGCTTAATAATAATTCTGCTAAAATTATAAACTTTAGCTTCCCTAAAAGTTTTGAAATGCCTGATCTCACAGGCTCCCATACTTGTCAGGAATTCTTCATAAAAAATTCTTCTTTTATAAGAAGGAGCAGCATATGATGCTGTATCCATATAACGCTGCATAAGCTTCCAAGGCTCCTTTCCCATCTAAGGTCATGAGTCTCAAGGAAGACAATGATATCTTTGAAGGGAGAAGGAATATACTTTTCTCTGTCATCAGATGAAGTAATTGCCTCAGCATAAGATGTTGAACCTTGAACTTTATTAGCCCAAGATGATGAGGTTCCCTCATTATCCTTTTTCGAGTTCAGATATTCCTGAACTTTCTGAAATAATTCTGGATTATCTTCCAGTTGGTCGATACCTGTGATATTCTCTTTAAAGAGTTTCTTATTACCATGCTGAATGATGGGGATTCTTCCTCCTCTTCCTTTATAAAAGGAAGGGAATTGGCTCCTTTGGCCCCTTCCTCTGGGGAGCATAACTACAAAATGAAACGTTTTTAGGTTAAACCAATGAGAATAATCATATTAATTTTATCTTCACAATTTCTTATCAGTCTTTTAAGATTAAGAGCTTCTTCCAAGATAGGTCTAAGGGAATCCCAAGGTCTCCATCTTCTAATATAATACCTTTCTCTGTCAAGCTCTTCCATTCTAATCTTATAATTAAAAATCATATTTTGGAGATTTCGAATCTCCTGTTTATAGTAAATCCTGTAAGGATTAACCATTAGAAATAAATTCTCTAGTTAGGAAATCGGGTAAATTATTGTCCGATCCTTTTTTATAAATAATTTCAAAATCAAAAGGAGCAAGTTGAGCTTGCCACCTAGCAAACATCTGCTTAGAAACATCATGCTTAAAATCTTTATCAAACAAAAATTTTGCTGCCTGGCAATCTGTTTTTATTAAAAAACTCTTATTAAATAAATCGTCTTGAAATTTTAAAACGCATTTAAGGATAGCCAGGATTTCTTTAACAACCGTAGCATAGTTCTTTTGACTATTATTCCATTTTCCTGAGTAAAATCTAACAAGATATTCTTGTTTATTTTTGGGATCAATTTGTTTAAGGATACCTCCATATCCTATATTTGAGGCATCAGTTTCTATAACTTTTTCCCAATCAGGATTAGCAATTAAGAGGCAAGGGATATTTTTAACCTTTTCTTTTATCTTTTAATAGCTTCTGTATGACTATTATTCCAGGGCTTAGGATCCTTCTTGAGTCTTTCATAAAGAATAGCTGTATCTTGAGCAAGATTTTATAATAAGGAGAAATATAATTAATACTCCCTAGGAATCTTTGTAATTGAGTCTTATCCCTTATTTCATCAGGAAATTTAGACGCAAACTCGATGCTTCTATTAATAGGAATTATCTTTCCTTTCTCAATATTATGACCTAAAAATCTAACACAAATCTGAAACAATTTCATCTTAGATTTGGATATAACCAGGCCATTATTTGAGATAAGATTTTTAAAAATTCTGAGATGCTCAAAATGAGTTTGGATGTCTTTTGAAAAGACTAAGATATCATCGATATAAACAATGATAAAATCACTGTAAGGATTGAATATATCATTCATGATTTTTGGAATTCTGAAGGTGCGTTTTTTAAACCAAAAGGCATCACCTTCCACTCGAATTGTCCAAAAGGAACATTAAAAGCAGTTTTATAAACATCCCTTTTATTAATCTGAATCTGCCAATATCCAGATTTTAGATCAAATTTTGAAAATATAATAGCGTTTAAAAGCCTATCTAATAAATCTTTTTTATTGGGCATCGGATATCTAAACCATTTCAAGGCCTTATTAAGCGGTTTATAGTTAATAACTAACCTTGGAACTCCTCTTTCTTGCTCAGCTTGCTTATTAACATAGAAAGCTGTGCAGGACCAAGGGGATTTAGAGGGTTGTATGAGACCCTTTTCTTCAAGACT
The DNA here is from genome assembly GCF_004379255.2 of Salvia splendens. Classification (NCBI taxonomy): domain Eukaryota; kingdom Viridiplantae; phylum Streptophyta; class Magnoliopsida; order Lamiales; family Lamiaceae; genus Salvia; species Salvia splendens. The sequence continues at coordinate 22,914,295 of NC_056036.1, read as the reverse complement.
TTTGACTTCTTTTTTACAAAGATCCAGATACTCTTTATTCATTTGACCTGGTCTAGCTTTAGTAGGGATTCTAGAATCATCAAAATCATCTTCATAATCAAGGTTAACAATATGTTTTTTCCTATCCCAAAAAGCATTAGGATGTTCATTACAAATTTGTTCAGTAAAATTATTTTCTATTAATTTAATTTTTTCTTTAAGCTTCGGATTTTCCAATTGGGCTTCAATATTAATAGAATTAATTTCTTGTTTTATAAAATTAATTTGGTTTTGTTTATTAATAATATTTTCTCTAATATTATTCAGGACTCTGGTAATAGGTTCTGTGACGAAAGGAAACTCTAAAGATATATCACCGAAATTTCCTATTATGCCTTTGTTATCAACTCTGATAGGTAAGATTCTCCTAAGGAAAGGAGTTCCTAATATAATTTGGTTTGAAATATTCTTAACTAAAAGAAAGCTATTAGGAATACAAACTTTATTTTTACATATAAAAGCTTTAGGAAGTTTATAACTAATTTCCATTTTTTGATTATTAGCAGAGAATAAATTATGCGAGGTTTTTTCAAAGTACCTAGTAGGTATTAAACCTTCCTGAATACAATTAAGATCTGCAACCACTATCAACAAGAGCAATTAATTCTTTCTTATAATTATTATCAATAAGAAGGATGATTTTATAAACCATTTCTGAGAAGTAATAAATTCAAGTTTTGAAAGAAATAACCCTTTGTCGTTGCTATTTGAAGTAGAAACTTCTTTTCCTTTTTCAATTGTTGAGATACGTAAATCTTGGATCCTTAAGTTATCTCTTAATTCTTTAATTTCTTTTTTAAGGTTATCTATTTCTGAATTTAAATCTTTTACCACTGGTTTATTAGAGTATTTTTGATTCATTAACCTTTTAACTTCGGCCATAGTATATGGCTCTGAATTATTATAGGTCATAGTATAAGGTTCAGAATCATCGTTATCTTTCTCAATTAAACCTTTATTTTTTAATTGATCAAAGATCTCAAGTCTTAATTTCTCATCTTTTATTGTTTTAAAAGTTCTGTTATATCATTATTAGTTATAAACATTTATACTACTACTTTCTGCTTCATCCTGAAAACTGGGCTATGATTTCGTAAAGATTATCACATTTACAAGAATCATTACAGGAATCATTACTGGAATCTGAAACAGACAAAACTATTTTCTGTTTCTTCACAAGCCATATCCTCATCGGAATTATGATCACTAAATTCTTCTTTTTGTTCTAAAATTTCTATAATAGAATCTTTGAGATCTTTATCTATCTCAAGATTGTTAATTTTTCTTTTATATTTTTCTATTTTTTACCCAACAATTACTAGCATAATGACCTGGTTTTTTACAAAAATCACATATAACAGGGATATTTCTTCCTTCTAAAAGTTTCCCTTTTTTCTCTTTTTCCCTTCTTTTATGATTTTCTAGTGGGGACATATAATCCTTTCTTTTATCATATTTTTTAGTTTTTCTTTTGTAACAGGGATATTTTCAACACCAAATTGGTTACAAAATTGCCCTAATTGTTTTTTCTCATTAAGATTATTTTTCTTAATTTGTCTATCAAGTTTTATCTCATGCAAGAGATAATCCTTCTTGGATACAGAATCCTATTAATTTCCATAAGTAAAATTATCATAATTGATATTAATATTCCTTGTCTTAATTGGGTTCTTTACTCTTTCAGCAAAGAGAAGGGTAACCCATCTATGAATTTAGACTTCCAATGAGCACTATTACTCTCTGGGAGTTCCATAACCCTACTTAAAAAAGTATCTTTGTACCATCTAAAATTAGTAAGAGTTTTGCATCTTAAATTTTGAAGTAGAGTTCTAATAGTCTCACTATTATCAGACCATCTTCCTGTAAAGTGTTCCATAATATTTATGACAAGAGTATAAACAGAATTTTCTATAACATTATTGTCTTCAGTTTTTAT